>NC_054057.1:78834460-79465428 GCF_017639655.2 Falco naumanni
TTCACTTGGTTCCGGACCTTATTTTTATTTAGCATCATAATGCAATTCCCCATATAATTTTTCTGTACACTGACTCTGAAAGAGCAACACATTCAAACCAGAAGACTATTGATTTTAGTCTGATACTAGTGTGATACACACAAGTAATACACACCTGACACCAGCGTGTATTACTTTGGGTTCTGTCAGTTCATTATTAGACAAGAACATTTATCCACTAGTCATCTTAAAGCAGATACACTAAAATTTACTTATAACTCAATATTTAGTTCAAATAACATTCTCCTACAGCTTACTAATTTTATATAACCCTTGTCCTTCTTCAAATCTGTTTCAATCACAATCACATTCACACTCTGCACTGCTCTTTTCTTCACTGTATTTACCACTGCCACTCTTTCAAACATATAATCCAATACCCTTCTTTATGATTTTAATTCTCAGTGTCTTATTATCTATTAATTACTAAAAACCGGTTTAGCAGAACTAACTAGCATCCTTAATGGAAAGCAAAGAACGCACCTGCTCCTTCAAAAAAATCTTATTTTTCGAGAAGAAAAGGAACAATAAAGATACATTATTGTAGTTCTCTTTCTCTTTTTTTTGAATGAAGGACATCTTACTAGTGTCCTCACTTCATTTATTACAGAGACTGCTGATTTTTTACTACGACTATCATCTGGTATTTGCAAGCCACATACCATTTTGATAAAGTTCGTTATTTATTTACACTCAAGAAACTATTTTAAATCAAGCTTTCCTCACCATTTATTAGAGCCAAAGATTCTAGGTGCAAGAGCAGGAACAAGATAATCAGCCAAACAGAGGAACATAACAAAACAGGAGACACCTGAAAGAACCGATGGGTCCAAGTAGTAGATCATCCTGCAGAAAGAAGATAACAGACATGACTTCTGGATGCTCAGCCTACTAAATACTAGACAGAGTATTTAGTCCTGACTCAGGACTTCAAACAGTAGACCTACCCCCTTGCACAACCTTGAAAAAATATTCAAATTTGCTCTTATTACTAGTAAAAAGTTTCAAGTACTTCAGCACTATCACAAAGACATACAGATTTCAAAACACATTTTTCTTAATGTACTAGATAAGAAAATGCTACAATACAGCAAACATAGTATGAAATACAGTAGAAATAAAAACTAATCAATTCTTGCCCTCTCAGAAGTTGACATCTAGTGAACTTTATGCTGACCATGGGATGAGGATGAATGAGTAACACAGGAAATAACCAGATAGAGTGAAACCTCTACATTTGTTGGTTCTTAAGTCAGACACAGAACTCATATCCACTATGGGCTGTCAGTCACTCTGTCTCACCTGTGAGAGCCAACCAAACCTGTTCTGGACAAGGAGCCATAAATCTCCAATTAGGACAGCGTGGTGCTTTTACACATTGTGTGCCAACACTCAAATACTGGATGAGAACTAGCTCATCTCTTAAGCATCTGTTAACACTCAGCTGTGCCCCGTGCTACTTATTTGCACTTAACACAACTTCCTGAACACTGAAGCAATAAAAGTAAAGAAATTACAGTCCATTGGAGGGCCAGTCTTTCTACACATCTGGCACAGGGCTACTGTGCTGAGTGCTGAAGTTCATTTTTCATGAAGTACCAATTTAGAATCTGAAGTAGTTCTGTTTCCTCAGAGTATTACTCAACACAAGATCTTTCCTTCTATAATCACAGAATTTATACCAGAATACCCTGAAGTTCATGTAATTACTTCTGTTAAAAGTTATTTTTCTTTTGTTTCCTTTTTGTTTCTTTTCATTTCCGTCCTCCTCGCCTCCCTTGAAGGCCGTAAAATTTATATAAACCAGGAAACCAATTATCCTTGCCTCACCTGCTTCAACATTTGTTTTTGTAACTCCCATCTTCTCCTTACACCAAAACCACATGCAACTGGCAAACTCCACAGCTGGCACGGACACTAGTCTGTACAAGGCAGGTTGATGTCACCTACTACCCCATTACATAAAAGCATGTACAAGTGCCTCCAGCAAGCCCGTTCTGCATCTCCAATGCAAAGACAGGCATATCCTCCCATCCTGTTGACTGAAAGTTACCTGCAGTCTCTCCTTTTCCTCCTTTCTCAAAGGACAGGGCAGAGACTGTAAAAGAACAAGTTCTGCAAATCTGATTGAACTCATCCTGAGCAACACACCAAAGGTGCTGAATAGAAAAGTCTGCCCTATGGAAACAAGTCTTCCATAACAATACTGCTGTTGGTTTGGGGAAAAAAGCCAAAGGAGATAACCAGATTTGACTAAGAAGTAGGTTACAAAGGATGAGGGCAGAATAGGAACAATGAAGAACATACAGCTGAGCATGGTAAAAAACAATGGCAACCACTGCTGGCAAACAGCCTTTGCAGAAAGCACTGCCCCCACCTCTGGGCAGGACGTGACTCACGGTACTTCCTGTTCTCAATACTTAAGGTTTTTCTTTTCAAGAAAGTTCACACGCATTCAGACACAGAACCTGGAGAGAGAGCCTTCCTACTAGACTTTTAAAGACGCCTTACTAATTTACTTAATAGGCTTTCCACCAGCCATGGAAGTACGATGGTGTTCTAGGCTCCCTCCACAAGCTACTTACAGAAACGAAAAGGAAACAACACTCATCAGTGCCAGAGGAAACCAAGCTCTCTCCCAGCGAAGAACTTTATCGGTCATCAGAATCACTTCTCCCCATCCTTGCAACTGCTCTTCCAAGCTAGCAGTTTCTGCAGCCTACACAAAAAGAGAAGAAAAGTCTTTTATTACTAACTAGAGTATCAAATTAATTCCCACACTCAAGTACCTAAAAAAAGTGTTGTAATTAAAAGTCCCAGTCACAAACCTTTCTGAGTAATTAAATTACTAATAGTGCTGTAAGTTTTGTACTGAGTTATATTGTAGCACTGACACTTTAAAACAGTCAAGATCCTAACAATGCAGCAGCATATGTTACTAGACCAAATGATACCTCCTCCCACACTCAGCCAAGGTGTTTTCCCCCAATCTCCCATTTATGGTACTTCCTTCCCCAGGTTAGTAAAAAGTCAAGTTTTAAAGTCTAGCTAAAGCCTCTCAAGTCTTCACTGTCAAGACCTGGAAAACTGCAACATGATAACTGTTTAAAACACATGTATTTTCCAAGACAACTCTACCACATTAAGCTGAGGCTTACTAGTTGATGTCCAACACCATTCCAACACATGGAAGATGAATAAAAACTCAGAATCCACAGTTAAGGAAAATTACCCAATTGATCACATCTGGACTGCAAAGGTAGTTTTTCCACAGGTTGCCCAAGACAGTGATCAGGCAGCCTTTAAACTCCCCTTCCTGTATTATTCCTACCTTCACTGCTACACATCATCTGCAAGGAGGCCTTTTCTGTTCTGGCATCAGCTTGCTAAGCAGTTCACCTGAGATGTTCTGCATTTAACATAGCTTAACAGTTTCCCCTCATTGGGACAAAGAATCTCAGAGATCACAAAATTCATTCAACCGCGAACAGAAGCGATCACTGCCCAAGCTGTGAGAGAAGAACAGTCGCCAAGACCTGCACATACGCTTGTGCAGAGACAGCAGAGCAGGTTTCATTCTCAGCTGTGTGCTATGCTTAACTCAAATGAGAAGCCTGATACCACTGGAATAACAAGGACAGCTGAGTGCAGCTATCATGGTAAAGTATGTCTTTCCTGTGTGATTCCATTGGAAACTATTTGAAAACTATAGTTCAGGACAGAAATGTAGAAAACCATCTGGCATGCTGCCGACCACCTGCCCGTTACCACATCCATTTGAAGTTATAAACCCAAACTGTCAGATGGAAGAAAAAAAAAAAGAACAAAAGCTGCATTTTTCCAAAAGTTTTATGACAGACTGTTTTGCTTTATTACTTCTGACCGTCTGCATTTATTATCACAACCAAGAGAAAATTTGATGGGAAACAGATTGGAAAACCGCAGCGTTACTCATAGCAGCCTGCCCCTGCCAGCCCAGCAGACACGACTGTAAGGTGTTTTCCCACCGGGCCCGGTAGAGACAACTTAAGTCAGCGCTTGTCAACACCATTCGCATTCCAGAGCCCACCCGTCAATTTTTCGTCAATCGAACATTATGGAAGTCTCCACAAATACGAAGTTCTGCTCGAAGCAGGCAGCCCTGCCGAAGGCTGCAGGCGCTTGCACACACAGCTCCTTCCCCGCACACACAGCTCCCTCCCCGCACACACAGCTCCCTTCCCGCGGGGGCGGCGCGTTTGCCGTTAGAGATAAAAAAGTAATTAACCGAAGGATCTTGCTTAAGTATTCAAGCCCACCCTTGATATATTTAAGCCCATCACCCAGCTCCTGACACTCTCCCGCAACGCTGCAGCATTCCGCAACGCAGCCGAAGAATGTTGAAACACAAAGACATGAACATTTAATATTTCATAACAAGTCATTAAAAATGAATATCGATACGAGCCCGGCGCGGCAGGTACCGCCAGAGGCTGTTGGGGCTCCGGCCTGCGAGCAGCAGCCCCGCCGGAGCTCAGCCACAAGCCGATGCCCACCCCGGGGCCCCTCGGCGGCAGCAGCGGGCGCAGGGAGGCCGCTCCCCGCCCTCCACGGGCCCGGCGGCCCTCGCCAGCCGCCGCAGCCAGGCCCGGCTCTCCCCGCCCTGCCCGGGCCCCAGCTCCCCGGGCAGCCCCGTCGCAGCCACCGGGCGGCCCCACCGCCAGCCCCAGCGGGGGCCGCCCGCCCTCACCAGCTGGTAGACGCTGTTGTTGTCGCCCTCCGCCATCTTGCGCGGCCCCCTCACCGCCGGCCCCACCCTCCCGCGCCGCGCCGCCGGCAGCTTTTGTAGCCTCCCCGGGCCTGATTGGCCTTCTCCTCACTCAGCGCGGGCCAATCCTAGAGCTTCTGCCGCGCCTCATCGACATCTGGTTGGCTGGTGGGATTTGAACTCCGAGAGCCGCCCAATCAGCGTGGGGCCTCCGCCCCATTCCACCCCCCTCCGTCGCAATGCGACTGCGACAGGAGCGGGGCGGGGCAGCGCAGCGCAGCAGGGCCGGCCCAGCCCCGGGACCCGCGGGCAGTGCGGCGGAGCAGGCCCGAGGCGAGCCGTGGCGGCCGCCTGCCTGGCGCTGAGGCCCGCCTGGGCTGGGGGAGGCGACCCCGCAGCCCGCCGTGGGCACGGGGGCGGTGGCGCGGTGGCGGTGCCACCTTCCGGCAGGCCCTGAGGGACGGTGCGTTCACTCTTAAAACGCCCGACCCGTGTGCCCCGGGCGCGCCTGGGGAGGCAGGGCGGTGCGGGTGGTGTGCCGTGGGGAACGGTTCCTTCCCTTGGCAGACACCCGTGCCCGGCGAGCGGGGCGCATTCCCACCGGGAACAGCTCGGTGCGGGTAAAGCGCCCGTTGCTGCCGAAGTAGCGCGGGGCGGGGGGCCCGGCCCCGAACCGGCCGTGGCTGCACATCCCTGCCGTGTGCCCAGCGCGGCTGCGTGGCTGCTGCACGGGGCCCCGGAGCAGCGCCCGCCGTGGGCAGCCGAATTCCCGGGTGGAATTCCCAGGCACCGGGATTACCGCATGGGAGACCGATGCAGCACCTGGACTCCACCGGCAGGCTCTCCCAGCTGGCCCGCAGCTTGCTTCCCTGTCTGTGGTCACATAGCATTTCTTCCCATTTATTTCATGGGAATAGACACAGGAGAAAAAGCACTAGGATATAAATATTTTTTCTGGCTCAGCTGTCTAAATGTTTCAGGCACGTGTTACAGAGCTTAATCACCATCGCTAGGATGTAATGCAATTCCAAAACAAGGGCAAAGAAAACCTCTTACGGTTTCTGGCACCAAAACTGTGATGCTTTTCCAAAGCAGCTCACCAGCTTGGTGGAAAGGAAAAAAAGGATTGTTGGGCCTTTTACAGAGTGCTTTCCACACTCAAGATTGTATGTAAAAAATAGATACTTTACTGAACCACCTTTGAAATCATTAGCATGTTGCGAAAAGCTAAGAGTAAAGAGTATTTTTGTGTCCTATTTTGCCCCTAAAAATAATGGAGTCCACCCTCAAAATCTGTAATTTTACCACAAAGCTCAAGCAAAAGCTAATTTCATTAGGAAGTGATGCCAGTAATAATTCTGATCAGTCTTTTGAGGAAGTACAGACACACATAGACGCATGACGCATCACTGTCCCTAGGAGTACGGGCAGTGTCCCGCAGAAGCCACCTCTCTGGCTACTCGATAGGATCAGCCAGCTCCCGGTTTCATCCATGTGTATGATTCTCACCCCAAAACCACAAGCACTCACCAGTGAAAACTCAGAGGGTATTTCCATCATCTTCGTCTCCTACCGGATTCACTACCTTCAAGTTGGTCTTGCAAATGCCAGCTCCCAGGTGAGTCTGCTGTTAGTATTTCTCCCATCCTAGAGGGGCCACCGAGGTGCAGTTCCCTCATGTTACGCCTTGCCCCGTAGCGGAGGGGCAGAAGGAACAGCGAGTGCTGCGGGATGCTCTCGCACCCAGAAATACCAGGGCTGGGCCATCACACTCTGAGACCAGGACAGCACGGGGTCCTGCCACACTGCTCAGGACCTTCCTCGCTGAGCAGCCAGGCCTTCCGAAGCACCGCGTCAAATGAAAAAAAGATGTGTGTGTATACATATACATGTATATGTTTATAAATGCAGTTGTTAAAATCAAAGTCCTACTGTAGAAGGCAGAGAAAGGTAATAGTAGCTCAGAGCATGGAAAACCCTATTCATCACCTCCCGTACATTACCTGAACTATAGACAGGCAACTGTTTTCTGTGTGCTTCAGTGCGTGACACAGGTCGTGCTGCAATGCGATGCATTCTTCCTACGCTGAGCTTCCCTTAGCAGATGCACAGAAAATTAAATTCCCAAGCCAGCTTCAAAGCATCTTTAAAAGGAGCAGTTTATTGCTCTGTGCACTTAGACATCGAGACACAAGTTTTACATGTTAAGCCTCCACCCATTCATACCTCATATAATAAAGGCATCTCAAACTTTTTTCTTGTGCTATTAATAAATCTGATGCATAACAGAATTGCTCTAATCAGCTATGCACTCAAGTATATACAACAGTTTTATGTAGTATCTGTATTTTCAATTAAATTCTTTAACTAAAACATTTAAAGAATACCCATGGGTAACTGTTTTCCACTACTGAAAAAGAAATAATATATGCATGTGATAATTGGGTACTTTGTTAAGAAAGCAAAAGATGGCAGGTGTCATCTTTAATATTCTTCCTAGACCAATTTTTCAATGTGTAATGATTTTAGGAAAAGCTTGCAAAAAAAAGTAAGGGAAGAAAACCAAAGAAATCTTTGAAGTACTTTGAGTGAGCTAGAACAGGACTGCCAAATGTACTAGGCACAGAACACATCAACGAATAATTGAAGCAAATTAACCTTAAGGACTACAGCATTTAGAAAAATGGAGCTTTAACCTCTCCAATCCCACCCAGTATTTCTGAAGGAATATTTTTATATGGTGCTTTTAATTCAGGTGAATTCCCACGGCAGAGCTTGTGCAGGCACACACACCCTCCTCACCCTGCAACACAACCTCGCACCGGCACTGTCAGCAATGCTTTTATGGACATCTCATTCATTTTTCCTTGGAAAACTAGCTCCCTCCCTCTGATTTACGTCTTAGACACTTGAGTTTTGCAGAGAGGTGAAAAATTAGGCAAACCATTACTATTTAAATAGACTAATCACTGAGGGCAAAACTAATTGTTGCAAAGTAAAACCAATTTATTAACTGTACACGTTACCATTTCAATTTCAGTTATATTAACGTGACACAGCTGTTATCCCAATCCCACCAAAATAATCTAAGACACCACTAACGAATCCTGATTGTTTAACACATCCCGGTAACCCATTTGGTAGATCCACACTCACATCCTGGCTTTGCAGAAGGGGAGCGGGAAGAGCAAACTAGTAACTGGATTTTCAAAGGGTTAACAGCACGTCACCCACTAGCCTATAATGGGGAGGGGGTAACAACTTAAAACCGATGAGCACACTTTGAATTTGACTTCAAGAAATCTTATTTAATTAAAAAAATCAAGAAGTCTTATTTAATATGCAAGATGCACACACAGAGCCTTCATTTTAGCTTTAACCAAGACTGTACCGATTTGCCATATTGTCAGTATTTACCAAGAAAAACATGCCAGCAAAAGCTGAAATTCCCACTAACTCCTAAGTGTGCAAACTGACTCCTCAACATTAGTAACCCAAATCTAAGTCTCTGGAGAATCCTGCTCTAATTTGGGATTTGGTTTGTTATTTGTATTTAGGCACTTCATTCTCCCCCCTGGTTTTCACAATCACAAGTAGTTTTGCATACAAGGAAATTATGAATACAATTTTTTTTTTAAAACTTTATTAAATTATGCAGTAAGAACCCATCTCCACACAAGTGTTTCATTTCTGGATAGCAGAGGTATAATACATGAGCCACAGGTGAGTGCATTACCCCTCCCTTCCCCCCAGCTTCCAAGAAATAAAACAGCATGTATAATACACTCTTGTTACTATGGTACTCCAAACAGATTGTTCGTAAGGTTATTTTTAACTGGAAAAAAATAAAAAGGACCAACAGTGCCAAGTGTCTCGTTCTGCATATGAATGTTCTTCACTGCAACGTTCAGAGCCTTCCTTCTTTCAACGCGTGGCATGGCAGAGGGTTCAGGAAGCAATGGCAGTGGAATGCATCTGCATGGGTATCGTCAGAGATAAAGCCTGCGACTTCCCTAGAGTTAATCAGGCAATCAGAATGCAAAAAAGGCCGTGTGGCTGTTGAAAACTCTCACACTTCCAAGTGCATGTCCACGAAAAATTGGCAACAGAGGAGAAAGTGAATTCTAAGACCTATCGAGGAGGCAGAGCAGTTAGCATAGTGCAAATACTGAAAATAACACAAGTTTGTCTGTTACTTACACCTGGTGTTAAATTTATGTTACCTGAAAATTACTAGCCAAGCTTTCTAGTCAGATGAACTGCTGCAAATTCATTCAATTAAATTAATTTTATGCCAGGAATGGGCTTGGCTCAAATCCTTTAATACTTAAGATTTTGATTGACAAAATGCTATATTTAAAGTTTTTCCTTTGAAAAGTAACTAAAATGGCAAAAAGGATTTTCCCATGTCTATTGTTTTTCAACAACTGTGCGTAAAGAATTCACCAAGTTTACAAAAGAGCAACTTTTAATACATAACTGCGCACATTTATCTGGGTTGAGAACACCAGTGTGCGCTTCTGCTTTAGCTATCAGCACCTGTAAGATTGTGTAGTTGTAACTGAATTGCACGAGGTTTATTTGCTCTAAGAAAAGGAAGTTGCTTTTTCTTAAGGGTGTCCGACTTCAAAAACGAAGCAAGAAGTCTTTTAGACAACTGGCAGACAAGCAGGACATTGATCTAAGTAAGAAGATGCCATTTTTAGAGAGACTTTTCTGAACATAATCACACTTTGAGTGCAGAATTGATTAAAAAAAGCAAGAAACCTTGGTGGAAGTTTCACTGTGGATGCATTATTGAACAACCATTTATAGAAGTAATATGGCAAAGGAAAATTACTTTGCAGAAATCTTTACAGATCTAATTGAACAAAAATTGGAGAGTCCTTCATTTCTTGGATTATACATATACCCCTGTGAACTGAAGCACTATAATTTACAAGTGTAAACTAAAAATATTAGGAAAGTGAAGCAAAAAGCATATCACTCTACCTCCACCAGAACATCACTTTATTGTTTTATCTGTCATCAACAATGTAAAACTCTACTAGATACTCTATCCTGGTTTTTAAAAAGGTAAAGATTACATTGGATTAGCTACGTTGTACAAAAGAAACTACAGCAATCACAGTAGAATGAGATTGGAGGGACAATTTGAATTACAAAAAAGTGTACACTGCAAGCAGAGGGAAGTGCACATTAAATCAAATGCCTGTAAGATTCATTACTTTTAAATGCACAGTGACAATTTTGAGAAACTGTACATAATAGAATCACAGAAATGACTTTAAAATAACCAAAACTACATTTTGCATTTGACCAACTCATAAGTAATCGTTGATGTTCTCTATCTTCAGTGCTTTTGGAAAATTTGTTTACCAAACGAAATTTAAGTTGTTAATTTGACTAAACTGTGAAGTAGAAGCATTGAAATAAAAAGTATATTGGAAGTACGCCTAACCTACAAGAATAAGCCGAGAGGGGTGTATGCAAGGAGAGGCTGGGAGGGAGGAGAGAAAGGAAAGAGGAAAGGGAGAAGAGAACAAAGGCTTTTTCTTCTATCTCAGAAGTTCTTCCAATGCAGCGTGTATCTGATGTACAGCTCTTGGCTTTCAGTCCATTTCTGAAGTTTACATTTTGTAGCCTTTTTCCATACTAACTGGTTGACTCAACCAGCACTGTTGCCACGCAACAAGAGTAACAAGAATCTGAATGCATCAAATCTTCCCTTGCTGTGATTTCTTCATGGCCCCATTTTTTCTGTTTTTCTTTGAACAGGGTTCGGTGTTTCCTGAATTGTTCACAGGGTCAGGTGGAATTGAGTTCCAAATCACTCTGCGGTTTGTAGCATCCCGATTTCTTTCTGCAGCTAACCCCCAGACACGTTTGCAGTTCTTCCGTAGCAGAAAGACAAACCGTGTTGTTCAAGCAGTGAGCTTTCACCCTTGACCGTGGGGGTTGCAGACCATTGTGTTTAGCGTATCCCTGAGTGCAGCTATCCTGCAGGATTTCACTTCCCAGTGCACCGAGATTTCCTAGGTTTCCTCAGATTAAGCCCCAGTATGCATCACCACCGACTGTGGTGCGGCTATGGATGCCTGAGGCCGAGTTGATTCTGGTGGATGTCTGACCTCGCTGAACCAGACTGATCTGCTTTCTCCCTACTCATACCCAGGCAGTCCAACCTTCATACAGCTGAGCCAAGTTATCTAGATTAGTTGCTTCCTTAATCACAAAGTCAACCTATTAAAAAGGTCAAACAAGCAATTAAAAATAAGCTAGATTTTTAAAAGCGTTTAAGTGATCTTAAAATTTACTGTTGAATGTCACCTGCAAATACAAAGCTTGAGTGAAAAAAATCTATAGTAACTGTAAACTTCATCTTGCAAAACTTTATGTAGTCCACATAAGAAATAGGAATTGGTACTGCAGGGGCAAAAAAAGATCGCACCATCTCATTCATCGCCCTCATCTCGAAAACAGTCACAATGTTCTCAGATTTATGTGGACATCTGGGTCCACTGATGCAGTTTCCCAGAGACAGGAGCATGGCTGTGTTATGCTACTGAACACAGACAAGTTCTGTCCTTTAGACAGCTGTACAGATCTCATGTTCTCCCTGGGTATCAACAGCTGTGTAACAAACGTTAGCTTACTGACATACAAAAAGCAATTTTATCCAATTTGTGAATTTAGATAGATCTATGATATGGAAAACAAAAGCAATTGATTAAAAAAAAAATCAATGCAGCAATATAAGGCAGCAGCGTACCTTGATTTGCATTGGAATAAGTCACACATCTCAAAAGGGACCCCCCATTCACAACAGGATTTCAGTCTTTTAAGGCATACTCCAGCAGACATACACATGTGCTTGCCACCAAGTATTTAAAGCGAGGACCAGTACTGGAACTTCATTATTTTCAACTCACCTGTTCAGCAACAGACATTCTCCTGTTGGGATCCACATCTCGGCCCTCTAACTTGGCTTTGACCCGCTTCCACACGCTAACTGCATACGAGTTCCTTTCCTGCACCGCTAAAGGTACAAAATAAAGTTAATTCAATTTTACATTCCCACACAGAAGGCCACTGATACGTTTCAGGGTTTTTTGTTGTTGTCAGTGGTCATTCTTTGTTGGGTTTTTTGGGTGGTTTTCTTCTTGTAGTTTGTTTGTTTTTTGGTTTTTTTTTTTAAGCCCTGTATTTACCTTTTCCTGTTTTAGGGTCCCTGGCTGTCTTTTTGGGACTACAGGCAACACTTTTGCCAGCTCCTGGGACTGTGCTTGGAGGAGTATCTGCTGACGTGGCAAGATTTTTCTGAATTAGCTTTCTTGCGTTCTGTGACATCACCTCTGGCTGAGTTTTCTGCCCGGTATTGCTACGTACAGCTGTAAAGGAAGTTTAAAAGCACTTAAAAGTACTCAAAAGAATGTATCATAGATATAAGAAAAAGCACCATTAAACATATATCAAATGCAGTTATCAGTACAAATGCATTTTAAACTTCTATTTTAAAGTCTGCAGCAGTTGTTCTCTCCTCAATCTTTCAGTTTTCTAAAGTTCTTTCACTTTGTAAACAGAGGTTTTGTTCCACTGCAAAACATTTATTTTTATGGGCAAATTTTTATGGGCTCTCTTAAGCTCTAATTCTATCATTTTGTATGGTAGTTATAAAATGCAATCAGGAACCTGTACTTAGTCCAAACATTAACAATAGAATAATCCTTTAAATAGAAATCCATGCTTATAAGAAACCTTGAGGTTTTAACTGTAATGTAATGAAAGTTTTACAAATGTGAATGCCCTTGTAGGGTTTCAGGATTAATTTCAAGGTCACTATAAATTTTAGTACTAATTTCAACAGAAATTACAGTTCAGTTGATATATGTGACAATGCATTCCATGTATTCTGGGCTTTCTGGAGTGAACCCAGATCTTTAAGTCTGTTCAAAGGCTACGACCAAGCAGCCATTCAGCACTGTATGCTGAATGACTTGAATTTTATGGGCTTTTATGATCTTGCAGAGATTGTCTGTATATCAAAGTTTAATAAAAGTGATGATCCCCATTCTAACATCAATTCCTGATGTTTTGGGTTGTACTTTTTCAAGTATTACCTGCAGCAAAGGTTGGCTGATACGTAGCAGCTGACGTTGGGCTTGAGCATTCATTTGATGTATCCGTGACTAAGGGTGATGCAAAACCCACCAGATTATTGTAGACACTAGGAAACATAATGGAGTTGATAAATATTCATGCAACTACTCTACGTATTAAAAACTAAAACAGAAAGTCAAGTGAAATTTTGCAAAAGAATTTCTGCATTCTATGACAATCACCAAGCAGGTGCCCTGTACTGTGTCACTGCTCCATACAAGCAGATAAGCAAAGTGCCTTCACCTGAAGGCAGGTGACTTTCTTACCTTTGGCTCTGTGTTTTTAGTTCTTTCAAGGTGGGAGTTATTTCCTGCAGCATTTCAACATGTTCCTGACTGCGGGCTTGACCCATAACCTGAACTAATGTAAACAAAACTGTCTGAATATTATCTTGCCACGATTTATATTCGCCCAAGAACTGCCTAACACTATTCTCATAGGGAACATCTTCACCATCTGCCAAAGCCGCTTCTTCATCCTGTAACAAAGATGTGCAAAAAGGTTAACTACTTGCTGTATTTTGCCTAAGAGAATGAAGTTGAGCATTTCTTAGCCTTTTCAGCCCCTCTGTTATTTGACTACAAATAACCATTAATTTTCAGGAGTTACATTTCAAGAAAATCAATTTGAGAAAGACCAAATGTTTTAAAACATTTTTTAATTAAAACCCAAGAGAACTTGTAAACACAAAGAAAATGTTTCAACTGCCAATTGAGAGAAAAGGTTTAATAAAACCAAAGCCTGACGAGCCTAACTTTAGAAATAAAGCTTTATGAACTCTTAGAGATGAAATTAGTTTTGTATCTCAAACTCCATATGCATGAACACATTTCACTGTTCATAGGTACTTTACTAAGCACATATTTACAGGTGTTAATTTTCTTAAAACCATACTGACATGGGTTAGAATAATAAGTTTAATGAAGTTTTAGGCATACCTTTGCCATAGCTTTCAGTAGATGTTTGACATCTCCAAGTTGTCTGTTATGACCCGTGAGCACAGTTTTAATACTATCCACCAGATTCTGAATTGTTTCACAAACTGTTTCTATTTGCTGTTCTCTTTCTGTTTGTACAGTTCTCTGTGTAGATATTTCCTGGGTCAACTGCTTGTGAGCTGAGTGAAGCCATTCAGAGCTGCCAATAGGATGTTCAAGACCAGTGCCCTAAAAATAACAGAAACATTTTTGTATCTGTATCCAGACATAAAACTCAGTTACTGTGTAGGTGCTACTGCCAATTGTTTAGCAGCTGATGGAATACACCATAATCCACAACCCATCCAAAGGTATACATAACATTAATTCAGAATGAAAGACAAAATTCAGAGCTCGTGATTACAGTGATTCTGTAACATTACATACTTTGCTTTGACCTTTACTTACCACTCTCTGAAGCAGGCGAAGCTCCAGTTCAGAGACCGAACTGTTGAACTGTGACGCAAATGAGCACATTTGTTGACAGCGTTTGAGAAGTTCAAATAATGCAGCATCAAGATTTAAGGCTTCTGCTGTTCTAGTGCGTAAACTTTCAAAATGAATGATATTACTGCAGAGGAAAGTGACCTGAAAAATCGAAGCAAAGTGAGAAAAATTATTCCAATTAAACTGCCTATTATACAAACTGCATTTCTTCCATGTCCTTGGAAGACAGAGTTTTAAATATAGCAGTAAAGCCGCTCTGTTAAGTAGCGGTATCATTTCAGGGCCATCCACCCCTGCAGCAATTCTCCCAGAGATTATTCATACGGCTTTCGAAGTGAAATTACCAGAAGTATTTGGTTATTTCCATTTGCTCTTTAGATGCTGAAGAGGAAAAATGTTTTCTACATAAATCTCAAGCAGGAAATAAAAAGTGAACACACTTATCAAGTCCGTAATACTGCACTTATGTAGAGTACCTGACTCGCTCTCTGACTTTCTTTCAGTACAAGGTTTCTCCTTTCAGCAATAGTGGCATCAAAATCTTGCAAGACGGGTGCCAGTGCAGGATTAGCGCCTCCTGCCCATTTTAAACGCTGCTCAATACTTGCTTCAAGTGCTGCTAGTTTTTCCTGTATTGGGGAAGAAAAAAACCCAAACAGATATAAATAACCTATTGATATACATAGTCTCAAGCCCAACTGCCTAACTTAAAAAAATTGCACATATATAACACAGGCAGACATTCTTATACCCATATATATAAAATAATGTGGTATTCATGACTGACAAATGTTAGCTTATGCTGGTTTTAAAGGTTTATTTTCAGCACACATCACAACTGGACTTGATTGTTATGGAAATAAAGCCATCTGTCTAGATTTTAACCTACCAGAAAAAGAAACACAAAAATAATCACATTTCTAGGCTAAAAATTATGTAAAAATCATAGGAATACCAAATTATTTTACAAATAATCTTCAAAAATTATTACAAACAGTACCTTCACAACTAAAAGGAAATTAAAACTCAGGAAGCTAAGCAGTATTTGTTTTAAACAATTAAACATTCTATATTACAAACACCCAAAAGCCTAAAAAGCCAAGCCACAGCACACAGCAGAATAACTGATTTGCTCAGCTCTACAACAGAAGCTTCTGACACTTAGCTGGTGGAATGACAGTAAGGATGACCTAAGTCAGACAAGCTTAAAGAACAGGAGCTTGACCAGCCTTCAGAAGGAAAGGTACTTTCACATATTCAAACTTTCACTCATGAAACAGATTTACTGATATTCCTGAGAGAATATTTTGTATGAGGTAGCAAATTAAAAAAGTGTAACAGTACACATCAGACAGACTGAAAGAGATTAATGAAAATACCACTAAGTTTGTACTTCAGTAGCAGGAGAGAGAACAATCTGGGGGTGGCAGACAATTTTGCAGTTTGTGCTAATCACATTCCGATACGCTGCTGAACAAAACTCCCCAAACCAGCAGTACCTGGACTGTTGCAATTGAAGCTTCAATCTGACTGAGCGTGTGAAGTTTCTTTTTCATGCTGGCTAAAATTGCAGAACGAGGCGGAGGAGTAACAGAAATAGCTTGTGGGCGACTGATAAGGAGATCTTCGTGCTGCCACTTTAAGAAAATAAGGGGAACAATTTTCAGCATTGCTCAGCACGAAGCACTTTGGCCCACAAACAGCAATTCCAGTGCTCCGTAACAGTTTACAAGAAAGGGTGTTTTAAAAGGGCTAGGTGCCAGATGATACCGGCACGCTTGAAAAATCTAAATCATTAGAGAGCGTTAAATTATGTAAGTAGTTGTAAACTATGTTTTGCTGGCTTGGAAATTTATACCATTAATCAGTCACTAACTTACTAGAAGTGATTTATACACATTTCTTTGATCTAATGGAAAACCCATCAATATTCAGAAACAATTCACTTGTGACGCATTAAAACCAAGACGGTTTTGCTTACCAGTCTATGAAATGGTTTACTACCTGGCATGGAGAAAGCTTTTACCCTTCACCTACAAATCACTACACAATGAACATCAATGATACTACAACACACCTGGATACCAGCACACACTTCAAGGGACACAATGTCATTTATCTAAAGCCTCAGAAGGACATTTTCAGGATTGATACTGCCGCAATTTCTATTTTTTCCGTAAGGCAAACAGTGGAGCAAGGATACAGTTAATGGCTTAAAACTTTGAAGGAAGGTACAAGATGACACTCAGCAATTCGTACCCTCTCTTTTAAGCAATCTCCTCCCTTAAAGTCATAGTCTGTTTGAAAAAAAGGGGGAGAATAGGACAACATTGCCAGTAAGAGAGCCAGTGAACGATTTATTTTTCTAATAAATGACTATGTGGAGATTGAAAAAAAAATACATGTACTGACTTGAAAAATAATTTACACATTGCCACACTGGCATCTCATAAAGCAGCCAGTCTTCAAAAGAAGCTAGCTGTAACATTTTTTTCCTTATATGTTTACAGGGTAATTTAAAAGCAACACACTTTATCAAGTCTGTTACAATACTCTAGAGCTCATTCAACAACATGTTGCTCAGACACAGTAACTAAAGCTCACTTCCAACAGACAACGCAGGCAGAAATAACGCGCGTTGTGGTCTCACCTGGAACATGGCAATATGCAGCTGCACTCTCTGAAGGCTGGTCTTGCAAGACGAAATACTGGTTTCAAGCCTGCGCACT
The DNA here is from genome assembly GCF_017639655.2 of Falco naumanni. Taxonomy (NCBI): domain Eukaryota; kingdom Metazoa; phylum Chordata; class Aves; order Falconiformes; family Falconidae; genus Falco; species Falco naumanni. The sequence continues at coordinate 78,851,560 of NC_054057.1, forward strand.
AGATCATGCTTCTTCCACGCTGTATCATACGAACTAGCTAATACTGTTGCCCTGTTCATGACCAACTGTGAGAACTTGCCAATTTGGATGTTGTGCTCCACAGCCTTCTTGCACAGGTCATCCACAGAAACTTTGCTTTCTGCCCCAAAGTCTTTAGCCTCTACCTGAGCAATTATATCAACACCCAAAGCACTGATGAAACTGCATAAAGTTAGTCCCAAAGCTTGATTTGGAAGGCCAATTAAGAGCTGCCTCACAAAGTCAGCTGTAAAAGCCTTGATTGGTTTGGCCATTTGGTCTTCACTAAAACAAGAGTTTCTGTAAAGAGCTTTCACATTGACAATTTGAACAGGTCCATTTACTGCATTCTGGTCTTCAAGGGAACTGATTCCTTTTAAAGGAAAGAAATAGTTTTCTGTTATAAACAAAACATTTGATGCATCTAGAAAAATATTATCTGACTTATAAATGCAACAAGATTACAGGAAGTAATTTTTAGTTTCTGCACACTTGCCACATATGAAAGGTAAGTTACAGTAGAAGTGACCATTTTATATCCTTCTAAAAAGGACACGGGATGAGAAGTGGACAAAGCAATACTGAATATTCAGTAACATTTATTTACCTGACAATGTTTTAGAAAAGGTACCACAGAGCCTGAAGAATTCTTTAATTGTTTGCAGTCTCTTCAGAAAGAAGATTTCCTCTAGAACTTGCCGATTATTGTCGTCATCAAAGAAGTTAACTTGGGTGCTGCGGGCCTCCCTAATTATGTCAATCTTACGCCAAGCAACAGGTATTTCCATCTTGTTTAGCTGAGCAACGTAAAGGAAACAGATCAGTTTTTATAAAACTTTCGTATTTCTGACTCAAGAAGTCCTCTGAAAAGAACAGATCCATACCTTTTCAATCAACAAACCAAATGCAGTTTCCACTTGAGCAAACATTCCATCAAAGGCTACCAAAAGCATCTGACCAGCTGACATTTTGGGAGTTTCATCAACTGAACCATTTCTCGGCTGAATCAGTTCACCATACTGAGCGTGAAGTACTCTTTTAAAAAAAAAAAAAAAGAAAGTGTTACATGTTTTTGCTTAGTCTACAAGAAATAAATAGGATTTTCTTAAACCGATTGATCCCCCAGCTACAGCAGATTGGAATTAAGTTGTAGCCAAACAAGACAAAATTTTTGCAGGCTTTTCCTAACCCCCTGCTCACCACAATAATCCTAAGGCTGGTGTCGTAGGAACGGCTAAGGATACCATAAAAGATAGGATTGTATTCAAGGACCAACTACAAGTCTAACTTATAATACAGGTAGAGGATACAGATCGTACTTCCTATGAGCATGGTAAGAAAGTTACAAAAAGTGATGTCAGTATCACCTTTCCTTCCTTGAAAGCCAAGTACTAGTTTTATAACATACACGTATGTAACCAACTGACTGGAGTATGGGGTAAAACGAAGGATGAGGCCTCAGGCTGAGATGGTTTAACAGCTTGCTGCTCCTGAAAGGGTGGTCTTATCCTCACCCTCCCTTATATCACTATTGATGCCCAACTAACAGGCTGAGCAGGCTTGCCAAGGGTAAACTAGGAAGAAAATTAACCTAAAGGGGAAAAAAAGGTAAATTAACTGGTATAGCAGCCTTCCTTGTACCACTGATGAAGCCACCATAAGTGGCTCAAGGGAAGCAGCGAGATCACTTCTAGTCAGCAGGAAGCTTTTGAATTGGCTCAGCTGTCTACCAAGCACTTCCCCAGAAAGGTAGTTTCCCACATTCCAAGATGCACAGGTCTGTCCTTGGTTTGGGTTTTGTTTTTTTGTGTGTTGTTTTTTCAATCAAGTCACCGATTCATCACGCAAAAGCTGCTCATCAAACCTCCTGACGAGAGGAGTGCCATGGTTACAAGCTCTCCCTTTCACAGGTTCCTCCCACACTCAATGGACCAGTTCCTATTTTTAGCATCCCTGAACTTCAAACATAAAAATCATATCTACGCGTTTTGGAAAAAGTTGACTACCAAAAGTCAGCTTTAAGCAGATATAAGTGTAAATTGCTGTAGCTCTGTATTTCTGTGTACGCATGCGGATAAACGCACAGAGAGGAAACACGTGCAGTTTAGACACTGCACTCTGCTTCAGGGTATTCTCAGGAGGAAAAGCCTGATGTCAAACAAGTAATAAAATTCAGACAAACTAGTGCTCTTCAGTCTTCATTTTCTCATATCTGATTTTTTTTTTTTTAAAAAAGTGATTTACCTTGCAACATCGATGTAATGAGTATGCATTTCTTCCTCTAGTCCCATAGCAGCATTTCGTAAGTAGGCTTGAAGAGATTCCACCAGCGTTTGCAAGGGGACTCCATCAGTTGTTTGTTCAATAAGATTATCTAATTCATGGAGCATACTTTCTAAAGTATACTCTCCTTTCATCAAGCACCTAAGCGCTTCAGGAAAAATAATCTGTCGGAAATTTGAGTTCAATTCCTGTTGGGAATCATCAAAACATAAGAAATTTTCCCCTCTGAAAAAATATCATGTGCAACTTTTCTTATTTTAGTATTAGTCTGCCCTGCAGTAGACATCAGTTAAAAGATAACAGTGGTCAGTCAAGGGTCCAAATCTTACTTTTTTAAAATTAAAGAAATCAGGAATACATTAAATCCTGGACAAACCCAAAGGTTTGACATCTGCACAATGTAGCAACAACTACCTCAACAGCATCAGCAGCAACACCTTACAGCAATCCTCAGCAGAGGATTGGTGGTACAGAGATCACACTTCACAAAACAATTTCATCAAAATTGGTAGCTTTTCTTTTCCATTATGTAACTATCAATGAGTTAAATTATATACTGAATTTATGATTTCCTAAACTGATTAGACTAGGTAAGGGAAACTAATCTAAAACTTGCCAAAATGATTATTTTGCTACAGTCCTACTCACGACACAGAAATCAATACAGGTAAGAAACACAATACCTTAAGTGGCACAAAGCAATTTTCTCCAAGCAGAATACAACAGAGGGCTAAAGGCAGCTACAGAAAGAACCAACCAACATGCTCTGTCTCCAAAATGAGACAAGACACGCCAAAAAGATTCGTAACCTTAACTGCCCAGTGAGTTACACATCTTACTTAAGAGCTCACACAGTGAGGACTACAATGTGTAGGTGAAAGATGTCAGCTGCAATGCAATGAAATTGCACGTACATTTCTGCAAAATTTCTGAAGCACCAATATTTTGAAGAGCGACAAAACTAAGTGATGAAAATCTCCATGCACTTACACAGGTTGGTAGGAAAATATTTTTCAAATACAATACTGAAGAACCAAAAGCCTCAAAAAGCTATTTACACCAGCCACAGTTTATAAACCCCCTAAACCTTCGGCACATATTTCACTCAAGCTTCTGCTAATGTTTTGTGGTTTGAAGTAGAAACATTTCTAAACCACAAAATTACAAATGCATTTTTCTCCTTTTGCAATCTTGGAGATAGGGGCCTGTAAAACATGTTTTCAGAATTTGTCTCAAACTACTTGTTTTCAGGTGAAAATAACTAAGGCTTAGCAGGAGCAGACAACAGAAAAGAACACAGATTAAACAGTTAGGAAGTTGTTCTGGACTGCCAGCAACAGAAGAATGAAAGCAACACATGATGCTGGTGTGTCTATAAGTCTCATGCTAACTTTCTCACAGTTACTTAATTGACAGCAGTTTTTACAATTTGTCATGTACAGATCAAAATGTTTTCTTTCAACCAATGAAATGTAAACTGTAGTAGCGAATGCCTGTTCAGCTCAGCCAAATACAGCAATCAAAACTAAGGTCCAAACCCAACAACAACAACAACAACTCAGCAGCACCATAAAGAACCATTTAGCTGTTTGAGGAAGAAGCTTTTAAGAATGGCTTAGCTAAAACCTTAGAAGGTTGGGGTTGAGGAAAGTATAGTAACATAAAAGTAAGTATCACCTGAAGCGAGATATATACTCCATTCGCTAAGTGAACAGCTTCTGATGCTTCAATTGGGTTCGGAATATCTAAGTCCTGGGGTACAAGATGACACTGCTTCAGCAACTGTACAAGGCACGTAACGTTCCCACTCATGCTGCAAAGCTCCTCCAAGAACCAGGCTCCATCTCTTGAAGTCAAATCAACCAGCTGCTCTCCAGCACTAGATGCTGCACCTTCCATCATCAGATTTCGCCTAGATGAATTATGACACTTACTTAGACAACCTGCTTGCCATTGCATTCTCCACATGTTACTTGAATATTCCTTTTAGGTGGTCTCAAACATGAATGCGTACAAAAAAATTTCACAAGAGGCATCTCACCTCGTCAGCGTGCAAAGAGCAGAGATGATAACACTTGCTAAGCTCAGTGAGCCCTCCTCTCCATTCTCATGAAGGAAAACTTTTATGCAACGTTCGATTTCTTTCAGCTGCTCTTCACAAACAGGTACAGTAACTGCCTCCTGTTTCAAACGCTCCACCTGCCTGATAAGTTTGTTATTTATATCTGCTGCATAGCGCTGTAGAGTCATTTCTGTAGCAGTTATGAACTGACACATACTTGGAGGTGGCTGAGGAGCATACTGCATTTCATACCTGTAAAGTAGAAGTACAATGACAAAATTCTCCCTTCTCAAGCACCAGCAAATTGCATTCTGCTCTGTGGGAGGAAAAACACACTGCATTTGAACAGTTCCCACACCACCTACACCCATATCAGCTCTAAATACCACAGCAGTCGATGGCTACCCTAATGACACTTTTGTAAAATCCTAGAATGCACCATATTTCATACCTATTTGCAAGGACAGAAAACAATTAGTAGCCCTTGAGGCAAAGAACGATTAGAAAATAAGAAACAGGACGAAAACAGGTTTCACTGTAAATACTTGATATAATCTAGATCTTGTAAACCAAGCGGTAATAATGCTGAAATGGCCTGACTTCAGAACAACAACAACAAAAAAAACCTGCCTGAAAAATCTTGCTTTAATAAAGAGAATCTTTAGCTGACCTAAGTGATTTTTAAATACTAGAAGTTTCTGAACCCACTAAATATCACTACCCTAAGGCCACAAACATGGTTCTTCATTTATTCATTGCATGGCAACATTACTTGGTTTTCTTTTTGCAGTACCCAGATAAAACTTGAACTGTATTTTTAAAGCAGTTTTTCATCTTTTTCTACAGACTTCTAGAATTACAACTTAATCTTGTCTTGCTTTATAATTAGATCGGTCCTTGCAAAAGTACTAATTTTAATTAGAAAACTAAACCCCTAAGGTAGCTTGAAAATTAAGTTCTTCAAACAATCCATTATTCTGTCAACTTACTTCCTAAAGATATCCTGACAACGCTCTATTGTCATGTTACAGATGAGTTCTTCCATCCAGGTTTTCCACTGCTCTATTCGGTGCTTCTGGAACACAGCTTTTGGATACTGAAGAGCTACTGTTGCATAGTTGTGCAATTGTTCAAGACAACCACGTAAGACGGATCTTCTCTGCTGGAGAAGAGCCCCAACTTCCCCTTCCAGTTGTTCACACTGACTGATTAGATGTGCCTGGCCTGCATTTTGCAGAAATGCTGTTGCTGGTACATAACTTGGAGGACCTTATAAGAAAGATGGTTAAAAGTTATGATGCATCTCTGAAGCACATATATTTTACAGCATACAAATACTGAGCATTAACATCTTTTCAAAAATATTTTTTTTCTATGATAAAGGAGGCATGGAGAAGTCATATTGAGAATTTTGAGCACAAAGAAAGAGAATAATCTTGTGCCCAGCTGGGGTAAAACAGACAAGTTCCTTCATACAGCTTGGCACAGAAACCTTGAGTGCTCTAAATCACCCTTTGAAGAGCCCCCTTTCTTTCCATTTATTATACACAGGTCCTTGCCTTTAAGTCAGAGGATACTCATAATACCTCCTGATATTAAAATCTAGTTATTTGCAAACCATTAAAAATCCACACAAATACTATTTTATACCTAGGTCCATTTGTGTGCTAATTTCTTGAAGAAGACTTGCAAGTTGTGTTGCCTCCAAATTAGTGAATGCAGTTTGGTAATGTGTTATCCACTGCTCAAATTCATTCAGCTTCACCTGGATTGCTTCCTGGACAGCTCTTTGTTGAGACTGCAACTGTGTGTGCTCAGAATACCTGAATTATTGAAGCCACAGAATCAAGTTAAGTATTACAAGAAAAAGAATACTTAACTATATCGAATACAAAACCCTACAGAAAAATACAACTACCTTGTCGACCAGAAAATGAACACATTCTCGCCAGTTATGTAAAACTTTAACAGTATTAATAATTCTGTTTACCTACAAAATAATGAATGCATATGCATATTCATGCAATTCTGAAATCCTTGATCAATTTCAAATAAACTTGAAAGCTAAAGAATTAGAAACTTGTATGAAAAGATTTTTCTGCTATTTATCAATAGCTGTATTATGTGGATTAATGTGACGGGACACCACATTCAGCACATTGTCTCTTGCCTTGACAGTCAGGTGTGGAACACTGACTAGCACAGGTTATATCGATAGAGTACGAGGCGTAGGACATAGATAAGATTATTCAGTAGGAAAACAGTTTCAATATTCTTCTGTACAAGCAGCGACTTGCTGACTTTAAGAAGAGCTTTCACCCAGCTATTAATCTCTCTCATATATACATTTCTAACATTTAACTTGTAAGTGCATTACCAAATCACAAATGGTATTGAACTGTGAGATTCCCGACAGGATTTCTGGCTCCTCTGTACCTGTGCTGAAGTGTGTGGGAGGGATGATCCACTCCTTCCGCGCCTTCCAGAAATTCTATCTCCTCCAGTAGTTTTCCTTGCAACTTTTCTACATCTGTCAACTGCTCTTGCAGGTTCAGATACTCTTCTAAACTACTGTCCAATTTTGGCAGCACAGCAAGCATTTCATCTCTGTTCTTAAACCAGTTAACCTATAACCAAGACACAGATGTTATAGAACTGGACTTAGTTCAAACAGGTAAGAGAAAGTAATATACAGCAGCATTTAACCCTTCAGCGATGTTGTTCATCTAGGACTACATCCAGTGCTACAAGTACTAAAGCTTAACAGACATTCTTCATTTAGATTGCTCACTAAACCTCTATTTTTATTCCTCTAGCCCAGATTTAGGCAAAACACTAAAACATGTTTTAGAATTACACACACAGAAAATGAAAACTAAATGCTTGCAAGTTCCATACAAGCATATTGTATTTCCTCAATACAAACTCATTTTAGCTCAATAGAATTTGTGAACTACTTCTAATAAATGACCACCTCTTCCACCACTGCCAAAACACACATGTATTAAGTGAAAGCATAGGGCCTCATTTGGTTATAAAATAGAAATTTTTGTAGAAAACTCACCTTTATCTCGGCCACTCTTGAAGAAAACAGACTACGTGTAATATCTCTTTCCATTTCTCTTTTGCTTTGTTTGTTTTCAGCCTGCTGGCCACCACCACCATAGACAGCTCCAGCAAATCCTGCTTCACCTCCTGCTGTCCAGTCCACCAGAGGATCATAAACAAAAGCTTCAAGCAATGTAAGCAAAGTCTCTCTCCCACGCCGCATAATATGAAGGACCTGCATCACATTTTAAACATTCTGATCTTGCATTATCCTTCTATAGCAGTGGAATTTCAAGTGCAAAATGTTGTACTTGAGTAGGTACAGAAGTCCACAACCTATCCCAAGCCACTACAACTACAGAACACCACCACAACGTATACAAATGCGACAAAACTGTAGTAACATCACTAAAACTAAAGAATGCATTCTAGCCTTCCACAAAACCTCCATACTCTTGAACAAAAGGGAGTTTTCTTCTCCAAGTGTCTGTTGCTAAGCATTTTTCTTTTTAAAACTTATCTGTCATGTTTATAAAGGACAAGTCCTGAAGAAAGAGGGCAAGTAAAACTTTACAAAGAAAACTGCAGGAAAAACTTAACATTTTACATCTAGCACTACAAGTCCCCCTTCTCCCCCCAAACTGTAATTGTACCATTACTTGCATATGTATTTATTTGACATTCTCTGGTTTCTTAAATACCACTATAGGAAGTATCTAAAGTAAGTCCAATTAAAACCACAGCAGAAAAGACTTTATAAATCAACAGCAGAATGTTTAATAAAAGAAGTTCTAAGACAGCATTTGGCAAGTGATAGCCCTCAGTTTTCTGCAAGTTTCCCAACTTACTTGTTCACAAGAAAGCCTGAAAACCCCTTCCACTCCTGTCACTCCAAGTGCTGTCTCAATATTGTGCGTCATCCGGAACGGAACCTTCTCTGGTACCCTAAGGCTTTTTCCTTCAAGATAAAAATTTGTTTCTTTTAATCACCAAGAAGGGAAACCTTTCATTTGAATAACATATAGCATTTTTTAAATTACCTTTTTCAAAGCAAACATTATAATCTATGTGGACAACTTCTCCTGTAGTCATATCTATAAGAACATTATCCAGATGTCTGTCTCCAAGACCAATGATGTAGCCAACCATGGACATAACTGCAGTGGATCTTGCATACGACTTTAAAGAGAGTTTCAGGAAAAAATTATTTGTGGGAATCCTCTGCCAACACATTGGACTGACTACCATCTTAAAACATTTTAAGTGTAAGACAAATCAAAACCAACTTATTCCAAGCTGTCTTCTATTTGTTGTCTGATTATATCTTACAACAGTTTTCATGTCTTAGGCTGATAATTCTAGTATAATAATGTAGAACTATCAGGTGTACACCCATTTTTCATTCCAGATGGTACAATTGCCAACCTTTCCCATTATATGAAACTTCAGCAGTGCTACCTCACCTAACTCATGAGTATCATTGCTTGAACACATCCCAGGCATTTGTTGCCCCTCATCCCATTAAAAACACAAGAGTTTCAAAGGGAAAATATATTTGTTGTAACTCACCTGCGTAACTCTCCACCATTCATCCGGTGTAGTACATGATGACCAGAGCTCCTTAGCTAGGAGATTTGGGGGAGTTGCTTCCATCAGTTCTTCTAGAACAGCCCTCATGACATTCAAGGGCCAGTCACGACGTGACACATCAAGACTAAGCCCAACTGCCTTTAAAGCAGGTCCAATTTTACTGTAGTAAAGTTCACTGGGTCTAGGCACTATTCCAGGATTCTGAGGAGTCTGGTACGAGTCCTGAGCCTAGGAAAGGTAAAAATGGCAGTTTACATATCGCAACTCATTACCACAGAAAAGTGCCCCAAATTCAGTTTTGGTGAGAATGAAATACGAAATCAACTCCTCTGAGCTGTGAAAGCCACCCTCAGTAGAGAAGTCTTTCAAAAACTGGTAGTTAAAAAAAGTCTGAATAAACTGAAAACACATTGTTATGGCCTAACTCTACTCTTATCAAGGTAATTTCAAAAATGTAAGTGAAAACTATATTTAATGAGAATGAGAGAATGAGATTTAGAACTAAAATAATTTTAATTGAGGTTAACTATTTGTTCAAAAGCAGTTCTCCTTGAATTCTTGTGCCAGAACAGTATATTTATGTTACATACTGATATATATATATATATATACACACACACACAAATACTTACATGGTTTCATCAACATCTGGTAAAATCCCAAGAGATATAAAACAGAACCATTTTGCATTATTATAAACAAAACACAATCCTTTTAAGACTACATTATTTAGAATTGCAAAGCAAATCTGAATAAGTGTTTCCCTTCTGATTTGTTCTAGCTGGCATCAAACATATTTGTTACCTTTTGTGCTTGTAAAGCAGCTTCTCGTTGTTGCCACCGCTTGTAGAGACCAAACAAAGGTGTAGCTCCATCCACCCACTGGATCAAGCCTGATCTTGTTCCTAGAGGTGTCACAGAGTAGTGCCTCGCGTGGAACCTTGGTGTCTCTTGACGGTTAATAGTAGCAAACATTGTGTTCACAATTGACAAGAATTGCATGATTCTTTCATCTAGATGCAAGTCTTCCAAACCTGGAATCAATTTATTTTGTTTAAAATTCAGTTTCTAGATAAAAAAAATTCTTCTCTTACAGCACAAAACATGTAATTTTTTGAAATCCTACTTAATTTCAGACCATTAATAGTTTAATAAATTATGCAGATTAGGATGAGTTGTTCAGCCTAAACCTAAATGTTTACATAGCACTTACCTACTAGAATCACCAGTTTATGACAGCTCTTGGTGTAAGCAGTACACACAGCATAACGAATAGGCCTTGCCGGGAAGGCATGAAGTCTCTAAAGTTTGCTTCTAGGTGCTACCTTAACCTTCTGGAAAAAATGCATCCAGCTAATCCTAACAGTATGCAAGCAGAAAACTGTTCCTAATGCAATTCTTATAAAGAAGGGGTCCGAAACACCCCGACTTAGATTCACAAGGCCAAATTCCTTGAAAATGTATGGTGAAGTGGGAGGTGGGGATGAAAGGGAGCAGATGCTCTAAGCAACTCTTTCTCCATGTGATGCAGGCAGCTAAAAATCACAACCATGCATCTTTCCAACTTCAATATAGTCTAATTTATAAAGAGACGTTAACTTGTATGAGAAAATCTCAATTTCTTACCTTTGAACAGGTAGGGATAGTTCTTTCCATCTGAACCCAGGAAAAGCAGCTTTTTAGGTTTGGTTTTCGTAGGCAGGATTGTGATGGTGCTGCCCACGCTGTGAATTGTGACGGTGTCTCTGGTAGATACTTCTCCAGGAAGTGCTATTTCAGTGTTCATCATGGCAGCCAACCAAGGACTGATTTCTTCAAGTCGTAAAAGGTAACTAGCCCGCTTCTGTGCTCTTTGCTGCAAACTAAGCATAACCTATTCCACAAGAACATAGTTGTGTTTTAGGTTGAAGTTCATCTTAACAGCTAGCATTAAAAAAACAAATAAAAACTACCACCAAAACAGACTTAATGACGGTCATTTTCCAGAAAGCATGGAGATTTTTCTTAAAATGCTTTTCACCCTTGCCACCCTACTAATCCATTTACAGCCTAGGATGAAGACGATCAAAACCCGAAAAACACCCTTTATGCAGCAAATATACCCTGCGTGGCAATAACTGCCAAAGTCATAAACAAATCAAACTCATCAAGAAGTTTGCTCCTGCATTTACAAATACTGGAGCTGTGGTCAAAGGCAGCAGCATTCAGCCACCTCCTCTTTATGTATCTGCATGCTTGCTTGTTCTGCAAAGCAGTAGGGGAACTAAAAAAAAAAAAGTATTTATATGAAAAACCTCGGTTCTGTCTAGCAAGACTTTTAAAAATCACCAGGTTGGCTCTAGATATTGTTTCTCCTCAAACCCATTAAAAACTAAGACAAGACCACATAACTGAAAATAAATTGTCTTTGGGAAAGGTTGATCATTTGACTGTTGCTGCACAGCCCGAGGACTATGCTTAGATAACCAGAGTACCAACTTGTTAAATTTTAAATTCACTAAATTCAAACAGCATGGAGTTTCAGAAAGACAGTATTTAAAAAAATAAAGCCCTCTGCCCCTAAAAAACTGACAGCATCCCAGACAGCAGAAGATGCAAGATTTGGAAAAATTCAAATAAATTCATTGGGTAGAAATGCAGTAATGCACAAAGGAAGACTTGTTACAGAGGCAAAAATTACTGTGCTTTAGTGTCTAGCATGCCTGTGATTGCAGAGAAGACTAACTTTCAGGCTGCAATTTTGATATAGCAAGAAACCACTGAGGGTCAAGCACATGGTGTAGCAAGGGTACCAAGAATCTCCACGCTGTACTCTTAGTCTGTGAATATAATACCTCTTTAAATGGCAGCCAGCTGCTTCCAGGTTTAGCAGGGTTCAAAGGATTCTTAAGTTTCTCTAGCGCGTTTTCAATTGCATCTCCATAGTTATCCTGAAACCATTTCTCATGAGGAGTTTCTGCAGGAGCTGCAGTGATGCTCCGTACGTGTTCCAAAGCAAATACAATGGGCTTCATTAGAGCTGTATGCTTTTCACGCATGATTGCTATTTTCTCCTCTCTATTAAACAAAAAAAAGACACCAAAATTTTCTCTTAACTCCATAAAACCAAGTTATTTCATAGGCAAAGCATTAAAATAAGACTGCAAATGAGACATCTAAGAATGCACAAAAATTATTACGTCTCTAAAATGAGGTCTTCAAGAATTACAGTATTAAAAGGAAGTGTATTTCATTCCACATTGAATGCATGTTCCTATGAATGACACTTTTCCCCACCCCATTTTTTAAAACTGAAACATCTGAACTGGATTCTTCACCACTGGAAACCCTGAGGAGAAGCTCAGAGCTCAAACCACTCCAAGCAACTGATTTCCTTTAATAAAAAGTTCTTCACTACTACTTCCTGAGGATGTACAGGATGTACACACTATAATGAAGGGAAAGAGAAATATTCACATCAAGCTGTTCTCCCATCCCATGTCAGCACCAACTATAGAGTTCAAGAGGCATTCCTAAGCTTAGCCAAGTGCCCAGTGAATGGCCTTCCTCTTCCACAAACTCGTTCAAAGGAAGACAAAGACAGACTTACTGAACACTGAAAACCAAAACCAGATTAAGAAGATCTGTTTACTCCCAATACCTGTATTTACAGTAAACTCCAAAAAGATTACACGTTTCAACATCCTTGTCCTCGTTTTAGATGACTTGTAAGACAGAACTTGGAAAACTATAAGATCTCATAATCCACAACTTCACATGCACTGGGTTCTAACACACTATTGGTACAGAACATGGATTCACAAGCAGACTTGTTCTTTCTCATTCAATTAGCATACTAGCTGTAGCATCAAAATATTCTTGAAATAAGGTCACTGGCTTACAAAGCAGCAGCTAGAATAATATGAATTCAGGAGCAACACCACTGCTTGACTATATGCTTCCCCAAGAACAAACATTTGTTAGGATTATCACTTGAATTATTCAGAGACATACTTTCGTAAAGTGTTGTTGTTTTGGACCCTCTTGACTTCATCTTCCAGTTGCTGAATCCTTCTGAGGACATACATGTGCTGCTGCAGTAAAACTCCCAACCAAAGTTCATCCCAAAGAACTGTAACTCTGCGCAGCTCAGCCACTAACATCTGAACCTGTGTAAAATAAATTAGGATTCACTTATTTTTAAGAGTACTAGTATTAAGACTTATTGTTGTAGATGAACTTGAAAAAAGATGACAGCCTAACAGCAAAGATGCACCAAACTTTCAGTAGGTCTACCCACAAGATACATGAATTATATTTTTTTGTGGTTCAAATAAAAGCACAAGTCGTATATATTTGCATTATTTACCTGCAATACCATTGTTGGATTTGCAGCAGAGAGTTTCTCCACAATTTTGCTGTAACAATCTTGCATCATTGCTTGATCTTCATTTAATCCAACTTTTGTGTCATCCTTACTACTTTCTTGAGAAGCTGGGGGGCTCCCTCCATCACATTCACCACCCAACAGTTCTTCTCCTTGAATATTACCTAGCAAAGTAGGGATGGCAGAAGGCAGCTTGTTTCCTAAAATAAAAACAGATTTTAAAATATTATCTACACTGTTCCGGTCTTGAAAGATACATCATTCAATACTTCATTTAGCATCAGGTCCCCATATTACATTAAGCACTGGCAAAATATACAATGATAAAATTGAAAAAACTAAATCAAATTAAAGGTATCAGTGAGGTCCCATAAAAAAGTAGTCTTAAGAAAAACTATCAGTTACTGAAAAAAACCACCCCTATCATTTTACGGAGTATATAAAGATATATTAGCTATAGTGTATTTGAACATTTATTTTTCCCTCCATACCTGAAGTCTGGGATTCGCTGCTAAGTGAAATGGTACCCACTATTGCAGGATATAGTATGAGATGAGGAGAATCTTGAGCCACTCGACACAGTAAGTTGCAAATACTCTGACGAACATACACTTCTGGGTGATTCAGGCGGGAGAAAAGCTGAGGTATAATACCTTTATAAACAGGAAAAGAAGATGTGCTGACTCATTTAATTTCAAATGATGCATATTTTTATTTTATTTTTAAAAGCACGCTGGTTTTTCATTGAGGGAACATAAATGTCTAGTTTCCCAATAAAAACTTCTTTTAAATAACTGCTTTGCACCGTCCACACAGTAGCTTATTTTCTTCTACTATTCAAATACAGATTCCTTTAGTCAAGCACTAGGAATTGAGTTTTGCACACTTATCTGTCACATAATTTTTCAAAAATAAGGGGACTCACATTAATAGCTCTTAACTGGATGTTTCAAAAGAATGTAGAGTTTTACAAATAGCTGGCCTCCTCTCCTGCTGCCCTCCACGCTTTAACTCAATAACCTTTTATGGGAAAGTCCCTGAGCAACCTGGACCAGTAGTGTAGTGACAAACAACTATTTGAGACACCTGGCTATACCCACGCATCCTTCTCTGAACTGCATTTCAAACCGTAGCTAAGAAAATACTAGTTGCTTGTTTGTGGTTTTTTTAAGGTGGTAATATAATGTAATATTTGACAAACTACATCTCCTTTCCCCTTTCAATGCCTTAAGGCACAGGAGGGAGGGAAACAGAATCTATGCCACTTATCTATTTTAAGATCAGAATACATGGTAGACAAATGCCTTTAATGAAATTATTTAGTAAAAGCCAGGCCCTCTTTCCATCATGCTTAAATAAAAATGCTATGAAAGGACAATGATACCTTTCTGCCTGTGTTTAGGGAAAATGCATCAAAATTCATTTTAATAACTAGATAACATATATTTACCTCTCCAAGGAGCAGTAGGTGTAGTTTCTAGCCCATGCTCCAGATACTGTCTAAGTTCTCCAGCATGTTTCACAAGCAATCGTAACAGTCTTAGGGTTGCCATCACAATAACATCATCAGTGCTTTGCTCAGAAGTATTTCTTAAGTGCAGCCTGGGATCATCTTCATCAAGTGGAACCTTGAAAGAAAGAAATACTCCTCTAAGCTAAGTGTATAGTTCATATCATATAGAAAAGTCTCTGACTGAATTTCCTCATCAGCACAAACACTAACCTGACCAGCATTGAGTTTGAGGAAAGTAAAGTATGCACTGCAGGAGAGTTTATAGAGACTGAAGATTCTGTCTACAACTTTCCTCCAAACTTTAATTAACCCTTCTGTTGCGTTTTCATCAAGATCTGAAAGCCAGGGACAACTTGTTAATAACTGACGCCATATAACATCCACCATATCATCTTCTTCATTGTCTTCATTTTCAGTGATTTGTAGAGTCATATCTTCATCCTAAATGCAAATAAAGACAAAACAGATTTAAGTCCTCCAACCATTTCTACAAGCAATATTAGTTCCTAATCCAGTTTTTGTCTAGGCAACCGATGCAACTGCACATACTTGATCATATTACCGTAGTCCACAGACGTGTTACCACTTAGCTAGGAGACTGTTTCTTAAGAGGACTCTTGTCTGAATTTTAAACTTGAAAACATTTACAAGAGTCAAGAATCACAAGTAGAGGAAAAATAACATTCACACTGAAGTTAAACATTTTTTAAACAAGCAAATTTACACTTACTTGAATCCCAGCTGGACGACACACTGCTTGCCCAAGAATCCCATAGATTTTCTCTTTATCTTCTTCTGCAATGTTGTCTGGAAGCAAGTTCTGAACCTCAGATTTTTCCCGGGGCAGAAGACGAACACCTTCTCCCTGACTGTAACAATTGATGAATTACTGATCCCCAATATATTAGTACTCACAGAGCTACTGAACCCATTAAGATTGTGCATATAAAATTTATTGAAGGAAGAAATCTTAATCCTTAAAAAGAAGTTTAATTCTGAGATAAAGAGGGCAATAATCAAGAGAACATTCAGTTCTCTGATCACATGCAACTTCAGACCCCAAAGAACAGTAACCAAACACAAAGCTAGGGTTTATCTTAAGAAAACTAACTGTGCCATGTAAGTTTAAACATTAGGATGAATTTACCTAGCATTATCGACCACTTTCCGGCCCCATCTATAAGCCCAG
This sequence comes from Falco naumanni, assembly GCF_017639655.2. Classification (NCBI taxonomy): domain Eukaryota; kingdom Metazoa; phylum Chordata; class Aves; order Falconiformes; family Falconidae; genus Falco; species Falco naumanni. The sequence goes on from NC_054057.1 coordinate 78,867,629, forward strand.
CTAGCCAGGGCTGCCCAAGACTTGGCTACTTCAGGTGCCTGTACCGAAGACAAGTGATACAGCTGTCCCAAGATGAAGTCAGGTTCTCCAACTCCAATATTTACTGTGATGGGAGAAAAGAGCAATACATGTTATGATGCAAAGTCTACGTCTAATTTCTTTAGCATAGAGAATAACATTGTAAAGTATGTAGTATTTTTTTCAGCCAAGTTAGTACCCAAGAGGAAAATTTTCAAAAAGGAAATTACTTTTCAGTTCTGACGCAGACTGCAAAACAAAGACCAGTTTTTCATTTGCTAACGACCACTGCCTATACCCAACAATTGCTTTCTCCTTCACAGAAAGAATGGAACTGAGGCAAGAAGCTCATGATCTCCAAAACAGCAAGATAATGCAGGAACAGACTTTTATGAAGTACCTAGGGCAGTGTGTTTATTTGTGTATATATATATTTTCTTCACTGTCAAGTCAAAGCACCTACCACTCAACATCCATTAACAGATGTTAAAATAATTCTGACCCTGCAAGACAGGAATTAAGTTATTTAGGAAATCCATGTCTAAGCAAAGAAATAACTTTATCTTGACATTTGAAGAAAAGTCTGCTGAAAACTGGGAATTGAGGGTACATTTTGGGGCAACAGAAGTGTTCAAATTAAGTATAGGTTTTCTTGTTATCTTTAATCTAAGGTAACAGCTTTTCACAATTATCAAGGCCTTAAAAAATAAATCCTGACAACACTTAATCTGAAAGATTTCATTCAAACTTTAGCAAACACAGGAGCCGAAAGCAGACAAAAACATAACAAAAATTAATAACCTCCTCAACATAAAATAAATGCATTCCAGTTTCTTCTCCAGCCACCATCACTTGAATCAGAAAAATGTGAAAGAAATATGAAATAACAATCTTAAGGTGTTTGGGGTTTTTAACTGTGTATAGCTACCTATTGCACAAAGCACACAGTGGTTATACATGTATTAGGAAAACAAATACATGAGTGATGGAGCACTTAGTGTTTATCAGTGTAAATGATGCTATCCCTCAGTGGAATCATTAGTAAATAATTTAACAAAGCACGAGTGAGAACAAATCTACCTGTAGATTCACTTTCAATCCTAGGATATTCCTCTTCTAGCGTATTAACAGCTGGGAGATCAATCAAATTACATATGTTTTTAGACAGGGTAGACAGACCAGTGTGATTCTGCTGCTGTCGAGCTCTATATACTTGTTTCAACTGTCCTGAAATTTCTTTCCATTCTGCTTGAATCCATTTAGCCAGCGTGAGAATAGATTTAGCAACTGCATATTCAGCTTTGGCAGATTTGCAAAAGGATATGGCACAAGAACTCAGCATTTCCATGGCATGTGTTGACTGACCTGCATATCATGAAAAGCGTATTTTCAGTTAAGTGTTTAGTCAAAACACTTCTGAAATTCAGCATATTCAGATACGGCTGGTAACAATGTATTTTTACAGAGAAAATTCTCTTTTGAAGTTAAAAATTACAAGTAACAAAAGACTTGAGAGAACACTTTCAGACCAAGACAACAGTTAATAGGATGAAATTAGTTCCTAATGATACTGTTCTATGATTTCTTCAAGGTCAGGGGAATTAGCATGGTTATAAGGACAAGAAGCTCAAATATCTACAATGTAATTAGCAAATACTCACCTGCTGTGTATAACAATTTTGTTTTCTCAATATCAAGTTCAGGACCCCATTTTTCATCTATCTGACCTGGTGTAGACAATTTTTTGAAGTGCTGGACTAAGTCTTGTGCAGTGGTGGTTTTTCCTAGCTGAACTTCACTGCACTGGGCAAGCAGTCGTGTAGCTAGAGCAATATTTCCTCTCTTCCGTGCAAATTTTGCTGCTGTTAAGCCCAGCTCCATTAGATGGCTTTTAATTGGGACTGTTGGTTCTGCAGAAGAAACCAAGACATTGTAAACAAAAATATTAAACAAACAATAATTGCACCTACATTATATACATAGTTTCTGTCCAATCTATTCCATATATAGCCATCAGTAAAAAATTGCTCAGCCCTTTTATACTTCCTAACACCTTCACAAATTTGGATGACTTCTGCCTTGAACGTTAATATACCCCATCCAAAACAAAAAAAAAGTATTTCCACAGATTATCTGTTGGGCAAAAATGTATTTTTTTAACAATAAGCAGTCTTCTTAACTAAGAAATCTACTTGTCCCCAATACAATTTTTCTCCCATTGCCTTTTATCATACTGTATATTTAAATGCCTTCTGACTGTTTTTAAAGACCCATTACTGATAGTGCTGAAGTGTTCGGAAGTGAAAGTATTTAAAGTATGAAGAGATGAGCAAGTAAAAGTGTAACCAGAGGAGTAAATGTAGAATTGCTAAGCATTTCGGAATAATTTTTGTTCTTTTTAACAGTCTACATTACAGTAGTAATTGAGACTCCCAGTTATAAACAAGTCACGCAAATAACCAGAACTCTGCTTTTTAAAAGTAATCCACCTAAAATAATAGAAAAAGACACAGCTGCTGCTTTCAGCAGATTTAAGTTTACTTTTCATAACACTAAAATGAGAGCTTTTATACCTTTAAGTTTTTCCATCAGTTGATTCTGGTACACTGTGTACCTCAGTGCATGCATCCATGGCCTTACATCATGTTGTTTGCATGACCTCAAAGCATCATTGAAGAGAGGTATAAGACAGTCCTGAAAGAGGCATAGAAATTGCACAGTTGTCATGACACATCTTTATCAAAATGTATTTTTATCTATTAAAACCAATGAGCATTTTTGTGCAGAGCTTATTTGTATTAGTAGCCACTCTATCGTTAACTAATAAAATGCAAATATTTTATTCAACTCTAGAAAGACATGCTTGATTTTGACAGGACAACACTAAGAATAGCTTAAAATCAAGTAGATCTGTTTTCTGGACAACATGTTTAGAAATTAGAACTAGATCACTCATACTGTTTGAAGTTAGACATGGAGTTTTTAATTGCTGAAGTGATTGTTTTTTGATAAATATTTTAAAGTTACTTTTAAAGTAAATTACACGTGTTGTAGGAATAAGTGCTACAAAGTATTTAGAGATGAAACAGCAACACTTCTCTAAAAAGCAACAACCAACAAAACTTTAAAAATACTACAAGTGTAACTGAAGGAGATAGTATAACTATAAAAAGAAGTCAAATTGAAGTATATTTAAAAAAACCTGGGTCAAGGCACATTAGAAAACTATGTGTCTTTAGCTAGAAAACTAACAGGTCTTTTTACAGTATGATTAAGAATGCTTAAAAAGATTAATATAAGTTCTATATGCAAAACTTCATGACCTGACATGGAAAAAGACATTACTCCTATTTAGGTTTTAAACACAGACCTACCTCTGATGTCAGCCTGTTGGATACAGTATTTTCCAAAGCAGAAGAACAATACAACTGAAGAGTGCTCAATACTGGTAAAGACTGAGACACGGTGAGAGTGGAAAGTCTTAAAGGGCCAATAGCGATTCGTGATGTTTGCTTTAAGTACTTAATAACGTTTCTGAAATGAAAAAAAACGGCTGTTCTGATTCTTCAGCTAGACTTTAAGAATAAACAGTGGTCTCAAAATTACTGAAGAAAAAGCAAATTCAACATCTTCAAAGAGATGAGAAGATCTTGCAATATCACACACAAGTGCCACTATGATACTTTAATTAAATCAACAAGCAGCAGTACTTATCAACTTAAAGAACTACATAATCTCCAAGTTAAACATAATCTTGTTTTTCTTCAGTAAGCTTATAACTCACAACAGCTAAAACTGGTAGCAAACTACCACAGGTGCTGAAGTACAAAGCGGAGTAGGCTTTTCACAAACTTATGTTTAACAAATAGAACAGCTTTTCACAGTATATTACATTCTTTCATTCAAAGCACATTTCAACTTACTCTGATATTGACTGCCACTTTTGCTCCTGTTCTATGTGGTTTACAGCTGTCGCCAGACATACTGAACTTCTCAAAAGCTGTACTTCAACTGCTTTTTGAAGTTCTCTTGGATCAGGACTTAGCATATTAGGGAGGAGCTTCTTCATGTCTACATGGAGATTAAACAATTGAAACCAACCAGAACTGCCAAATTTTTATCAAGTGTCACTGAGAATGCATTTTTGAAAGCAAGGAAGTTTGGAAAAAAAACCTTCTTTAATATATATATATTTTATATATATATGCATTCATATTTGAAATTGATGATAAATTACTTATAAACAAACACATTAACTCCTGTATCAACAGTTACAATGATCACTGCCAATCATTTTGAAGCTCGATTCATAAACGTTACGGTCAGTCCACTGAACACAGCAAACTGCATTCAGAAGTTCAGTCTCTCATTTATAGAGACAGACACATGAAGAAATATTTACTTTTGTATTTGAAGTAATGTTAACTTAGGTGTGTATACCTATTTTTTCTTTGGATCCCCCTGCAAGTAGGTTGATATTTTCTCCTGGTAATAATTCTAGTTGTTCAGTGCATTCAGTAAGTTGTCCAGACTCAAAGCTGCTCAGAGATCTGCAATTCAATGTTTATAGTTTTATTTTCACATTTCTTACTTCATTCCAGTTGCTAAGTGTCTTATATAGCTAAAAAGAAAGACTCAAGCCTAACTCAAAATCCTACAGAGCACTAATGATTAATCCTAAGCAAAAATACCAACTTTCATATAGATCAGTAAAAGACAATAGTACTGCACCAACTGGGCAAATTCAGTATCAAAGTGAAAGGAAAAAAACCCACACCTCCCCGGCTGTGAAGCTTTTATCATCACACTATATATAATACTCTACCACCACAGCCAGGAAGAAAAAATTTGGTTTTAAACTCTTTCCAAAGTCAAATCAAGAAAACCCCAAAACTCTTTCCCCTGCACAGGAAAATAAGTTTGCGGGCAGAATTTCATGAGGTGATGGTTTCATCACTTCAGTTTACACAAAACCAAAATACCAGAAATACTGGAATATCATGCAGGTTGTGGATCATCCAAATTTATATTGTTTAATGGCCTGAAGCAGCAATTTTAATTTTTCCCTCATTATTCCACATTAGGAAATAATGGAAATAATTTGGGCATTACAGATTTTTACAGAACTACACAGAAAAAGGGACTAAAAGGTTAACAGGCTTGACGACTCTGAAATACAGAAGATTCAAAGGTTCAATATTCTTGTTACTATCCACTGAAGGAGAATTATCTAAGTATCTGCATCAGAAAAAAACAAAAGTATTCAGCATGTGAAAACTCCCCCTTCTGCTGAATAATTTTGATTGTCATTACTACACAGAGTCGCTTATCAGCCTGCTCAGGAGTGGAGGAGTCAACGTGCTCCGCATCCTCAGGAGCTCTTTACAGGATTTTTCTGATGATTTAGTATCTTTACTTCCAGTAATTACCTGGATGAAAATTAACTCAAGCCCGTCAAAACAACCAGACCTCTGCATCATTACAGCAAGTACTTGCGATGTTTATCATTACAGTGGGTTTAGTTTACAAAACCACGAACATTCAGAAAATGACACATTCTCACATCTGTGACAAGCACTCCCTTTCCTAATGGATTAAATGTACAATACTGAGTTACTGAAGTAAGAAAAAGGATCACCCCTTTCTCTGACAAAAGTAGTCACCTTTTCAGACCTGCAAGATTTTATTTTGAAGCTTCCTTATACGGTTTTATTTTCAAGTCAACAAGTTTCAGCCAAGAGGATTTTACAATCTTCACCACAATAGTATAGGGATAGAAAGTAATGAAGGTGTCAAATGAAACAGAAAGGACCCTTAAACATTGAGGGAGTATTTCAACATCATGAAGAATTTTCAAGACAAATATCAAGGGTTAGGAAATAAATGCACAAACAACAATTCCATGTTCCATTTAAAAAAATGGAACCAAAAAAATGTAAGCAGCCAAGACCACCTCCTTAATATACTTTTTACATTCAACTACTGAATTAAAATATTTTTGAAGAACTGTACCACTGAGATCAATTTTATTTTTTACTATTAAGTTGTGCAAAAGGATGCATCTTCTACCAACAGAAGTAGAATAAATTTTCTTTTACTTTCAATGAAAAGATGGTTTTCTTGAACACTAAGAAACCTCAGCAGTCAGAAAGTCATAGTAACTATTTAGAATTATGTTACCTCTTTATTTATCTGTATGGCTAGTAAATAACATGGCAAAGTTTTCCCTCTCTGAACACAACTTTCTTCTTATCATGCCTCTATTTCAATAACATCTGGTTTCTAAAATCCATAAAGACTTTAGTATTTCAGTTCTAAGATACGGAACTGTAAGACACTGCTGAATAAATTCATTATATGCTTACTTTATGTAGTTAAAATCTGCTTTCAGATTGATTGAGGTATTACTATTGCTTTTCTTCAATTCATGGACCATATTCTGCCACTCCTGAACAGCAGACCAGTCAGCAATGGAAATGTAACATTCACATGCTTTGTTACCCAAGTAGTTTATAACTTCAGGTGAAGAGTCACTTGGCTTAGTCAGAACAGTTTTTCTAGTTTCTCCTGTGAAACAGCAAAAAAAAAGTACATATACTTTAATATATATTTATGCTTACATATTTTTAAATAGCAATTCTGTTACTCAAATGTAATTTCTATGTCTTTTGTCAAGAAAACCACTTAATTTTAAAAAAAAATAATCAAGTAGTTACATAACATTTACAGTATTCTTCTTTCACTTAAAAAAACCAGAACCTTTTCAAAGGAGGTTTTGGAAGAATTTAGTCCATTTCTGTAAAGAAGCATCAAAACAGATAAACAGAGTAACTAGAATTAAGAACAAAGAAGGTCCCTTTTCAAAGACAAAACTGAATACTGAAACCAAGTCTCAGTAATTAAAACACTGTAACTAGTGCATTTACGATATAATTGTATCATAAATAATAAGCCTTAAGTCATGATCTAAAATAATTTAGAATTCAATTTGTAAGTTACAAGGTATTTTACTATTATTTTTAATTTCATTCATCCAGACCTCAATACTGCAAACCTTCTATGCATACTACTGGTTTCAATGGCATTACCAGTTCAGTTTAACTGCAAACAAATAGATGTTCAGATTTAAGAATCAGACACCATCACTACCACGGCTATATCAACGAACATTCCAATTTTATGTACATACAGTAACAATATTGTATTTCTTCTAAAAAGAAAACAATAAATACTGACCATTCAAGGAATGCTTTGGGCTGGCATTATTCACACTGTTTGAATTGGCCAACTTCAGAACAGTTTTGTCAAAGCCTGTTATGCAGCAATCCACTCCTGTCATGGAGCACAGGTGCTCCTGATACTCTGCAGTTGCTTTTTCAAACCTTAAATGGTTGAATATTTTAGTCAGCATTTTACAGAACCAGTTTTCTTTTTTGGTAAATAGAATATATTTTAAACATTTCTTTAGCACAATACTCAAAAAGTTCATGTCACCTTCAGCAAAAGAAAAGGGTAACGTAGAATACATGTTTGCCATCTGAATTTCCAGGTTATAGCACAGTATAAAAACTTTTCCATTCAGGTTTTAATGCCAACTTCAAACCAAGTACAGATTAAAGGAGACAATTAAGTTTTTTATTTGACTGTCACACTTTTTAAGTGAATGAGTAAACCTGAATACTGATTAACTATGTATCATTTAAGAGAGGATTGTAAAACTGAGTCTAGGGCAACAATTCACACCTTAAACTTCACATTTCTGAGAAACTTCTCACATTACAAAGCTGCACGTTATTTTAAGTAATCTAACAAAAATGGTAGAGAGTTGTAAATGCAAAACCTCATTTTTTTGTTTTGTTGTGGTAATCTTACACTGCAGGTAAATAATGACAGGTGTCCCTTTTTCATTTCATACAGAACCAAGGATGTGTTCCTTTAAGGAGCTGAAAACACCAAAAGGAAGGCATATCCCACCTGGAACACTGACTCACTTATTTGTACCTGCAGCCAAAGATTCTACTTCAATAGACGTAGAAGCTACATTTTCAAAACTGAACTAAAACTGCAAAACATCTCCCTTGGGAGTCCCTCTCTTTGCAAACTATAGCAGGTAACCAAATCACACCATTGGTCAGAAACTTCATTAGAAAATATTTAAATTAATAATATTTTGCAATGGAAAATTAAATACAATATGAAAATAGTATTGCTGGGTATGAAAAACCAAGAAAAAACAGCTTAGAAACACCATTTATATTAAATTCCTGGTAATTTAGTTAAAAGTTAAAGTACCTAAAAACACTGAATGCATTGGGTACCTCTGAAAGACACAATGACTTGGACATGGAAATTACATCAACAGCCTTGATTCACACCACAATTTAAAAGATTCAGAAGCAGAACTATGCATAAGAAGGAAAAAGTGTCCAAGTTTGTAACATTCAGTTATCTGAGAAAACTTACCGCCCTTCTGCTTGGAGAGCTACAGAATTGATCCAGGCAAGACTCTTCCCAAGTACAGCAGAAGACCAGACAGCGATACCCTGAATAGCTTCAGGACAGTGAAGCTCACATAATGCTTCTACTAGCATCGTAATTGTCACCTCCAATTCATTTCCCTAAAACCAAACCGAAAGCTTTATTAGAGAAGTCTCACATAAAATAAAAGCTATATACACGGTTAAATACTTGGAAATAGTAAAATAGTATTTTATTATACGCATGTACAAGTGAAGTGCTTTGCATATTCATCCATTACACTGCTTTTGGAAAAGCAGGGGAGCTAAGGGAAGAGGATATGCTGTGAATCCATAGCCTAAATGTCAGCAGTTAGCAATCACTATGTGATGGCCTATATCTATGTAAGTATGAGAATTCATAAAGAGGCAGGAAGCAAATCTATCAAACCTCCTTTGTTAAAATATTTAAGCAAATCAAGTCATGTACTGAAGAAACTATTCAGCCTTTTTAAGAAGGCTTAACCATTTTATCTACTGATCTCACCCCATGCTTACCTGCTAGCTGCTTACAGAGGAAGGATACCCTCACGATACATCCCCCCTGCCCATACCCACAGGTAAGCAGAGACATTACACTGCCACAAGCTCAGGAAGGCCACACTAATATAATAGCAGTTTCATAAGGTTTAAGCAGAATCTTCCACTTAAAAAGAATTGCTCAATTCCAACTGTGAACAACCTACAGCATTCATTTACTTATAGTATTTGACCACATATATACAGTACATCCTAACCTCCAACATACAGTATCACTTAACCACAAAAGTCTGTCAATACAGAAGCATGTCTGTACAATGCAGTCTTTTACCACTTGGTTTAATAACTACTGATTGCCTTAGCTTAGTTCTTTTAGAATGATGTGGAAATATTTTTGCAATAGCCTACAGAGCTTGAGAAGAGATTACCTGAGAAATACTATTGTTAGTTTTCATTTCTGTGAGTAAATCAAAGCCATGCCTGACTGTCACAGCAGGCTGGCCGGCCAGCAACCCAACTCTCATGATGGAAAGTCTAATCCGCGTGACCCAATCTTGGCATGTCTGACGATTAGTATAAAAGAATGTCCTGATAACCTTTAAAGACAGAAAAAGTAAGTTTTACAACACCATTCTGCATGAATCAAAACAGTTACATTAAGTACTTAAATACTTACAACAATCAGTCAGGACAGGTAGTTGAGTTTTCAATTGAGAGATTATGAAAAAGGTAAAATTCTGCATCTTCCATTTTATTAATGAAGATGGTTTGAAATCATGCATAGCCCACAACTGGCCAGGCTTACTTGCAAGCTAAAAATCTTGAAGTAAACTGACTATAAACTGTACATTACTACCAAAGTCTGCTAATTAAACAGCTTATTTCAACAGTGAAGAGCACTTCGCAGTTAGAACTACACAAAAGGGTATGTTGTTTATAAATAATTACTGTACTCCTCAAAAAGCAATTTAAAGCCTCAAATAATTGTATTACTTTATAACAGGACTGCTGACAATCTACAAATAAGCGACTACTACAAATCAGACTTACTACACACTTGATTTTATACCACTATACAAGCTGGTACTCCAGAAATAAGTCCTGTTTTCATGTTTCTCTAGGAATAAGCCAAAGTCAAAGCAAGACAAATTAGAGTCTCCAACTTTGTTTAAGTTTTTCTGAACTTCCACAGTCAAGACCTGAACAACCTTGAAAACACTGTTCATTCAATAGACTTTCAAGTAACATCAGCACCATAAGACAGACAAACCTTGGGTGGAGAGGTAAGGGCATTGGCACATCCTTCATAAGCATTGTACATCAATTTTTCCAAGTTCTCCAGATACTGTAGAAGGAGAACAAGCCTAAGCTGGTTGCTACTGTGTCCTTCATCGTTGTCTGCAGTAGTCCACTGGCTAACATCTTGGTCAGGGTTTAACGTATGGGCTGCAAGACTCCTAATAATACCTAAGCATTTTACCAAAACATGGAAAAAAAATAGTTACCAGAAGTACTTTATTTAAGTGTGTCAAGGGATAGCAATGATCTCTCAAAATCTCTCAAAAGTTAATAATTATGCAACTGCTCTTCTGCAATTACATTTCTTGATGTATCAGTCAAAAATATGCTAAAAATCTATAATCACTGAAAAACAAAGCCACTGCACTTCTTGCCTTGGACACAAAGTTCTTAGCTGCTCAACCTTACAAGAAAAAATCCCATGAAAATAAACTATATATTTTACATTACCTTCAATTGTTTGAAATGTATCTTGGGCTCTACCCAGAGGAGTTCGTAACTTCGAAAGAACAGTAAACTGAGCTGCTTCCCAAACAGCCCATTGCCAAAGAACAGCATCAGTCTTCAACAGATTACGAGGGATGGTTGGCTGATCTCTCTTATCTAGTCTTTGACAGCTATAGAATAATCTTTCTAACCAATTATCCTTCCTGAAAGAAAACATCAGCACATTAACACAAATTCACGTGGCAACAAGTTTATATTGCACACACTTCAGCCCCCTGTTGCCCTCAAGTCTTTCATATGATTATTTCCAAGCAGCAATGTACATAGGCAATTATGCAAAAAAGGTGTGCATTTGAAGATACTTATAAATACTTCAGTAAATGACTGAAGGTAAATCAATGTAATTTGTAAACATAATTACAAATTTAAAACTAAATACGGTTTTGAATTGTTTACTGTAAATTCAACATCCATGGATTTCAGTTTTAAAAGTTCTTACCCAGTTCGGTGAGAGTTTCCATACAAAATAAAACTAATGACATCAGAGAAATCCTGTGGGTGGAATGTATTACTTGGAGCTTTGCTCATATGACTTCTTATAGCCAAAGAAATTTCTTGTATTTCTGTGTGGGTACGGTTACTACAGGAAGAGAGAAAACAACCCATGTTACAATGCACTTGAATACATCAAAGAAGTTGTGCAAAAAAGTTACACACACACACGCAATGACTGGAAATAAGTATATTCTCTGGTGCTTTCAAAAGTTCAGGCCTGAGACAACTTGCAGGATGTAATATTGCCGAAGCTCTGGATAACATGTACCTTACGAGTATTCATATTTGCTACAAGAAGTGTTGCATAGTTTATGAAATTTGTTAATTACTTTGTGTACTACCTACTGTTCTTAGACCTGCAAAGTAAAAGAGATACAAGACACTCCATGCAGCCATACTTTAAAAATCAAAAAGCATGACAACGTTCAACTGGCATTATTCTTCAAATATGTCATTGAAGTTAATTTCAACAACTTACCTCAACACAACATCTAAAGGAATCGACTTCAGAAGTTTTCCAAAAGTTTGTCTTACACGAGCACCACTATGTACTAGTTGAACACGACACACATCAACACATCTGCATCACCAAAAAGGAAAAAGAAAGGTGGTAACATTTCCATTAACAGCATAATTCAAATATTATACAGAATTCTGTGCAAGTACCTTTGTAAAAGGTCATCTGGGAGGGAGGAAGACAGGGCATGGAGACTACTACATGCTTGAAGACAAATGTTCATATCATCCAGAAGGGCTGAATTAAGGAGTTGAAAGAAAAAAAAAGTTATTCTTCCTAGAATTAGGTAATTTATGCATTACTCTGTTTGCGGTAGAACATCTGCATACATTACAGTATAGCTGGCAGGAGACAGAGGCTTCAAGCAAAACTTTTTCATTGACTAGTTTTACTGTAAGCAAGTAAATGACTAGTAACAAAGTCGCTTGTGATAAATGTTCTCATGGGTCTTTTCCGACAGCTGACAGATTAGTCCTTCTATGGTCCCCATACACTGGTGTTGTACACAATATATTTCAATAGAAAAAAAGGAAGGTGAAGTTGTAACTCCTGGCCTTGGGAAGTTACTGCTCTTGCTAGTATTATGGTGCTAAAAGCATTTGTTCCCATATTTCTGTTTCCAGGTTTTGAAATCCAAAACAAACAATACATCACATTATGGAACGGTTCCATTGCTTTTGTTATCAATATATGATATAATATAATGCAATCTTACAAGTAAGATTTGGCACATCACTGACATTTTTGGTAGATGCTTTTCACAATTTCACAATCACAAATTGTTACTCAAGGACAAGAAATTGTTTGCATAAGTAATAGGTAGGGATCCACTTGAGGAAAAATACAGGAGTGTAAGTTTTCGTGCAATACAAACTGGAAGCCTACCCAAAAGTAAATTAAACAATAAGTAGTTACAGCTATCGGTGGTATATGACAAGGTCACTTAATTATGCCAAGTAAAAGACAGTTAAGTAAAAATATGTGATATCTTACTGTTTGCCAAAAGTCCTTTACAAAATTTATGAAAAGATGGGAGAGAAAATAACGGTGCATATGTTTCCGATTTTTTCATCAGAACAGCCACTTCCAAAGCCCATGTCATAAGTAGTTTCCTTCAAAAAACAAAAATGTTAGTCACCCTATACAGTTACAGAAAGATATCTTTCAATATAACTTAAACTACTTCACATTACAGATGAGTATTGTACCAGAACACTTTTTTTTTTTTTAAACAGCAGCTTTTGGAACATTAAAATGCTCCCTAGCTTTCACAACATTTTGGTAATACAGGGTTGTAACTATGGTAAAAGGGTACTACTACTGAACAAAAACCTTTTTTCAGTAAGCTTGGATAGCTCTGCTTTTACTGTATAGATCTTACGATGGCTTCAATTTTTATAATTTTCATGCCTAAAAATCAGCAGCTACTTTTTCCACAGGTATGTCATTATCAATGTTTCAAATAATAAAAAAACCCCAAATATCTGATTGGTTAAATTTATCCCAAATTTTACAACTAAAATTATCCTGGTTTCTGAATTAAGGCATTCTACTGGTAAGGAAAAAAAAAAGCCTCCTGATTAGTAAGAAAACGTTAGTTACCTGGTGTCTTGAGTAAGGTTATCCTTCTTAAGCAGTAGCCCCAAAAGGTTTAGTATGATTGAAAAATGTTTTTTTGTTGCTGTGGTTACAGTACTTATAACTGCTCCATCAAACAGAGAGGGAGAGGAAGAACTGAGGCTACTGGATATGAAATGGTCATGCCTGAAAAGGCAAGGAAAAACATAATATAAACCCACCCCAAGAATAGGGGTACTTCCTTAAAGTATACAAGAGAGGGGAAAAACAACAACAACAAAAAACACCAAACAAATGAGAACAACCAAAAAACCCAGCAGCAAAAGTTAACATGGTTACTGTGTGGGTGTACATTCTGTCAAAACCCACGTGTTCTGATCCCTAGCCGAAAACAACAAAGTGACAATTTGACATCAGTCCATGCAGCCCCATAACCTGGTTTCAACTGTGGCTGGTATCAAATGCATAGTGAAAAATCACCAGAACCAAGAAATGGGTAGAGTAACAGTTAAACTAGTATATTCCCCTACTTCAGCAACATTTTGTAGTAATAAGTTCCAAAGTGTGTTTAAATCTGTTGTTTACATTTCATTACCTCTCCTAGATCTCACAGTAAGCAAAACAGTAAATAGTCTGTCCTTATTTACTTCAGTAGAGTTCTCCCTCAGTTATCTCTATTCAAACACAAGACTTCTAATCTGCCTTTGAATAAAATGCCAAATTTTAAGCCAGGATATGCTTTCTTGGCTGAGATACAGACTCCCTTCAATTAATGAAAGTAAAAACTGATTAGGGAAGTTGGAACAAAAGCTTAATTGTAATAGATTATTTAAATTCATCCCTTCAACAACATAATCTATTCAGATCAGTCCATCCTAGTGCTCTTAAAATACTGATGAATTATTAATCTTCATACCTGGAACAGTGTGAATATAACGTATAGAGTACTGCATACTGGACAGCAGGAAAATGAACTGCTATGTCACCATGAACAATCATCAGATTTTTACTCAGTAGTGCAAATACAGTCGGTGAAAGGGCCCACATCTATAAAACAACAGCAACAAACAAACATAATAAACAGGACCTATTTTTAAGTGTCATTTCCACACCATTAATTATTGTGTTTTGCTTCTTCCCATGGGAAATAATTTAACTCACTTTTCTGACCGTAATTGCAACTATTTTCTTTCCTCTTTTTAAGCAACCTGTTCAAAGCAGTATAAGTTTTTATTTGGAAAGGTCTGAAACCAAGGTTTTCATATGGCTGATATACCACCAGAGGACAACCTAAAGCTGCTTTTATTTGTCTTGATTTTTAAAAAGAATTACTATGACTATCTTCGAATCAATCCATTAATAACCCTGATAAGATGCTCCTCCCTAGAAGCTGTTTTTCCTTATGCACCAACTAGAGACACAATCCACCTGTTCAGTTTCCCCAAAGTTGCAATACTAAAGTTTTTCTACTAACATCTTAGGAAACAAATATGATCATTTTAATCATACATGTGCGCACTAATAGTGAAAGACATTACAGTATACTTTAAGTAAAAAATTGTTTTTAAACTTGTTGTACAAACTGTATCTGTAGAGTTTTTACTCACCCCAATTAATGAGTTTTTAGCATTTCCAATAGTACTTAGAGCACTGAGGTCAAATATAACAATAAACTTTGCATTATCCACATTGAGGATACGCTTCTTGAAAGAGTCATGCTGGATTTCAGAACAGGCATCAGGAAGATGTAAACTATAGAGAAGACTATTCAGAGCACAGGTCATTTCTCCTAGAATCAACCTATAAGCAGTCTCCAAAACAGGAATGTTCTTCAGGCTCAGTACGGCTTGGTATACAGCAAGGGCTGCTGCAACAACCTTGAGATTATAAAATAATTACAGTAATCATTGATTAGCATGAAATCATAACATATATTCATCACCAAAACTGAATTTAAAATTATGCTTCATTATCTATGAATAGCCTAGTCTGATACACATACCTATCTCCAGTTTTCTGTAATTAAGTACTACTTACTTGCAGAATCTGTTAATTGCTTTCCAGATCATCCACACAACACACCCGACTATGAAAGTCACATCAGCTAAGGACTTCCCTATCTGGTACAATGTCCAGCCTACCAATTCCTTATCTAAATGCCAAAACCAAGAACTAGCTGCATCTGCCTTTTCAGAAGTTTTATAGATATGCAGTTAGATTAAAAAAAATATATTTAAGATGAACAAAGTTTCACAGCTTAATAAATATATTCTAGGCAATACATGAAGGCTGTTGTAACACCTGCAGAAGTCACTTACTCTTACCTCTTTCTCCTTATGATAACGAAGAACAAGTAGTTTAGACTCTGGTATAAATAATTTCTCTACAAACGACGATGGTAGTTTTGTATTTATTTGTTCAACAATCTGGGGATAAAAGCCAAGATGGTAAGCATCTTCACCTGAATTAATTTTTATTAGAATAGATTATTTAAGATTAATTTAAACACTTTTTCTAGCTTATACACACTGTATCTAGAAAAATCAGCTTCCCAGCAATGCAAGTACGTTGTATTTGCTTTCCCAAATTCACATTCAGAGAATTAGTTATTTTCAGGCTTTAACAGCACAGCTGAGAGCTAAAAGTTGCACAATTCATTTAGATCAATGCAGGTTTAAGAGTCTGTGGCCTACACATGGAGCTATATATATTGACGAAGTCTGATTTCCCGCATCATGGCATCAGTAGATAAATAGAACATATTATGCACTAAGATTCTGAAATTCACCAGGTGGTGTGGTGTTATCAACTGCAGAGGCCAGAGAATGGCACTGTTCAACAGTCAAGCCAGACAGGGTGGAAAAAACAACCAACCACCCCTCACCAAAAAAAACCAAACCAAACCAAAACACCACCCCACAAACCACAAAACACGAATGCTCAGGCTAAAACTAAACGCCATGATCTACAAACCAAATGCATAAAAAAAGCTAGCAGCAGATGCTTTACAGAAAACACAAGCATTTAGAAGAGGAATTTCTTGCTTCTGATCAGGAAGGGAAGAGTTTTGAATATTTAGTACACACAGAAAAACACGCAAGCTTGCTCAGAAAATAGTATTTTCCAATGTGAAAACCACAGTAATAAAAATATGTACAAACCAGTGTCAACAGATTCAGAACTGAAATGATATAATCCGTGCCACAAGTCCGACAGTTTTCCATTTGATCTAATCCATACGTGATGACCATGTCACAGTGTATGGTCATACTTGGATCTAGGCTGCCAAGTAAAACACCAACACACTCATTGGCAGCTGTAAGTACAGCTTCAGAAAAGAATACTTGGTTCGCTGTAGTCACACATCTCATTACTCTGTACAGCACCTAGAAAATTAAAAACACACCTAAATTAAACTCCATTAAAAAAAGAGTCAAGGACTGCATGCTATGTAATAATATCCATATCCATTTGATATCCCATCCATTACCTACTCTGCAGCTTGGTAAATTCTGTCAAAAGAATATTCTGAATAATGCACATCATGGCACTACAGAAGAAAAAACAAACCTTCAATTGCCTGGTTTCCTAGTCAGTTAAAAGCCTAGAAAACCTAAATTCATTATTCAGAATTCTGTTCAGTTCCAACTGATGTCAACAGAACTCCTCTTGTAAAAGAGACTAGTGTTCTTTTTTGAGCTTTTGTCACAAGAAGCCTCTGCAGATTAAGACACAAGTTACATCACTGTCCTGGCTTTAATTGGAAAACCCATACACTTATTTACCCAAGAAGTTTTGTCCCTCACAGAATGTCGCAAGGGCATAAATTCCAGTTGTGCAGCTCACGCAGCAACAAGATTCTGACTGCTAGCATTTTTTTTTTTAATCATCCACATCCTCTAGAGTTCCTGTTACGGAAGTGTAACAGCTATTGGCATATTATATAATATTTATTATAAGTTTACACTATCCCATCCTATACTTTAGAACAAGTGGACTTTGCTATCAGATTTGCTAGATACAATTTCAGCATAGACTAGAAACTCCTACGTTTTATAAATACAAACTTGTAATTTGAGTTCAGTTTTTATACTGTCATAACAATCTGAATAAATGGTAACATTATGGTTACAAAGACAGGTAACACATGCATAAACCTAGCTGCATGAAATTAAAACACCTAAAAAAAGCTAGTTTATGCTGTATGACTCCCATGTGCTGCTATCACAATCTATACCCTAATATTTAATAAAATTCTTCCAGTATGTTTCTTTAAGAAAATACATTTCCTCAAAGCTGAGCATATATATACATATTCATGTAAAATTCACAAAACCCAAACAAACTCAGCAGTGAATAGCATCACTATTTGGTGATAAATTACGTCAGCAGGAAACGAGAAGAAAAACTTGAATTCTTACATCAGTTACATATGCTTCTGTAATTGGTGGCCCTCTAATTGGGCTGAAGCGTTCCCCAATACTCCTCACCACAGTACTGAAAACCCGAAGCAGCGCAGCCAGTTTAGGTAGTGATACCGAAGGAGGAGGAATATCTTCATCTACTGATTCCCCTGAAGCCACATGGCTGAGGTCCTACAGTACAAAAAACGTATATATCAGTACATAGCATTAACAGTTATAATACATGCATAAAAGATCAAAATATGAGATGGAAAATACTTCATCTATTTTCCAGACATATTATAGGTACTATCCTCTGTCTCTAACTTCACATACATAAGATGGGATATAGACACAGAATGGCAACGAGCATGTCACAGACCAGTAAGGAGATACTGTTTGTTAGTTTAGCGACTGAAACAGTGTATGCAGACTGTATCTTGTAAATTAAAACAGAAGTTTATAATGTTCCCGGCCCCTGGAACAGGATCATCCATATTGCTGCTGTCACAACAGCTGTCTGCAAACTTTTACCACTCTCCCAAACAATTCCCATCCACAAATTGAGTCAGGATGTTCGAGTGGCTATTCCCATCACACTGTTTACATGCAGCTACCTTGATCTGGAGATCCTGAGTTTACTAGCAGGGTACTTCATGCCAGCTGGCATCAGTGCCTGGGAACATTCCCAGAAGTGTTGATCTCATTACTATAGATATAGCCTTGGTCTACCCCACTGCGAGATAAAACACACACTAGCTGGAACCACCTCCTCCATGGTTTAAGTTAACACAACGTTGTCTTAAAACTCTTCCGTGACTAAGAATACACATGTTGTCCAGTTCAGCAGCCAAGCTGATAAGCAGCAATTTACTGCACTGACTAATCACTTTCAGCCGTGCGCCTACAGTCGCAGTAGTGCAGGTTTCTGTGGGCTTGACGCTGCCAAAGAGGTCTATGAATCCTAACTCTTAAAGCTGTACCTTGGTGTATATATAGGTACACTAATAAAATCAATTTCTTCTGCTTTGAGGGAAACAGACTATGCTGGAAATACGATTTCATCTATAGGATCTGCATGTTAACATACATAATATAGCATAATCTACTTATAAGCATATATACATATGAGCACATATACCTTAAGACAACACTCCCCCTGCCAAAAAACCCAAAACTTCCTTTATTGACACCGCCAGATAAACTCTATGCTCTGTTAACTAAGCAAAGGTTACAAAGACAAAATAAAATATGTTAAATTAACATACTTTAGTTTTCTATCAGTTCCTGGTACATGATTTTGTGCACAACATAATCTCATTAAAGAAAAAAGACATTTACCATTAATCTAAGAATCCCTCTCCCTGCGGTAGTCACTACTTCTAAAAAATTTGCATTTTTTTTTTTAAATTAAGGCATTCCTGCTTGGTTAATTGTTTTCATTATAACATTATATTGTCAATCAACAACGGCTGAAAGCCTGGTTATGATACTGTTTAAGTAGTTCATGAGGATTTGTGTGGAATTGTCATTGTACGTGCCATAACTGTACTCTGTAATTTGATCCCATTTTCCCCAGGAAAACCATATAATGTTATTTTCTACAAGTGTAATGCCATCCATAAGAACCACAGCTGTGGATTTTTTAAGAAATCTGTAACAGTTAACATGGTATATACCATAAAGTCTCATTTACCTCAGCGTAAGCTTCCATGTCTTCTAAAAACTGACCCAACAGCGTGGTAGAAAAAGTAAGATCAGCCACCCAAAAGGGCTCCAAACTCTGCAGCCATCCTGTATAAAAATACCAGGGCAATTAAAACAGGGAAACAGGGTAACACATGAAAATTAAATTTTAGTTGCATATTGCTGAGCTAAAAGTTGCTAAGGTAGAGAAAGTCACCTGCATGAAAGCTTTTACATAAGTTATTTTTAAAATAAATATAAATTTCATTTTCCTCTTTTGTCCCTTTGACAAATCCATTTTAAGGTTCAGTCCTGTCCCATGGCAGTTAAACATTAAGGACAGAACCTAGGACTGACACAGGAAACATAACAGACTTGCTGTGAATAACTCCAAGACAACTGCTATAGCTATACGAAAGTTTCCAGTTTCTTAAATGCCAGTACAGTATCTTTACCACAAGGATTCTTTGTAAGCACACAGGAGAAAGCATTCTTTCACACAGAACATATTAAGATGTATAAAATTATTAAAAATTGTTTAAAACTTACACGAAACAATTTAGGTTTAAATGTAGCCCGAATAAAGCATCCCATTTCTCCAGATATAGCATAATATGGCAAATGCAAATTTACTAAAAATTTGGAACAAGGTCTCTTGTTAGAAACTCATAGCCAGAAACTCATTTTGGTTTTACGTCAATCTCCATGTCAGTAGGACCAGACTAGTTTAAGTAAACCCACATCATCTGCAACCCAGTGGACTATATTAGTGACTCTTTAGCCAAACTTACCAGACACCTGCTGCGTCAATGAAGGTTTCTGAGTGTGATCTATATGCCACCCAACCAATATGTCCACTGTGTCCTGGAAAGCGATTTTGAAAAAAGTTATTTACCCATTTTGCTGCACCAGCATTTATGTGAGTAAGGAAACACAGAGGATAAAGTAAGCTTACCCTAAAATTGGTGCTGAAAATGTGTGGGTAGCATCGGGACACCAAAAGGATGCACTTGACACATTTGCACAGTAACTCTGGTGTATCCACATTTTCTAGAATGGACTGCAAGCTGGTCATCACAAGCTAAAAAGTAAAGCAAAGCCACTAGACATAACACTTCATTAAAACAACATACAAAAAAGTTATGATATTAGACACAGATTTATTCAGTGTTGAACACTTTTCAAACTACCCTGACTCAAACAACAGAAGCATCTTAATACTCTTTCTGCAGGAAGAAAAAAAAATGTAAAAAGCATCACATACTGCATGAAAATAATAATTTCAAGTGGGCATTTGTTTGAAATATGAGTGTCAGGTTCAAGGCTTGGGGACACCACATTCTTTAATTCTTCAGCCACAGAACAACTAGTTGTTTTAAATTCCTGTTTCTCCTGCTGAAGTTTTTTGGCTCTGTAAAGTAAATATTACACTGGAGCACAGACCTGGATGTAGTTGTTCTACACCAAAAATACAGACCCTAAAACTTGAACCAGAGGGCCAGATTTGTCTGCATACATCCTACATCTAATTACAATTCAGGTTAGAAATTGTAAATAGGAGGGGTAGCATAAAGTAATCAACAGGTTGGATTTTGTGTACCACTCCACTTGAGCTCTCTTTTTGGTCACAACAAGGTTCTTCCTCTTGGATCTGCAATATATACTAAAAAGTCACTTCAAAATACGTATCATCCTACAAAGGCTTGACAATCCTTTCCAATGTAATCAGAATCAAATAATTCCTTTGATCAGAAAGTTCCCTCCCAGTTATTATATTTACTATGTTAACATATCATTACTTATTGTTCATTCCAGTTTAAAAAGTTGATTCAAGCATTGCACTGGAAAAAATTATTAATAATCCTGTTTTAACTTGTAGTCTTACCGGCATCAAAGATGAAAAGGCTTTCTTTTCTCCTACAGTCTCTAATGCTTTGTAGGTTGCACACAAATAAAGAAGTTTAACTTCATCTTTTGTGGATGAGCTGAATTTGCTAAAAATCCATTTAAAGATCTTCTCAGCCTCGTAGCTCAGAGAAGCACAAAGAAGGCCAAGACAGCATGCTCCTTCCTGTCTCAGTTCTTGAAGCAGTTTGCTACTGTATTTTTGGGGAGGAAAAAAAAAAGTGGGATCTCCAGACATGACAGCAGAACACAAGAAACCACAAACAAATTAAAATATTTCCTAAAGCAGAAAAATATATGCATGAATGAAGCTTCTTCTCTCCTACTTAATGGCAGCAGTGATGAAACTAAAATAAAAATAACCTGAAAAACTCTGTGAAATATTTTTTCTATGGAATACATCAACTTGAATAAAAGCATGCAACAGATAAGCCGTTCTACTCGCAACACACTACCCAAGGAAAAAAATTCTTAACATACAACTGACTTTGGATAATAACACTGAACTCAACACCAAAAATCCCATTGACATCTAAGCTCCCTCTACATATGCTCTTAGTAGGATGTAAATTAATTAAATCAGGTTGTAGAAAACTTAATCCAATTTGCAAGCTAGACAACCACAGCAGCGTACTACTACACGCAGGTGATTAAACATAGCTGAGACAGACTTCATATTACCTACAACACAGAAGCCACGCTTGTGCATTCAAATTGTCTCCATGTGAAGTGTACTTTAGACAGTCTAACAGTCCTGTTGATGTGCCTAAGAGTCTTAATTCTCCCCCAGTTCAGTCTTGTTACTGCGATGTCACACCCATGCAAAATTAGTGAATGAATTTATTTCAGTCTTTGCCCCCTCCATTACATTTCTACACTGAAATCCAAACTTAAAACTGAAGTTATTTTTCCTCTTTAAAACCTTCAAACCATTTAGCTTTTCCAGCTTACCTTTCATTGAGTACATCATGAATGGCAGTCAGGATATTATCCAGTTGTTTAATTAGTACCTATAATACAGGATATATAAAAGCATAAGCACAATAACGGCACGATAACTTCTGCAAACTAGGTCCTGTTTACACCCACATTAAAAACACCACTGCCAATTCTGTTTGCCAATAGACTACTATTATGCTTCCCACAGCCACTGCAGACAGCATGAACTATATTAAGCAATACTGCAATATTATCCTACATGTTATATTTCATATTTATTTACACTACCCACAAAAATACACTGGCAGCCTGCTATCACTGTTTGTTCTAAGTTTAGTTCTTGCTGATAAGATTACATCACAAACATAAGATTCACCATCCAGCTCACCAGTAGCATCTACTGAAGACCTAGTCTCCTATACTTATAAACAATCGTATCAGCAGAATATTTAATTGATCAGATAGTAGAATCTGAAGTATTTTCTCCTTAGGCAATTCGGACTCTCAGAGAAACAGAGTATTATTCTGGGGAATGAAAATTATCGATGAACCGGTGCTTCTCAGTAAACATAACCAGAAATACTTGTTTTGCTAATATGCACTAAAGAAACCCAACACATCAGTTAATTGAGTTGTAAAATACTACATTAGCTGCAACTGTGTATAAGATGAAGTAGTCTTCTTGACAAGTTAATAAAAGCTTTGTTCTCTTTTCTTCAGAAAGATATTGATCTTCAGCACCACGGACATTATATAGTTTTTGTTGTTGAGTTTTGAGTAACATCACTCTTTTGGAAGTAGAAGTGGGGAGAGAAAGAGGTTCACATGCTTGATTCCTCAGAACTCACAAGGACATTTTAAAAATGTGGCTGGTGTTTGCAAGATGTTACAAAAGAGACAGGAGAAGGCATCTATACAACTTAGGAGCTGGAATACTATGTCATTACATGACAATGCCACTGCCTAGTGACTTTTACTACTTTGTTGAACACACATTTTGACCCTGAGAATGAAGAGAACTCTGCTAAACTGCACTTAATACTGTCAAGATCTGCAGGAGCTACTGCTAGGTTAAATACTGTCCATTAAAAAGTTTTAGGCTTGACATCGTGGATATCACTTGACATACAGTCTTGTTCTCATTGGCAAGCTGGGAGAAGTTTAAAGAAAAGTTTCTCAGTGAAAAACTTTTAACATTCTGATCACTAACAAAGTTTGTCACCACCGAGTTAGATATTCGACTGGCAGTTCCAACAGGGTCTGATATGCCAATGAACTTAAATAAAATGCAGTTACAAAAAAAAAAAAAACTAGGGAAAAAATACATTGAGAATAATGGAAGTAAATAAAAAAACCAGCCATGGAATAATCATGGAAAGCATTTACTCCCCAAACCCTTGTACAAACAAGGATTTAGTTTCAGAGGAAAGCTGAAGTATTAGCTAGGCTTGCACATGGTCTGCTTATACCTAGGTCCACAGAATAGGTAAGCCTCAATATTTAAGTGTCATGACTTTTGGAAAAAGAGCACAATTACCATTGAATAATTAATACATAACGAGAGAATGAACCAACTTCTTATAAATATGGATAAATGCATAATTCACAACTGAAAGGTTGCAGCACTGCGTGTAAGTGAGCGACACAGTATTAAACCATCATTTCCTGTTTTTTTAATACTTGGAGAACTCCTAAGCTCTCCAAAACAGTGAAGGAGATGTGTCAGATTAAATACTCTTAATACTGCACTTCAAAATAAGTAATATTAAAAACGCATACCCACAGTGGGATACTTCCCCCCCAACCCCAAATCCTTAAGAATCACCTGAGGACACTAAAGAGTTCAACAACCCATTAAAAAACCCAAAGATCTAATGAAAACAAAGATCCTTTTGTTCTATTCCCCTAAAAGGGAATACACATACAAAGGTGTTTAGCTGGAAAGCTGAGTTAACTCTAAGATGAGCTATTCACAAGACTGTAGAAACATCTGTGTATTTTGTTTAAAATACAGAAACAGTTCTTGAACAAGACAACAATACATTTTACTTTTCTCTACTTCCTTGTTGAAGAATCCAGAGAATATTGCTAAGATGAGGCAAAAAGCCCCATACACATACCTTATTTATTGCTACAGTGCATGACTTCAATAGTTTGCTTTAAGGCAATATGTCCCAAGGAATCAAGCAATAACAAGTTTCCTGAATGCTGGGAAAAGGGCAGGCAATCCAGAAATACACTTTCCTTTGTTGTGGAAGGAAAGTCCCTGTATATAAGATATCCCTTGCAGATATTTCTCAATACTCAGATTTTTAGACAGTTTTATAAAACAAGAAATACTCCAGTGCTACAGAAAAGAATTACTAACCAGTTTATTATCTGGTTGCTGGATGAATTCTTTCAATTGCTTTACAGTAGCCAGTCTTCGGTCTCTGTCGTCTTCCCGAGTAATCCTCCGAAGAAGATTTGACAGTCGAGACTCGTCAGAATAAGACAACGATCGCTCTGAAGAAGAAAAGGCAATTATTTCTTTCCTCTACAGCATTTGATCAATAGTATCTGTATAGTCTGAAATGTGTATTTGTGGACTCAATAAGTCATAACAGTAATTTGAGAAAAAAAGTAAAAAAAAAAAAAATCCTGATTTGTTTTAAAGCTACTATAAGAAAAATTAAACTTAAAATCTAAGTTAGCTACTAAAATATTTCATTTCTTCCACTGGACAGCCCAGCACCTGGGTAAAATTCGTTCAGAACTAAGCAGAACTGTTTTACTTCTACACAAAAACCTGGATTTGGTTCTCTTCTACATAAATGGAACTACAAAAAGGTGGGGGTGTGGTAAGGTTAAATCAGATTTCTGACTATATATATAAACAAAAATAATTCAACAAATAACATTTAAAGAAAACCTTGTGGAATAAACAAGCTGCTTCTTGAAGCAAAGAACCAAATTTAAGCTCAAGCATCTACCAAGAAACAGGGTTTTCTCCTCCATTTTGCCAGAAAAAGTAAGATTATGAGCAGTTCTCTGATAGCTAGCAGGGTTCTGCTTTGCAATGGAGAACAGAATGACTCTTCCTTTATTGATGAACAAAAGTATACAGGCGTGTAGAGGTGCAGCGGCTACCGAATTAAGTGGATAATACAGGAGAATTAGCATCTTCCAAAGAAAACATTTCATTAAAGTTGACCAATAGCACTATTGATACCAGTGAAGGTCACAACTCTGTCTACCTGATTTAGGTACCAATTACAATGAATTCGCATGAATAATTCAATTCCCTTATTTGCAAAAAAGAAACAAAGTTTCTTTTGAGAAGTTTAACATTAGATGTTTCACAGTGATTAAAATTAGAGGTTTCATGGAACATGATGAGTTTTTTTTAGTCACCAAGCCTCTTATAAGAACACCCAAGACAACTAAAGGCAGCTTTTTTCTCCAGTATGTTACACATCAGTCATCTGATGGAAGCAACCATAAAGGCAGCCTGGTTATAATGGAAAAATACTGACAAATGATGGGAACTGCAGCCTTGGAACCTGGAGCATCCTTGAAGGGCAGCTGGGCACCTAAGAACCTGAGACATCCTGAGATACCCTTGATAAGCACAAACCCAAGAAAATGCAGCAACAACCTTATTGTCTAGAAAGGAGAGAAATAGACTGTAATGGTGGAAAACATCCTCGGAAGGCAGGATTCTGCAACAGCTACTGGCTGCTCCAGCTGGAAAGAGAGACTGGGAACACAAACATTGGTCTGAGAAAATAGAAAACAGCACCATCTGTTGCCTGTTCCAGGTGAAAAACAGTAGTTAGTAAGAGCTGCTGGTGGCTCCAAGGGGTTGCATCCTAAGAGCCCTTAGGTCTTAACAATAACTCGCTTTCCACCCAAAATGAAGCTTCTCCCCAAGAGCTCCCCCTGCAAAGACTTCACTATGCAAGATCTCCTGGACAGACTGGACCCGTGCTGGGAACACCCGACTGACTCCAGGTTCCGTGATGCAGATCATCGTTGAAGTTTTTCTGTCACCAACTGGCACCACTCCTAGGAGGTCTGATGAGTGCTGTACCAGTAATACTTTGAACGGTGTATATATATAGGTGTGCATGTAAGTAAACAATCCTAAGTATATACTTGCTTTACTAGTGGTAATTTGTAGTAACTTGTAATGAAGAAATTTAAGAAATAGAGAAACCTTTGTGTACTTGTATATTACAAAATCCTATGAACCGACCCACAGGCCAGTAAGTCTTATAGATCATCATCTACAGGACAGCATGTCTTCTGTATTAAAATCATGAAGAAAGTTCTCAACCTTATTTTCATGTCTTTATTTTTTACATTTTAAAAGAGTATGAATAAAATAGGCTTTGATGATCTGTTTCTTGCCAGGCACCAGTTTAAGCAACTCATTTTGAAGACACCTGACATTCTGAAGGATTAGGCAGGCTTAGCAAACATTAAAATAGCAGTAAGAGTCTGAAGGATCGAATCTACATCTTGTTCCTAGCTAGCACAACTAATAGCAGTAAGAGTCTGAAGGATCAAATCTACATTTTGTTCCTAGCTAGCACAACTACACAAGACATGTCGAGATGTTATCTGAAAAGCATGAAAAGCACCTGTTTTAAGATGTCACTGATTTTACAGAAGACTAAGGCATACATATCCATTTAGGAAGAACTAAGATTCTTGCCCCTTGCTTTATCTAGAAACCAGAGTCTTCAGTAGTGGACAAAAAGCCAGATGTCTGGTGGGAAACATACAAGAAATCATGAATAGCAAAGACACCTTTTGAAGAAGTATCTGAAGTCTTCCTGAGTGATGGTACCAGACTAATAGTGACAATCCCTGCTAGATGATTGCTTGCATCTGAAGATCTCCTTGTATTTCTGCCCACAGCTGAGCTAGCAACTGTAGTCCAAGGCTTACCTGCCAACAGTTAATACACTGCCAAACTTGAGAAAGATGGACCTAGTGCAGTTACTGACCCCAAAAATATATCAACCCTGGAGAAAAAAAGAAAAGGACTACCAGGAAGAATGCAGCCTGCCCACGGGTGTGCCACGCCTACTACCATTTTCTTTAAAACCTGGACAGTAGTAGGTCACCAGACCAAGGAAAAAAGGAAATTTTTTTTGACAGTTCAGATACAAAACATATGCAAACAAGAATGAAAGTTCTTTTAAAGCTGGGTTACAATGGAAACTAGCACAGACCACAGTACACAAAATAAAAGCGCAACTGCAATCCATCAATGATTCCACGTAAAAACTCTTCTGCTAGGGAAGTAGTTTTCTACATTACTGAATGTATCTTGAAAACTTAAGCTGAACCAAATTTACACATGCTTTTTTCACTATTAGACCATCTACATATGAAGCCTCTCAAAACAGCAATTTGAATAGGTTGTTGAATAATTAAATGCATTGGCCACCCCATACCACAGTCCTTTCCAAGACAACAGATGTGCCTCATGAGAAAGAAAACTGTTCTACAATATTCCTAGGGTCGTACTCTACCAGCACTAACCTGGACCAGAGACACACAGCACACATTTCTGTCACTCCCACTTTGTACTGACCTCTGCCACTCAGCGAGCGAATGGGAGGCTACACCAGCACAGCTGAGTAAGGTCACTAGAAACTGCTCTTGAAGGGCAAACCAGGATGCAGTGGTTTGGAAATACTGAAAAATATTTTTTGTAAATAACTTTTTATAAAGATATTCTAGGTCTTTGTAAGGTCCCTAAAAAAGTTCCCCCTCCTGTCCCTAAAAATGCTGGTTGACTCTTCAGTGTTAGATGAAAAGTCAGCAGTAACTATAAGCCTTGAATTACTTAAAATCCACAACTTGCAACTTATTAGTGTTATCTTCTCTGCATTTATCTTTTTCTTTGTAATCTCTTTGTGGAAAACTGTAATTTATTTTGAAATACAGTTGCACTGTGCTACATACAAAAACATCTTAAACCCAGAACTGTATAAATAAAACTAACACCATCAAGGTTACTGCTACGAGACACACATTTAACTGCTGCCAGAACAAGACATACTGTTCAAAAATTAATAAAAACAAAAGTTGCTTTTAGTAGAGATCTGATGAACGTTGGTATTAGTCCCTAAGAGTGTGAGCTGTCTGTTGAGCCATAATCATAACCTAAAGATAAATAAAAGAATGATAAACTAATCAAGAGCATGACTGAAGCTATACTAATCAAATCACTAGTTAATGAACACCAGTATGACTTCCACGTCGTGAAAAATCCATGAGGTCTCAGCCACATGCTAACTCACAGAAGACAGCTACTGTAAAAATTGCTTCATGTACACATAAACAAACAAGAAAATATAAAAAAAGAAAATAAGATCCTGTTGCAACATGATCTCACTGTATTTTGAACAAGACATGAAAAATCAAAATGACTTGCTGAAACCTACAAACAATTACAAGACAGCCTAATTAAAAAGGAGAAACTCTTGAAATCTGACATCTAGAGGACAGAATACAAGTCACAGGCAGGGCCTTCAGTCATCCAAAATTATAGTTCTTAACATTTTAAGGATTAAAGAGGTACTCACATACGTAGGAGGCCAGTTTTAATTTTCTGCCAGTACTAACAGTAAATTCACGCACTAGCCCACTATCGAAAGTATCATTTACACAGAGCTCTCAATTAGACAATTCTGTTTCCTCCACAGACATAATTTAAGACACTAAAAGATCAAGACACCAGAATGGTATTATAAAGTCTTGAAATTAACCCATACCAAAGATCAGACTTCCGCAACACTCATGTCATCACTTGCACCTCAATCCTTCCACCCACAAAGCACACAACATTCTTTTTTCACCTTTTGTCACCTCTGAAATAGAAATTCCTGAGGAGAAACACCGTGTCCTCATATGTTTATGATGTGGCTGGTATAAAGCAGTCACAGTTTTTGTCAGTGGCTCCACTACCACTTAAACTAAGTGATGCAATAAACAACAGTGCTCAGTCCTAACAAAGTTTCTATTTTCATTCAAAAGTCCCTGGAATATTTTTTTTTAACTATGATTTAAACCCAAATAGCAAAAGCACAAGTCCAGCATTCTTGCACCCTCCTGCAACTCCAGATTCCCTCTCCTTGCATCTCCCAAGACCCTGCCCACATTCTTATGATGCCTCTGGTTCCCTCCTGGCTTCTAATCCTCAGCTGAGCAAGAGGGAGCATGAATTGTTGCTGGTTCAGGAGTATGCATCTACTACTGACTAACCAGCTGGTTTGATGTGATGACTGGTTGACCTGCAGGCCAGTGAGAACAGGTAACGGCTGAGCTCATTGTCACGGGTTTTCTCACACTAGGACTCATTAATAAACAACTTTTCAACAAACCAAAGAGCAAATTCTCCTCCTTGGAGCCCTCGAACTCTTAGCCAAATCTGGTTACCCTGAATAAGGGTTTAAAACTTATTTAAGGGAAACTGAAAGATTGACAGCATAAGCCATACAGTCAAGAGATGTGCCTAACCTATGGAGGAATGCTCAACACAGGGAACAGTAAATACAAGATGAGAGTTTCCATCAGCATCATCTAATCATATATCACAAAAAAATATCATATCTGTATAGATTGCCTAATCATAGTGAACTTCTTTTCATATTCTGAACACAAGAGAGATTGCTAGAAGACATCTTCTTTTCCTGTAAGTCTGCGGTATCCTTACCCTGTGATTTCCTCATGTCTTTTGTGGCTAAAGCACGATTCCCATGCGGAACACTTGTAAAATCAGGATTGGTCACATTGTTAACTCTCAGCTCTTGCCCCAACGACTTCCGACCATAAGTATTTTCCCCAGATCCTCCATTGACACTGTATCCACCTGTGGAAAAACCAACATGAGATTAAAATGGGCTATCAGACCATATATTTAGTAGGGTAGTATGTTACGAGTTATTCTATTCATATGCAAGTTAGCAGCCCTATCCTCTACCACCTTCTTTAGCTTCCTTTCTTCACATGAAAAAATGTTTTGTTATGCCCTGCAAGTTTCCAGGTCACATATTCAGAACCTAATCAGTCTTTTTTTGAAGCATATGAAAATCCCTCTATTGCATTGACTTTGTTCACGGCCATTTTGGGGCAAAAACATCGATTTTGTAGCATTTGGGGGTTTCTTATTATTACTTTTGACCCTGTATTTTACAAGGCCCTTCATGTCAAACTGCTAGTACACATGATTAGATACATTCACTTCCTTGCTTCTTGATTACGCACATCAAATTTCCACACTGTTTTTGTTACAAAGGCCACCACATAGGCTCAGTAAAACGGAAAAAAAAAAAAAAACCCGAAGAAAACTTTTCAAAAGCCACAGGTTATTTATATGTACAGATTGAACACCTCTCCCTAAATACACAACAGTCAATATTTTCATCCACTAATACTAACGTTATCTTAAATTAAACTCAATCCTACATACTCCCACTCAAGATACACTTGGCACATCTCTGGTAACAATAGAAAATCGAGGTAAAACTGTCAATTTGTGTAATGCAATTACTTTTACTCCTAGACTCACAAGAATTTACATACACAAATGTTGAAACCAAAGATCTCTCTAGTCTGCCACCACTTTGAGGGGCAAGTTCTCGAGCCTGCCCAATATTTCATTCAATGTATCATAGCTCACTTTTGAGGCAGTTGTGCACACAGCTTTCTGAAGTACCTTCCCTGTCTAAGACAAGGAACAATTAACTAATAAAATTAAATCCAGAACAACATGAGATATGCAAGACTTCTTTCAGAAAAGTTACTTCCACAATTCCACCTGCATCAGTGAAAGAAAGGCTGGGGAAAAGGAAAGGTAGCTTTCTGTAAAAAAGATGCAGCCTCCTGAGGCTACAGGATGGATTAAGAAAAAAAAAAAAAAGTTGAAACATCGAGGTGAATCCAGACTTTAGCAGATGTAAAGAATGTCATCTTGAAGTCAAAGCTTTTAACATAAAGAAGCTGTGAACTACCAGCAGAATTTTGTGCATTTCTATACACATGGGACTATCCTACCATTACAGAAAATCCTGTGCAAAGTCTCAGTTGTAATTAGATAATTATAATTAAAGTAAAAAATTATTTTTTTATTTGTGTATATTTGGATTTGCAACATTAAACTCAATTTTTAAACATAAACTAGCATGTGTGCCACCTTAATGTTATTTTGTCATAACAAACCAACACTGTCCTATGAAGGAAATTACTTCTAACAGCAATAATTACGAATTCAAAGCAACAAAGATTAGTTTAACTGAATATGTCAGATAATCATGTTTTCAGACCACAAATATTAACTAGCAAAACCAGACATACTACCATATACTACCGGAGCTCTTAAGGTTATTTCATACTTCCCCTCTAGCACATAAAATATCCCAGGGGTTTTGGTTGTCTGCAAAGGCATGTAGTATTCACTATAGCATATTTGACATTATTTTAAATTAAACAAACACAAACCTATATTCTCCCACTGGACATATAGTTGGTACATCTTTGGTAATAATATGAAACACTGTCATTTAATTAAAAAACAGCAGGGCAATCAGGTTTTTCAGCAATAAGGTTGCAAATATTACATTATAACTCTCCCCAGTTACCTCCTGGTCTGAAAAGTTTTTGAAAATCCTAATATATACAAATGCTATTAATTTCCCTTTAAATGCTAAATCTGACATCAAATAAGAACATGATCAGCTATGTCATTGTTATTAATTTTAGCATAAATATACAGGTACCATGACATACAAATAATAGTGCAGTATCTTTTTAGCAGTAAGGACTCAGAGTACATCATAATTACAAATCAAAAGGGAGGTAAGTGTCACAGGGAGAACATCTCATCTATAAGTAAAAAGCCAAGAGCCTTCTTTAAAAACTTCTATCTTCCAACTTCCTTGTCTTGTTCCGAAAATAAAGGGGAGAGATCTAATTTCAGTCTTCCACTAGTTAATGTGATGAGTTTTATAAAAATAAAGAAGAGCCAGGCTAATCTTACAGATACAGAGCAGAAGTACAGGAATCAAGAGTCAACAGTCATAAGCTGCAGCAAGGGAAATTTGAACTGGATATGAGAAAACAATTATTTATCAGGAGAGTGGCAAAGCACTAAACAGGCTGCTTAAGGGACACTGCAGAAACTCCCATCATTGGAGGTTTTCAAACCTGAACAACTCCTAGAAATTATCAAGTTGGAAGTAATTTTTATTATGAGTACCAGAAACTAGGGGAAGGGGCTGTAGAATCTCTTCTCAAGGATTCTAGGAATTTATGACATGGTTATCCAGGACAGAAAAGCTAGATGTTTTTAAAATGAAAATTCCACGCTGGCAGACTCCAACAGTTTAAGTGAAAAATTTTAGGAAACAAGGAAACTATTCTGTAAGTTTACATGTTTCTCCAAAAATAAAAATGAACTAGAGAGACTTGGAATTTGATTTTATGGTACAGAATATCCTAATCATCTCTTTTCAAGTCATACCTGAACAAAACAGCATAGTTAAAGTGCTGAGCTAGCAGAGACATGCCCTGTAAGATAGAGTACTTGAGGGAGAGATAAGTGCATTTTTCTTTTCAAATGGCACTTTCCCAACAACCTCAGGAACTACCTTACTGAATTTGTCCAGAACTTACTATTTCAGTATCCTGCCAGTATGTTCTTTAAATTCTAGCACACTTCAAAGTGTAAGAATAACCTACTATGCCAATCTGTGTAAAACACAGTAAAGCTCCCCACGTTAGCAGACACTGACAAATATACTCACTTTCTAAGCAATTCCTCTGTTAAGGTTAACCAAATCTTAAGGTTCTCAAGGTATACAGATAAACAAATACCCGTTTCATGCTCCTGCCTCCTACTAACAGTACCTAAAAAAACCAACTTTGCAGCAGCACACCCAGCTGTAACTTCCCCTAAGATGTAGCAATTTTTTGCAGAGTTACAGGGCAGAGAAGTAGGGTGAGTGCAAATGCTTTTCAGGTTCCTGAAAAAAACCTCCCACACTAATCTCCCTGTGAGATTTTTGGGGTTTTTGAGTCTGACCTGCCTGAAGATTTATGTAGTCTAAAAAGTGACTCTGCAGGTAAAAAAATCTTCCTATTTGATACCTTGATCTGGCAATTAGAAATATAAAATCAGAATATAGATTTCTTTTTCATAAAGATGAAAAAACGTGACTAAATTTTCAGCTGTTTTCTACAGAAAGTATTTCTATTCTAAAAAAAAAAAAAAAACAACAAAAAACACACACCAGAAAAAATTGTATGAAGCATACATCATGCGATTTATATGAAATCAGATTGAGGCACATAGAGGTAAGAATTCCCATTAATGACAAAACATAGATATGATTCCCAAAGATTCCAGCTCACTGCAGTAAAGCTGCAATAGGTAATATATCAGATTAGCAGCCTGCTTAATCAGGCAGTCCATTTTCAATACCATCAGGACTAGACAGTATTCAGGAAGAAATTACAACTTGTAAACCGGACAACTATTCTTTAGGAAAAAGTGCCTATTCTGTTAACACATTAAGTCTTCTCTCACATTTTTCAGCTAATGCAACTGCATATTTTTCTCACTATTCATATCAACCACACATTTCTTTGATCCCTGATAAATTTCTCAACACAGAGATACTGTGGCAATAACTTGAATCAGTTCACAGTCTTTTTGGGGAAAAAAAAAAAAAAAAACAAACCAAAAAAATAGTTCTCCACCATTTCCAACTTCCTGCCTTCCTCTGAATGTCCCCTCAATTTACACATGAAACAGCAATCTGTATACCTTTTTCTTCATTCTGTATGTCAGTGTGGACTCTGATATCATCGTGTCTTTGTCGAGACACCACAGCTGAATTTGAGGGTTGTAATCCATAGGAGGCAGAACTGCCCCGATCTCTGGATGAAGAGTATTTTAAATTGTCCTGGTCAGCTGATGCACTGTCAGTTCTATAAAGAGAAAAATATTTTTTTTTATGTAGGGATATAACAGGAGTGGGATTCACATTCACTTATAAATGCAACATATTTAAATGACAATCCCAAATGTATTTTTCTGTGTCAAAAAAAAAGTTGTAAATCTAACCTGCTTCTTAAAAAGAAACCTTAAATTCACGTTGGCATTAGAATTGACGTAATTATTATCGCAACATGCAAAGGAAATGCATTCTAGTGTGCCAGTGCCTTTTCTCAGGATGTTCTCAAGTCTCTTTTCAGGTAGATGCCTACATAAGGAAAAATGACTTCCCAGAAGGGAAAAGTAAAATACAACTAGGTATAGGTATATGCCACAGCTAGGCAATACAGCATCTGCCATTTATGGAAGTCATTACTAATGCACACAAGTATTTACACAATACACTATGGGCTTTATTGAGCAATGTAAAACCACTTATTAGATGGAGGTGTTACTAGTATGTAACTGATAACGAACATAGGAATCACATATTAAGTTTCTGCAAAACAAAAATTGCAAAACAAGAAAACAGGCTTTACCATGGAAAAACCTGGAAATGTAAGTTAAGAGCTGTTATCCTTTAGAGTAACTGTTTGCTGATAAGAAGGGAGTTTAAAAAATCTGCGTTAAGCTTAAACCACTCTCATATCAGAAAATTGATTTACAGCCCAGCATAAACTTTTGCAGAAAAAGCTGAAAAATATAAAGCCAATTTCTCACTGGACATACTACGTGATTTCATTTTTTAAAAATACAATAACTTTAATTTACGAAACTTGTGGACATGAGACTTCAAAACCTAAATTCAACCAATGATTTTAAATGCATCCTTACGAGCAATACTGGAGGTTTTACATTAAAACTGGTAAAACAACACCCATCCAAAACGCCATAGAATTTTGTTCAGTTCAATTATATCTGGAATCATACTATTCAAATTATTTACAGAGGGCTTTCCCCAAGCAAACTCTAGAAGACCTACTATTTTTATTTTAAGCTTTGGATAGTTCACTTGATTATTTAACAAAAAGCAGGACAGGTCGTTGCTTTTCATTCCTGTAAATTAACTATAATTTGTGTAATGAGAAACATCACATGTTCTTGGAAAAGTCTTTAATTTTTACTTTCCAAGAGAACACTATGATTAAAACTGGTAGACACATTCATAGAAAAGGAGTTGAATACATCTTAAGGCCAAAAGGGAAAAACACAGCTACAATTTTTGAAAAGCAGTTGTTACTTGAGCTGTCCTGAAGGCTTGCTATTTTCAAACACAGCCCGTCCTCCATACAATTGGAGGAGTAATACCATGAGGGCTGATATTTGCAAAAACCACTGGAATTAAAGACACACACACACATAGACTTTATTCACTTGAGACTGTTAAAAGACAATACACCACCAATTTGGAACAGGGTTCAAATGAAGAAAATTGTGCGTTTGCCCTGTTCTCACAGTGCAAAGTTGACAGTACGTTTGTTTGGCAAATATTATTCCCTTTCGCTCTACTACAAGCAAATTCATCTTCAGATATACACAGGAAGACTTTTCCTCATTCAGTGTTCACTGTGGCATCACATCTACTTTTTTGCCGAGCACTTGCTTGGACTATTTCATAAAACAGGCTGTGGTACTCAAGAGGCAAAGCCTTAGTAAGTAAAAGTCTTTGCTCGTGACAGTCAACTAAGACTGCAAAAATACAGTTGGACCTTCATCATTCACCTAAATTATGCTGAACAACAACAAAGTTCTGCACTGCACCTCCAAATGGTATAAACTGTAAATGTGCATACACCATGTGCAAATTTTCCAGTCTGCCACAGAGCCCCCAGATTTTCTCCCTGTCCTAAAACCTCAGGAAACTTCCAGCTCACTTCGAGGAACAGCAGAGTTTATTATGGAGGATTCAAATTATTTTAGCCTTCCAATGAAACAGACAAGTTTTCAGTTGGTTACTGTAAGTACTGGTAGGTTCTCAGTAGTGTACCTCCCCAAAGAGCATTGCTTTTTTTAAGGCGATGTGCTGCAGCCTGTATCATCTCCAATTGTCAAGCATTAAGTCTGAAATTCTTAAGTCTGAAGGCAAGCTGATTAAATGGAACAGTCTAAAAAATTGTATGTGTATCCCAATCAACTGAAGAACTACACGTGTTCTCAGCTAACCTCACTTCCCACAGCACAGCCTTTGAACAATCTGTAAAATTTTCCATTGTGGTAAAATACATAAGCCTATTGTCTCCCTGGGAAAAACCACAGACTCACTTCATTTTCATTCTGTCTTTGGGAATGGCTTTCTGCAAGCTGATCTGTTCACACTTTATCACCCAACTAGAAGGTGAGCACAATTTTGTTAAAATATGTAACTGTTCTCCAATGTATCAATGTAAGAGACAATAGATCCCACTGAAAACATTGTTCCCACTACAGTAAGCGTGTAGCTTGGATATCTAGCGGTTTCTAAGCTTTCTTTAGGAAGCAGAGAAAACAATGCTTCATAGAAAAGATACTGTTTCCAGAGAACTAGGTTCTGTGGCCCAATGGGCTGCTATGGCCCACATTGCTTTAAAGGATTTTGAACTGAATTAAGCTTAGAGTAAGACTTACACCAAAAGCAGAGCCCGTCATCTCATGGGCCTGTACATTTCTAGCTGTTCAACACGCACTGTTTCTCAGGCAGGAAGGGAATTTAAGACTTGTACTGTTGCTCCTGCACAGGCACTCTGGGAGTTTGTGGTGTAGGCTCGTCAGGACCCCAGGGATAGGACCCCAGCACCCGTGACCTGTGCTCCCTTACCCAGAACCCAGACGCCTGGGTGACACAGGACGCCGCGGTGCAAACTCACAGTGAAGCACAGCCTGTGTGCACAGGAAGAGACATACAATTTTCAAATCTGTTTCTGAAAAATACCGTTTTTCATGCCAGTAACACGTTTGTGGTTTTGAAAGACGACCACTTAGAACTCAAAACGCAGCCACTCTATGAGCAGGTACTTGCCAAAGTCTTACAAATAATTACTTTCTCTGCCTGCCTTCAGCCCTTGGAGGTACACTGCAGCCGTTCCACCAGGTGACGGTAAGAACTACTCCCAGCTACCTCAACTCACACCTGCATTTCAGGAGCACACTTTTCCTGTTCACACGGCAGTATTTCCACTTTAATTACATTGTGCCAAGCAGACAGTAGGTTACATGACAGACAATGCTTAACATCATCTTTCAAAAAAAGCCTATGTCACAACAATTTTACCAGTTATACACACTGACATTGCCACAGACCTGAACAAACATTGTATGCTAATAAAATCAGTGTACAACGTTAGCAACATATAAGCAGAAGTACAAAAGCAAATGCGGTGTTAGACAAAGTTGGAATGGGAAACTGCAAGGATGAACTTGATGATGATCACATTATACTGTAGCTTTAAAAGCTTATTTCTCATTTTGAGACACTACTCTTATTTTCACCCAAAAAACTCACTGATGGAGACTAAGCACAGTACTTCAAGAGCTCACATGACAATTTTCACCTGTGCCTGGTTCTGGGTGGAAGAATACCTGATTACCACCAACACCAATTTCCTGCATACACTGTTTTAGCAATATCA
Organism: Falco naumanni; assembly: GCF_017639655.2. Taxonomy (NCBI): domain Eukaryota; kingdom Metazoa; phylum Chordata; class Aves; order Falconiformes; family Falconidae; genus Falco; species Falco naumanni. Next base: position 78,905,572 of record NC_054057.1, read on the forward strand.
TTTACACAGAAAAGATTACATTCAGGTTTCTGCAGGGTGATGTTTAACCTGCCTTTACCCATCAGAAAAAGAAAATAGTTACCCACCTAAATAAGCAGAAATGGCCACTAGTTCTTTCTAAACAAAAAGCGCTACTGATTTTTCCCGCCCCCCCCCCAGGGCCATATAGAAGGAAATAATTCCCAAAAATAAATGTGTATCTCATTCCATCAAAAGTATCAGCATGATTTGACTAGCCAATTTGTATGGCTGAGAACAGCTGGCTTTAAAAAAAAAGTTATCTAGAAAAAGAAAAATAGGTCAATCAAAAAAATCACACTTCTTTAGTTATATGGAAGCCTTAAGAATTTTTGTCCAAGAAACTTGTTACAAACAAGCTGGTGTGTTCTATTCATTATCTGTAGCACACATATATGCCATATGGATATTATTTTGAGACAAAAAAAATAATCATTTAATTATTCTATTTATTTCCAAGTACAGGTTCTACATTTATCCCAAGACAGCTCTACTGTACGAGTTGTATTATCATGCAAGTCAGTCAATTTTACTTGCTTATTTGTTCCATTTGTCAAGTTTATTTGCTATAATGCAGATAAATTCTTCATTACTTAAAATCTTTACCAATAAAATATTTAAAACTTAGAGCCACTGTATCCACTCAAATCAACACCTTCCTGTCAAGTTTCCAACCTTCCTTCCACTGGCATGCAGAGTGATGACAGCCACCTTTGCCATGCTCTTTTATCATCACTTAGTCCATCTTGCCAAGCCCAAGCCTGGCTGAGCCCACCCCAAAGCCACCTTCTGCTTCTACTTCTGCGCTGAGAGCGCGTAACAAGGGTGTAAGTTGCCATGTTTTCTACTAGTGAAATAACAGCTGTCTATTTTCCTACTGCAATTCTGTCATATCCACTGCTCGACAACTACCTGCAGTCACAGTACCTTTTCAGATCACCGCTCGATTCTGCATCACTCCCTTCTTAACACGGCAGCTCACCAATTTCCTTCTGTCCTGTGACGGACATTAGGAGGGAACATCAGGGTAACGTATCACATACATACATCCTGTTCTTATTTTTCCATAGGCATCTTCTGATAGCCATTTTTGGATACAGGATATTATGCTAGCTAATTACTGGTCTGATCTAGCATGGCTATACTTGTACGGAAGACTATCTGCTCTCCAAGTTCCTTTTGCTTCCCACTGACACACTTTCACCTTCTTTCATCTTTCCCACACCTCATTCTCCTCTGTCTTCACATTAAAAACAAAGGCTTTCACATTACAAACTTAGGCTCCCCCATTTTACCAAAAAAAAAAAAAAATCACCACCAAAAAAGCCCTTTGATCTCATACCTTCCCAACCTTATCAGCATATTCAACACACTCAGATGTGAAAGGAGATCGAGAATTACTTGTTGTCAGTTCAGAACTGAACACATTCCTGTTCATCTCCCTCAGCCCACTGAATCTCTTCCCAAGGTTTCCACTGATCTCTTCACAATGGCACCTCACAACTGATACTACATCTAGATCTCTAAGCAGCCATCAATATCACTGACTATTTCTTTCTCTCTCCCTATGCACACTTTATCTCACCTTTTGCCCTCTACTCTCTCGCAACTATCCCTGAAGGGATGGAAAAGCCTTACCAACTTCCATCATACACAACTCTACACCCATTCTCTGGTAATTTCAGCAACATCCTCAAACATCTTTATGTTGTCAGCTTTCAGGTCTCTCAGTTACAGACCTGTCCAAACCAAGATTTCAGCCTATTTCTAAGAAACACGTTCTGTTTAACTTGTACACGCAAACACAGAAGAAACAGCCTCTGTTTCAGCTTCGTTCTACAGAGCATCCCCTATTATCACCCTGCTTGTCACTCAATGTGTTAATCGAGCATTATGAACAGACAACATCCACAATAACTAGTTCTTGCCTTTTGTAGAAGGCACATCTCTGCTCTTTACAGCCACATAAAAAGCACTACTCTCATCACTTTCTTAGCCTATTTGCTCTGATGAGCTTCTTTGCTCCCTGCCAATACCTCCCATTCAATCTTGAATCAAATACAGAGCACTTGTCCTCAGTTATAAAGTGCTAGCCAATACTGTTCTCCTGCCTAAGTTATAGGCTACCTGGAAGGAAAGCCATATTCTACTGTCTTGTCTCATCCTGTCTAGACACACAGAGACCTAGGCAGCAACTTGGTTTGGCAGCACCACGCTAAAAGAAATTAATAATTTGTAACACTGACTTACATTGCATGATGAGAAGGATACACTTCATTTTCAAGAACAAATTTCAGTACTAAACCTAGGAAGACTTCTGGAACTTCTCTCAGATGCAAAAGACTTTCTTTTTCACTCTTCCCTGTACTCCCCTGCTAACCTATATTTATGACAGGAGAGACAGAGATGTCCCATTAATTAAAATCTTATCTTCCTTTCCTCCTTTCCACCTAAGAATAAGCAAGCCATGGTGCACCCTGTACTTGCTAGCCTGCTACCCTGCACTCACGCTCCTGCTTCGTACCATCATAAGGACATGAAACTTGCTTTGCCACTCAGACCATTTTGTACCAAAGGAAGGTATTGCTTGTTTCAGTATATAATTAACCTTTGGTACTCTACCAAATTAATTCTGCTCATACACAAGACCTGCACACTGACATGATTTTATTTTTTTCCCCCAGAAGTCATATAAGGGTATACGCAGTGAGATCTGTCAAACAAAAAGGAAAGAAAAAAAGAAGTAAAGGTCTAGAAAACTGGGAAGATTAGAAGGGGGAACAAGATCTTACATAGCCTTTTCAAAAAACCCCTCACTGTTTTCTGTCACAGATATACAACATTTATCTAAAAAGTTTTTGTGTTACTATTCATTTAAGTCTGGTGCACAACCTAATATGCCCATATATATCAGGACAACTTACTCTGCAATACACAGCTCTATCAATGCACACACACTGCAGGAAAACCAGTTCACGTGCATCTGACAGATATGACTGTGTTCATGCAGGTACAGAAAAAAAAAATTTAGAACTACTCTCCCTTAAAGAAGGATGTGGTCTCCAACTTCCAGTTTCACAAAGTTTTCATCCCAGATCCCAATGCTGATTAGCATTACTAGAACTTCAGAGGAATTTGGACCTAGTAGTAAGAACCAATCTAGTCATTTTTACACACACAAAAATGGGCATTTGAAAACACTATCCATCTGATAATACACCCATGTATTAGCAGTTCCTTCCCCCCCCCTTAGGAACTTGAAACAACTACAATGACTACAGCTTTCATTACTTTGGTGATGCACTCCCTCTTCCACGCCCTGCAAAAAAGCATTTACCAGCAACATCACCTAAGCTAAACGAAACTAACAGTCAACAGAAAAGAAAGGGGAAGGAAAGAATACACGGGTATATTTTGTGTTGGGGGCTTTTTCGAAGAGCATAACCGAAACAATCTATGAAAAAGAAACACTCGTTGCAAGTTTTATATAACATATCTCCTTTCAACCATGCATGTGAATCACTTCTAAAAATTAGTTAACGCCAATACAACAAAGACTGATAGACTCACAGGTTCCATATCACCAAAGCTATCTTTCTCAGATTTTAAAAAACATGAGCATAACATATAGAGAAATACAGGCTCTCCTGTTTGGGACTGTGTGAACATTTTTGATTGCTGGGCTCTCTCACCAGATTGAACACAATAATATTTAAAGGAAAGAATAAAGTTAGATTCTTGCAAGCGACAGGATCAGCGAGATGTTACCCATTTCTTAGCAGGGGCTCTAATCACCTGGTGTGATGGAAACAGAACGAGGCCCTATCCGCACTATGAAGCTCCCCTGGTCTGCCACACTTTCTCTAGTGCTTTCAGATTTTTGTTTCTGCTGTGGCTTTTGGGATAATGATTTGAGCAGCCCAGTTTACAGCAGCTGTGCTTGAGAGCTAAGGAAGCAAACTGCAGCACAGGGAACTGACCAGAGTCAGGCACTGAGGTGACAGTCCAACTTCTTAAACCAGCCTTATCAGCAGGCAAAGCATTTCTAGCAGCTACACTCTTACTTTCATGCCTAACACAACTGAACCTATTGCAGGCAATGCTATAGTGGAAGAAGTCAGCTTCCTAGCCCCTGTACAATGTACTTTTTAGGCTAAAAAATAGAACTTGTAACAAAATATATCCAACCACAAAGCATTTATAGAAGCCATCCACTGCAAAGACACATCCAATTCGTTCCAGGTGGGAAGGTCAAAAGTTAGGGTCCAGAATTCCAGACTGCAGTCCAGAAATCTGAAGCAAGGTAGTAGCTAAGGAGCAAGAGAGAAACCAGACTTCTTAATTCACCCAAAACCCCCAGGTGCTATAAGACAATGTCACCAGTAAGGTTTGCAAGTTTTTAAGTAAGGAAAAAATAGCAAGTTATTTGACCACGCAGTTCAATAACAGAAGAAATTAGAACTTAAATAACCATGTCCCACAGACCACTAAGAATTGAATAGCCTCTAGCATTAGGCCTAGAGGCTGTGCTGCTAGCTGTTCAAGCAAAAGGAAAGCTACCTTCACAATAAATACTGAAGTTACACCTGTGTTTGCCAAGAGAGATCTTCAGATCCACCCAATTTTCCTAGTCCAAACTGTATGTGACCTGGACCGTTGTCCGTAAGTATGCTCCCAAGCACGTGTGTCACTGTTCTTTGCTGCTAAAAAGTTTAAAAGCAGGATCCCATGTTGTGTTAAACTTTCAAAAACACTAAAAAAGCCCCAAATCTTCCACATTAAAAAAGATATTAAGAAACACCAAATTTATTTACAATTTCTACATGAAAATTTTGACTCTTGAAGTAGCACAGCTGCGCATTAGAGCGAACACATTGGCATCAGATACATCAGAAGCAATCAAGACCTGAAATACACTCCCCATACTTGACTAAAGAAATCAACAGACTTTAAATGTCACTTATGATGAAGTACCGGGTGTAAACACACCTTAAAACCCACCACGTTGTATAAGCCCTCACCCCAGCCTACTCAGAGCTCAAGTACTTCCCCCAGATAAACAAAAATAATAAATAATCCTTTACTGTTTCACTAACCCTCAGAGGACTACAAGTGCTCCTGCAGCCTCCGTGCTTCGATCACCTGCCAGCTGACACCCAGGCTGGAAAAACACAGGGTCCGAGTCCGTGTCGCTCCCCCCCCCCCCCCCCCCGGTCCCCCCGGCCCGCTGCAGGCCCCCAGCGCTTCAGCTCTCCGGTGAAGCGTCCCCCGCCCGCTGACACACACCGGGCACCGGCAGGTACGTTACAGGCCGCCGGGGGGGCCGCCGAGGGGTGCGGGGGCAGGCCGCCGCGCTCCCGCCCGCCCGCTCGGAGCTCGCAGCGGCGTCCCACCGAGCCCCAGGCGCTGACAGACCCGTCCCCATCCCGCCTCCGGCGGACGCGGATCCGGAAACGCCCTGCGCGCCCCGGCCCGGCTCCCGCCGGAGCACGGCCGCGGCCGGCCCCCTCCCCGCCGCCTAGGCCCGGCGGCCGGCCCGCCGCCACCCGCCCCGCGCTAGGCCCGGCGGCCAGGAAGTGGCTCCGCCGCCGCTCCGAGCCGCCGCGGCCCGCACCGCCCCGCTCCCCCAGGCCCGGCGGCGGGGCCGGGCCGAGCCGCCCGCCGCCGTGCCCCGCTGCCCCGGCCCCCGCGCGGCCGCGCCCCCCGCCCCAGCCCTGCCCACCTGGGTTGCCAGTCATTCCAGCCCCGCGGGTGGTAGTGCTGCCTGCTGCCGGTGCCGCTCAGCCGAGACCCCGGGGCTCTGCGGCTCATTACCTTGCCCGAGACGGCATGGCCGGCCGGGCAGCGGCGCGGGGCAGGGGCGGAGGAAGAGAAGGAAGCGGGGCGGAGAGGCGCGGGCGGCGGCTCCTCACTTGCGCTCCGCGGGCGGCTGCTGTCTCACACCGGAGGGAGGGGACGCGGCCGCCGCGGCTGCTCCGGCTGCTGCCCGGCCGCGCGGCATGCCGGGATCGCGGACATGGGCCGCCCGCCCCCTCCGCGGGGCACGCCGGGAGGGCGGGGGCGGGGCGCTCCGCCTGCGGCAGCCCCGGGCCGGGCTTCCCCGCCTGCGGGAGGGGGGTCCCCGGCCGCTAGGCCCGCGGGGCCGCGGGCTGCTCTCGTGGCGGCCGTGGGAGAGCGGCCCGGCCCGGGGCGTGAGGGGCGCGGGGGCTGCCTCCTGAGCCTGAGCCCCCGCGCTGTCAGGGTCGGTGACAGCCGACAGGGTCCCGGCCCTTCCGCCTTGAGGGGGACCCGGCCCCCCTGCGCCTGAGGGCAGCCAGGGGATCCCAGCCTGACCAGCGAGAGGGTCCGGGGCACCCCTGCACCCTGAGGGGACCGAGGTCCCCGGGACGTGAGGGCAACGAGGGCTCCCAGTCCCGCAGCTATGAGGGCAGCCAGGGCACCCCAGCCCCCGGGTGCAGAGGGGTGTGGGCCCCCCGGGTGCTGAGGGGACCTCGGTCCCCAGGGCACAAGGGGAGCCTGAGGGGAGCCGTGGCTCCCAGGCCCTGAGCCGCGCTGGGGGACCCCGCGCTGCTCCCATCTCCCCTCTAGGAGGATGCGGACATCGTCCCCCCTTCCCTCTGCCCGGGTCTGTGCTGGCACTCCTTGCTGGAGTGTCCGCGGCGAGCTGTGTCCCTCTGGATAGATCGGATCCTCATCTCCACATTTTCTCCCTGTAGGATGCGTCGCCCATATATGACTGCCAGGGACAAGTCTGATGTTTGGCGCTGGTCAGCAAAGAGCTGAGTTATCCCATGCTAAACTAACTAAACCCCTAAGGTCTCTCCTTCTTCTGCACAGCTGCTAAAATGCATTCAAAAGCAGACTAGCAACTAGCGTATTTCTAAGCCCAGATGACTTTCCTGTGTAAAGCAGTTGCAACATTTGCTAGAAGAGCATTTGGTGCTCATTGTGGGGAAAGCCTGTCTGTAAACAGGAAGGCAGGCAAATCTGGAGGAAGAGAAAAAGAGTCTCCTCAATTTGGTGGATACTCCGAGTACAGTTCCCCAAAAAGATGTGAAAACTGTGTGAGGCGTATTCTTATTTCTCCTGCAAGACCTGGAAACTGACATTAGCTGATCTGATAAACCAGATTCCTGACTGCAGAATATTTCCTTAGTTATGAAAAATTTTAATTTTGTAGTCAGCAAAGAGACCTGGGTAGACCAAACTTTTTTTTAATTACAATATCCTAGACTTGAGACCACTGAAAGACCTGAGGAGACTTTTAAAACTCCCCTGTGCCTAATACGCCACGGTTCTGTTGGTGATTTAGCCAAGACAGATGGCATACTGCCGCCTCCCTTGGATTCTGCTGGGCAGCTATCATCCTGCTGATACAGTCTTGTTGGCTTACAGTCCATAAGCAGTGCATGCAAGACATGGACAGATTTCAAAGTGCGTTTCAGGATAAAAAAAAAAATAAAAATTGTATCATAAGGCTTTATTGCGACACAATGCCATTTTGATGCAATATGGCCCAGTGCCCATCAGACTGTGCTTCAACTGACATATGCTTGCGTATCTTAAGTGAATCAGTTTTGGAAAAACTATCAATTCTATAAGCCATGATAGATCTTTTTTTCCCTTCTTTATAATTGAGATGGACATCCAGAATTACAGAACATGTGGCAAAATTAGATTTTTACAAGTATAGCAACAATACTTGCTACAAATTTGCTCAGCCTTTCCAACAAAGTCTAGCAGATCCTCTGCCCTAGTGATGCAGCAGGTGATGATTTTATTTCATAACTGAGTAGCAGCCCAATGGTAACAATATGAATCACTTGAGGGACAAGGTAACTTTAGGAATGTTTATAACCACCTTTGAAATTAATTTGGCAAGGGGAGGCAAGAAAGCAAGCTGGCATACTATGACCAACAACTGCCAGCATATAACAAGAGTTTAAAAACGACTGATTTAGCTGATTGGTACAGTAAATTTTGTATCAGAAATTCTGTATTCTAGTGATGAATTTGCTGCAGTCTGTGTGGTCTAATGCAGATCCCTCTTCCGAGTGCAGTTTTTTCCATTTGTAAATGTGATGTTTAGCATTCTAAACCGTGCTGTTGTGCCTTAAAACTGTAAAATGTTATATAGTTGCCAAACAAAAAGGCATACTTGATCTGTTTTTACAAGGATGATTATATTGTGAAATTTGAATGATATTACAGAAAATGGTTTAAATGGTTATCAGGCTTTGTGAGATAGAGCGATAATTATTTGTATAGCACTTTCTCAGTTGCAGATTTCTATCAATCACTTTGCAAAGATGGATAAGGCCATTCCAGCACCACTCTAGGAATGAAGCAGCCCAGGGAAGCTGAGGCCAGCATTTTCCAAACTGCCTACTAATTTTCTGTCCTCAAGTTTGAGACTTCAGTTTTGGATACTTAGTGGCTGGCACTGACATCGGTTGAAGCTGTAGGTCATAAATTCTTGAGTCTTGTTAAAAAAAAAATAAGTTGTCTAAATCTGGACTTTCTTAAGATAGAAACATATAGACTTAAAAGACCTGCTTTAAATCTCAGGATGAGTTGATGACACTTGCAGAGGTATGTCTCCTGTCTCACTCCTGGGCGTACACTCAATCCACTCCATCAAGCTGTCCACATCCATCCTAATGCAGAACTCTGGAGTGACAGACACAGTGAGCCACACTTTTCCTGCTTTATAATTCATGGTAATGATTTCTCTATTTAATATATAAAAGAAAACTGTATGAATCTGAGTGTTATTTTTAGTTGGAATAAAGTGCAGATTGTACATATTTAATGTGCTGAAATAGGGTGGTAAGCACCATATTGCATCTTTTACCCCTTACTAGTTTATTTTCTTACTAAGCAGTATGTCTAGAAAAACCAGCATGAGCTGAGGATTGCAAGTCACTTTTGGCCCCTGGCTCCCTCTGATCCATAACAAAGCTACAGATTGAGAGAAAAAAAATCACCAACCATGAGAAGGAAAGAGATGCTATTTCCTCTTCTGGAAATAGGATAGAAGCCAAGGAGCAAAACAGTATTTAACTAGAGCAGAGAAGTACCAGACTCCAGATCCTGTAGCCTGTATATTGCAGATGGATGCCTCTTAAAAATTATAAAGGATTCCTAGAATAGTTACTCCCTATATCTGCCAATTCTACTGCTTTGATGGCAGAATCCTGTTTTTATCAGTAACCTACCAGATTTTCAGTTGAATGGCCTCATACACTATTTTCTGGACATAGCAGACTTAAAGCACATGTGATGTATGGCCAATCTGTGCAGGCATAGACAGCCCAGGGTGTCCAGAACATATTGTACTTGTGGCGCAGACACAGCCCATCAGCACATGCACAGTAGGTCCCTCAGGTCTCCTACTGTTTTCTTCATTAAAAATGTCGGCAGGTATAATAATCTGTGGAGATTGCACTGCCAAGCAAACATACTGACTATCATGACCAAATGGTGCAGTCCGTATTGGGGCCTACCCGGTTTCATCCCAAACTGGAATTTTTCCTTATCCTATAGAGTGTATGAATACAGAAATCCAATGTACAAATAGTCCCAATAGCAAGGCATACTGAACCATTCTAAACGTTTGAGCTGAAAATATTTTTAATGCAAAAAAAGTCAATCTTTTATTTTAGAATTCCATAATAAATGCACCATGATTGTAATACTGACAAAACTAATCTTTTACCTTCTTTTCTTTACATAAAAGACTAAGGAAAATATTATTTTACTTTTTCTGAGTATTTATAAAAGCACTTTGAATTTAAGTGGGATAGCACATGGAACCATCTGCTCCATTTCCTCAAGGTCTTTTAGAGGATAACTTCTACTGAACAGTATTCCTCTACATCAGTGAAACAAATACAACATGTTAACTTTCTTAGAACTTGCATTTTTGCTCTACTGAATTTCTTTAAGGCTGTTACATCTTTAAGGCATTTTACATCTCCTAGGTAAAGTAGCATTATGTACAGTATATGACTAAGTATCTGAGTTCCTGTCACAGATGTTCATTACAGATTTATCACATCATGGATTACAGAAGTCCTTGGTTGTGTGTATAAGCTGTTCCTTCATTTTCTGTTTATTAACAGTATGCTTTTCTGTTTATTAACTATATGCTTCCTTAAATGTCCTAGACATTATTTACATATTACCAGCAACGGGCATATATAATATATAAATTGAGCACTTCCATTTAAGTGACTGGTTCCTAAACAAGTAGGCATTGGAGTTACTTTGACCTGACAAATACATAGCCGAAAACAGTTATAGGTCTTTAAGTATTTAGGTCTTGAAATGTCCAAGGAAAAATGGTAGAAAAGTAAATTTTTTTCTCAATACTATCAGCCACATTACATCTATTAAAATTCAGCCAGGGTAAAAATGGCAAGATAGCCCAGAGCAGTAGTTTCCATGCTGGTCTTCAGGACAGCAGAAACTGCAGCAATCCTTTTATGAGTTTTGGAAGCCACACAGAATGCCTTAGAGGAAAGTCATAGTCTGCATGCAGCGTGTTTTGTAGTTAAATTGGCAGCATCATAGCAACTCAGTTAAAAATATTTCTCAGCATCTCTGAAAAACAAACTCGTTGTGGAACAGGTACATGTCTGATTGGTAGACAGCGCCAGCCAAGAATCAAGTATGCTTTTACTCATTCTGAATAAAACGTGTGCCACAAGCAGCAGTTCCCTCCCTTCTGTTCAGTGAGGTAGTGCCATACCCAAGGTCCTGCCCAAGATATTCTGTTATCTGCAAGCCAGGCAGCCTGGCTGCAGATTAGTTCACATTGCTGCAAGAGTTGGCTGTTTTGACTGGCAGCTGTTGGGAGATTTGTGGTGCTTGCATTATTTCAGGAGAGCCTGGGCAGAAACTAAATGAGAAACACTGCATCCTGCAGGAGTGCAAAGCTGAATCAGGACTTACAAGCAATTGCATATTATGAAATGCTGCACAATGCTGGAACGGAGCTGGCGTTCACTGTACTGCACTGCAGAGAAAGACAAAGTTGGAGCAGGAAGCAGTTATCTTTCACCATGGATGCCAATACTACAATACTATTATCTGTGAAGTCCTTTTGAAAAATTAGTAGTGTGCTTGATACTTCAGCTTTCTGGTGAATCCGAGAATTTCCATCTATTAAAATAACTGCTCTCACATAAATTTTCATGCTCTACAGACCCAAGTTTATGTCATGTTTGTTGAAGGGGTAATTTGAAAGAGACTGTCACGAAAGTATTGAGCCCTTAAGGCATAATAAGCCCAGGGAAATCTGTTTGGATGGTGTAATGAATCCAGCTTGTTAATTTAGCTCAGTTTGGTGCTTATTGCTGATAGTGGAGTGCTATGAAAAGTAAAAGAAAAATTGGTCTAAGAGGTGCAGTACAATTAAAAGTAAAACATACGGTAGACTCCCCCCAAGGTACTTATCTTTTAATCTCTAATTTTAACTGCTTTTTCCAGGCTTATTTTCCTACCTGTTTTGTAATGTGCTTCAGGTCTCAGCATACCAAGTCCTTATCTGCCTTTCCTTGAAGCCTCTGGAAAAGACTTTGATGATATCACCAGAGATGTCACTTGGGTCGTACTGTGAGTGACAGCTTGATAACTAGCCTTTATGAGAAAAGACATAGTATCAGAGCACAAAAGGAAGGAGCCATGCACCAATTCTGCACACATTTCTCAAGTCCCACTTAATTTTCTCACAGTCCTTCTGAAGGGTGTTTTTGTGGAAACTCACAAGTTGAGGTGTTTGACCACAGAGCTGGCAACGGGACCAAAAGTTATTACTAGAGGACCCATGGCCCACAGTCTTCCACAACTCTGGATGTTTGCGTGATAACATGCCACCAGGGTGGAAAAATACTCGACAGCAGAAAACAAATGGAGTTGGACTCCTTCAGTTGTGGCATGTGGATAAAGCTGGGGTAAGCTCAGGGTCAGCAGCAGCAGCAGTTGCTCTGCCCCAGCTCAACCGTGGTTGTTGTGCTTGGTGCTGCAGACGATGGCCATCCCTGTGGCTGCAGTCACCTGGCACTATCTAGAGCAAACCCAGGAGGATTCAAAGTCCTCACAGCGGGAACTGAGGCCCCAGGCACTATTTGGTTGAAATCTCACCTGCATAGTTGTTATTGCATGTTATTTTTGTGAGAAAGGCTGCGTCTGTATCTAAATAATGGCACAATTCAAGCTGAATCAAATTAGAATAAATTGCCTTCTACTGCCAGATACATGCAGTGCAAAGACAGTATTAATTTGAGCCTGTGAAAAGCTTGGTGTGGAAGTACTGTCTTATGTAAAAGAGAATCTGATTTCCTAAATAACATACACACATTGTAACCACCAAATCATCTTCCTGTACTACTGCCCTATCTAAATCACTACAATTTCCAGCTTCTCTAACAACAGTCTTACAAACCACAGCTTCCTTCAGTACACAGCTTTGACTCATCTCCAGGCCAGGATGAAAAAACAGTGTGCATTCTTGTGCATGAAAAGCATACACTATTCCTAGACAACCCAAATTCTGACTTTTCCCCAATTTGCAAGTTTTGCTTTTGTAGCCTTCATAAAGTTCTCTTAATTCAGTTTTTGCATGTTTACAGAGACAACTCCAAGGACTTAATCAGAAATAAACAGAAGACAGAAGATCTTACCATGCAGTATTAACGTGTTCTTTGTGCATCATTTTTTTGTGATTTACACATCAGTGATATCCTTAGTCCCCAATACTTGTGATTTCTCCTGTAAAAAAACATGTTATTCCATAAAACTCTGTATCTTTTAAAGTTTTCTGGGCAGAAACTTTCATTATGTTTAGCACAGTAAGACCTTGATCTAGTTGGGATCTTGGAGCACAACAGAACGTTTATTCTAATAATTTTGCTGTAGAGCAGTTCAAGAGCCTGAAGTCATTGGGAGCTTCGCCATTTGAAGCTGAACGAGCCCTTAAACAGAGCACATCTCTCCCCTTCTCTTTCTGTCTTTCATTGTTTTTCTAAACCATGGTTTATGCTACGCCTTTGCTGGGCTCCTTGCAGCGCAGCCATCCTCCTTAGACCACAGCTCACGCAGCCGATGCAGCGTTACAGCCCTTTAACCCAAAGGCCTTTTAACAAACGTCGTCAGCCTTTCACTCTCAGCTAGAAAGTAATTGACAAATGACATAAACATATTTTTGTCTTCCGTGTAAGTTCCTTTATATTCTTATTTGAGATATTAATTAGATGTTTTCAGCCTTGTAATTACTTGATTCTCTCGGTTCCTTGAACTTGTTCCCCAGTCTTGCAGATACAGCGATCATTCAGAATCGATGAAATTAACCTTGAAATAATCAGTAAAGCAAAAGGATAGTGCTTTATCATGGTGGTTTTTCATGTTATTTCTGTTCACTGAATATAAAAACAGTCAATGTTTTGGTCTCTCAGCTCATTCATGCAGATGTTTTTGTAAAACACTGTCACTAGAAGCTGCCCTGCATTTATGCCATGTCTGATGTGCCCATTAGTTAAACACCTACTCTAAGATAAATGGAGTTCAGCTCCAAGTGTGCAGACCCAGTCCACCAACCCCATAATGACAGGTTCACAAATCCATAAATCCTGGCTGTATGCCTTCACCAACACACAGCTAAAGAACAAGTTACGCGTTTAAACACTGAGAAGAAAAACACAATAAGACAAAAAAAGTGACACTGAGAAATGCAGTGGTACAAACCAGAACTGCACAAGTAATTGCTCTTTGGGCACAGCTACCCCTCTGAAATGCATTTGCATGTATGGTGTATACATACATACACATACATTTCTATAGACACTAGCTGGATTCATTTCCTTTAAATCTGTAATTCAAGTTGAAAAAAAGAACATCTACGTTTGAATGAAATACATCCTTTAAATTTTGAACTTCGTAAGATTAAATAGACGCTGAAGCAAAAAGCCACCCATCATTTCTAAGACATACTGACATCAGTTGTTCAAGGTAGATGATCTTTAATGCATTTCCTTCCTCTTTTCATTTGCTGCTGCCTGCGAGTGTGTCAGCTGCCGTGCGCTGGCTCCCGAACACGGAGGGTCCTTTCAGGGTATGCCTCCTATACCAGCCCAGCTCTGTGCTGTGCTGGACCGGCTGTAGTCCAGCATATGTAAACAAGGCCCATACATCAGGGAGATCCACATCAACATCTTAAAGCAGCTTCACACGTCACTAACTGATTTTTTACATCAGTGAATAGAGTTATTTGCATAAGTGACAGGGCATATGTGATTCTTTTCAGTTCCCCAAATCCTACTTCATTACAAATCATGTGACACAATAAAATATGTAAATTGTACATACATTTTGGTAAAATGCCTGAATTGATTAATTACTTCATTTTATTTATATATTTAGATCCTTTAAGCTGGGTTCAGCTGTTCCTAGTACCTGCTGGATATTTATGACTCTGTGTTGCACTAGGGTGGTGATTTGGAGCCTAACTGGCTGCTTACAGATTTCTGGGTATGGGTGGGCTCCGATTTACCCAGGGAGGGTAGTGGAGTTACCATCCCCCTCTCAGAGCCCACCTATGGCCTTCTAGCCCTAGTAGCCAAATGACAGTATATCTGTTACTGCAGGGCATAGACTGGCATATTAGTGCAAACTGGAACTGAGGATTACGTTAATATGTCAGACTGTGCACTGGAGTGGGCAAATAGGGCAGGGAGCTGGGAAGTGCAGTCTCAGCTGCCATCTCAGCACAAACCACAGAGCTCATGAGAGGGGCTATAATTCCTACGCTGAATGTGGAACATTATTATTTTATAGGCAGCCCTATTTATTTCTTATTTTTGCCTGCTTGTTTGCACTCACTTTGAAAGGGGTCTTCCCATGGACTGGGTCCCTGTTGGGCTGGGTTGCAAGGACTGTTCTCCATCCTCTCGTAGAAGAAAGATGCTGCTGTGCTCAAACCCGCTGCTTGCTGGCCCTTCAGCCCAGCGGTGACCGCCTTCCTGTGTACCAGCTGTTGTAAACCTCAAATGGTAACTTCTTTTGTGTCTTGGTTTTCCTAATAAAGCCTACTCTTCTGTACTGGCCAGAGTGGTTTGAGTGCACAGTGTCAGCACATGGTTAGGTTTCTCCAGCCTGCTGTTGCCGCTTCTATTGCTGGGATGATGCTGCTTCTCATGCAACTGCCCCGCCGCTCTCTGGGAGTCAAAAGTGCCACCTGGGAGTCAAAAGTGCCACCGCTTGACTGACACAAACGCAGGTACTGCCCTGAGGGGGATGCAGCCTTGATCCACAGCGTCAGGATGCTGACAGTCTTGGGAGCTGGTCAAATCAAGCTGCAGATCCTCCATCTCACTGCTTATCTCCACACTGCTAGCCCCACTGCATGGTTCCCTCTCTCCTGCCCTGCAGTGGCGGCCAACAGAGCGGTTCTGTTTCCCTCTTTTTTGCACCATTATAGTTAGGCATTTTCCTTGGTTTCATCTGTTTTGTTTCCTACAGCATCCATGAAAGACAACCGTATCTGTGTTCCCTGCCCCGATCCTCAGGTCTGTGAGCTGCTTCTGCTCTTCGCCCAGCAAGTTCAGTCCCTCATGCTATTTGGCCACTTGTCTTTTAATGTTCTTTCCTGTAATTATGTCTCCTAAACATACATTATTAAGAAATCCTTAAGGTCTCCAGAGCTACAGTTTACCTACGGCATGCAAACACTTACTCCTTGATCTGAAATGGTCTCTCTACTGGAGATAGCAACGGCACAAGAACTCAGCAGAACACAAGATGAGGACCTGTAGAATAAGAGGGATTTGGACTTGGAGAGCTATGCCAAGTAGCCAGGGCAAGTGTTTGGCTACCTTCCACATGCAAGGTTTGCCTCAGCTTCAAAACTGTCCCCATTGAAGCCACCTTTTTGTAGCCCTGCCCTTAGACCTGCGCTGTATCATTTCAGAAAGTCTTGGCACAGAGAGTCCCTGGCGTAGCCAGGCTGGACAGTGCAGGTGAGAGGCCAAAAATTAAACAGCACTCCTTGTTCTGAGCAGTGAGTTATGAAATACACATTCCTCGTGGGGCACTGGGAGTTGCTAAATGAGTTTCTGATAGTCTCCATAGCAATGGAAAAGCATACTAAGAAGAGAAACCACAGAGAAGATATATGCCAGAGATATGTCTCCTTGACAACAACCGAGGCATGGGACTGAAAGCGCTGCCTGGAGAAGCTAAAGCTGGATCGTCGTGTCCTCCTCTTCTGAAGTGACTCAGGACGTCAGAAGGGGCTACGCTAAATAAAAGCAACAAGCACCAAGATGAGAATAAATGGAATCACTAACACCAGGAATGAAACTACCACTGATTTATGTGCGTTGGAAATACATGCCTGGGTATATCAGTTCCTTTGCCTACCTATATAAATCATGTATGAGTTTTATATGTTCGCACAATGCAAAGTATTCAAAAATTACCAGGCTTACTACAGGCCGTGCAGCTGTCTCCAGTCCTTCCGTTTCTTCACCTTACGAGATATTCCTTAATAACATGATCAAGGGGAGATTGTTCTTACAGGAATCCTGCCTTTTTCAGCACACTAGGCAGATGATGCTTGCTGAATTGGTGAGTCAATATTTTGTCTTTTCCTTGTTGTTCGATAGCTTGCGTCAGGCCTTCTTTATTTCATGCTGTACAAATATATTCACAAAGACGGAATAAATTCCCTCTTGACAATTTCTGCAGCAGTTATTGTAGCAGCAAGGTTAAATACTACCAAACTGGAATAATGCTAAAAATACCAGGAAAAAAAAACACAAACCTGCAACTACAAAGGCAAAAAAAGCAGGAAGAAGCAAGCCAAAACTGTTCTACAGCTGTGCCACTCACCAGCTCTCCTGTGGCGCTCCAGCAGCCAACTAATCCAGCTGTTACTTTTGCTCTCATTTCCCTTTCTGTTTACCCAGATTTTGGTAAGTTTTCCGGCCCGGGCGTAGCCAAAGGTCCCCCTCACATCCCCCTTGCTAAGCCCTCAGCCCTTCCAGGGAGAGATCGAGTTAGCCGTGTGCTCTGTAAAGGAACTGTAATACTTGGGGGCATCTAAAAAAAATGTAATTAATAAGTAATACCAAAACAAACAGGGCATCATTCAATTTAGTGCCGGGTTCTGCCAGTGAACTTTGGCACTGAGAACAGACACTGCTGTACAGATTTGGGATTATAATTTAAAAACAAAGCGTAGGGCCCTGGTTTATTTTTCAGTCAGGTGCTGAATATTAAGCAAAGTCCATACCATGGTTTATCGTGCCAATAGTGACGATAAAGCATGGTATTTTCAGGCACATAGGTTGTTGCAAAGCGGGAAGTTCTGTCACTTTTGTATTAAATAAAAATCAGAGTTGAGTTGTTTGAGATTTTATTGAAATTAAATCCTATTGTCTCCCCCATATTGCTTGTAATTAAAGGAAGTAATTGCTCTTTGATTGCTCAGGCGGTTTAAAATTAATTCCATTGTTATACTCTGCTTCAGTTATTAGCTGAAGGATGCAAATCTCCCAGGACAGTTGAATAGCTATTGCCGTGTTCCTCCTCCCTGCCTCGCAGCTGACTCTTCCCTGCCTTGGAATTGTCGATATTTCCTGGAAGCCAGGAGGAATCTACAAATCTTCCCACAGCAGCATCAGGAAAGAGAGCTTTTACCATTTACTCTCAGCGGTCCGAGAGAGAGAGAAAGACAGACAGAAAGAAAAGAAAAAGGGAAACCAGGGTCACAACCTGGGACCCAGCAGGCTCTAGTCTGGAAGCGACGGGTTCCCAAGACAGGAGGCTTGCTGAGGAGCCCTGCTTTCCTTCGGTCAGCTCTGCTGAATCCTGGCAGGTCATTCTGGACCACAGTTTGCCCCTGTTAAGAGGGAAAGGGCCACCACGGCACAAGGATGAATTCACTGAGAGCTGGGGCTCATCCTACAGATGTAATCACCGGTACGGTGTAAAGTACAATCACACTGACTTCAGGGTCATCCAACATGTCCTCTGCTAGTAGTCAGTGTTATTATTCCCTTTTATCTTTCTGAGCATATTTTTCATTTCCTACACAAAAAGGCAGATTTCTTTTGTAGTTAGCCCCAAGCTGCACGTACTGCCCCTGCTCCCCAAGGAAGTTTTTCTTCCATAGACCATGATGTCACCAGTGACTCGGACCTGGCTATTCTGGACACTGTGTGCAGACACTCGTGTGCCAAATGAAAAAGAACAATGGCAAAATATTTCACAGGCTGCCAACAAGACAGACTGTGTCGCGCGAGGTGCCTGCCTGTGAAGCCAATTAAATACACAGCACTTGAAGAGAGCTTCAAAATGCGTTCAGCATGACAGCACAAACTCGGCAAATGGGCAAGTCCCAGAAAAGACAACACATCGAAAAAATAAGGGAGATTTCCTTAATGCCTTTTATCCACGTGTGCAAAGCTGACAGTCTTCATAAGCCCTGGGATAGATCTTGTTCATGTTGTGTGAGTAATACCGTTTGTCTTGTGGCAAGAAATAACTCCGTGTCTGCTGCAGTTTAACCTCACAGCTCTCCCACCCCGGGTCGCTTTTGCTGTTGCTCAGTGCAGCCACCCCTGGAGCAGGGAGCGACAGCCTGAAATACAGCTCAGTGATTCCCCACGGCAAATGCATGGGGGAACGCCTTTACCGTTCCAGGCTCTGGAGGTTGCTCAGGCCTCCAGAGGTCAAATATTCTCCTTGAAGTTAGGGGGATCTATGCCTAAAGATCAGTATGGCCCAGCTGATACAGCAACAGCGGTTGTATGTCAATTTTACTTCAGCTGAGCTACAGGTAAGCAGGACCAAGAGGGAGTAGGTCAGGAACTCTTACGTGAGCTCACAGAAACTGTCTTTTCTCCTCCCTTCCTTTTTCAGAGATGTTTTTTTTCTTTAATTGAAACAGAAGATATGAAAGGGGAACACTAAACAAATGAACAATGAACTCAGCATAAAAGAAAGTTTCCATTAATATTCCAACCTCCAGCTTTGTAAGGGATTGATATTCAGTCTGCATCAGATATGGCAGCTATAACAGTAGTATTAAATGCTACTTAGGATATTATTAAACTAACAAACAAGAACATCGGAATACAATTGCTATGAACAGTGTTAGGCCACAGACAAATCTCAGCCATGTGTGGGAAGATTTTCACTTACAATTAAGGACCGTGGTAAGAGAGTGCACAAAGCTTTTTTGTCTTAGCAGGGTGAAGGAATTGCACAGGATTTTTGGCCAAAGGAACACCCCACGCCTGGCTCTCCCCAACAGGGAATTTGTCCCCATACCTCTAACACAAGTACTTCACTCCTCTGTATGAGATCTCCACCAATTCCTTCAGTATGTCAGGTTTATTTTTTACTCTAAGCTGAAACAAAAACATAGTGCTGCAGCAAAACAGCTACAGTGCTGTACTTGAGCTCCTTAACACAGCCTTGGCCGCGTTCAAAACATTGGCTGGATCCAAATTTTGCAAATTGTTCAGGTCTTTATAAGAAGCCAAGCTGCAAGCCTTGGAGCAGACATCTCCTGTCCCAAATGTGCAGTTTTGTTTGAGGATGTGCCCTGTCACAGAAAGAGCACTAACCCGAATAGCTTGTGGTGAGATGTTGAGAAAAGCAAAATGAAAAACGGAGCTGGAAAACAAATGAGCAGAAGCGAGTCAATACACTGCCTGTCAAATATAGAGGCAGTTTTCAAACTGATGATAGCTGGAAGTAAAAAACCACATATTTTTTACATATGCAATCAAAAGAGTCCTTACCTGGCACAAATTCATTGCAGTAGTGGAATGACCCCAGGGCTGAACCGAGGACTGGGGAGTTTCAGGTGATGACTTCTGACAGATGATGGGAATTTCTCCTTCTCCCCCAAGAAAGCCAGACCAGCAGGGATACGCATCCTGAGGACTGCTCCTCGTGCTGGAGGCTCTCAGCACTGGCCAGCCTGGGGACTCCTATAGAACTCCACAGCTTCAGCATCTCTGCCACGTGTTTGTTACCTTCCCTCACTCGATTCCAGCTCTCGCTGTAGGACATGGTCCTCTGTTCCCAGCTCATGACCCCCAGCTGAGCCTCAGGGTAGATACAGGTGGGACTGGTGCTACAGTGATGCCAGGTGCCCCTGTTGCTGTCGGGGGTGGGCTCACAGGGCGAAACTCTGGCTGTGCGGAGAAAATGCAGGATTCATTCAGCAGAAAGATTAACAAACGTGCTTAGGAAAGACAGACAGAAAATGGCTGTGCTATTATTTTATCTGTCTCTTCTAGAAAAGTTCCCCGACTCGTTATGTTTCTGTGGGTTTAAAAGCCAAGTCCTCCTTTTTCTCCTTCTAAAACATCTCCTCAGTACCTTTTGTGGGGTGTCAGGGGTAGGAACGGCTGAAAGCTCCCTCTGATGGGAGAAGATAATCAGATATTGCTGGAGCTCACCTGGCTGCCTTCTGCTGGGCAGCCTGTAAAATCACCCCCCCCGCACAACCTGTTTCGGAGTGCACAGCACCGATATTCTGCCATAAGTGCGTGCGGTGGGGGAAAAGCCAGAAGGGACTGCGAAGACTTCAGCACCAGGTGTCTTCTAGGTGACACAGTCAGGGCACCAGTGTTCCTGCATCTGTCCGCGCTGGCCAGGGCCACTGCAGCGCTGGCTCGTGCTGGCACACAGAACGGGGCCGCCAGTCTCAGAGAGGAAAAGGAAAACAAAACTAGTGATGAAATCTTTAACCAACGTATTTCGATTCTGAAACGGAGTTGAGGCAGAGTTAGACCATACCTCTGCTGTCATGGTGTCACATCCCTGCCGCCACCCCAGCACCCAGTGTGCCTGCCCCAGCTCCTCCGCACTGACTCCAGCTTGTGAGTGTAAGACCTGAACCCGCTGTTTTCTCCAATCCATAGGGAAAGCCAGCAGGCTGGAAGGGCACCGAAACACCCCACTCTGCCCACACAGGGACAGTGCACCCCACTGCCCATCAGGCACACCAAGCCGAGCAGGTGTGAAATACAAGTGCTGGTGCTGGCAGGGCTTGGACAGAAGTAGAAAAGTCCTGCATCCTCGCCTCTTCCCCCTGCCCCACAGCCTGTGTGGGGAGAGGAGGAGCACAGGGGACTTTCAAGGGACAAGTTTCTATATATCATAACCCGAACGGCATATCCTAGTTTCTCTCTTTGGAGAAGGGCTCTTCATTTCCACCACTCCTTGCCTTTCTCCTTTTCTTGTCTCCATGTCTGCCCTCATCAGCTTTTCCTTGCTCTCTCAGCCTCCATCTCCTCCTTCAGCCAGCCTTGACCTCACAAACCGAGAATTTCCCACCTTCTTTTTACTTAGACCTTTTTTTGGTTGGTTTTTTTTGTTGTTGTTTTTGTACTGTGTGTTTTTCTCACCTGCCCTACTTTCTTCTGCCACCTCCTTTTCCTCTCTCACCTGGATATTGTGGTTTTGTTCCCAGGTGCAGTCCGTAGGCCACAGACATTAGGCAAATGCATTTCTAGAAACAACTCCAGCCATTGAAAGCAGCAAGTGGCCAGCAGCCTGGGGAAAACTTGCCATGGGCCAGCAGGGCCATCTGCTAGTTGCCACCCACAGATACCATTACAGACCAAGGTCGTGATCCCAAACTTGCATTTAGGTTTCTTTTGATGTCAGGATGTCCGGCTGAGGCGGTCACCCCCATCCCAGCACGTGGGGCAGATCCCAGTACCTCTGCGGGGTGCTGGGGTGCCCCGATCCCATCCCCAGCCTACAGCAGAGCCAGCGCGGAGGGGCTCCATCCCGCCCTGCCCGTGCAGTTCTTACTGTCATCAGCAGATGGCCAAATATTACCACACATTCATAACATTTACATCAAAAAGGCCATGTAATTAGGCAGAAAACGCCTTTCCGTGCCAGAAGCATTTATTTATAAAATGGCATATGTACATTTGGCATTTACCTTTCTATATGCAATATTACCAAATGTGTGACAAATGTTAACACGCATTTCCTTTCCCACTCTTGACATGCTTGCCAAAGTAAAGAGCATTAAGCAAATAAGTAGTAGGATAAAGCTCTGCCCTAAGACACCTAAATATGTTTTCTTATTTCAAATTTATTTTACACTTCACCCCAAGGTCTGGGCTGGCTGCAGTGAAGCCAATGCTTGCAGCAGCTGGCAGCAGGTGGCAGAGCGAAGGCGCTGTCACACAGAGCGAGAGGCAACCGAAATTTGAATGCAGAAAGTGTTTCATTAAAAACGTAAAAAGGCCCAGCGAGGGGCTGTTTTTGCAAATGCACGGGTTTATAGTTGAAGTTGTTTTGAAGAAAAGCGTGCAAATCTGCTCTCACACTGCCTCACAAGGGCGGAGGGGCTTTAACATTGCATAATGTCTGAAAATAATCAATACAGGCACAGGCGCTAACATGACTAATAGGAGCAGAAAGCCAAGGAATAACCTTTCCAGCATCACCTCGGGGCATGCCTGCGCAGACAGTTGGGCGCACACTGGCTTGATTCAGCCAGGACACATGCCAGACAGTGAAAACGAGCCGGCTGTAGCTGCAGAGGAACAGGAACACAGGCACAGCGCTATTTGATTCTCCATCGCCTTTTCAGGACCATGGCAGAAACACACATTTTGCTGCTTTGGCCAGGACTCCCAGGCCACTGCTGCTGTCACCTGCCAGATCCACCTTTCCCAGGGCCAGTCAGGAAAAACAACTTAGTAAGTAGCTCTGCATCCTTTGCTGTACCTCAGTTGAAGAGGACAAAGGGAGAGGAAACAGCTCCATCACTCAAGCACGCTTTAAGAGAACGATTTTCCTGAAATGCTGAGTTTCCAATAGTTCAGGAGTTGCCATTTCATCTTTAAGTGTTTAAAGATTACTCTAGGGTGCAAACCATAACCAGGCTGAAATGCCTTCTCTGTTCTGCAGTACTGTATTTTACTCTTCCTCAAACTGAGCTCCGTTCCAACTTACCAGCTAGTTGGATAGTAGCATGGGCCACCGAGAATGCCTTTGGTGTCACCACCACCTGCAGGAAACACCTGGCTGCCCCATTCCCATTCCCTACTTAAGTCTTGGCTGCCATTTATCAAGAGTAGTGGCCCATAACTCTGTTACATGAAGGATGTGGGCTGGCTTTCTAAAAATGCATGATCTGTGGACCAAACTGGCAAAGCAAGCTGATTTCATACTTGATTTCTTCTTTTTATGCTGAATCAATAAATCTACAGGTATGCACGGAGGGCTTTTATGCTGGGAGCCAAGGCTCCCACCTCTTATCCCTGCCCACAGCCTAGGAGGGGTGTGGAGGTGCTCCAGGTGAGATCCTGGCCGTAAAACACACAGCAGCATAACCTACCCTGCATTAAACAGGGGATGATACTCGGGGATCACCTCTCTTGAGTAGGCATCTGATTCCTGGTTTGGATGCTGCAGGACTACTCCTGGCAGCACCTGACGCGCAACAGAAACCCTCTCCTGCCGGCAGCACTCAGGCCCTGGTGCCTGACAGAGACCTTCCGTCTCACAAACAGCATCGCTCCTGAAATAGCATCTGTCCTTGCAGCGACCTGTCCCTCCTCCCTCCCTGCTAGCTGGGCAGTGGGTTATTGAGGAGATCCCAGACCTCAGTTCCCTCGCTCAGCTGCCCAGATCAAGCATCTCCCGACACAACAGCCCTCCTCACATGCCCCTCCTGCCTTCCCCTTCCCTCTACCTCCTCTGCCTGTGCTCAGAGACCTGTGGCTCTGCAGCTTGGATGCACTCCCAGACATATCTAGTCAGAGACTAGGAGGAGGTGCGAGTGCAGGGACAGGAGCTACAGCATGCCCCTGAGGGGCTTGGGCAGGCAGGAATAGGATGTGCCCCAGGAGGCGCACACAGCCTCAGCATGATTTTTCAGGTTTATCAGATTATGCCCCATTTTCCACTTCGTGCAATCTCCAGTTTGCTCCACATCCATGGGCAAGCTTTTGATCACTCTCGAGGAATATTATTTGCACTATCCTGGAATTTGAAGAGGATTAAAGGTGTTAATGAGGGGCTGCTGCTCCCAGCTGGGGCCCTGCTGAGGAAGTTCGTGTTCTACAACAGCTCAAAAAAGACACTGCTGAGGGCCAGACCACAGTCAAGGATGGCATTAAGGTGGTGGATGTCCCTTTATGCCCACTCATGAAAGTCCCGGTCTTTGCTCTCTAAGACCTGTGTGTCCCTTTATGGAAGCTTCTTGGGACAAGCATTTGGCCAGCTGTGCTGGCTGTCCCTCTGCGCAGTGGCTGTCCCCAAGAGGCACTGTTCAACATTGCCACTGAGCCAGACCATCCCTGAACAGAGGCTGAAGGACCACTTTGCTGTTGAAATAACCTCTAAACTCCTAGGAGGAGCTGCAATACTCTGTCTGTTGGAAGGCTGCAGTGGTCTCCAGGTGCAGGCATCACTTTGCCAGCAGCTGGGACACGCTTATAATTGTGCATCAGCTTAGACTCCTGCCATTTTGGAAGCCAGTCCCTAAAAGTCATTTTTGTATATTGTATTTGTACTTACAGTAACTCATTTCAGGATTTTCCAGCTTTAAAAGGAGCCTGTCAGGGCATGGAGACTTAAAAGATTTTTTTCTTCAGCTTAATGTATTTACAGTGTTATCTGTGGCTCAACAGTCTGATTTAATCAATTTGAGCAGATATAATTCAAGTACCAAACTTTTCAATTTGAGAAAATAACTCCCTTTGCCTTCTGAGAGCCCTAATCATGACCGAGGGTACCACTGACTTTACAACAAACATAATTCTGCACTCAGACACCAGCAATCCTGGTAGGCAGTTTTAGAAAAATACAGTTCTATACATGTCAGAGAAAACAGATCATCTGAAAGTAAAATGGCTCACCAAAGAATAAACAAAGCATCCTGCCAGTCTTTTGTGCACCGTGTTTTCTTGGCTGCAGGCTGGGGACTTCCACAGAGACAAATTTTGAGCTCCAGTCCCTTTTTTGATGCCTGTTCCCAAACAGAGCAAACCCAGAGGGAAAGGGTCCGCTGTGCTGGAGGGGTGACCCCAGGACAGGGGGCGCAGGCAGCCCCCCCAAGGCCCACGGGGGCTGTCACTGCTGCACGCAGGGGACAGCATCCCCTGGGGCTGAAACCCCCTGCCCCCAGCCCCATGCATCCGAGAGCCGTTAGGTTTTCAGGCAATGACCAGGTGGAAGCTGCAAGGTAATCTCCGCACGTGTGCATTAATAACTGCCTGCTCTCAGCCTAATCATGCCAGCCACGAGGCGGCTGCTAAGCAACTAAACCCTGGTGAGGAGGCACTTTTGAGATAATGCTAAAAATAGTCCCCAGCAGGCGAGACAGAGCGAGCAGCCGTGGCAGGTGACGTCAGGTTTCTTACTGCTGCCCTCCGTGCCATCTCTCGCAGATGCCTTTGATGAGCACGTGAGTTCCTCCGGGCATCCCTGGGGACCAGCATCACGACAGGGACCTGCTGGCGGTCCCTGACTCGCTGCTTCTGTGCATCCAGCCCCAGCCTGTGCCTGAAGCGGCACAGCCCCCCAGCAGTGTGCCTGGCCACCAGCCCTTTGGGGGGGGCTGCAGGGCATCGAGGTGGCCATGCCCCACCCTGCCCATGCTGGGTCCTCACCTGACTTAGGCAGGAATGGAAAGGAGCCCCTGCACGAGTCAGACATTAAAAGGAGCAGTTTGATTAAACTGACAGTCACGCACATGATTGGAAATGACAAATAACATCTACAACTTCGGTATAAATGAGAAGCAAAGCACGCGCACCCCTCTGTCTTTCCAGTCTGCTGTTCTTGGCAGTTGAAACCGCTTTTGTAGCTAGTCTGTTCCCAGCTCAGTTTGCATCTGTCTTCACATAGGGGTGGAGGAGAAAATAAGCCAAAACACAGGAAAAGGTGTCCATACCCTTAATGCAACAGTGTTTGAATTTCTGGATGCAGCAGAGAGAGAAATGGGATGAGGGAGCCCTGTGTTTCACCTGTGTGGCCCCTGGGGACATTGCCCTCCTCTCGAGGGCAGAGCCCATCCCCACCAGCTCAGTCCTGCCCAAATTGAGCCACTACACCTTTTTTTTGGGAGGCACAGGGCAAACCACACCAGGGAACTGATCCAGTGCAAGAATAACCTCCCTTCTTTCAATTTATTATCCTTGAATGCTGGCTGAAGCCAGCACAGCTGCCACCTGCCACCACCTCTCAGGCATTCCTTTTGCCAGCAAGAAATTACTTAAGCACACCCTTCCTCCAAGAGCAGCAGCCCCTCAGTCGCATCAGGGAGATTATCAAGCTGAAAAGAGCCCCCTGATCCTCATCCCCCAAGGTTCTTTTGGCCCAGGTGGGCTCACACAGAACCCTGTGCCAGCCACCCCAGGTTCCAGCAGGGTGTGATGGTGGGTGCCCGCTCCCCCCGAGAGCTGTGGGTAGGGAGGGCTGCGTTAGTCACAAACATTGAGCAATGGCCTCCACCTGCTTGCAACACCAACAGCAGGAACAGGAAAGTCTGGGCAGGTGCCACCCTGCATTTAAGGCTGACTATTGCTTTAAATAATGCATCTGAGAAATGTGCTTTACTCCTTGGAATACCACTTTCTTTTAAAACAGTGGCTTGAGATCACACAGAACTGGTAAAGCAGCTTGAGAAGAAAATCAGCAGCCAGAGCCCCCCTGTTCAAACCAACAGAGGAGCACCCCAGCATCCAGCAGGGCCCCATGCTGCCCACAGGGAGATGCCCATGGGGACTGGGACAGGCTTAGCTCAGGGTCTCTGGTAACCCAGGCAAGCACCTTTACCATGCTTTCTCCTACCTCATCTCTTCTTCTGGCAGAGCAGCATAAAGCCCTTGGTACCAGCCCTGCAAACCTCTGCCCCACATCTCACAGCGCTTCCCTCAGAGGTACCTGTGGTGGTGCTTCCCCTCTTCCCCTCAAGCTGCTGTTATAGACCCCAGGGGTGCAGCTCTCAGGCAGGGGAAGTGTTTCCACCTGCAGCCCATACACACGCTGTGAATCAGCTCCTTTGGTTACCCAAAATAAGCCCCAGGTGAAGGGAGCGAGGTCTGAAGAATAGCAGGCGAGTCCCAGCCCCTCCTGGCTGGTGCTGACCCACTCGCTCTTTGCAGAACTTTCCCTCCTGTACTCAAACAGAGAAAGAGCAGAGGCAGAAACCAAAGTTTCAAGTTCACTGCAGAGGAAATGGCCTCCCTGCAGCTGGGGAGAGCACCATAAATTTTCTGGCGAGCATAAGTGAGGACGTGGGTGTACATATGTCTTCCAAATACCAATGTCATTTTCAGTGGGAGTAAAAGCTAATTGATCTTTAACATGCAGCACTTCGTTTCAATGCCTTTTGTACATCAACACTACTAGTCAAACAAATACCAGATTTTACTAAAATGAGTATGTGTCAACATATTGATGACTCACACACCCAGTTGCAAAGGGAGACTCTGAATTACTCAGAAGGGTTCTGCTTCAGCGCTTTTAATCTAGCAATGATAGAAATATCCCGGCTGAAAATCCTGGTGTGTCCTGGGTCTTCCTTGCTCTTGCCCTGGAGCTGAGGTCTCAGCGCATTTGGAAAGGGATTTCCAAGTGAGCAATACTGTATGTGGCAGCTGCACACGTGTGGCATTGAACACCTCAAGGCAGCAGCCACCACTAAACCTTTCTACAAGTGCAGACGGAGAGGGTTCAGCCAAAAGAGGACACCTGCAGACAGCAGGCTCTTTGTCACCTTGCCTGAAGCACACCAGTGACACACAGCGTGATGAGCACCAGGGCAGGGGAGCTGCCCAGGGCCCACAGATGCCCAGCCTCTGGCTGCAGGCTGCCGCAGCTCCATGTACACTTGCTGCTCCTCTTTACAGCTTACTGTGACTGAAATATCATTAAAAAGCTGAGGGTTTGATACCTCACAGCTGTGAAGTATAAAGGCAGACCTTTAGAGATATCTTGCACCATAAACCTACTTGCCTGTGCTGGTCTATATCCAGGTGATAAATGAAGCCCAAGACACTTGAAAGAGCTTCTTAATCTTTGCAAAGCAAACCAAAGCCAATAATTCTTTGTAGTTTTATTATACCATCCATCCCATTTCTTTTGCTCTGCTTCCAAAAGCATTTGTGGCAGATGGGCAGTCTCTGGTTTCCAGCCTGGTGGAGTTTGCTGGTGGGATTCATTGCACAGCACCATGGGCAGGGGCGCCGGCCCTGCTGAGGAGGGGGAACCAGCTTCAGCTGCCCTGGAGAAAAAGGGATGTGGAGGGATAGCCTTAGATTCAGCGAGGGATGCCTGGACCCTTGAGGCATCTCCCTGACTGAGGTCACCTGCTGCTGCAAAGACTTCCCAGGCACCACAGCCAGCAAGAGTTGGGTTTCTCCTGTAGGAGCATGAACGCTCTTTTCCAAGAGGCATTGCACCATCCCAAGCCATCTCTGAACTGTCTGAGCACCAGTAACTCTCAGCAACACCTTCAGCAGTTCTGGATTTTCTGGTCTCTGTTCCAAAACCCCTTTCCCTGCCACAGCCCTGACAGCCAGACGGTTTCTTCTGGTCTACTCTCCTATCACTGTTTCAAGGAATACAGGGAGAGACTTGAGCTCTCCACTTATGGGATGTTTTTAAAAAACAGCTCGAGGGAGCAGTGAACTGGCCAAATCCATCCTTTTGCCTGCATCCTTTGGACCGGAACATTTTTACCCTTTGACCATTGGGGCACGTTCATGTCCTCAGCGGGTGAAAGGGAAGGGAATGCTACTGGGACCAGTGCTCTGTGTGTTTGCTAGTAAAAGGCATTAGGAGGCAAATCAATATGGCTTTGCAGTTGAAAAGGACCAGCCTGAGGATCTCAGCTGTTCAGGAGCTGCAGCTCAAATCAGCTGGGAGTTCTGCATCCCCACCACATTGGCCTCAGACCTCATCAGCTTTGCAATCCCTCTTCCTCAAGGACAATTACGACAAAACCTCAGCTCTAAACCAGAAAATTCAGGTTGACCTTAAACTTCTACTAGAAACAGCTCCACAGGCCAACTGTCATCTCCTGGGAAATCTCCTTGCAGAGCTTTAGCAACTCCCACAAGTCCCAGACATCCACCCCAGCCCACAGCCATCCGCAGCTCTCTGCGGACCCAAACCCAGCCAACAAAGACAACCTGTCGCCATCACAACCCCACAGTGAGGTGGGAGGATGCTACAAAACCAAGAGCCTGTTGCTGTGCTTTATTTTTCCCCTAGGCTCCACCACGAAGCCTCTTCAATAATGTTTTTATGGCTCCATCAATCTTATTTAAACTTCAGTACAAATACATTGCAGCACATTCACAGTCCCATCACAGCGCTCTGACTCACCCAGTCCCAGCAGACATCATATATTAAATTAATTTTGGAATGTATTCCAAATAATTTTTTTCAGCTTCTTCAGCTAAGAACTCCCCATGCTCTATGTTAGGGCAAAGCAGCACAGGATGTCTGATAGGAGGACTTTAATTAGCTGGTGATTAGCTTCATTAGGACTCAGCTTATGAATAACTTAAGTCACCTCCTCATCCCCCTCTCCCTGGGCTCGGGGGAGATAACTCTTACATTGGTGGGGGAAAATACAACATTGGTCTCGGATTTCTTCTCCTGCCCAAGATGTGGATCCCTCACCAGATGCAATAATGAGTTCTGCACTTTGTTACACCTGGAGTAACTCTAATAAATAATTAAAAGACCTTCAAATTTACTCTGGCATCATTCAGGGCAGGGTTAAGCCCACAGACTAAAATGTTTGCCAACCAGTTAGAAAAAAAATGCCTTTTCCAGCTATTAATTTTCTGCCCCATCCAGTGCACGCATCTTTGGATGGATGTAAGAAGCATACAAGATTGGAGAAATTAGGACCTGGAGCAACCAGGGCACCCGCTTAAGAAAAAAGTTTCTGTACTGCTCAGATTGATGTCTCTTATTAAAAGTGTTCGGGCTATTATTTTCTGGTTAGCTCTGGCCCTTGTGGACCACTGCCCCCATGTATCAGGCTGAAGCCTCCTGTTTTCTTTGGGCTTGTCTTTTGGCCCCATCCTTGAGACATAATTCAGGGTCCAAAAAAAAAAACCCCAAACAAACAAAAAAACAACCCAACCCCCAACATTTCATCCTTTGCTGCAGCAGCAAGCAAGGCTGCGTGCAGTGTCACCCAGAGCCCGTTAGTGGCTGTGACCCACCTTCCCACAGAGCCAGGGGGTTAGTATCCCACAGCCTGTGCTGCACCACAATGGTGCGTGGAGATGCCAAAGTGCCAAATATGCTTCCAAATAGAGGGAAAAAAAAAAAAAGAAGAAAAAGTGTGCTTAAACTGAATTACTACTTGACTTACTGGCTTACTGGCTGATAAGATAATTAGTTGTCCCACACAGTCAATTAGTGAATTCCTGAGACTGTAGTAACCATCAGGCCAAAAGCATACCAAACTCCTTGCTAATTCAGCCTTGCTGCATGTCTCCTCTGCCTCCTCTTATTATGTATGCTTATCTCCTTTCAGCAAGGCTTGTGCATGAATAGGAAACACCTTCCTATTTAACTGCCTGTGCTCTGGAGTGGTTTCCAATCAGTGGGCATCAGCATCAGCTTTGGATGCAGAAATCCAGCTAATCTAATCTGCCCAGCTGGCTGATTAATATCTGTGAGGTGGGTGTTCAAGGGAGAATGCCTTGAGACCAGCTGGGCTGTCAGTGTTGATAGTGATGACTTTGCAGCCTCACACTTTCCCCATCCCATCACTTTGCCTGCACAGGGAGCTGCCTGAGCAGCCGAGGAGCTTGTCCGCTCTGAGCCTGGACTGAGCAGCTGGGGCTTTCGCAGGGCAAAGCCCAGGCTGTGCTCCTGTAACTCCGACAGCGCTTCCATTCCCAAGCAAGAAGCAGAGAGGAGCTGTGGCAATAAGGACTTCAGAGGCAAAAGGGCATCTCTATTGACCTTGAAAAGCTGCTGAAATACTTCCCTCTGTAGCAAACTGTGCTCAATCTTCCCAGATCCTGCCAATGTGTTTCATCATCTGCTGTTGTTGCCGGTGCTGTGGGTATGTGCCTGTACCCACAAGGACTGTCAGTCAGCCCCGGCCACAGACTGACCTTTTGCTAAGCCATGCTGGTCAAGCCTGGAAAATGACTACAAGCACTGTGGCTTTCCTTCTTCCAAATCACATCAGGCTGTTCAGCAAAAGCTGCTCAGTGACATCCATATCCTGCAGCTTTTCTGGATAAATCCAGGTCCCTGGCTGTGTGCATGTGCAGGCCCAGAGGAGAGGGCTTGCACAGCCCTGGCAGTGCCCCAGGGTGACAGCTCTGCCCTGCCAGGCACCACACTGGCCCTCCTGGAGCCACCAGTCTTGGGGTGGGCAGCAGTGGATTTGGTGCTGAGCAGTGCCTCCCACCTGCAGGGCCATGGCAAGCCCCAGGCATTGTTCATAGAATCATTTAGGTTGGAAAAGATCCGTAAGATCACAAAGTCCAACTGTTAACCCAGGACTGCCCAGTCCATCACTGAACCAAGTGCCACATCTACATGTCTTTCAAATACCTCCAGGGTATACCTTCCCTGGGCAGCCTGTTCCAGTGCTTGACAACCCTTATGGTGAAGAAACTTTTCCCAATATCCAATTTAAACCTCCCCTGGCACAACGTGAGGCCGTTTCCTCTTGTCCTGCTGCTTATCTGGGAGAAGAGACCAACCCCCACCTGCCTACAGCCCCTGTCAGGCAGCTGGAGGGAGAGATAAGGTCCTCCCCAGCCTGCTTTTCACCAGATTAAACACCCCCCATTCCCTCAGCCGCTCCCCAGAAGACTTGTGCCCCCTTCCCCAGCTCTGTTGCCTGTCTCTGGACACGTTCCAGCCCCTCAATGTCTCTTGAACACAGGATTCAAGGAGTGGTCTCACCAGTGCGGAGCACAGGGGGTCAATCACTGCCCTTGTCCTGCTGGCCATGCTGTTCAGGCACAAGCCGGGATGCTGTTGGCCTTCCACGTGGGAAAGGAGTTGGACCCCACCGACCTTGCACCAGCTCTGTGCAAGTGGGTGCACGCAGGGAGCCCCAGTCACAGGTCTGGGAACATGCCCTGGGCATGCCCTCAATCCATACTGGGCCAGGACACCAAGGTGCCAAACTCCCCTTTCCCCACCCAACGTCCTGGTCTCTGCAAGACAGGTGCTCAGCTGCACGGGCCAAAGGGTGCTGCGGCACACCCTGGCTCCCCTTCGCTTTGGTCTTCGCTGAGCTGGGGGAGGGGAGGGGAGCACCGGCTGTGCATCCCCAGGGATGTGCTGGCAGCAGCCATGGTGGCATAGGGGTGGCCAAAGCGCAGGTGGGCAGACTCTGCCCAGTCTTTTGCCATCTCCTACTCCAGCACGGGAACAGGGCACCGTTTCTTTTGGTACTGAAAGTAAACATAGGGTCTCTGGCTCCTGAAACCACGTTTCCGTTGAGTGATCGTTGTTTTGGTGCTGAGGACGGTCAGGATCAGAGTCCCACTCCTGTCAGCAGCAGGGGAAAGCAGCAGGTTTCGGCAGGCTGCGCTATGAACCGCTGCAAACGCCATGGCAGCTGATACCGTCTGCCATGATGACTCACCGCTGTTGATTTGGGCAGAGACAAGAAAAACAGCCTGAAATGTGCCAGTTCAACAGTCACATTCTCAGCGATGGGCTATTAGCTCAAAGCAGGTCCCCGTCCCCCGTACCTCACCTTCTTTCAGTGCAGCATCACTGAAATTTGTTTTTCTGTGTTGGAAAAGTGATATATTGGGAGCCTTTTATTTGGGAAAGCAGCTTATGCCGCTGCCAGAGATGTCACATTCAAATGGATCACACCTGCATCAACAAAATACCAGGCACAGTTTGACCCTCTAATCTCCCCAGGCAATTTTTCTTTCTTTTTTTCATGGCTGTTCAAATATTGGCTTTATCACCATGGGAAGGGTAGGAGTGACCTATCGAACAAATGCTCATGATAGCTTTTCAGGGCTATTTTCACAGGACTATCCTCCCAAAAGCATTCACCCAAAAAGAGATGTTTAAATCCGGGGGGGGGGGGGGCGGGGGGGGGCAAGGAGGAATTTCAGCCCAGCACTGTGCACCTGCAGCCGAACCTTGGGCAGGACCGTGGCTGTGATGGAGTTGAGCCGAGCACCAACGGCCGGGGAAGGGATCATGCTGCACAAACCAGGCTTGGTGGGGTTCAAAACATGCCACTGCAGCGTGGGTTGCAGCTGGGCTCCAACCTAGCGTGGGAAGCAAGCTATCAGGTCATGTTTCCTACATCCAGCCTCAGCAGCCACAAGAATTCACCTATATTTTTCCAATAATTTACATTTTCTTCTCCTTTTCAAAGGCAAAGGACTTCAGATGAGCTATTTGGACCCACACAAATGTAAAAGAAAGGCTGCCGTACTGACAAATAACCTCTACAGCTGATGGTGCCCTGGAGCTGTCAAAGCATAACCTGTTTTCTTTGAGGGAAATCACACTGGTGGAATTTGTGTTGATGGACGGATGGAGTGAGTCATGCTTAGCTCTGGATGGGGCTCACCAGAGAGGAACCAGATATCCTATTTTCTGAAGTTCATTTCTGAAACCTGTTGTGCTTAGTGGTGGTAGTTGCCATTCAGTCCTGAGCAATGCACATGGAGTAAACACTGTCTATAAAACAGAGCGCTCACTTGTGTGCTGATGGTAAGCTCCGTTTTTAAGCCCAGGAAGGTGCTAATTACGTGGCTCCAGATACTGCAATGCGCCACTGAAGCAAACAGATAAGCCTGAGACTTTCCATCATCCAATAATTAATTCTGAAATTTACAGCAAATCTTTATATGCATCTAAAAATAGATACTCGATCAACCATTTTGTTTGGAAGAAAGGGATGCTGGTGTCCCACAACACAGTATGCTTGCCGGGATGCTCAGCTTGGGCTGTCGGGAGCCACCGTGGTGTCCCCGCAGCCAGCACCGAGCACCGGTCAGGGCTCTCCCCTCGCACCTAGGGTCACTTCACATGGTAAAGGGAATAACACACGGTAATGGACATAACGGCAGCAACACACAGAACAGAAAGGAGTGGTGCATAGGCAACATTTTCCTAGCCCATGCAAGCTCCATGGGACCCTGTATAACTCCTCTATACCTCTCCTGATTTGCATAGCCAAAAGATGGCAGCACTCTCTCACGTATGTGCCACTGCAAAGGCTCCCTCTCTCCCTCCAAATGCATACAAACCTGTACAACTTTAATCCAGTGGCGATGCACATCGGAGGGACACTGTCCCGTCTGGTGTGCTTTAGCACACGGCCAGGCTGGCTGCCATGGGGCTGGGGGAGAGCGGGGCAGGGACAATGCTGTGGCCCATGTACTGCAGCACCAGCCTGGCCCCCACCAGCATGGCCACACGCGGACAAAGCGGCAGGAATCGTTTCACACACTCCTGGGCATCCCCATCAGCACTGGGTGGATGCTGGGCTGTCCATCCAGGTGTTTGCTAGGTGTCAGTGAAAGGACTTGTTCTTCATTTTCTGAGTGTTGTATGGGAGAGAAAAAAATAAGTTAATAGCATCCTTTGCCAAATTTTGCATCTGGACTGACTGTTCCTTCCCCTGCCACCCCACACAGCTCTCAGCCGTCCCCACTGCACACCCTCTTCTAGTTCAAGTGCGCCAGCAGAGCTCGAGCAGAGAAACTCAAAGAAAATGCTCAGTCTTGATTTTTGCCTTTCCCAAGATGATACGGCCACCACGTGATTCCATCCACTTGCTTTTTTTGTGTGTGTTTGTTTTATTTCCCTGCATCTAGGAACTTTGATGAGCTCTTTGGTGTCCACCCCCAGGAGCCTGCTGTGCACTGATCCACCAGTCCCTGCCAGGGCTCCCTTCCCGTGGGATCCCACCAGGCTGTTGTCGCTGTCTGGGATCACAGCCATCCCTCCTTCGTTCCCGGTGCTTTGCACACAGAAGAACCTGAGGTTTGCTTTCAGTAAGTCTGATGCAAAGATTTGCTTTATAATCCCTATGTAAACAGAGGGAACCAAGAGACAGAGAGCTGCAGGGAAATGCAGATTTGCAGGGCAGATTCTGGCAGTTGCATGCAGAGGGAAGGCTGGAGGTGCTGGTCCCTCCCCACCACGGGTGATGTGGGTGCTTGCACCCCGAGGAAGCCACTTTATATTGAGAAGCCCATCAGCAACTGGACATAATGGTGTGACAGGAGCTGTGCTGCGTTAGAATAATCACATCTTCGGTGCATTAAGGTCGAAGTCAGGGCTGAGTATTTCCAGCCCCCCAGGGGTCCGGCCGGCAGATCTGGAAAGCCTGCAGCAAGGAAGCGACCCCAGCTCCGCATGTCGGCTTGTGCCAGATTAAGGAAAGAAAACTTCATTTCTCTGGGCATGATGAGCCCAACAAGCAGTGCTGCACCCAGGGCAGGCAGGAACAGGGGGGAACCCTCGTCACTGCTGGCTCTAACGGGGCCCCCACTGCAGCCTCGTGCCCTGCTCCCTGCTGGGTTTCTCCTTCCCACAGGGTCCCAGCCGGTGTTTGCCGTGCCCCCACGCCAGGCAGCCGGGGGGCTCCAACCTGCAGTGCCCCGGCCGGCCAAATCCCGCATGCACGCCCTGCTTCCCAGCCACAGCCCTGCCCCGGTTCCCAGGGGTCTGGTTAAACATCACTTGGGGTTTAACTTACAGGGCATAAACCCCCTTAGAGGATGCTCCTGGGACTCCCACTTTTGGGGACTCATGGCCTGGAGCAATGATCTCCCAGGAGTGGCACTGTGGGGCAGCGGACCTGGGCACAGCTTTTGGAGAGGGACAGACCCTTTATGCCCACTCACCGTTGATCGTGACCACAGGCAGATTTAGTGTGAACAATGAGCATGACCTGAGCCCTCTCCACTTAACGCTGTCACATCAAAAGTAGCAGCAGTGAAAGGTGTCAGTCTGAGAGCTGGGGAGGAAAAATACATTTAATTTATGACAATTTTTTTACACAGAAGTGCCTCTGAGGTGAGCTGTGTCTGCTCAGCTGGTAGCACCAACCAGAGATGCTCCTTTGCACTGGGTTTTGGGAAGACCTGCAGTTCCTCTCCATCACCCCGGGAGAGCCTCTGGCTTGGGATTCCGCACTGGACAGCCCACTGCCAGCAATATGGAAAACCTGCATGGAGAAGCACCTGGGACAAAAATTAATTAGGGACAGCATTAATTAGGGGCAGCAAGGTAGCACCCCCTGCAAATTCACAATGCCACAGCCTCCTTGCCTGTCGCAGGAGGGGAGACCAGCTCTGGCAGCACCTTCCCACAGGGCACCCACCTCCTCTGGCAACCTGTGGGAACCAGCTTTGATGGGAAATGTTTCCTTGGAGCCCTTTGCTTAAAGAAAATGCATCAAATGTTTTACTCAGTGCGAAAAACTTGCCATGTGCCAGCTGCTCGTTAAGCCTACCTTCTGTCCTCTGCTCTGCGAGGGCATCCAGCTGTCACTCTCCTGCACAGGTACCCGGAGCAAGGCATGCTAAATGCCCAGATCCAGTCTTTATAAAGCAAGGAATCTGAGATCTGGACCAACTGCAAATAAAAACTGTCAGAAAACCTACTGAGCATGCATGGTTTAGTGTTTTCTCTTTGATTTCCCACAGATCTGATGAGTTTCCATTACAGTGCTCCCCAGGCTGTGGGGGCAGACGCTGTGTCTGCAACTCCCAGGCAGTCACATCCTTTCCCCTCCTTTTTCTTGGTATTTTCCATGCTGCTCCTGGGACTGGACACTGCCCAGGGGCCAGCATCTGTGCACCGTCCCCGCAGGTGCTGCTGTCCCTCTCAGGGAGAGCAGAGCTGATGCTGCCCTTTCAGGATGTGCAGATGGGTCATCCCTGTGCCAGCTGGGCAAGCCTCCCTGCTGGGTAACCTTGGGGTAACCTTGGAGTAACCCTGGTGCAATGTGGACTACCCACCTACCTGGGAAGAAAGATGTCACCAGCAGCGGGGCAGCCTCTGTGACACCTGGAAGCTGCTTTTGGCAGTATGTGAAATATCTCAGCCCCACAGATTTTTGGGCTTCCTTAAAAGCCCCTGCACTGGTCCAGCACTGGCAGGAGTGACAAGGATGCAGCAGGCACTGCCTTACCCTCTGCGAAGCCAAGGAGAGCCCAGCACTTCCACCCAGGCCAAATCTGGCCTGCAGCCCCAGCGTGACCTCAGCAGCATCGCTAGGGGATGAGCAGCAACAAACATTACAGCGACCTGCCACGGAAATGGGATCATTATAGTCTCTCTTGAAAAACACAGAGCATAATGTCTCCTCGATTCGCTTACGCTGGCAGGCATTTCATTTGGTCCCTGGTGGTGCTCGAGGATGTCTTGTCTGGGCTAATGGAAAAACCAAACACCCAGAGCCGCTTGGAAATTACATGTTCAAAACGAGCATAATAGAAAAACAGGAGTGCAATATTATTTGTGTATTTGCAGATGCGCTGTGAGGAGCAGAGCGAGCATTATCACAGTACCCATCTGTAACTTGCCCTACGGGCTCCTCCGGTGCCCAGCTTGTGCTGAAGTGTTCAAACAAAGCAGAGAGCTGAGCTGCTTTCCTGAGAAAAAGGACCAACAGATCTAATCTCTGCAGGATGCTCATAACCGATGGTAACTGCCTCCCTCAGATCACAGAATGGCATTGCTGAAGCTCCAGGCATTGAGCTGCATTTCAGGCTTTGCAGAGCAGCTCTCCGCAGGGAGGCAAGTGGCACCAGCCATCACAGGAGAGACCATGTCCTCCCCAGGACACCCCTCACTTCACCCTGGCCACCCCATGCTTCATCCTGGCCAACTCGGCAAGCACCATGCTCTGGGTACAAGGATGCCATGGATAAACATGTGTTCCCCAGGAGCTCAGCTGCCTGGAAAGAAAGAAAGCCCAAACAGGAAAAATTTTATCCACGGTAGCAATCAAGAACCTTCAGGAAAAGGCAGAGGCCAGCAGCAGTCTTGGCTTAATAACAGAGATTTTAGGCTTTGTTTTTAAACTGCTTATTTAGTGTTGCAGAAGGCATTTTATTGTGAAAATAGCAATCTTTCTCAGGCTGGCATACAGGAGCTGTGCTCTTTTACACCCTGGGCATCGTCAGTGAAGGGGCACGAAGTAAGTAAGTGCAGAGTTTGGCTCCATGAAAAAGTTGTCATTAGCAGAGAACCCAGCTCCCCAAATCAGCTAGCGGGGATGAACCATTTAACTAAAATAAATGGCTGCAAGAGCAATTCAGAGAAGTGGAGACTGCTTTTGTTCTTCAGTCACTAATTCCCCAATGACCACGGTACTGCATCCTTCTGGGTTTGCTCACCAGTACTCCTTGTCTCATAGAGATTTTTCACCCTGGGCGTTTTCCCATACAGAATGCCCAATTCTTTTTATTTTTCATGTACTGACCTCTCTCTTCTGGAAAGATCCCACTCAGGTTTAATTTTTAGGTTTGTTTTTCCCATCCCTGCTCTGCCGCAGCTCCTGGTTTTGCTGTACCTGTGGCTACAGTTTCACACCTGTGGCATCTTATCCAAACAACTCCTATTTATTTCACTCCAGCCAGAAAACTACTCCCTCGCCAGCAACTAATTCTCGTGTGAAAGGAGGAAAATGCTAATAAATGGCGAGCCATGACCATTCCCACCACTCGGGAAGTCCTTGCTGTAAAGCAGCTTTCCGCACCCTCGCTGCCAAGGCAGCACTGCCCAGGCTGGCAAGTGCAGGGCAGATACCTGCAGCAGCCACAGCATCTTATTTTATCTTATCTCAGAGCCTTCACTTAACAAAAAGATGCCACTGGGCCAAATTCAGATCACATAACAATTTGGGTGATGGCAAAGGAACTCAAAAATAAATCAGCCCTGTCTTTTTTCCTGGCTCTGCAGCGCTGGTCGGAGGGAATAATAAGAAAAAAACCAACAACCCACCATTTACTTTAATCACACACATAAAAAAAAAAAATACATCAAGTTTGGGGTGAAATTCAGGGTCAGCTGTAGCACTGACTTCCACTCCCCCAGACCCCCATGCTTGGTTTCTCAGACCCACGGAGACCAGGGAAGGTGGTAAGCAGATTTCATCAAAACTGCCATAACCCGCAAGAATTAGGACATTTCAGTCAGCTCTGCTTCAAAAGGCTTGGCAAAGGCTTGTACAGAATTAGTACACTTGTACAGAAGTGAGCATGCCACCCAAGTGGGATTTTCTCTCCCAGACTATGCCAGCCCACAGAAGAGGGGCAGCAGCTGGCTTCCCACCCAGCCGAGGGACACCCCCAGCCCCAGCAGGGCTCACGCCCCAGCCAAGCCCGTGGGATTTCGGCTGCTGTTGGTCCAGACCTTGCATGGGACCAGGGATGCTGAGTCTGACCCCGCTCTTCAGGGGTTACCTTCCAAGCCTGACCCCAGCTCCACGGCACGGGTCTGCCCACCACATCGTCACCCTAAATGGCCATGTATTACTGACAACGACAAGATCCAGGCTGGAGACTGCCTCATTTCAGTGGTGGGAGCCGTGATTCATCCCCTACGGCCTATGGCTCGTACAACATATGGCAATGCTTTTTTAGAAATCCGGCGTGGAGAGAGGGAGAGACAGCACGTGCCAAACCAGGGAGCGCGGCAAGCCGCCTGTCTGGTAACATAGTCAGCACGTGGCTGCAGATCAGCTCCTGCATCCCTCTGTGCCTGGGGGAGACACGTGGACCCCAGCAAAGCCACCATGGCTGCTCTCCATCCTGGCATCCTACCCTCCTGCTGCGTCACCTGTGTGAGCTGCACTACTAACGCTCAGCCTGCTGGATTTTCTCATGGTGAGTCCAAGCCAGAAGATACCTACAGCAAACTGTGTGTCTTCTGGCAAATTAAGAGAGATCAGATTCCATCTTGCAAAAAGGATTTGCGTGGGCTCCTTCACCTGGCCTGGATGGTCTCACTTCTTCCAAGATGCTGACAGGCAGATTTAGCCCAAACTACAGACAAACTGTAGTTTCAACCACACAAATGTAAATCCAGAAGCAATTCCACTGTCATTAATGGTGTTGTTCTGGCTTCATTCCAGCATACTAGAAATGAGAACCTGGGCCAGAACACAGGCAGGGACAGATGAATTACCAATATATCTTTGTATCTGCTTTCTCCTCTTTTTTTATTTTTTTTTAACCCATTCAGGAATGATCTGCCATTGCTACACATCTTAGCGACTTCTTCCAGGGACTGCGTTTGCAACACACAGGGCTCCAGGTCATCATCACCATCGCAAGCTCTAATGCAATGTCAACACAAGCCCATCAGGCTGTGGCAAATCCCATTTAAATGGAACTGCTTTGGATTTGGGAGTAGTCATTTAACGAAAATCACAAAAATTATCCAGGAGTACAAACGTTCAATAAGTCATTGGTGACTGCTGAAACTAATTTAACCCTGCAGTTGTGGAAGTGGCACTTAATTAGCATTTTTATTGCAGAGTCACACACTGATCATTGAAAAACATATTCAAAAAGTGGCCAGAGGAAATCACACTGATGCCAGAGATTGCCAGGGATGCAGGGAAGATGTGCTGCTCTAGCTGCATGATGGCAACTTGCAATACAACAGCTGCAGCCTCTTGGAGTCACAGAGTCATGCTTGTGACAGCCGGGACCCCACAGAGCAAGTGGCTGCCCCGACCCAGCACAGCTCTCACTCGAAGCATGGCCTGGAGAAACTGCCTGACCAGAGATCAGAGACTTCATTTCTGATTTATTGGACCGAGGTCCATTCTCTGAAGCACGCCACGTAAAGCCCGTTGTCCAGCTCTGCAGCCCTGCCTGGGACTCCAGGAGGCAGGAGATCCCTGCTCCAGTTTTCCCAGGGTGATGAGCACCACAGGGGCTAATTTATTTCTCAGTCTCCATCCCACCTTTTAATTAAATCTGACATCAGTTCCTGTTTGATGAAGCTGCATGTGAGATCACCCTGCTTTTCCTCCTAAGATGGGCGAGTGGAATGCAGACCTTCACAATGGACATGAGACCAGTGACCAACATGAGCTGCCCCCAGAAAGCTGGCGCCTGAGTTCCCAGAAGCGATGAAGGGCTGAGCCGGGACACGGCTGGGATGGATCCTTGGCAGACCCAGGCACGCTCCCAGGCAGGTGCCGACTGCTCTGGCTCCCTTCTCACCTACTTCTTTAGAAAACTCTTGCACACCCTGGGGGTAACACTTCCATCCCAGCTCCCCCAGAATGGGTCGGTCCTCACCACTCAGGCTGCCTGGTGCCATTTCAGGGAGCCTGAGCAAGCACTGCCACTAAATCCACTAAAGCAGCGTCTGTCCACTAAATCAGTGGGGCTTTAAGCACACATTGAGAGCCTCAGGGCAGACAGGCACAGGTGTAAAGTCTCAGTTTAAAATTAAAACACCTCTAAAGTGAGTGGCTAAGCTACAGGTTAAAATAAGTTAAACTGTGTGGCCCTGGCTCCCTGTACCACCTCTCCATGCACCAAAGCTCTGCACACCCAAACGCTCCCCTGTGAGACAGGGAGGGCTGAGATGCAGCCAGGCTCTGCTCCCAGCTCCTAAATCTGCAAAGACCTGTTATTTTCACCAGATCCATAACAATAGGCATGGGAATAGAGAGAGAGGGAAAGAGAAGAAGAAGGAAAAAAAAAAAAAAAAAAAAAAAAGGCAGAGCTCAGTGTGCAAAACTAATCTCACTCAGGGGGATGTCTCAGTCTCCCAGCAGAGCTGAGCTGTGCAAGTAGCTGCTTATCCATGGGGCCATTTCCAGCACCTGGCTGGTCCCCAAATCCCCATAAACAGAATTACCCCCAAACCTAGAAATGTGCCTGGTGCTGCCAAAAGCATTATCGACTGTTGGGCCAGAGCATGGAGCGTTCATCCTTCAGCTCAGCCAGCTGAGCAAGCTAATGAAGCAATACCCACTGCAACTTCCTATGGTATATAATCAGCCTGAAATTAGGTTTTAGTGTATATCTTTCCAAACACATCACCTGTAACTTCAAAATTATGTAATTGGACTCTTGTGTAGAAGAAACGTTATGGGAGAGACCTCAAGGCTGGTTGCTCTGCACGGGGTGGGAGAAAGGGAGAGCAAGATGTGGGACATGGAGAGGATGTGTGTGTTCATACGTGAACTAATTATGATATGATAGTAATGCGATACACAAATATCTATGTGTGTATTTATATATGGTTAAACATGTATATATAATGAGTACATATGTATGTGCATATTTGTGTGAGTGTGTGTGTGTATAAATATATATATGTAGTTAAGTGTTTCTACTAGGCTTGCTGGAGACCAAGAAATTGCAAGATGCTCCAGAGAAGTCAAGTGTTGAAAGTGCAGTTCAGGGGAAACCAACAAATGGGAAATGGGATGAGAGTTCTCCTCTTTCAACTTACATTTGGTACCCTCAGACTACCATATCACCACCTAGGCTAGGAAGGTGGTGTTTAAAGTCACACTGCAGGTGGTGTTCCGGAGGCCGGAGCTCCACAAATGTTAGTGAAAACATATTTCAGCTTGTAAATAAAGGTACCATTTGAAAAAGACCATATTGCTTCCACCCGAGGTGGAGTTCAGACAGCTCAGACGGTGCATTTG
The DNA here is from genome assembly GCF_017639655.2 of Falco naumanni. Taxonomy (NCBI): domain Eukaryota; kingdom Metazoa; phylum Chordata; class Aves; order Falconiformes; family Falconidae; genus Falco; species Falco naumanni. The sequence goes on from NC_054057.1 coordinate 78,948,269, forward strand.
GCCTCTTCACAAAATAAACCCGACACTGTTCTCCTCCCGTTGGACTCTGCATTTCCCCTTGCAGGGGGCATCCGTCACAAGGGTTCATTTTCTCCAACAGCTTGACAAGGTCTGTGTAAAAGAGCGAGGCTTTGGGATGCGCTGCCCTGGCAGCCCAGATCCAGGGGTGATGGTTGCTCTCTCCTCGAGCTGCAACCCCACTCCGTGACTATTCTGCACATCCGAAAATACCTCCCTTGTCTTCTTCTGCTTCTCCTTTGGAAGACATACCATATCAGGAGAGATCTCCGTTCCCTGCGTATGAGAAGAATTCCAAGAAATTTCTAATAAGGAAAAAGTTTTAAGCATGCATCATCTAAAAATATCCATAAATAAAGCATCATATCCCTTAAAAATACATAGATACTGTATCCGTTGCATTAGGGTGCAACCATTTGGCTTATGCCATTAATTGTGTAGGTTCCCTTAGTGAGCACAGACAAGGCCGCTGTCACTGCTGGAAAATTCAGACATATCCCCCAAATGGCATATTAATAATGAGATCTTTCAGAGGAGGATCCATGACTCATCCAAGAAGAAAAATGGATCATTCACTGCACTGAGTTGTCTGAACAAAACAGCAGCTTTTTTTGGGTTTCTTCAGTTTAAACAGAAAAATGGAGAAAGTAATGCGAGAGAGGATGCAGTAGCTGCCAGATAATATGAGCAGTGAGAGCCTGCATTGGCATTTTAAAGTTAAAAACCCCACCCTGACAAGCATTTTGTGCCTTGTATGATTGTATGCTAAATCCAGGAGTGGAAAAACTGCATGCATCCTTCACCATCACTTCACCCTGCTCCACCCAAAGCCACAAACTCACCAGTCCTTCCCCAAAAGTCATATCCTGGGGGTACCAGGGTTGACAGGACCAAACCCACCAGTGCCTGGATGCTTTGGGAGCCTGATGGCTATTGCCCCGGCAGTTGTCCCTGCGAGGGACATCCCTGCAGCTGGGAGCACCCAGAGAACCAGGATAATGTGCAATGAAGGATGAATTTACTGCAGATGCAGGATACACCCAAACCCATCAAATCCCAGCCAGGATTTTTGATGCCCTGCCTGCATTGCCGCCAGAGGAGGACCCACTCTGTGTTACCTGTGTGGTTATGGGGGCCCAGTAACAGCAAACCCCCAAATCCCAGTCAGGCCAGATGTGCGTGGGGTATCAGAGGGATCACATGCAAAGTGATACACAGCCTCCCCGACAACTACAATAGATCGTTTGATGGAGTCAATGCAGAAAAAAGGGCAGGCTACAAAGCTGGTATTTCATCAGAGCTGTTAATCTTATTGCTATTACCAAATTATAATCACTTTCACAACCCAGCTAAATCCAGGGTAACTATCCATACGAGATTAATATGTTCATCATCTGCATTCAGCATTTATTTGGGACTGTGACTTCATATGATGCTTTGGAGATTAATAAAGGCCATGGCCCTCTCTTGCAAGCACTTGCCTTTCTCACTGGTGAAATACCACTTTTAATTGCTTTAGCCCTTACTTCTGCTATTTCCTTCCCCTCCCTCTGCCTGTGACCTTCACATCCAGCATCTGCAGGGTGCAACCTCTGGCTGGTGGTCGGATGATGGAGGAGGCTGTCATGATGGTTGGGAGGAGGTCCGGCAGCACCCCCACTCCACACACACTGGTGCCAATACCACTGAGCAGACCATGAGCCCACGAAGGTGTTACATCCTCACCCGGATCAGCTGCACAAAGCAATTTCTCTCTACAGACCTGCCTAATTTAATTATCTCAACAAGATAAAACAGAAATTACTGGCAAGTGGATTTTTGCCATTAAACAAATACTTGACAACAAGCGCTGAGCTCTTATACCACCACTGGGTTGTGGGTCAATTGACTTTCAGGAACCCATGGCCATTGAGTCTAAACAGCATCCAAATCAAATTAATTTTGTCTGCAGGATAAAAAAAAAAAAAAAGAAAAAAGAAGTATTCCCTATCCTCTTCTACAGCCACCTCCGAAAATTCAAGCCAGCTTTGCCGCACTGCCCTTTCCCAGTGCTCCGCAGCGAGTGCCAGCTTTGCAATACCAAAAATTAGTAAGCATTTAATCTAAGCTGGCATATTCCCAAAGCTCACAGTCTCCACAGGCTCTGGAAGCAGAGGATGGTGGTTATTCCCACGGGAGCAGGAGCACAGCCCTCCCGTCACAGCCGGTGGGTGCTGCTCCCCGGGACTCTCCACCCCACGGCTCCCACCTCTCCCAGCACACAGGAGATGGTGATTCCTCAGGCTGCCTTGAAGGCAAACCCCCTCGCCTCCCTGCCCTACAGCAGATTCCTGAGCACAGCCAGAGGAGGTACTTTATTCAAAGGAGGTGCAGAAAGCAAGCTTCTCCTGCAAGCCTTCCCCCGCCCTGCCCTTAGCCAGGGCTCCCACGGAGAGTCACCTGGATTTTGTGTTATCCCAGGCGACTGGATGAGTACAAACGGGTGTCAGGGGGGATGAGCAGAGCAAGCACACAGTTCCTAGGCCAGGAGTTGTGGTACCGGCTTTCTGCAGGAGGGATGCAGTTAGAACAAACCACACTCCCAGCAAAAATCCAGTTCAGAAATCCGTTTAATAACGGCACCCATCGCTCCCATAGAGCCCTGACAAACAACGGTCGATCAGCCTCCTGACGAAACGCTTCACAAATGATGCAATCAACAGCGCAGCATAATTTTCAAAAAATATAGATGAGCAAATACCTAGTTGCCATGGTAACCTCAAGAGCCGGACTAGACTTTTTTGCAGGTTACCAAATACAGCCACGTTTTGCCAACATAGCAGGAGCACAGCCCTGGGGACCCTGGCTGGGGACAGCAGCCAGGTATTGCTGGGGACCAGTGGCTCTTTCAGAGATCTGCCTGAAAACGCTCCACCCTCACCACAGTGCCAGCCGTGGATCTGTTCTCTCTCACATCTCCGTGTCTCCACGAGCTCAAGGCTGGCCAGTTTTACATCCTGAACCCACAGCGGGAACAATGCCTGCATTAGGTCTGCACTTCACTTCTTATCAGCAGCGTTTCTGACTCTTTGTACCCAAGAATGAAAGTTTCTAGCCAAGTTGCCAAGCCCCTGCAAAGCAAAAGCGCTCCATAAAAACCTTTACCATCCTCTTCAGGTGGCTGTGCCAGGCAGGGGACTGGGCTGTTGATCTGCACCCAGCGCTCCCTGCAAAGGCAGTTTTTGCAGGAAGGCTGGAAATCCTCGGCCACAAAAAAAGGAGGAGACCTCTGAGGTACCAAATAGGAGCAACCAACAGCAAAGCAGGCACTGGTGCTGGTGTGGCGCAGCCCCTGTGCTGCGCCAGCCCTGTCCTGGGGTCCCCCAGGCTGGAGGAGCCCCCAGCAGCCAGGACCCTCTCTGGAGGGAACTGGAGGTTTCACTGAGCTTTTACAATTAATTAAGGTGCCATCACACACCAGCAGCTTGCACGGTTGATCAGCCCACCTTCAATCACACCGACAGCCACCTCCACCAAGACCCTGCCCAGGGGCAGCTGGGCTCAGCCAGCATCTGCTGGGACCCGCACAGCACAGGGCCAAATCCTGCTCACCTTCCTCATGCCCTGCTGCTCTGTCTCTCCCTGCCACGCGTTTGGGATGTGCTGGAGCTGGGGCGTTTAGTGCTAACACCATCACACACATAGGTACTACCATTTATCTTGTGGTTGCATGGTTTGGGGTGGTGATGGGACCCCACTGCCATAGCCAGTATACATCTATAATTTACTCGGAGCTGCTGGAAACATTTTTTTTTTTTTTGTTGTTGGCCCTGAGATATTTTTGTTCCTTGTCAAAGGGAACTGCTCTGCAGCGTCCTTGCCCCGGGGCAGAAGCTGTGCTGCTACTCAGGCAATTAAAACCCAGGGAAACCGGGGGCGGGGAAAGGAGAAGCACCAGAAAAAGCTCAGGATTCAGCTATGCAGACCTTATCCTCCTAGTCATTTTCAGGAGGAAAAAAAAAATCTTAATGGTGCAGGCAGGCCCATCTCTCCTGCCTGCTATACCAGGGCCACCCTCTGCCCGGAGCTGTGGGCAATATTGCTTCTACAGACCAAGAAACGGGGTATAGGAGGGTAAAGCTGTTTGCCACCAATAGACAATTATTTTTGTTCACTCCCAGGCTACATCATATACTGCTTGCGCTTACCCCAGCTTTCACGCACTACAAACAAAGGTGTTTAGCTCCTAAAAACCTCCATGACATGAAAGGACCCTTGGGCATCAGTTGCCTGCAAGTGATGTCCAGGAGAGGCGTGGGAGAGTCCTGCCGCTGCCAGGTTTCCCATTGCCTGCACCGTATGGCAAGTCAGGATGGAGAAATTCAAGGTAACAGGGGACTTCGGGGTCATGGGACAAGGAGTACAGAAAAATAAAATAAAAAAGTTCAGCCCAAAGAGCTGGAGCTCCTCCTGACCACACAAAGTGTGGGACCATCCATGCCAAGGGAAAGGGCACGTCCCATCTTCCATCGAGTGCTGACCTCGCCAGATCCACTAGAAGTTCATTAAGGAGGTGAAAACTCCTGTGGTTTGCTGAATTTGATTTGATTCCTGTGAAACGGAAGACACTAGTGAGGAGAAAGGGTTGTTTTTTAAGTAAGGGCCCTGGAGCCTGGGGAGAAAGCCAGGGGGGCTGCAAAACAGAGCCCCTAGTAACTTTGGTCCTGACTTTCAGGTCACGCGTGTTCAGTTCTTTTTACCTGGAAATGAAGATGTTAATTGGAGCCGACAGCTTTCCTAGGCTTCCCCATTAGCAATATTTCTAGCCACAGTAGGGCCCAAGTCTTCAAACGCTTTCCCAAGGGAAGGTTTTAACCTTTCTTCTGACACACCTCATGCCACTTGCAGTTTTTTGGCTCGAGGCGTCCTGAGCCCCAGCCGTGATGAACTCCCAGCTCTCTGAAAACGGGACTCAGGAAGAACAGGGAAAAGAAAACTGGGGAGGGGAAGCCTGGAGCCCAGAGCTGAGCCTGGTGCTGTGCAGCACCAGCACCCAGCAGGATGGCCGCCCCCAGCACCCTGACCCTCCCCGGCCAGGTGGCAGCGCAGGGCACAGCCAAGCCCAAGGGGGTCTTGCGGGGTGGGCTGGCTCCGGGCCCCCAGCACACGGCTGATGCCCACCACAGGGATGGGACCACACTGGAGCACTGGTGCTTGGAGCTGGCAGTCAGTCAGCCATGTCCCGTGCCACGCGGATCCCGACCCTGCTGTCCTTGCACTGGCACTGGGCACAGGAGCCATCCACAGGTGACCTCCAGAGCAGCGATCAGACTGGTTCCTCAAACCTTTTTTCTGCCACAGATCAGACCCTACACGCTGACATTTTCTTGGCTTGTTGGATCCAAGAACATTTTTATTTTTAAGGCTGGTTTCTTTACATACTGTTATCATCCATATGTAGCTTATTGTTTTCAGATGAAGCAAAAGCCTCTAGAAACCCCATTCAATGCTGTCTGCTGCCCAGGACTGAAAACTATGCAAAGCGCTTACGTTCCATATAAATATACAGTCAGTGTGTATATATTTATATATGTAATCCCTTAAAAATAATACAGTTTTATTTATATGTATTATCCAGTTATATAAAATGTTCATATATATATAAAAATACATAATCAGGCATGACAGTATTTCCTTATTTAAGAAACTTGCTGCAACACATATGTTCCACTTACACCACCGTTACCCCCACTAAGTTCTGCAGTTTCTCTCCAGACAGGAGCACATTTTAGCTGAAAGCTGTGCTGACACCCAAGGAAGCAGCTCCCAGCAGAGCCTCAGTCATTTCCCTCATTGTAACCAGTGTAATCACTCTGGAAAGTCTTAGTTTTGAAATTTTATGTTTCTAAGATGGTGACATCAAGGGAGATCAGACAATTTTATGAGGATGCTTTACTCATCTCTGCAGGCAGTGGCTGAGATGGGGCGGCCCAGGGCTGTCCCAGCTGCTCTGGGGCTGTGAGACCCTGAGGCTTTGCCAGAGCGGGGACAAAAGGGACACATCACTCCCAAGAGACGGCAAGGGGCTGGAGGGGGAGGCAGAAACCTGCAAAGCCACCTGGATGCCACAGAGCTGCGTGGGACCAGAGGTCACACTGCAAGGGGCTCTCTGGCGAGCACTGGATTTGCTGCGTTGGACTGGGTTCAGCAGTGCCCTTGCAGCCATGTCCCCTGAAGCAGCAGCATGTTTTTGCCTCGATAGTGCTGTGCTTCCCTCGGGCCCTGGCACCACGGCACCCCCACTAGCACCCAAGCCCTGCAAATTCACCCACATGCAAGGAAGAAGGTCCCATCTCACTGCTGAGCAACTCAAGGCACACTGGGGCTGCCACCACCACATACATCACCAAAAATCATTTACCTGGAAGATGAAAGTACCTCTGTGGTGCCAGCGCAGAACAGGACATCAGCAACGACTACAGGGAAGAGCACAGTCTCACTAGGAACCAGGGCTGCACCGAGAGCAGTGAGCTCCCCTGACCCGGGGAACCCCCGGGCTGACCCCCAGCTGGTGCACATCAGCCCTTCACCCGCCCTCCCTGTAATTCGGCCAGCCCAAAGCAGCCAGGGCCAAATCCTGCTAACCTGCTGCGGGCAAGGGTGTTACGGAGCTGGGGGTGCCCAGTGGCCCCATACACCCCAGCCGCGGGGCTGGCGGGGACCGGGTGAAGGGCAGGGTGTGCACGCAGGCTGCTGCAGGGACCCCCAAAATCAGTTGGGAATCCATAAAATGTACTTTCCCAGGCATCTGCTTTGCCCCAACGCACCTTTCCAATACAGAGCAGGCTGGGGTAAATCCAGCTCCTTCCGCACGAGACCCCAGGTCCCCGGGGAGCTGCTGCCACTTGGGCACCAGAAACAGAGGAGCCTCCACCTGTTATTTGCCGTTTATTTTAGCGGAAAGAAAAATCACAGGCACAAGAGGCATTTTGCATAACTTAACAGAAAATAACACATTTCCTCCACTCTTCACAGACCAACGGACAAAACCATTTTGTACACACAGCGATTTTTTGGTGCTAAGTTTGGTGCCTTGATAAAAATCATGGGTTTCCTCGGCAATTTTTTGGTGCAAAGTTTGGTGCCTTGGTAAAATCATGAGTTTCCTCTAATGCGCTGCAACGGCTGATGTGAAACCCAAAGGCAGGCTCAGGCTGGAGGGCTCCTCGCCGCTCAGCGCAGCTCCTGTCGCCGTTTGCCCGTGGGGAGGGTGAGTGCTGGGCTTGTCCCCGTGGCACTCCCCGGAGGGACTCTGCTGCCAGGGTCTGCCTGGGGGTGCCAACAAGCAGCTCTGGCCACCCGTGCCGTGTCCTGGCCGCTCTTCCCTGGCACGGCTGGAGAGGTGACCCAAAATGGGGGGTGCAGGGGGGGGCACGGGCAGTTCCAGCAGCCTCAGTCCAGGGCCAGCGAGGGGATCTTGCAGACGAAAGGGAAGGCTCTGCCACAGGCGTTGTCGTTCCAGGAGCGCAGCGCTACCCCCAAAAAAACCAAAGTGTTAGGCATGAGGAGGTAACCGTGTGCTGCCCTTGGGACCGGGACCTCCTGCCGTTGTGAGAGGCTTTCCCTGGATGTGCCTCCATTTGTGCTGCTCCCAGCCGTGCCCCCTCCCAGCATCCTCATCCCAGTCCCCAGGATGCTGGCGGGGATCCCTGGTCCCAGCTCAAACATGGTAGCAGGGTGTCCCAGCCCCATACCCCACAGAATATCACCAAGCTGTGCAAGGATGGGGTGTTAAGGTATGTCCAGTGGGTCTGTGTACGCCTGACTGGTCCTGCTGGCAATATGGGTCTGAAGTGGGATTTTTGCACAAGCAGGGTCTTGCCCCACTTCAGCGAGATGCCCCTGGCCTGAGCAAGGAAGGGAAAAGCTGATGGGTATTTACACAGGCCTCCCGTGTTGGAGGGGAAATGGGAAAATGTGACCTTTGGCTAAATTCAGTAATTCTTCAAAGTGGATGATGCTACCCTCCTGCCGCTGCTATGGGAGAGGGAGATGGGCTGTGAGCAGAGGGAAAGTGAGTGTGTGTGTGTGTATGTGCTGAAAGAGAAAATACATCCCTTCTCTGCAAAGAAAAAAGAAAATAATAAAAATTAAAATGCAAATCCTCAGCCTGCCAGCAACCTCTTCAAAAAAGCACTAGCTGAGCGGATTGAATTGACTGACGTGCAAGTAAGACGTAGGGTGCCCTCGACACCCGGCGTGGCACTCACCACTGCTGTGCCTGTACCAGATCTGCACACAGTCCTCCTCCTCCGGGATGGAGTGGATGCCGTCGTCGGGCTGGCTGCCGTCCCAGTAGTGGTAGTCGTAGGAGGAGCCGTCCGTCCACTCGAAGTGACCCTCCTGCATGGGGTGAGCAGAGAAAGGCTGCGATCGCAGAGCAGTGTTTGCAGAAGGTGGGGGTCCCGCTCCCGTGCAGACCCCATCCCCACCCCCAGTGCCACAGTCCGGAGACACAGGAAGAGACTGTCACCACTCAGCAAAGGCCACACAGCTTGTTTGGGTTTTACAACTGAAAACTCAGCCTGGCAAGCCCCGGCATTCACCGTCTTCTCACCAGGGGAAGCTCAGAAATTAAACCCATATATTTTTTTGCACACCCACCCAATTCTGTCTTCCTTTTCCTTTTTCTTTTCCACTCCTTTCCCAATATGTACAAAAAATTTGCTGGCATGGGACTGTTCCCCTGATGGTCTCCATTTTCCTTTGTTACATATTAGACTATATATTTCCAACATGTCAGCTTTGAAAAGTTGCAGAGAAAAGAAAAGAAAGCAACGAAATTTGGTGATCACTGGCTTTGGAGATGTTTTCAGTTTATTTGCTCTTCTTGGACCAGCAGTACAATACTCTTTCTATTAGTCCATTAATAACATACGATGTGAATAATCAGTAATTATTAATCTATTAATTCTAGTAACACTTTTCTTTTAAAAGCAGACCAGAGGGGATGAAATGACAGCTTTCCCCCATGTGCTGCCCAACAGACCCTACACCACCACCTGACTGAGGCTGCATGGAGTGAAGAAGGAAACCAAGCAGCTTTCCAGCGAGAACATGCAGGGAGGTGACTTTTCCAAAGCCATTTCCCACATGATTACAGGGAGCTCTCACCTGCCGCAGGTCATTGAGTCCCGTCCAGATGTCAGTGGGGATGCCCGGCACACGGCTGTTCACTAGGTCGTACACAAAGACGTTTTCTTCCCAGCTGGCAAAACAGAGCAATCCGGAGGCGCTGAGGGGGTATGTCAGGCAAATGGTCGGGCATGCCCCCCAGCATTCGCCCTACGGCACAGCCAGACGGGCCCCCCCTCTTCCAATTGCTGTTGATTACTTTCCCAGGTCTGTGCAAGAGCTGCGTAGTGTGGGTGAGAGCTGGGGTAGAGGGAGCAGGGGGAAAAGCCTGTATAATCATATCGTATTTCCATCCCTTTTTCAAGAGTAAATACCACGGTTTTGGGAAATCTAGGGAATACTAGGTCAGTTTTCCTGCCAGGCCAGGAAAAGGCATTTTTTACACCACCTTTGCACACCCATGCATCAGATTTGACCTGGCTGCTGCTGCAGAGGGACGCTTAGGCTGGGACACGAGCCTGCAGCTGGCACAGAGGTTGTGCTGTGGGAATGGAACTTCATCCCCATCTTCCTTTTTCCCCAGCCGTGCCAGGGTGGGATGACATGTTTCTGCACCCTCACCTGTGGATGGAGGCCAGCTTGGCTGATCTGATGCCAATGGAGAACTCGGCACAATAGAGGTCGGCTTCAGCCCAGGTTTTGTTGATGGGGAAGTACCGGTAGCAATGGCCTTCGTACTCTGTCCAGAAGAGCGGGCAGGAGTAGGCATGGACAGGCTCCGGCATGGCTGGGGGCAGAGCAGAGGACATCCAGCAGCTGATGGTGACACAGCGTGGCCAGGCAGCTGAGCGGGCAGTGGTGGCAGCAGTGCCCAGCCCTGCTCCCCACACCTCGCCCAGGCAAATAACCACCAAACACAGGCATGGAAAAACCAACTGTTGCAGAAGCTGTGCAAAAGTTTGCAAAAGCCAAAACACAGTTTGCAAAAGCTGTGGGTTTCTTGATTTTAGCATCTGCCTGAATCAGGAGGGACATTTCAAGCCAGTTTGACATCATTTTAGGCAGAGGGGGCTTAAAATAAAGGCACTGACATTTGCTACTGGAGAAACCGAGATAAGGGCTCCTCTCACCTCCATCAGGCACTACCAGTGCCACCGTACTGGGATGGGAGCTGACAGCTGGGGGCTGCAGGGTTACGGCCACACTGTCCTCCTGCAAGGCCAACTTGCACCTCCTCCCTCCAAGAACCTCTCCCCCCCCCCCCCCCCCCCCCCCCCCCCCCCCCCGTGTCCCTGGGCCCGGACGCAGCCGTGCACATAGGCACGTGCTGGATTTTGGCCCCATAAATAGCCAGGAGAGGCGTGCATGCCGCCGGGAGCGGTGCCAGCCTATCTGCCTCCCGCCGCCAGATAAGAGCTGGGGCCCACACAGCTGCTCCTCCTCCCTCACTTCTCAGCCCAGTGGGGACATCACCCCAAAAGAGGCCATTTTGGGGGCAGGACACATTTCTGGAGCCTTTGCAGTTGCTGCTGTGTAAACACTGCAGCGGCGCCAACACCCCGTGCCCACGTTGTGCTCCCCACATCCCGTTGCAGGCATGATGCAGCGCGCACCCACACACCACCCACGGGTACCACCCGGCTAACCCCCACATCATGCAGCACATCAGCTTAACTCTCAGCTTTTTTAGCTTTCTGGCAAGGTTTTTCAGCCTTGGGGAACTGTCGGCACCTCGGAGCCAGTTCCCGCACCCCCATGGGGTCCCGGTCCAGGGTCAGCACTGCTGGTGGAGCAAGTGGGGAGGTGGGCAGGGCAGGGGGAGCAGGGGGTTATGGCAGATGTCAGATGCCATGAAACTATCCAAGCAGGTAACAGGCTCAAGCCCGGAGAGGTCAGGGTGGTGTTGCAGGGCCCCCAGTACTGAGGGGCTGCGGGGGGAACGGCTTTCCCCAAGGCTGGGGAAGAGCAAAACCCTGCCAGCAGCAGCATGAGACGAGACGTGGGAGCGGCGAGGGCAGCGCTGGCATGGGGAAAAGGAGAGGCAAGGGGAATTCAAAGCAGCTGCAGGAGCATTCGTGGAGCTGAATCCTTCCCTGCTTCAGTGCTGGCAGCTCCGGGCGATAATTTCATATTTCATCAGCTCTTTCCACATGGGAATCTCTGAGCATTTTACAAACAGCCACCAGCTAGCCCCTGGGTCCCCTCTGTCACAACCTCCTCCCAGGCGACAAACCACAAATACAAAGAGCTTTTTTTACCTCCTGAGCAAGACGAGGAGACCAAGCTGATTGCTGAGCCCTGCAGTGCTGTCACCCCATCACCCGCCTTGGGACACCCAGCCATCCCCTCCGGAGGACCTGTGGCTGGGACCAGCTCTGCACTCCACAGCAACAAACCTGCCAAGAGCAGTGAGTGGCTTGCAGGGCTCTCCCATCCTCACTGGCACTAGTTATGGGCTTTGGAGGCCAAGAGATAAAGTACCCCAGGCTGGAAATGAGCAGAATAGCTTTAGGGGAGGGTGACCAAGCTGCAGCCAGCTCTCTCATTCACATCCAGACATTCATCCATTGGGAAAAACCTCAGAACAGCCCTAGGAAATGTAAATTATTCTATTGTAGCAATAGAGCTGAAGGACCAGGAACACCAAGAGCTGATGTGATTTCCTGAGAGAAAGCCCTCCTCCCCTCATGATGCTGGCCAGGGGGGTCCCTGTCCCCACCAAAAAGCGAAGCACAGAGCAAGACTGGAGCATCAAACCCACAGGTCGAGGCTTCAGCTTCATTGCCAGCTCATGGATGAGCCGTGCCCCCCCATTCAGGACACGGCTGGGATCAGGTCCCAGCTCACCGTGACTCCAGGTTGCTGCTCCCTCCTGCCGGGGGCACTCCGGAGGTCTGCGGCAGACAGGCACCACCAGCTCCCCCAGCAACTGGGGTTTTATTATAGAGGCTGTGAAGCACTTCGATGAACTCTTCACCTCTGGCAGCACAGTGACAAAATTCACAGGGCTTAACCCAGAAGCATCCCCAGCAAATGGGGACCTTCGCTCCCAAGTGTTAATTGCAGTGAGCGTCCTGGTGCCCTGGCTCCAAGCCAGGTCCGTCAGCACCCCAATCGCCTGGGAAAATCACCCTCATTTTGTTCAGGGCAGCTGAAACAGAGTCAGAGATGGAGACAGTCCTTCTTTGTTATTCCATACTGCTTCCCATTAGGTAGCATTAATTTGACAAGCTTCAGCGAACTAAAGGTGCCTGAAGGAATTTAAGGTTAAATATACCGAAAAGGAAAATATGGGAGGTCAACATTTAATTAGCATCTTTTCTGTTAGGTCACGATCAGAGGTTTTGGCTGTCTCTTTGGAGGAGAACTGTTGCTCCTAGTCTTACAGGCAGGAACTTTGCGGGTGCTGCTTTATCTGGGGTCTTTGGGGACTATTTCTAGCAGAAAAGCCATAAGAAATTTGATGTATGCTTGTGAGTATGGGAGACCATTCGTGGCTCTGCAGGAAAACCTCATAACCCAAGCCAGCAGCTGCTGATGGTATTTTGACCTAAAAGAGGACAGGGGAAGCATTTTGGGGCTTTTTAGACCTGATCCTCACTTTTAAGCACCCCAGTAAAACATCAGCCCCAGCAGCATCAGCTCCTTTGCACTGTGCAGGAGCAGCATAGCTACTGCCTGTGGGTCAGGGGCTCCTGCTGACCCTGAGTCGGTTCATCCACCGTTCCCAAATTCCCGGTGAAAAATGGCAAGAATCCTTCCTCCCTTTTCTCATTTACAATGCAAATGGTCAGGGCCATGTTTTAATGCAGCACCAGCAAAATAGATGTCCAGACTTGGCTGAGACCAATATTCATATCAGGCAGCTGTTACTTACTCAGAAAAGCTGGAGAACAAGAATTTTGGGTCAGAAAGAGTTTTGTACTCTCTGGATTTGTATCAGTGCCAACAAAACTGGAGTCTTTTTATTTATTTACTAGCTGAGACTCACTGTGGAACCACCAGGAAAATCACTTGTCAAAATCTTGCAGAGGCTGGCACTGCTCTGCCAGAAAGTTTCACTTCCCCAAGTGGCCACTTTCCAATTAGAAATACTTAGCTGAAAAAATCCCAGCCAGTTTCACAAGTTTGTTTGTTATTTCAGGATGCTGCTGAAAAAGATAGAATACCAACTGCGTGACTCCCACCGACCCAGCTGGCAAAGAACATTTTTTTTCCTGAACAGCTTCAGCCCAAGGTGCAACGTTGTCCCACCTCCAGCAAATCGCAGATTTGAGACATGAAGTCTGGGGCTAGGACAAGGTTGGCAAGAGATGCCCGTGCAAGGAAGGCTCCTGGGGGGCTGCAGCTCCATCAGAGGACAGCAGATCAGATCAGGTCAGTGCTGGCAGTAGATACTCTTCTTTCTGCAGAGCACCAAAGAGCTCTGTTTCATCAACAGCTGAGGACTTACCGAAAAGCTTAGAGACATTAGGAGACACCTCAATGAAAGGCATGGTCTTGACACACACCCCTTGGCACATCCATAAGCTAATGCTGCCACCTGACCTGAAAAAACAAGTGAACCTCTTCAGCTCTTGGCAAGCAGCTGCGTTTGGAGGGTGTCCATCAATGCCCAAGAGGCTTGTCTGAACTTCATGCCAATGGAGAAGAGCTGAGGAGATCCCCGTCACGTGGAAGGCTGGGTCCTTCCCAGGGCACAGCTGCTGGCAGAGCCCCTCCACTGATACCCAAGGGCTGTGATGCCAAGGGTGAGGGATGGGCAGCGCTCCCTCGCTGGTGGTCACAGCTGGGATTCAGGACAAGCCATCCTGGTGCTCACCAACACTGAGTCACTTCTTACCAGCTCAGGACCATGAGGAGGGCCAGCAGTGTGGCTTTACCCCATGCTGGCACTGCTGGAGCAGTGGGCAGTTACAGGGGATGGGTGAGACGACGGGGCTGGGGCAGGGGACCCCCCAGGACAGCTTTGGCAGAAGCAGCCTGTGGCAAGGCTGGGGCTGTGTGTCCAAAGCACCAGCTGAGCCAGAGCTCCATCCCACCACAGACTCAACACGTCCACCAGCCCATAGGCTCTTTATTGAATAAACCCTTTATTGAATTATTACATTCAAAAATAAAGAATAAGTGTTAAAATGGGGGGTTGGTGGGCAGGAGCATGTGGCAGGGGCTCAGACAGCGCTACTGCACAATGCTGGGATGCCCCAGGTCACCCATGGCTTTAGGAGCACGTCCTTAAGCACTGACACTACCGTCATTACAGACAAACAACCCCACCTTCGCGTTATTTGGAATATTTCCTTTTCATTAGTAGATGTAGAAGCCTCCTGCTTCGCACCCACCTTCAAAACAAGTGGATCGGAGGGGTGGGGAGTGGGGGGGTGTTGGCCTCCGCGTGCCTGGGGGATGGATGTATGGAGCTGGAGGAGACAGGATCCACTGATGGACGTGAAGCCCATTTAATAACTGGGCACTATTTTACACACTCCTGAAGTGTTTCTGAAGGCGCATGTTAGAAATTTCCAAATGAAATATTAAACCCCGGTTGAAGCACGTTGGAAGCGCCATCCTTCCACGCAGAGGGCTTTGCTTTTTAAAATCCTGCAACAAAACCAAGCTGATCTTACAGCTTGGACCCCCCGCCACGGCGTTCGGGGCCGTGCGCCCGCAGCCGGCACCGGCAGATAGCGCTTATCTCGCAGAGGCTTTTTTCCTCCTTAATTAGTTTTGGCGAAGCTCCCACGGATTAGGCGTCTGGCAGGGAAGCTCCTATGGATCCTTCTTCCCGGGAACTCGGTGCACAGCTCGGGGGAGCCCCTTCCCCCTCCCGCTCCCACAGGGAGCGGGCAAACGGCGCCGCCGCTCCCACTCGCGCCAGCCAGGGAAAAAGTTCGCCAGAAACTTCCGTGCCATATAGCAGCCACCGGGGCAACCGGGGGCAACCGCGTACTGGTGGCCACTGGCAACCGGCGTGAGCGAGTCCCGGGGAGCCACGGCCGCCCCCGGCGGGGAGCGCCGCAGCCCGCGGCCAGTGCCGCGCCAGCACGGGGAGGGGGGGGCGGCCCCGCGCACACGGCCCCGCGCATCCCGGGACCCCCCCGCCCCCGGAGAGAGCCGGCCCCCCCCCGCCGGTGCGAGGAGCGCTGGTTTCCAGGCCGGGGGGCAGGCGCCCCCGCCTCTCGCCGCTGGAGCCCCCGCAGGCCGCCCGGCCGCCGGCACTCACCTTGGCTGATCTTTATGTTGGTCTGGGGGAAGGCCTGGGCGCCCAGCAGCGCGGCCACCAGCGCGGCCACCAGCGCGGCCACCCGCCCGGCGCCCATGGCCGGGGAGCGCGGCCCCGCTATGCGGCAGCGACGGGCGCGGGGCTGGATATAGACGCCGCGCCGCCCCCCTCCCCCCGGCCGCACACGCCCCCCCGCCCGCCGCTGCCCCGGGCCCTGCCCGCAGCCCGCCCCCGGCAGCCCCGGCACACGCCGCGGAGCCCCCCGGCCGCCCCCCCGCCGGCGGAGCGCTGCCGGCCCCGATGCTCCGGCCGGGCGCGGCGGGGGGTTCCCGGCGCCCCGCAGCCCCGCGGTGGGCCGGTGGGGCAGGGGGTCCCGGCGCTGCCCCCGCCGCCTGGCCGCCGTCTCTCCGTGTTTCTCCACCGGGGGGGCAGCGCCCGGGCACGCCGGCACCGGCGGGACGTGGGGCAGCAGCCGCGGCGGGGTCCGGGGCTCAGCACCCCCCTGCGCCCACCTGCCGGGGCCGCGCTGCGCCCCTGAGCGCGGGGAGCTCCAGCACCAGCCAGTGTTAGCGGCAGGCAATGCGAGGCAGCGTGTCTCCTTTCTGCCGTCTTTTTTTTTTTTTAAAGAACTTCAGATTTTTTAAAACGCTGTATAAAGTCCTTTTCTACTTTATATAGTCCTTTTATACTTTTTTATTTTATACCTTATAAAGTCCCTACTGTAAGGAAAACAGTACAGAGGTACAAACACTATGAAATTTTGTGGTCCTGCCCCATTTGCAATTAAATGCCTTAAATCAGTGTTGAAAGAACTGCTTAAGCAGACGCTCCCTGCCGTTCTTTTTTTCTTCTTAGCTACAGATTAAAATTTTCAGCATTTTCTGGGACTTCAGTTGGGATGGTCCATTTTTACAGGCAAGATTCAAGCAGAACAATGTGGGGTGACACAAAGCTTTCAGTATAGTAAAGCATCCAGATTTACTGAAGTGATGGCAACTGATTCAGTCAACTTTCATACATTTTCTTTGCATTAAATAAAACCTTTGAAGAACAGTCCCTGCCCCTCCATTAGCAGTTCCACACATTCATCTGAAACTATATGGCTCAAGGAAAAGCTAGTGATGTATCAAGCCACTAAAAATGAAGGAATTCAGAGCAGCCGAAGCCAAGGCATGCCTTCTCCCTTCCTAACGGTGCACCATCCCCAGCTAAAGCCAGTGTCACCAGCAATTACCAGCAAACTATGACACAAAACTCTTTGAGCATATTCAGCTACTCCCAAAGCACAAATGTTTATGCTTCAAGAGGGAGCAGAGATCCAAAATAACTTTAATCCTGTTTGTAAGGACAGACCCGCTGTAGCAGCATCCCCCAGCACAGGCGGGAGCACTGAGCCCCCCAGCCGGCGGCCCTGTGCCCGGCACAGCAGCTGGCACCAGCTTTGCTGCCAGCACTGGGAAAGTACACGCACGTCGTGCACGCAGGGCTGTCTGGAGCTGTGGTTGCACTCTGGGTTACCTGCTGGTTTCACAAAGCAGGAGGTGTTTTACCTGCTGGATACAGCCTCGGGAGGACAGCCATGTCTCCTTTATTCAGCCCTTCTGCTCCTCTCCCTCCCCACGCTGTTTTCCGATCACCTTGCAGGGCTGGAGCTCCTCAATGTGCTCTCATCCCGCTTTTATTGACCTTTCCTCAGGGCTCTCTCACCAATTTTTAGCATCTTACCTACGTGACACCCCCCTCGCTGTGAAACAGATACCTCACAGCTCCAAGGACAGACTGGTGGGTCAGAGCGCCTTCTGCTAACACTCCACCCCCAGGGCTTGAGCAAAGCACGTGGCAGGTCTCAGGTCAGCTTCTGAGGATGCCCAGAGCTCATGCTGCTGCCCACAGACCCCAAGAAGAATGTCATAGTCAATGGCAGTGGCTGCTGAAACCACAGCCTCTTGCCTGAGCCTTTCTGAGTTCCGAGAAGGGGTCGGCTCCCTACAGCACATTTGCCCAGGCACCCTGTGGGCTCTCTCCCCACGGAGATTTATCTTCAAGATAAACCAGCAGGAAGGCAGAGAACAGAGATTTCCTATTGACCTCGCTGAGGGACAGAGGAGGAATTTCACCTTCCAGAGAGGCACGCTAGAATTGAAACCCACCAGCCACCATGCTGGGAACGAGGATGCCCGTGCACAGCCCTGTGGCAACCACCCTCCCCATCACTCTGTGCTGGCAGCAGGAACCAGCTGCATGCAGGGGTCAGTGAGACGTGAAGGCATTCACCAGGGGACAGCATGCACAACCACACCAACAAGGTAAGCTCCCACCTGCGTTCACCCCCAGCCACAGCAGCTGGGTGATGGTTCAGCAATGAGGTCATCCAGGCCTTTTTTGTCATCATCTATGCAAGGCCACGCTGTGCTCTGCCCGGGAGCAGAGTGTTTGTGCTGTCACCCTGCCCCAGCCGCCGAGAGATGGCTTCTGGATGCAGTGGGGAGACAACATCTTGTATCCATTGTGCTCCCTCCTCCACAATGGCAGGGTCACCGTATCAGACTTGGCTGTCACATGGAGAGCACACACAGGGATGCTCTGAGCGCAGAAGGGAATTAAGCACCCACGACTCAATGTAAACTGGAGCAGATCCCAGACTGAAGGCGTGCTGGAGGGATGCTGGGATCAGAGTTACAACACAGACCTTCATGCTGGAGCACAAACACTCTGGTGAGCAGCAAGGACTATTGACTGAAACACCAACATTTGCCCGAGCAAGCACTAAGGCTTTTTTTGGTTTGTTTTTTTAGGTCACCTGTCCCTAACTGTAGCAGCCAAACAGCCAACAGAGGTGAAATAGGCATATATATGTATGGTTTTCTTTTTAAAGATCAAAATATTAAAAGCACAGGAGGTAACAGGATTTCATTCTGGGCTGCATTTGATGAGCAGAGGGGAGGGAGACGTCGCCTGCCCTACCGTGTGCCAGCTCCGGACTGTCATCGTCCTCATCAGCTGTTTCAAAGGTGGAAGGGCCACGAGCAAAGGCAGAGCTTCCCACAGCGCCTGGCCCCAAGCCCCAGCCCCAGCCCCCACCTTTGCCTGGCTCAAGGCAACTCTCCCGCTTCCAGCAAAAAGGGACAGAGCCAGGTCAGACTAAGAGCACGCTGGCTTGCACCTCTCCCTCGCGGCTGAAGGGGACCCTGGGGACCAGCATGGCCATGGGAAGGCAGGGAGGGGGAGCCAGCCATGGGCTACCACCCAGCAATTCCACAGGTGAGCCAGGGAGCAGGTATGGCCAGAGCCTGGGGCCCTTTCCCACCTCACCCCCTCTGACCTGGGGCAGAGCCCACCCATCCCTAATTGCCCCCAGGCTTCCCAGTGACAGGACAGACAAACACTGCTGAAGGCAGAAGAGATCCCTCCTTCTCCAGAACAAAGACAGGGGAAGACAATAAAGTCATGGGCCAGGACCAGCTCCCTTCAGGGTGATGTCCTTTTTGTTTTGATTTCTTGAATGGGCTGTAAGCAATATACCGATTTTTATACAGTCTCAATAATTTTAATATTTCCATATTAATCTAAATAATAAAAAAATCAAAATAATTCAGAAATTGATAAATAGAGCAATAAAAATTAATAGTAAATCTGGGGCCCGTTCCTGCAAAGAACCAAGATGCAGAGCCCACTGCAGAGGCTCGGACCCGTCCGTGCCGTGGGTGTGCTGTGGCTGGGAGCCGCACATGGCCGGACCACGGCATCTGGCTCGCTCTCCTCACTGCCCTCCATCAGCAGGTCCCCAGATCCTCTCAGCTTGCTCCTGGTCCATCCACAGGGAGCACCAAGGTGGCAACCACCAACATTCTGGCTTTTCTTGTGCCATAAACATAACTGATGGAGCTCGACACAAAAATGCATTCTGCTAACAAGCATCACCCAGTCTACGTGACACAATTAAATAGAATTTTATTTTCAATAAATATACAATCTGCATCATACCAGACAATACACTGTGAAAAAATAAAATGTACAGAAGCAACCAACAGGACAGCTTGACTGTAGCTAAGTTCACTTAGTGACCTGGAGAACTACCTGGGTTAACACACACAACACAGAAAGAGCCACTGCAGTCTGTGAGAGAATTAAAGTTGTGGATTTTGGGTCTTCTTAACCGCAAAAGTCCCTGCAGCAGGTTTCTTTTGCACAACACAGGTTTGAAAAGACATGAGCTGGCTTTCCCAGTACAAATGCTATTGGAAATGTTTACTTGGCTACATTATCACTGTATCTACTTGACGCACACAGACTGCTATCGAGAGTGGCAGGTCTCACCGCTGACGTGACACTGGGTCCGTTTGACGCGGGGCCCCACGGCCACGCGCGTGCCCCAGCACACAAATGCACGCGTATGTACCAACAGGAGCTTAATTCTGTTAAAACTAGTACAAGGACAAAACTGGAGTCAGAGTCGATTTCACCACAGGTTCTACCATTTAAAAAAATATTCTAGCCTAATTACCACGTTCACCAACGAGAGCACACGGGGACTTATATCTCCGAGAGGATGAGCCATGGATTTGGGCTGGAAAGACAGTGGAGGCAACTCCCAACTCCTCCACCCGCTCAGCACTTGCCACGGCACCTCCACGCGCAGCCCACGCCACCTGGCCACGCGCTCCGCCGCGCAGGATGCAAACAGCCGAGCGGTGCCAGCTGCGAGCGGCAAGAGGGCCAGCCGGCCGGGCCACTGGTGGCCCCGGGGGAACGGCCAGGACCCTGGGGGGGGGACACGGTTCACAGAGGCCAGCACGGCCGGTTGGGTGCCGGCAGCTGCTTCAATCCAATGGAGCTGCTGTGGGGTGTGTGTAGGGTGTGAGGTGGGGTGTTTCAGTCGGTGGTTTGTTTTTTTCCCTCGCCCGCCTGCTTGATCTGGCTGCTATTAGTCCTGCACCTCATGTTACCTCCAGCGACGCCGGAGAGACGCGGTCGCACTCCTCCCGGGACCGCAGGCTGTGCCACTGCTCCACGGCCGTCCGGTGCGCGTTCAGCATTCGGCGCCAGTGGTTGGACTCGGGGGCGCCCGTCGAGTACTGCCCGATCACGATCCTCCCAATGAAGTCGTTGCTGCTCTTCACGTTGTGCCCATACACTGGCAAGAGAAGAAACAGAGACAGGTCAAGGCAAAAGCATCACTCGCCCCCCCCCAGAGCCATGCCCACATGTCCTGCAAATGTCCCCTCACGCAGCACGCCAGCCTTCTGGGCGTGCAGCTCAGCACCTCAGAAACGTTAGAGACCCCTCATCAGGAGTCTGGAAGGAATAAGGTAAATACCACAGATTGAAACACAATTCAAACAGGACATAACTCTGCAGTCAGGATGGTATTTAGCCAGAACAGGTGAAGTAGAAACACAGAATAGTTTGGGTTGGAAGGGACCTGAACGATCATCCAGTTCCACCCCGCTGCCACGGGCAGGGATGCCTCCCCACTAGCGCAGGCTGCTCCCAGCCCCATCCAACCGGCCTCGAAGCATCATGTAAAGACATGGCCAAAGCTCTGCCTCGGCACAGGGCAATGCTGACAGCAGCCAAGCAGCCCACACCTGGGTAAACGGAGAAGCAGCATCTCGAACTGTTCTCCGAATGCAAGTGTAATTAATGAACAGTTCCAGCGCTCATCGACAGCCTTCCCGACTCGGAGACATGAATCACACATATACAGGCTGTCAGCAGGATGTTTATACAGGAACGATTTGCCATAATTATCACTGCAGCTACTCGTTAAGAGTCCAGGAAAGCAACTGAGGGAGAGACATCAACCCAACACCCCGTCCTTTGGATTAGCCCAGTCTCCTGGAACGAAAGATCGCAGACGGCAGCAAACTCTAATGATGGGCCTGATCCCAGGAAAGGCTGCACACTCCCACCGGACAGGAGGGAAACCACTGTGTGTTCCACGGATTGAAGCCCTGCCTTGCGCTCATTAGGAAGTGGAACAAAAAGTCTGTGCAAGCTGAAGCCAGGATACCCGCGGGCGCTGGCTGGAATATTAAGGATTAATAAACCTCCTCAGGAAAGAGAGGGGTTTTTAAGAACAAATGTCTGCAGGGGCTCCAAATCCACCCAGGCTTGTGCAGCCAGAACAAGTTCCAAGGGGGGAGCACAGCCTGGCATGGGGCCGGGAGCCTGGCACAGAGCTGGGAGCCTGGCATGGGGCCAAGCGCTGCTGCCACTGCCCCTGCCAGCAGCACCAGCGCTCCTGGGCTGCTGGAAACCAGTGCTGGCAGCAGCAAAGTCACATTTGGGATCCCTCATGGCAGCATCCCCTGATGCATCACCCTTCCAGGCAGGCAGGACACTGAGCTCTAAACACTCAACCTGGCTTTTAGCCACACATCCTCATCCAGGCTGCATATTTCCCAGCAAAATATACCCCACCACGAATTAATATTATTTTAAGATACTGCTCTGTGCCTCTACAACCTCTCCATGCTCTGCCAAGGCTGGATCCCACCAGCTACTGCACCAGCTCTCTCCAGCTACTTGCTCTGAGTGACCAAGTCCCACCTGCCAGCGCAGTCCCCAAATCAGGCTGTGCAAGGTTACATCTTGCTGTATACCTTCAGACAGCTCTGACACACACAGCTTATGGGCAGAGAAGCTTCTGCTCATCAAATTACCTGGGGATATTTCTGGTAATGGCAAACCTTCAAATGTCTAAATCATTTTTCCAAGTAATTGCACTAAAAAAAAAAAAAATACCCTGAAACCCAGGGCACTGCAAGTCTATCTCCAAATGACAGTTAAAAATGAACTGGGGTACACCACCCCATTAGGAAGACTGCATCTCTTCTGCTTGTCGCCACCAGTTATCCAGGGGTGATGCCATCAGCTCTCTGCCACTGTCAAGAGGCCAGGCTGGTGTTATTTGCAAAGGCCACTTTCTGAGGATGCATTGAAGACTTTTAAGCCATCCATCTCCAACTAGTATACAGCTTGTCAGAGTTATGAATGAGTTGTTCTACAAGGCGATGGATCACAAGTGTAGCTAGCATGACTATGCTAAATGTCCTATGATTATGCTAGAGAAATCAAATATCATGATAAAATCACACAGAAGTACCCCCAAACCAAATGCCTCCCAAAATTTTTTTTTCTCCCTTTTCCTTCTTTTTTTTTTCCAGAATGAAAGAAGATGAAGCCTAATCCTGGGAGACAATACCAAGTAATTTAAACCAAGAAGTCTTAAAGGCCATCAAATAATCACAGGATAAATTAACAGTGGGGAAGTACCCCAGGCATACCAATTTTTTAAAAATAATCCATGTCAGCACTGTAAAATGAGTAGGTGTGCTAAATGCACCTGCTATTTTACTGTTGATCCAAGTATTCTGAATTTTTGTAAAGCATTTTGCTAATCTCATTGTGTCAGGTAATTAGCATGTTAACGCCTTTAAGGTAATTTATGGGCAAGCGTTGTTGCTTCTGTTAAGTAGTTTAGACAGCACAGAAGCAGACTTATTGCTGAAGAACAGGGAAAACATTTTCCAAGGCCAAATGCTTACTGACACACAGACCGTAAGAGGCGGCACTAGATCTGACCTCAGGTTTACAAACTTGCAGCTTCGCAGCAGCAGCCTTTCGAACTGATAAAGAGATCTTTCTGTGCCAAAAATTCAGCTTCACTCATCAGTTCACAAGCCTTGAAAATGCAAGGACATACCTTTCTCAGAGGCTAAGTGCTTTAGCTCACTCTTAAAATGGTCAGTGTTTGCTGAGCAAATCCACCGATGGTTGAGCTGCACAGAGCTGCTGCGTGGACCTTACCCAGGAGAAGGTGCTAAAGGTGTGGAAATAAGCTCTTTGCTCACATTCAGGAGCACAGTTTTCCCCATTGCTGTCACGGATTGTTCCAAGGACGGCTTGGAAAGGAAAACCGTGGGAGCCCCCGAGCACAGGTGGGATGCTGGAAGCAGAGGCTGGCTGTGTGGCTGCGCTCCGCCGTTCCACACCGTGGGTGCCCGTCCTGGCGCAGGGACAGCGAGTGGCTCTGCCTGGCTCCTTCCTCTGCTGCAGCAATCGCTTCCCTTCTCAAACCCATTAGGAATCATTTCGCTGAACACCAAAAAGCACGCACCAGCTGTTAGGCTTATTACACCCATCACACTCATGTCTGACACTTCAGTCTGCTCCGAAGCCCGGCAGAGGCAGTTACCATCACAGACCCCATGTGCACCGCTCAGGTACCCACCAGTGCTGGCGGGGGCTCAGGCACCATCCCAAAGGGACAACTTTTCAAGACACAAGGTGAGCTGCACACCGCTCCAGGGCTGAGCCTGCCTGGCTGGAAGGGGACCTGCGGATGCAGCAGGCACCAGCAGGGAGACCTGGCAGCCCCCCAGCAGGAAAGCCCGCAGAGCCTGGGGTGGGGGTGGCTCTGCCAGAGCCCCTCACCTTTTTGCCCACACGTGTGCAACCCACATACCACAGCTACAGTCTCACCTGCAGCGGAGCCAACTCCACAGCAGCTCACGTCTTCAGCCAGGAGAGGAAAAAAGCTCCTGCTCCTTCCCTTCCACAACAGGCAGGGGTAGAGCAGCCCCCCAGGCGCAGCCCACAGCACAGCAGCTGAGTGCTGTGCCATACTGAGCCCACTTTATGGTACAAGCAACCCAGTGTATTCCCTGATGTCTGAGCATCCCCTTCCAGGGTCTGAAAGGAGCTCTGCGTGGATTTCAGATTAAATCTGCTCTTGGCCACAAAAAACTCCATGGAGCTGCTCAGAAGCAGAAAATGAGGTAATTATCATTTGGGGGTTTCAGCCTGACCCAGCCTCTGGTTATGGGCAGGTAGACACTGCTTTCCATTTCAGAAACCTATTTTCCTGACAGGAACTACACACCTGATCTCATGAGCTCTTTTTCCACCATCGCAGTAATTTACACAATAGCAACATTCATTTCCAGGCCAACACTGAGCTAAAAGCAATTAAGGAAGCAGAGGTCAAACCAATTCCTTCTGCATCTGCTCTTTACTGAGGGATGCATTTGGAAACAGAAAGGCTTCTTTTAAAAAAAATAATAATCTCTTTATAACAGAAATGCTGAAATATAAAAGAAAAATGGATCCACTTATGTCCATTAAAAAGGTTGCATTCTTGAGGACAAGTAATGTGATGTAAATAAAACATTTTCATGTTATATACTTATTGATGCAGTGCTCCTAAATGATCCATATCAGACTGATGGGGGCCGGGATGCTACACAAAATTTTCCTTCTGGGTAGGGGCCCATGTCCCCTGTGGGGCACAGGGAGGGGCTGGGTCACCCCCCCAGCCTGGCTGCCATGCATTGCACAGCCCAGAGCTGCACCCCAGCAGCAGCAGGGGCTGCCATGGATGCACTGGGACTTGGAGCTCCAACATCTCGCTCCAGGTGCAACTCCAGCCCGAGCTCTCCCTTGTCTCCCACCAACCTCAGCCACGTGGAATTGCCCTTGGCCAGCTGGCAGTTTCACATGTTGCTGTGTAATCTGGCACTTGCCTCTGACCCATGAGTTGCCTGGGTGGCATCAGCCCTGGCACCAGATCCAGCCAAAACACCCCTGACCTTCCCCTCTGGGACAAGAACCTCTGGGACCTGCAAAATGCGCACCTGTGAAGAGCACCGCTGCAAAGTACTTGTGGTTTATGAGTTATGTGCAACAGTAAAATTTAAGTTGGTATTTCAGATACTAATTCATCCTTCAATTGAACATACCAGCAGCCTTGAAATGACCAGGCAGGAGCACTAATTCAGAAAATTTCCTTAAGCTAACTTCAAGGCTATCAGTACCATTTATATGATGGGGGACAAGCTTCACGCAGAAGCACCTTGCTCAGCTGCAGCCACAAAGCATCTGCAACTCCTGAAAGCTCTCTGCCAGCCAGACGTGCCCAACAGTTACTCAGCAGTTACTACGGTGCTGCACCACTGAGAGCAGCCACACAGCACCTCTCCTGCTGCCTCTCCAGAGGGTCAGGCAGAGAAATCTGGGCACACCGGAGCAGGTTAGAGCTCCTGCACTAGTATTTTAACTCTCCTTCAGTTGGCTACATCAGCCACCTGCAATGCAATTAAAACCATTTCACTCAGAAAGAAGGAAAATGAGCAGGAACGTGCCTCTGTTTTTTGTCTGCCTTCTTACTCAGGGCAGACATCAAGCAGAACATCTTTACCCAGTTTCTATCAGATTGCCAGTAGCTTATTTACAGCACAGCATCAACCACACTCTAAGAAATTGCTCCCAAAGTTGTTTTCTTTTTAAGTGCGATTTGGTTGCATCCTGCACATTTTAAATGCCTTAAAGAGCAGAGCACCCCTCGTGTGGCTCTCGCTCATCCCTCTGACACACGCTGTTGCAGCAGCACAGGCCAGCCGGCACGATCACAGAGCCAGTCTGATCATGGAGCACAGAAACCCCGAGGGAATTAGAGGTCCTTGCCCTTTTCCTTTCCACTACAGGATAGAGCTACTCAATCCAAATACTAGAGGGCTAAAATCCCGCTTAGTTTTTATAGCTGGTCTAGAGGAGAATATTGGGTGCCTGGGTGAATCATCAGGCATGGAAGTCGTTAAAAAAAATCCTCCCCACTATTACATACCTGCAATTGCTGTTGCCACAGCCTATAAAAGTTTCATCGGATACCCTTGGCCCACCAGACTAGGAACTGAATAAATACCTACACTGTAAATATTCTTACTGCAAGGGCTTTGCAGCACAGGCACAGCCACCCCTGCAGCCCCGCACATGCCTGCACCCCTGCAGCCACACTTGCTGGTGGCACGCTGAGCTGCAAACCCCACACCCAGACACCTTCACCCACCAGTGTCCTGCTCCAGCGGCCACGCTGTGCCCATATGCATCCTAGGGGGAAAGGGAAAAACAAGCCAAGACGTACCGGAGGCTGCACACAGGCAGTTGAGCAGCAGAGTCCTCCTGAGGACACAGGTCTCAGGACCACAATCCTGTTAGCACTGACCCATCAACACCCCCTGCACTTCCCCACTTTAGCCTCAGGGCTTGGTCTCAGACAGAGCCCTATTTCACATGCGTGCACCTAAAGGATGGTGCCTGTCCCCCATCCTTTGCAGGCAGAAGCCAGCGCCCAGTCTTTTCCGTGCTGGGTGCTGAGCTCTGCTGTCGGCTAGTGGGTCTGAGCTGTCAGGTTAAGCAGGTCTGAAAACTACTTCAGAATTGCTTGACATCAATATTAAAGAGCTGTTTAGCACAAAGAGGGTGCTGCTAGGAATGGGCAGCAGCAGGACTAATGACGCAGACTGCGAAGGTCACAGGTACGGACCCAATTCTGCCCTTGCTCCTTGAGCGCGGCCCATAATATTTAGTAGAGAAGAAAGAAAAGCACAGGAGAAGATGCAGTGGTTTCACATTTATCAATTTAATCTCCATCAGGCTCTGATGCACACATAAAATGCACTTTCCAGCATCTCCTCTGTGAGGCTGCTCCCTGCAGCGTCTGCGCCTGCCCAGCTCCAGAGGGAATCGGACCGCTTGAGCGCATGGCTGAATCCTGGCCATGGACAGACCCGCTGCAGCTCCAGCATCCAACTGCTGCTCTAGGTGGGAGAACACTCCCACAGCAAGGAAATTCCCTTTGGAGAACCGTTTTCTTCCTCGCCTTCTTGCGAGGGCAGCCCCTGTGCTCTGGCTGGGGCAGCCTGGTGGGGGACCCTGTGGATGCACCCAACAGTGCGCCCCAAGCCGGGTGTTTGGCTAATCGGGGTCTGGCCTCACATAGAGAAGTCCTGCAGGGGGGAGCAGGGGAGACACAAATGCACAAGCAGGTCTTGCAGAGATCTCAAGGATACTCAGGAATGACAGCCCATGAAGTTATCTCATCAGGAGAAACTGAAATAATGGACTGGATGCATCTACTGCAACAGCCTGGAGGATATTGAACAGGAGTATCTACAGCTGGGTTTTGGCTTCTTCCACCTCCAATTCCTTTTTTTTTTTTTTTTTTTTTTTTAATTGCATCTTAATTCTCTGCACTATGAGCCCCAGATCCAACAAAGCACAGGAATGGTTTCACATGTACTCATGCCCCTCACACGAACAGGCTCCAACACCGGTGCCGTACAGCACCAGTAACAAAGGCAAGGATGGTTCATGCATCCCCTTCAACCATCACAAGGCCAGGCACAGGCGTTTCATCCCCAGACACCACTCTCTTGCCACCAAGATTTTTTCTCGTTTGATACACAGAAAGATGACGGCCTTGTGAGACATCTGAACAACTTTTTTCACCACGGCGTGAGCCAAACCACATCAAACACCAAGGTCAAGAGAGTCATCATGCTGCTTAAATTAATGGGCTTGGCACCATGAGCAAGTGCTGATGATCAGCCTGGAGAGAGGAGGGTTTGCTCCTTTCTTTAGGAGAAAAAGATTCCCTAAGAATACCAGAGAGCTCCACAACAAGCAGCTTCTGTCATGTCTGCAGCGAGGTACAGTTAATAACTGAGCCAGTCCACTTGAAGAATCTAATTTTGCCCTCTAAGCAAGGAACAGACTGGTTCAGGAAGCATCAGCATCTTGTTGCTCTCACCAGGATTAATAGCATCTCACTCCTCATTAAAGCAGCGAGTCTGCTGCAAAAAGCCAAAATCCATCCCTGGAGCATCTTCCCTGAGGGACTCCAAGCCAGGATCGTGGCAGGACCTCACTCAGCACCTCCAGCCGACCCTTGCTGCCTGCCCTGCTGGCACCTGCTCCATGGTGACAAGCAGCACCAGCACAGAGACCGGGAAGCCTCAGATGGAGGATGGAGAGCAAGGGGGACCTTCCCTTCTTGAGAGGGGGTCTGAAGCCCATGCATCGTACCCGCTGCAGGGAGGCTCTGCCAGGCAGGTGGTCTCCAGGAGGCCAGGGTCTCCCGCTGCCAGCACACCTCCCCGTGCACCCCAAGAGCAGGAGCTGTCCTCACAGCACTCGCTGGTCACCTCGTGTGGCCACAGGACCTCAAGCAAAGCAGCCGGGAGCATGGGAGGTGCCAACCAGGAGCACTCCACTCCCCCCAACCCCAGCACCGACCATATGGTGTCCGGTGCATAAATACATGAAGTATTTGATAACACCAGACACAAAGGCCAAACTCTGATTTAAATTAAACAGGTATAAATCCCCAGAAAATCCAGTGCTGACATCAATATTTTTTACTTTTTCTCCACTTCAGCCAAGACAGGATTACACAGGTTTAAACACAGATTAGATTCTGCTTCTGAGCTCCAGACATGTGGAATATACAGACAGTCCAATACTTCAGAAGCACACATCTAATAGACAACAAGAAACAATTTTCTAGCAGCAAGTTGCCTAATTATCTATCCGTCTAAGAGACATTACAGTCTTGATAATTTTTCAAAACAGAAACCACTTCTTCCTTCTGCATTCCAGCATGGGAAAAAAACTATAGTTTCATTTGCCTCATATATTAGAAGAGATATCTTTTTCCCCCACATACGTGTGCAAAAGAAAAAGTGCCTGAATACTTTTTTTGTGGGAAATTAAAAGGGACAGGAGAAAGAAGAGACAAGCATCTGAAACAGCAAGTCAGGATGTGGATGTGTAACGACCCCAAACACATGGCGGTTTCCATCCCTGCAAAACAGGCACCCAAAGATGATGCTGGCATTTGAAGGTCATGCTTTCGCACAGGCAGGCAAATCAAAATTCAGGTGTATTTCTGGAGAAGCCTGAGGCCAAAACCATTATCAGACTTCAACCTGCTCAGTTAATTAGGGCATTTGGAAATCAGCCTGGTAATTGAAAAAATACCACTGAAAAGCCTCACTGGCCCTACATCCCATTCACAGAGAACTTTTATAAATCCCATGCAGTGCAGGCAAACACCTGAAGAATCACCTGATCTCCAACGTCTACACCAGTCTGACCACCAGAGCTGAGGGGGCAAAAGCAAACAGTTTTAAGATCTGAGGAGCTTCAACCTTCTCAACCAGGTCTCGAGCTGCCTGGAGGCTCAGCTTTAGGACTCCCTCAGAATGAATCCCAGTGAGTTTTGTTCCCAGCTGCGATGGGTCAGTGGGTCTGAGCTGTAAGCCTTTAGCACAGCACCTCCCCCACTGCCTGACCCGGACTCGCTGGGAAAGCGGGATTCTGGAGTGGATGGCCACCTTCAGCTTTGGTCCATCCCCATACACCCTCTTCTTCCAGGTCAGGGCTGCTCTCCTCCCCAACATCCCCACCACCAATGACTGCCCCAGAAACTCTGTCATCTGAATCCAGAGCACCCCAAAACAGTTTCTATCAAAACATCTAAAAAGTGTTCATTAGACAACATGCAAACCCAAACTGGTCTGTGCCAGAGCATCTCCAGCATCCCTGGGGCGAGGAGCAGGCCAGAGCTGTGCTCACCAGGGGCTGCCCATGCCACTAGCAACCATTTATTCTAGATACAGAAACATCCCAAAACATCCACCTCCAACAAGAAGTCCAGATTTCAAGGAAGACCCAATTCCTCAGAATTTCAAGGAAGACCCAATTCCTCTCCTCTCAAGCTGCAACACCACAGAAGAAATGAATATACTCAAACATGTAGTATTTCTTCAAAAATAAAGTTTCAGTGAAAGCAAACTGAACTACTCAGAACCGCATCAATTAGCAACATCCACCAACAATGACTTTTTTCCCCTTTAAAAATTCAAACTTCATTAAACAGTCCTTAAATTTTCCCAGAGGCCAAGGAAAAGGGAAAATGAGCCAACAAAGGAACCAGGTATATTGCTACTGAACGGCAATCTGTTATTTTAATCAAGTACTGCCTATTAACTGGAAGTTAATAAGAGTCCTGGGATAAAGCACCGAAGTGATCTGGGGGGCTGCAGACAGGCGTTGTTACAGCAGTGGGTGCACGAGATGCCTGATGGTGCTGTCAGCGCCTCTGCCAGAGCCGTGGAAACCACGTGGTACGGGTGTGCAACCCCTCACTGTGCAACAACGCTCCCTTGGGAACTCAAATACTTAACATAAGAAATAAAATAAAAAAGACTTTATAGATTATTAATACAGCCGTGGTCCGTTTTTAAACCACACTGAAAAGCGAAGAGAATCATTTAAAATCCTGCAAATGGCTCAGAGGAGAATGCCTCTGAGCTGCATCTTCAGCCAGTGCTTGTGATGAAGATCTCACCAGCTGTCATGCACATAGCGAGGCTGATCCCTCCATCAACAAGCAAACCTTGCTCCAGCCTGCTTCCCTCCCCTGGGCACAGTGTCCTGTCCTGTGGGAGCCATGGCCACCTTTCACATGAGTCCCATCGCCGCTCTCCATCAGAGACACCATCAGCCCTGACATTTGTCCCAGCTGCAGCTTCGCCCTCAGCCAGAGCAGCCAGCACAGCAGGCTTTCCCTCTGCCCTTGCACAGACGGCACAAAGAAGATTTTTCCCTCTTTGGGGACCCTGCTTGCTTCACAAGCCCTAAAGATTCTGTCATGTAAACAAGTACAAGAGCATATTTAGATGGAGAAAGACACCCACAACCACCGCAGGACCTCGGGGAGATATATATTCCCTAACTGAGTGCTGAACGTTTTATTTTTTTTACAGTAAGTGATCAAAAGATGTTAACGAGTCACCAAGATGCGGTTTGCCCTGCAGCGCTGGTGGTTTTTATTGGGCCATCTGGGCTTTACTGCAAGGCAAACAGCATTACCAACGATCGTTATTAACAACATTATAATCATTAACAAAACACCACAGTGCTCGGATTTCAGGTGTCGTCTCACCTCCTGCTGCACAGCCCAGGCTTTCTGAAGGTTAGGCAGGGATTTAGAGGACAGCCTGTCCCAAATCCAGCAGCAGGGAGAGCACGGTGTCCCTAGGTGCCAGCACCTAGCCCTCCGAGCACAGAGGCTGCAGTCACACCTCAGATACCCTTTCTGCTTGGAGATGACCTTGGGCAGCGGCTGACAGCCCTGCTGGCCGGCCAAACTCCACCTTCCTCTTACCATGGGACAACGAATAATTAATGCCTTTGTTCACAGGTACACATGGATAGGAGAACATACTGTCTTTTAAAGCCCAACCCATCTCTCTGCAGGAGGTGAACCCAGGACTTGCTTGTGCTCAAGCCCAAGACGGCAAATGGGGGATGCACATCAGGTTGCCAAAAACCAGAAAGCGTGAAAAAGAACCAGCCAAACCCATGCACTTCTGTTACAGTATGTTTACAGATGCTCACGACCTAGACAACATGTTTGATAGGGTAAATGAGAATCAAACATCATCTCCACTAGCTGTTGGCTCACTCATCCTCTTTTTTCTGTCGGGACATGAGACTTGTTACAAGGATCAGCCACTTTCCTGGTTCCAGCCTCTTTTGGTGAGAAGCTGTGAACAGACGATACTTGAAGCAGCGATCCTGACCCAGGAAGTCTCCTCCTGGAGAGGACAGCTCTGCTTGAGCTCACCCCACCTCATTTTAGCCACTAAACTAGGCCATGTGAGTTAGTGACAGCTCCAGTAAGCATCTGAGCTTGGAACGAGGGAAAGCAGCAAGACAGCTTGTACAAGGTGTCGTGCACCAACGTGAAGGGAAATGCCAGTAATATAGCATTGAATCCTGGTATGCCTAAGGAAGAGGAAAGATCTAAGAACCAGCCCAACCCCCCCAGATCTTGGCTAAGGCAGAGCTCACCCTGTGCACCCCATCCTGGAAGCACCCACTGCCCACCTCCTAGTCCAGCTGCACTCCAACCCTGCGTTCGGTCCAAGCCCAGCTCTCCAGAGCACCCCCGGGAAAGCAGGGAGCAGAACAGCGCTCTGCAGAAAGCCATCCGTCCGCAGCGCGTGCACACGCAGTCCTTGCCAGAGGCACAGCAAAACACCGCATCAATTCTTCCTACGGCGCGCTAAACCCAGAGAGTTTGATTCAAGATGCACAGGAGAAAAACCCACGGGAGGAGGGAGGGGAAATAAATCTTACTTTGCCTAAATAGTGCCTTACTTCACAGTGTGGTACCAGCCACAGAGAGAGAGTCAGGAGCCTCAGCTATAGGGACTGGCACAGCTCCACCGCTTCCCAGTGAAGCCCAGCCAGCGTAAAGACAGCTGCAGACTGGGTCCAAAATACAAAGCCACAAAAAAGGTTCCTTTCAATTATTGAAGATATACTCACTTTTGGCCCCCCTGACTGCTTTTGCAGCATTCCCTCCATGGAAAGCATCACCACCCACCCTTCAAATGGCATTATTTTCCTTTTCTATTGGACTTTGACTCAACAGCAAATTTAATTAACTGGCCTAATGGACTAGAGCTGTGGATTGAAAAAAAAATAAGAAATAAAAATCAACTCCCATAAAACATACAACAGAAAGAACCACCACTGCAGCAAAAAATAAAAAAGCAAGTCAAAACAAAACAAAACAAAAAACTAGAGAAAAAAAATGTGACTTGTGCTCCTGCTTTGCAGAGATACAAACTAATAAAAAGATCCTCACGTGAGGTATGGCTTCTCCATGCTGGCAACCATTTGCTCTTTATTGTCTTTTAACAGAAGATCCCAAAGCTGTTTACAAGCTTTTAAGCTGTGCAGTACCCTAACGTGCCAAGGTGGCAGCTAGATGGAGAATACCAGCATCCCTGTCCCAGAACTTCAGCCAAGCTGCACGCTGATCCTCATTGCATTAAAACCTCACAGACACACACAAGAAGAACCTGGTGCCACACTCCCTGCTGGGGACACGCTTCCACCAACATCCAGGGCACCTCCATCACTCAGGTGAACACTGAATGTGGCTCAGCATCTTCACCACCACCATGTCCCCTGAACCACCTCACCGCTGTGGCACCGCAGATCTCCACATAGGAGCCCAGCTTCACAGGTCCTCACAACAAGACAGGCTCTTGGCTCCTCTAAGAGGAGGCAGCGCAGGCACCAAAGCCGCAGCAGACTGTACACATGACATGACGAACAACTCCAGCTCCAGCTGTATATTGACTATACAATATATCCAACAACCACATCTCAAACAGAGTCCTGACCCCAGCAAACGCAGCAAGCCCAGCGATGCCCGCAGCAGCGCTGCGCCGGAGCCGCACGTCACCCTCCAGTCCCAGGGCAGCCACAAGACCCTGGCCCCGCTGCTCCTCTGAAAAGCTCTGCACGCTTCTCCCCAGCTCTGGAGCTGCTGCCGACATTTCTGACCTGGGGTTATTTATTGCAATGTTCAAAGCAAACAACACGTCACTTAGAAAGTGAAGCACCACTCAACAGGCATGCCACTGACATCCAACAGCATTACACAGGATTATAAATCAGCTAACTTCCCATCGACTTCTTTGAGAATACATCCATTTGCACAGGAAAAAAAATAATCAGGCATCCACTCATTAATGCTAGCCTCATCAGCCACAGTGAGGAGCGGCGCATCACCCTCACCCTTCTGGCCGACAGAGCTGCCGCAGTTTGTCTT
This sequence comes from Falco naumanni, assembly GCF_017639655.2. Taxonomy (NCBI): domain Eukaryota; kingdom Metazoa; phylum Chordata; class Aves; order Falconiformes; family Falconidae; genus Falco; species Falco naumanni. The sequence continues at coordinate 78,982,102 of NC_054057.1, forward strand.
TCCTTCTTCTATTACAAAAAAGGGGAAAACAAAGAGGAGAGTATTTCACGCCTGTCACAAGATCACCTGATGGAACTTTCCAAGAACAAATTCATCATTGCACATGCAAAGTACAGTCAGGATGACGTGCATGCAAAGCAGTGATTAATTATAGAGTTTTCGCTGAGGAAATTTCTGAGCATGAAGGGCAAAATTTAAATTGCTGATCAGCATCGCTTTTGTTATAACGTGTTTGGAAACAAACTAACGGGTTGGAATTAGGCTCCTTGTACCAGCTTTGACACCTGTATCTGCCATGTAAGAAATTTTTTAAAAAAATAATTCACAATATGTTCTTTCAGTTGCAGATTCCTTTCACTTCATTGGAAGATGGCAAGTCACGGGTGGAAAGTTGCCAAAAACTGTGTGTGAAGTGCAGGAGCCCAGCACGGCAGAGGAGCGTGGGGCCCGCCGCCAGCCCCTGCACCGCTCTGGGGCGAGGATGTCCGACCCCGCTCCCTCTGGTGCCCCAGTCCACAGTGCAGGGAGGGTGGACCAAGCCATGCCACAGCAGGGAAACCCACCACCTCCCGGGGTCCCTGCCGCCCTGCTTGAGACCCCCCCGCTGTGGAAAGGCACAGAAGGCACCGGCCACAGTGGGTCCCCAGCCAGGGACTCGTCCCGTGCTCCACTGCTCCTGCTCCGAGGAGCACGCCTAACCGCCGAGCTCCAGGCTGTTCTCCCCAGAGAACAGAAGCAGCAGATTCAGAAATCATTTAAGAATTCCTATCCCAGCCAGATTTCCCCAGCAGTGACAAAGGTCTCGAGCAAGGTCAGCTCTGGGACTCCTCCTGGCCACAGCCTGCGCGGCCAGTGCCGTGATCCCCAGCCGTGCCACGCGGCGCTTGGCACCGAGCCCCAGCCCTGCACAAAGGCACAAACCAACCCGCTCACAGAGCAGGTGATGCCAGCAGCAGACACCGACAGCAGCAGCATCTCACCACTAAATGATGTCGAGTACCAGCAATTATCTTTGCCAGTGTCTGGGCTCACTCAGTCCTTCCCTCTCACCCTTCTAATGTCTGACTCCATGCCGCAGCCGGTGCCGCTGAGAGGCGGTTAATGCCGCCCCCTCCTCCGCACAAAAGCGTTCCCAATGGCACCAATTAAGCACAGGACCAACGAGGTGCACTCCCAGCCCACTCCGGTCATCAGGAATGCCAGGAACAGCTTCTGCACAGGACAGAGCGCTAATTAAGCTTCCCTGGAGACTCAAGCCATTGTCACCCCTTGCAGGGTGGCCACGGGGACACCGTCCCACACAGGCTCATCCGCACACCCACCCACAGCTGCCGCTTTGTTCACCTCAGCGGCAACCATGACTGTGCTTAGCTGGTACCACCACCGCGTTTACCTGTGAACACCAGGCTGGCGTTCTCCAGCTCCTCCTGTGGCACCTTGAAGCTGAAGGACTCGTTGTAGAAGGGATCGATCGTCCCCCGCATGCAGGAGGTCTTCTTGGTTTTTGTTAATTTCAGGCCATGAACAAGCTGAATTTTCACAAAGGGATCTGTGAAAACCCACAAAACACAGGCTATGCGTTACCGGCGCCATGAGCCAGCATCCCACCCCAGGAAGGCTGAGCGCCGCAGGGAGGGACTGGGCCGGGAAACAGCACTGGGGAACCACTGTGCCTTGCACCACCGTGCTGCTCCCATCGATGCACAGCAGAGACAAAAGTCAGGCAGCTGGATTAAAAACACTCCTTGCCAAAACCACAATTAACGACAGCCTTGATAGAGGTCAAGCGCATTGTTCTTTTTGGAAAATGCCAATATTCTGGCAGCAGCAGTGGCTGGGGCAGGGAACATGGGAACACCACGTGGAACACCTGAGGACATACACGTGAAGCAATTACCGGCCGGCACGCTCAGAAATGGCAGGGAGCAGCGCATGGATACTGGAAAAACCTTACCACAACCCACAGAGCAGCTAGATATCATAAATGGAACCACTGCAACGTTACCACTCAGGCAGCATCTGCAAAACACAGCGCAGCCACAAACGGGCTGCTTTACAGAACGCAACACGGGGGTAATTTAGAGCTTCTGGCTCCTCACCTCGCCCTGGTTCAGAGATTTTTATTTTAAATATGGCAAAGAAATTGACATCCTCAATTTTATCTCAGGGTAAGTGTTCCAAATACTTCCATTATTGTTGGCTATATATATAAAGTTAATATCCGGAGCCTTGTATTGATAGGAACTGAGCATCCAGATCCTCCTGGGGTCCCTCACAAACTGCAGCCTCACCATGGATCTGGTTTAAAAGCACACACAATCTGTGCACGACTAATGTGGGAAACGCACTGCCCTTTACCTGAACCTTGGCTCATGTCTGTCTGAAGAAGCTGTTTTGCTCTAATGATGTCCACGTTCAGCCTTCCCGCGCTGGGTAGGTAGTTTAGCGACAACAGCAGCTCTCCCAGCTCCACTTCATTCTGCAGTAAAAAGGAACATGGAAATTCAGAACAGAGCTCAGAGGGGAAGGGAAGAGCAGGAAGAGAAATTAAATAAATCCCATTTGTCTAAGTGCCTGAAAAATAAATTTTAGTCACGCTCTAAACTGCAACCAAGAACCATCTGGTGGTACCTTCATGCTGAGCAGAAACAAGAAAGAATATTATCCCCAGTGAAGGCCGTTCTTTAATCGCTGATCCTTCACCAGCTTTTCAGCAGTCATGCAAAGAGGACCTATAAGGAAGAATTAATACGAAGTCAATAGTTTCTACCTGCTCCATTTTGAATGGTTCCAGGTGGTTCTGATCTTACCACCTGCACATCCTTATTAAAGTACAAAACACGAACCCATGGGAGAAGGCATCCTCTTTCCTTCCTAGCCCCCAAGGACCACACCAGCCACGTGGAGAGTTCAGGCATGAGACGGTTAATGCACCCCTGGCTCATGAAGGCAATTCAGAGCAGACATCCCCTCTGCATCCAGCCTGTGGTACCCAGGGAGCCCGTCACTGCTTCGCCATGCCTTTGCTGCCCATCAGGCTGTACCACAGCCACAGCTTCACACCAATACAGCTGCTCAGCCGTTATTGCTTTTCCTTTTACTTAATGATGCTTAAAACTAGTAATTAAAAAAAACAGAGCTGGAGAACTGACATCACCGCCCCTCAGACACGACAGCTTAAAATAACCTCTCCCCCCTAGCATGACCTGGCTTTGAGATGCTGTTATCCTCAGATGCAAAATATGCACGATGGAATAACTCGCTGGAAACACATCAGACAGCCCGGGCAGGGCACCGATCCATCCGCCTCATCCCAGGTCCATGCAGGAGCACAGGGCTAGTTCTCCATCACAGCCAGCCACAAAGTTCAAAACCCAGCCTAGATCAGATGGTCACAGCCCATTCCCAAATGAAAGAGCAGCTGCAGTGGTATGGCAATCATAAAAAAAGGCTTAAATATCTTTACTGATGCCTCAAATATTACAGAAATCAGAGGCTAAAGGTAGCCAATGAAGAAAAAAGCTCCGGGAGAGAATCACAGCATACACCAACCCAAAGAGCCAGGTCCATCAGCCAGTGGGTCAGTGCACGAGGGACCCATCCCTGGCAAAGCTCTCCACGGCACTGGGGGAACTGCGGCTGGGGCTGCCGGGAAACCCACCCAGCTCATGGCTACAGAGCTCAAATGGAAAAGCACCATCTCCACCCAGCACAGACGGAGCAGAGGGCTCAGCCCAAACCCGAGGAGGCCACGGGGGAAAAGCCCCGTCCCTCTGCCAGCAGCAGCCCAGAACTTCTCACCCGGCCGCCCAGCATCACAGGATGGCTCCCGCTGACAGCAGGCCACCCGGCTCCTCGCCGAAGGAGCCAAGCACTACAGGTGACACCAGGAAATGGCATTAAAAGTTTTCCCCCAGGCACTTTGTCCTCTCTCCTCTTCCAGTTGACTGCTCCCAGCGAAGGCAGTGGGTGCGTGGCATACAAGAGCAGGTGGCAGGCTGAGCAAATCCTGCACCTCCCATCCTACATAATACAATTCAGTTTAATTCCATATCCTTTGTTTTGGCTTTCCACAGAAAATATGGCAACAGGCTGCCCGGTTTCACATTGAAGGTCTCTGCGTTTCAGGAGCTGGCAAAGCAACCCCTCTGTGTCTAACCCTGCACATTTAATGAGCAAAGGACAAGAGAAGCATCGTGCAGGGAGCAGGGTGAATGCTGCAAGTACAGGAGCATCATCCTGACTCAGCCGCCGGGTGAAAAGCATGAATCTACATTACAGACCCTAAGGCAAACCCACGTGCCTTCCTCTGTGTGCTCCGCTGCTCCAGGAGCCAGCTCCAGAGCCAGCCTGCCAGCATCCACGCCAGGCTGGCCCACCTTCTGCCCCTCTCCCCCATGAGAAAAAGTGTCTGATTTCTTACCCCAAACTCCTTTTGTCACAGCATCTCTTGGGTCACATTACATGGCAATATACGACTGCACAGCACACACACGTTCACCATCATTTCTTCCATTGCTACAGTATTTTTGCTTCACCGAGAAGGCATCCCTCTTCTGTCAACCTCTGCCAACTCCCATATCACAGCTCTGTTCAGTATATGGTATTTTAAGTTCCTTCCATCAGAAAGCCATTCCCCCGTACAAACCACTATGCACATGATGCTCACAACTTCTGTGAGGTCAAGCCGTACCTACACACATCGCTGTGCCTGACGGTTGCACAACATAAGGATCTGAAACAGTCTCACACCCAAGGTGATTTAAACATCATCGAATTTAAACCACATCTTTGGTTTGATTTTCCCCAAAACTGCTCCTCTTGAGTCTGTGGCTGGAACAGCCTGAAGACACATTTATCATCAACAACAGTCAGTGACTTCAAAACCTCTTACCAGGACAGTATCACAGCACCCACACTGCCACCCATAACAGGATTCACCCGAGGTACCCCTGGACTCCAGCTCATTTTTGTAACTTGATGACATTTTTAACGTATCCAGTCCTACTGCCACTTGCCCTCGCTGCTGCGTCAGGTTCCATGCAGGCTTTAATTCCTAGAAATTCAGGTACATTTGGACAGCACAAATTAGGAAACTAATTAGTGATGTTATTACCTGCTGGGAAAAGACAATCAAACAGCTCCAGCTGCGAATACCAAACTTCTGGCACAGCCAGGAGGCAGGACGGCACTGGGCAGGGATGTAGGAGTTTATAAGTCACCTCAAGCTTAAGAGTGCTGAAAACCCACATTAAGATTTGGGGTAATTACTTCTGGATCTGTCCATTGGTGGAACCCGCTGACCTTATCCAAGACCTACAGGAACAGAGTCAGGGAACCCTGGGTCAGGGAGGAGTGGTGAAGCTCGGCAGGGGGAGGTAGGTCTCCATCCTTCCAGCACATTTACGTTTATGCTCCATTTAAAAAAAATCGCCCCACATTGCATGCTGCCAGTATCAGACCGGGTATGTAGCACCTGCTGAGGCACAAGCAGAAGAAACAGGCATCTACCCCCACCTGAACCCTCCCCAGCACCGTGTCCCATCATCCCTGCAAGGGTTACTGAAGGAGCCACGGTAACGGACCCATCACACAGCTGCCCAACCTTCGAGCCTTCAACAGGTACAGGTAAAGCTAAATCCCTGATTTCCTGGGGGACCTAATCTAACAGGGATATGTGCACCTCTAGCGAAATCTGTTTGACTATCTCCACTTAAATTTGAGTAAGGTGAGATATAAAATGCTACATAATAAAGCATGATCCGCCCAAGTCAGAAGACAGACTACCACCAGCTTCATTAAGTTCCCAGTCAGGCCTCATTTCCCAAATCCCACCAGCACCTACTGCCCCTTAGTGCCTTTTGAGCGTGCCCAGATTGCTGTGAATTGCTCTGGGGAAAGACACACACCACTCGGTGCAGAGTGGCATGTGGAGGGGTGCAGGAGGGGTGCGCTCAGAGCCAGCAGGATCGCAGCCGCCCCGCTGGAGGCAGAGCATCAGCAGTGCCTGCACCAGTCACAGGAGGTGTTTTCAGACGGAAACCCAGGTCCCCGGATAGCTCACCTCACCGTACCAGTGACTCAGCCTCTCCAAGGCACTTAAGCAGCCAACGGCCTCTGATCTTCTAAATGCATTATTTCTAGCTTAGCCACAAGGATCTACGAAATACACTTCAAATCCTGCCACGTGCCCAAGGGGGCATCAAGCACTTGAGAAAACAAATCAGTGGCCAGCAGCCATCACGTGTTCCTGGCTGGCACATTGGGCCAGCGCTGCCTCCACCACGCTCACTAGCTTTCTCCTGTTCTTTGGTCACCTGTCATCATTAGCAAGCAAGCAAGGAACTAATGGGCTGCTCCGAAACTCCCGAGGTACAAGGCACACCTCCCTAGGTTTCAGCTGGCTGCGCTTTGCCCGACAAGCCCACACCACGGCGTACCTTTGCTGATGTGACAGTCTGGCTAACAGGACACGCGGGTGGCACAGCTTGTGTCAGAGATGGCAATGGGGATGCAGACAGAGCGGCAGCTCAACGGACTCGCTGGCTCAGCAGGCAAAAGGGAGACAACTGGGGACCACAGCGGGGTCCACTATGAGATGGAGAAACAGGACCTTTCTTGTTATGGGTCAGAGGAGAGACTCAGCTCAGGAGAGACAAGCAGCCACAGAGGTCTCAGGTGGCTTGTGGGGCCACAGGAGCTACCAGGGTGCTCCTCCATCCCACGGACCTACCAAGCTCACCCACACCTTGGAAACACTGTGTTGCCACAACCACCAACCCCCAGACCCACCGCCTTGTCTACAGTCCAGGTTTGTCAGCAACAGCATTAAGACACGTCCTGCTGGAACACAGAAGCACAGCTTTTGTTTTGTCACACACTGGAACGTCCCCAAACCCGAGGCTCGCACGGGGGCCAAGCCAAGCAGAGGGGTACAAGTACAAGAGGTGCCACCAGCACGTTGTTCACTGTAGGGAAAGGAAGAGGCTGAATTTTACTTCTCCCAGGTCTTTTCATCAGGAAACTAACAGGCTGTTGGTTTCACCTTCAATATTTTGTTCACAGAATGCAGTGTGCAGAGGTACCCCTCAGGCACCGCAGTGCAAAGGCATCATTCTAGTTGCCATTATTATGCTGATGATGCACTGATTTGTGCCGAGATCCCAGGTGACCCTGCAAAAGCAATTTCCTGTTTGATGAGGTGCTGGAGTGACACCAAACCTGGGATGTCCGAGACTCTCCTGAAGCTCTGATTAACATTTCACTCGTGGCTGTTCCTCTCCACAGCTGTATTACACAGCCAGTCATTTGGAGTTGCAGCCCTGGGCTCGCCTGTGATCCAGAACCTTCTGCAGTTACTGTTTGGGTTGAACCAGACACACGTAAGAAGGTGTTTTTTTTCTTTTCTGTCATCTCTGAAACACAAAGAGGCTACCTCAAGGGAAGAGAAATTTTCAATTAATGCCACTTGCACATCTTTGTTGGATCAGGGCAGTTCTTTCCTCACAGCCCTCCAGACCGCAGGCTGTGCGTTGCTACAACACCAGCACAGATCTGCAGCTGAAACCCTCCCCAGTTCCCGATGGGAACCAGAGCACATTACATCAGCACAGACATCTATGCAACGCTCCTAATGAAGTTTCAGATTGATTTTCCTCTTCAAGGTTATCTGTGATGGTACCTCCAAGCACATTAGAAAACTGATGGTTTAGAACAGTTTGCTCTAACAGGCTTTCTACAGCATCCTGTGACATGCAGCAATCATTTCAGGAAGGCTGGGCTATGAAGGACCAGAACCTGAAAAAAAATATATACCTACCAATGGCTAAGAACAGTGTCACCTACGTAATAGATGCCAACTAGATGTATGATGAAAAGAGTCACAAAATCCCTTCTAAAGTCTAACTGGCTTTGTATCAGTCTGGACAGCCATGACAAAGCCTCTCCTGTGCAAAAAAGCTTTGGGAAGATTTCCTATGAAGAGGTCCTGCCCACGACCCCCACTAACCCCTCCTGCGGGCTCCTCCTCAGCAGAACACCCTCCACAGCACCCCAGTCCTCTGCGGAAAGGAGAAGGGCTGAACAGCACAGAGGGGAAGAGATGAGGTGACCGAGATGACAGCTGGAAGCACAAGAGACAGATAAGGATAAAGAACAGAAAATGATCAAGAAGAAAAATGTCTCAGTGCTGAAGCTTTGAAGACTGGAAAAGGAAAAGGGGGGGAAAACTCACTGAAATGGACCTGGGGGAAAAATACAGACACAGAGCGAATGAAAGATGGTAGAATGTCATAAGCCAAAACACAACAACAAACCACAGGTGAAGAGCTAAAAATGTCATCATGACGGACCAGCATCCATCATGGCGTCCCATCACAGTTCCCTCAACCCCACTGACCTGCGGAGTGGTGGCATCCCGCCTCCAGCCAGGCTTTGCCCAGGACATCCCACCCACCAGGCACAGGGAAACCGCCAGGTTGATTTTAACACCTTGCTAATGAGCGAGCATAGCTCCACGTAACCGATCCACATTCATCATCAGTGATTCTGCATCACTCCTTTAATGAAGCAACCACTAAGCTTTGGTACAGCTGAAAAAAAAAAAAAATGGAAAAAAAAACCCATCTGACAACATTCATGTTCATATTTAATTTCCCATGACTGTCATGAACGTGGACCCTCGTTCCCCACCGACACACACAGCCTTGAGCCCAGCGCTGTGCCAACCCTCCGAACCCAGCCTCTGTCTGTCCGGCGCTTTAAGCCCATGCAAGAGATGGGTGCTGGTGTTATCTTCACTACTACAGCGTGCTACCGACTGCAAGGCATCACCCACGCTCCTCAAGGACGGCTCCTTCTCAGGGCTGCAGCGGGTAAGCCAAGGAACAAGGATGCTGAGCCCAAACATGGTACAGGCACAACTGGAGGCTTCCAAGCGGTGTGCCACAACCACCCGGCTGCACGGCAGAATTCAACGTAGCACCCAAGAGGAATGCTCCAAAATGAGTCGCTCCCCAAATTCTGGATTCCTGTCTCCCTCTTCCTTCCCAGCCAAGGCGTGGTAAGCAAAAGTTACGGAGAGCTGCTACAGCCAAGCCATCCCATTGGTAAAGCACATGCCATTTTGAACACAAAAAGCTCATACTAGTACACTCATAGTACAAAGTTTAAAAAGCAAGTCTAACACATAGTCCCTCCACTATAAAAACAGCTTAATTTGAGAGGAGAAGGAATTTTTATGCTATTTTCCCACCACGACCAGGCAATTATTTTTTTTTCTTTTGTGGAATGATCTCCAAGCTCTCATTACTGCTGGTCTAAAACATTTATTCCTGCCCACTCAAATCTGCCAAAAGAGAAATGAATCATATGTCAATAAAACTTGGGGTCCTGAACATGTGTTTCAAAATTAATCTTAACAGCAAAATGTGCGAATCCGAGCCCAGCTACAGCAAGGCCTGCCAACTTCATTCATGGTAATTAAGCAAAGCCACACTTGTTTAAGGGGATATTTAAGGAGTGCAGAGTGTTCCTATGGGGACCGGACTCAAGAACTACTCCAGGAGCAGCTACCGCGCTTCAGAAACACGTTAATTACTCTGCAAGAAAAAGCCTCCCAGAACTACCAAGACTAAAAAATTTGGTAATACCTGCACTGACATTTTCTACAAGGAGTAAGTCCTGCTTAGTTGCTGGCTCTGATGATGCATTGGCCAGCAGCTCCCCTGTGCCACCGCTTTGGACTCAGTCCCTCTAAGCGCTCGATGCATGATCCAAATGAAAAAAGCACTTGGGTACAGGTACAGACTTTTGCCTGAAGCTTAGCACCAAGGGGGTTATTGCACTGATCCCCCAGGGCTGTCAGGACAGCACACTGCTCCCCCATATCCAGGTTCTCTGACAAGCCATTCCCAACATAAGGAGGGCTGCGAGGCTGCACTGCCCACCTGGTTACACCCAGGGTAAGTTCTCAGGTGGTTAGTTAACAAGCAACGCCCTGAGGCAGTAATGAAGACATTCTGCTGTTAATGGCAGTGGGCTTCCCCCCACTACGGGGCTGTACATCCCACCCACAGGCCTGAGGAGCTCATCCTGGTCCAGCTTGCAATGCCATCAGCAGAGCTGTGGCTGCAGAAGCTGGACCGTGCCTCAGCCAGGGAGCCCCCCGCTCAGCCCGGCTGACACAGCACACACAAGACTGCTGGCATCCCCCACCTCCTTCAGCAGGGCTCACCCGTGCTGACACAGCCCTGCACCGCAGCAGCACCGCAGCTCTGGGCTGGATGGGGCTCAGCCTGACGGTGGGACAAGGACTCAGCACCCGCCTTCACTTGCACGCTCTGTGGCAATGGCTCCCAGGTGGGGACAGCGAGTGCAAAACCCATGTTCACCTTAGGCCACTCTCTTTGCTCCATCCACAAACCCTGACCCACCCCACTCCCACCAGCATGACAAAAAAACCTTCTCCACAGCTCCTGCCAGCTGGATTCGCTTCCCTCGTTCCTCCAGCTCATGACGTTTCTGTCTATAAACGCCAATAAAAAAAAAAAAATCATGTATTTTGTGTCTTTCATCTCTACGTATCACATCTTCGACTGTCTATTTTTCTCTCCCTCCTCTTGCTGGTTTTCCAAGCACCTGCTTCAGCGTTTTCTGCAGCAGGATCTTTATGGGGTGGGGGGGACACGCTGCTGCCAGCTGCTGCTCCGTGTCAGAGCCCCAGGGCAGCCAACCCAGCCTGGCAAATCTTCATCAACTAATGACCAGAACTGCACCACGGTGGCTTTGTGTTGCTCTCTAGAATCCGAGGACACCTTCTGCAAAAGAAAATGCTATTGCACGTAGATTTTTTTGTCCCCATCTACTCACAACATGAAGTACACTTCAGCAGACTTGAATCCAATCCAACAAGAAACTAATGAAGGCTGTCTGTCCCTCAGCTAATCAAGCAAAAATGTGAGAAGTATAAAAAAAATTGTCAACATGTCAAACCTATCATTTCACAGGCAGAATCTTCCAACTAGCAATCAAAAAAACCCCACAAATTCCTCGCACAAGCATAGCTGTTATTGAAAGTCATGAAAATGCATTTTTTTAAAGTAGTAAGCTTTATTGTTTTACTTCTTCCAGGATTTATTTTAACCCTTTGATCAATGAATTTAACTTTAATCACCACGAAGATAAAATGTACCTCATTCGATGAACTTTAAAAATCTTATCCCTGAGAAAACACGGGAAGATGATACCAAACATCCTCCCTGGATGTCCTAGCACAAGTACTGTTGTTCCCTTTGCGGTTGCAGTCTGCCAGCTAAGATAAAAAGAACAAGGAAGTATGAAAAGACCAAAACAAGCACTTCGCTGATCGAGGTGCGAAGGACTTTTTGCTTAAATTGAGTCTTTCCAGATGACAGCAAGCAGATAAATCAAGAGGCATGTGAGGTTAGGCCTGCCCATTCAAATGGAGTTCTCTCTCTCTCTCCTTCCTTTTATAAACCTCAGAAATGCCAATTTCTGCACAAATAATTTTGCTTGAACCCTGGTGAAGCAGACAGCACTGCTGAAAACAGCAGCAGCTTTCAATGAAACTTGGAGAGGGAGGGAGGGAGGGCTGGCTCCGAGCTTGGCACACGAAGGCAGAGATGATCTTGTCTAATCAAGGTCTGTATTAGCTGTGGAATGAATCCATGTCACTAATAGAGAGATACATAATACAGATAAGTATTTGTCATGCAAAAGCATTGGGGGGGAGGGGAAAGCAAGGCTGCATGGTGTGAATCATGGGAGGATAATGGGATGCAAAAAGGAGAGCTCTGTCCTCAGATACACTGTGCAGAGCCCATGATGAATTGCTAATATATATTAAAAAAATAATAATTAAAAAAACCTGTTGCACGCATTCGTAAATAAACATTTGGGGAAAAGGCTCAGGCAGCAAGGGGAGCCCAGGAATATCTGTCTTTGTTCATTTTCCTTACGGACCGCTTCGTAACACAGCTGTCCCCTCACTCCCCACTGCCACTCTGCCCAGCAAAGCAGATCCCACTGATGTGAGGACAATGTCCTACATAAATACATGCTCAGGGACCCCATGATCTTGACTTGTGCACAACATTCAAAACCTTCCTTTTTACCTGAGCATTGCTCAGGCTAATCCCGTAACACTCCTATTAGTGCAAATGTTGTCGGCTCTCCTGCAGTTACCAGGGGTCTTGGTCTTCATTCCTCTTAGATGCTGCAGAAGGTCTGAGCAAGAGGTAAAAGCACTCTCAGCCCCTCTGCAGTTCACATATTAACACTGCTTGGTGGATTTTACTTCGAGAAATGTCTGATCACAAGTTTCCACTCCAAATGAGACTCTTGGACTCACACCATAAATCAGCATTGAGGTCAGTGATTTACCTCCGGCTATACCACCCTTCTGTGCACACATAAAAAGCAAAGAAAACACAAACCACCCAAGTTCACACAGGGGTTTGAGGCAGCAAAGGCTCTAAAACTTAGAAATTGCAATCCCAGAGCAGGGAAGGAACCAGGAGAGGCAATCCTGTTATACCAGCTTTGAGTGGTACTCCTGGCATTAGCACAAACATTTGATGTGCTGCTCACACTACACTCTTAGCTCAGCTTTTTACGGTGTCCTGTGCCTCTAGCTATGTGGGCAACACTGCTAGTAGCAAATCCAGCAGCTAACCACAGTTCCTGGTTGCAAAACTCAGACCTTTCCACTGAACAGCTCTTTTCCTGGCTAGCAAAGAGGTGGCACTGACCAGGGCTCTTTCCTGAGAACAGAGGTGGAAGTACACAGACCCTCTGCATCTTCTCGGCCCATCCCATCAGATGGACAAACCCAGCCCAAAAGGCATGCTCCAACTTGCCTGCATGCAGCGTGCCACCTACATCAGACAAAACCTATGGCAAGTTTATTTCCTTCAGGTTCATGATGAAAATAAATTTACCACGACCTCGCAATTCTTTTGCTCACAAGTCTGTGCAGATTTTGCCTTCTACGTGCTTTATTGAATCAAAACATTACTGAACTGGCACCTGTGGTTCCCCTCATGTTCTCAAAGCCCTGCGACGTTAACAACCACAGGGGTGACCCAGATGAGATGGTGTCACTGCAGTGTCAAGAAAGATCTTCCAAAAGGTGCAGGCTTCCCAGCATCCCTTAGTTGTTCTCATTAAGGTGACAGAGCATCTTTTGCCATGCCACCTCCTTTGAACACGAACCACAGCTCCTCTACCTCACGGCGTTAGTTACAAGACCAGTTATAGGCTCGCATTATTTCAACTCAGCAGATGCTGTACAAACACGACGACAGCAACTAATTAGAAACTGCATTACTTGCCAACAAGCAAAGGAACCACACAAAAACACCAACGAGAAACATTCTGGCAATAATCTGATAAATTCTGTTACCTGAGAACTAGGCACAAGGGCTTTCCACCAGTGTCCGCCTTTCACAAGGTCTACATCGCTCAAGGGCATTGACACTTTGCCAATAACACAATGGCGTGAGAATTTGTCAAAATCCACTACGGTTAAAAGCAGAGTTCTTCTCTGGGCTTCTAAAAAGGGGATTTCAAATGTGTACCTCTCTTCAAACACCGGGTTCTGCGTTTTGCGTTTCACTCCGGTCTGCTTGGAGTTCTTCTGGTCAGGAAGAAGGCAGATCTTCACGTAGGGGTTGGAGTGAGCCATATCTTGCCTCGAACCGTCGTAAGAAATTGGAGGAGGCAGATCTTTAGCCTCGATGACTCGTACTATTAGATAATTATGCAGCAGATCGTACTGTGTGCTAAAATGCAGCATGCCCAGCTGATACTTCGATAAGATCTCCTCATCGGTCAAGGAGTCCATATCATCACTATTGGAGTCAAGAGAGTACAGTCTTGGTTCAAATTTTCTAAAATAGTCATCAGGGGTATAGGTTTTCCGCAGGATAGTTGGCTGAACTATTTCTTTCTTAGCTCCTATTATTCCAAACTCGATAGGTTTAATGTCAATTAATGGAGAACTTGGCCTCCTCGACTCTAAACCTAAACGAGAGAAACACAGAAATATGATGGTTAGAAACCCAAGGGAAGCCACTCCAGGCTCAAGCCAACTCGCGCTTCTTTGGGTGCAGCCACTCTGTGCCTGTGCGATGCTCAGCCCCGCAGGCTCCCCCGTGGGACCTCTCACCATTACATCGCCAACAATTAACAGCACCGCCAGTCCTGCTGAAGTGCAAGCTCGGCTGTGCTTCCCCCCCTCCCATCCCCGGCCGTTTTCATGTGCAACCACCACACACATGCTTCAGCAAGAAAAAAAGGGCTGGCCCCCTCCACCACGCTCCTGCAGAACAGGGTGAGATTTTAATCAATGTACCTTCGACTTGACTTGATTCCCTGTCTAAAAGATGAAAGAGCAAGAACTACAGTTTGATTTTCTTCCCCACAAGAATTACATTAATGGTGGAAGGACGACCTTACTTGAAATCCGCCTCGTGAGGCTGTAAGTGGACCGTGATGCATCCGAAGATGACCGCCTTCTGTCAGGGGAAACATCCTGAAGAGTGGGAGGCAGCTCACTGATTGTATTATCAGAGTCTCCATCTTTGTCCTCATTTTGGCTGCTTATCCTGTTATAACGAGAGACCTTTGGGTGATTCAACCCAGGAAAAGGAGCATATACAGAACAGAAACGCATTCTGGTATTCTGGGTCTAATCCTGGGTGCACATCCCTGGATGCTGCAGGGTATCTCCTGATCTATCTGGCAAGCAAAAGGCTGAGCAGCTGACTTCAGACCTGTGTGAAAACCAGATTCTTTATCTTTCTGCCTGTCTTTCAAACAGTTATATCAGTATTAGAGCACGACACAGGCCACACAGGCACATGTGACTCAGATCTTAAACAGAAGTATTGTATTTGTCTTTAAGAAAAAAAGAAAGAAAAAAACCAAAACCCCACAAACCACAAAACCCAAACAGGAGCTTATTGCTGCAAGTTCACCCTTTGGAAGCACAGACTTTTCTGGGAATTAACCAGCATGGGAAACCAGTGTGCTCAGACATCTCAAACCTGTCACACACCCCCTTCAGTAAAATACTGCTTGGCAGGGACACCTCTAAGGTTACAACACTTGATCTTCTATATACAGTACACTACGGGCTATTTATTGACATGCTTTTTGGAATAACTGGCTGCTTTTTATCTGCTTCTATAAAACAGAGATGATTCTCACCAGACAGCAATTTTCCTGCCCAGGGGGCTCGGCGCGAGCAGGGAAATTGGCAGGATCTAAGCAACAAGGCAAGTTTCAGTGAGAGCTGCAGCATCTCTGAGAAAACTCAACAGAAGACCGGCATCATGAAGAAGTCCACATGTAATTCCCATTTCAGTTTGTGTGTGTGTGTGTATATACGTATCTATGTTCTTTTCATATAAAACAACGCTCTGGTTAAGCACCTCAGCAGCTCACAGCAGCAGCCAGGACCTCCCAGCCTCGCCTGAACGAAGAGCGAGAGCAGGCACCAACAACCCCGGGAGGGGAAGTCTCCGACTGCGTGTGCAGAGGAGAGCGGCTGCCGATGGGAGTGAAATCACACAACGGTGTCTGATGTGTGATCATGCAAAATAAGCCTTTTGGGTAATCCATGAGACAGAGTACTCTGGAAAGCATCAGTGTGAAATGAGCAAGGCAAAGGGGGAAACTGTGTGAGTTTTGCTCCTGATTCACCCTTTCTGTGTGCATGGCTCGGCTGGGTATAAACAAAATACGTTGAATCATTTTGCTTTAGTAACCAATGACTGGAGGAGAGCAATAAATACATCTGCAAAAAGCAGTAAACTCACAGAAAAGGCCCCCCAGATACAAAACAGATTTACACTGGAAATTCTTATCCAAACCCACAAAGCTCACAGCAGGATCCATGCAAATCTCACCAATTCAGAGAAACACAACTCATTCACACTAAAAAAAAAAAAAAAAGTCTATTAATAATCAAAACCAAACCCTATGCTAAAAGGGGCACACAGTATTTGCACAACTCTGCAGCCCGTTAAAGGTAGTCCAAGCCATGCAGTTTGACAATTAATCAGTACGTGGAACACAAACAGCTTTTTCATGGCTAAACGTGGGTCTATACAATGATAGGTAGCATTTGGATGTACTCGTGTTGGAGAAGCAAATGCACAGCACAAGGAGAAGGCAGGGTGAAAAGGGAATCAGGAAGAGAGGCATTAAGGATGTTCTACAAAGGGTAAACGTAATAGTGAGTTAATAACATACAGATGACCTTTAGTAAGGAAATTGCTACTGAGCCACAATAATTTTTCCTCAAATAAACTTTGGCTCTGGTTAAAGCAGCTCTGTTTCTGTTTAATCTGAACCTCTGGGAAGAGAAGTCGTGTCCTGATTTCAATTCAGTCTCACGGACCACGCACCGTTTGTCTTTGTGGTTTGTGCAGAATATTCCATAACAGGCAGCTCCAACACAGACTCTCATTCCCAGCCCATTTCGGCAAAGACCAGGATGCAAATGCTCTTCGTGAAATAACAAGAAGCTATCATGCATTCAGGTCAATACGATTAGACTCAGTCCAACAAGAATTCTTTTTTCCTAAGTTGCCACTGTAAAACATTCAGAAAGTGAGAAAAATCACGTCTCCCGAGAGGAAGGGTTTAAACTTGCAGCTTTAACATCCCCTCCTGAATTTCCAGGAAAATGAGTTTTTCCAAAGGGAAAAACTATGGGCAAAAAATAATAGGAGGATTATTAAGCACGGGCATTCAGATGTTTGCTAGCAGGCTCAGGATGACCACAAAGCAGTTTTCCCCTGGGGACTGGGCAGCGAGGTAAGGAATGAGCAAACAGCATTCTGGATTACACCAGTGTTCTGGGCCCACGCAGAAGTGGCAAGGTGGAAAGATCTCAGCAGAAAACCTAGACCTATTTTTAAAACACTTTTAGGCTGCGAGCAGGGAATACAATAAATTGATTTGTTTCTAAATTCAATACATGCATCTAAAGGCAGAATATGGTGGCATCGTATCCATCTTCCATTTTAGGGGTTTCCACTGAATCCAAAAGCCCCCTTTTCACAAATAAAAGAAAAAAAACAAGGATGAGGGGTCAATTGGCATACACTGATCTCTGAGCACTTAAAAACATTCCCACTAAACACCTGATTCTGAGACCAATTCCAGACTCTTACGCTCCTCACACATCTAACCGCAGACATCATTTCCTACCTCCAAAAACACACACAGAGATTTAAGAGTATCGGATCAACAGTGAAAACAGAAATCTATGGCTTCTGAATTCTGAGCCAGCAGGGTCTGAATGGGATTGTTTCCACCCTAAACCTACCCGCAGGAAGAGTTTGGCCCTCCCATTGATCAGCAAACAACACGCACTGTTTCTGTCTGCTGCCTTTTGCTCTCCTTCCCTCTTTGTCTTCCAGACTCTTGCTCCTCTACAGGCTCATTCTCTCTCCCTCTCCTCTCAATCACATCCCCTCAGCCCCCTGCCCTCTCTCTGTCTCCTCTGCTCTCTTTGCTCTCCCCACTTGACTCGTGCCTGGGTTCCCTCACCACTTTCCAGCACAGTCACCCTGGAAGCTTAAAGCATCACCATCTTCCCTGGCACCACCCTGGGTCCACCTCAGCTCAAGCAGAGGAGCCCACAGCCTTTTCAAGCAAGCAAAGCCTGATCTCCACCTTCCACATCAACGTGTGTTAACAGGCATCCTCAGAGACCACAGGATTTGCAACATTGCCAGAGGAGATGGTGACATCAGTGACCCTAAGGCATGGCAGCATCCACACCTCCTTGCAAAGCAAAGCCACTTCTCTCGTGTGTCCTCTTCTTTGGTTCCTGCTGCCCCTCTCAGGCATTACCCCTGGGAACTCACCTTCTCTCAGCACTAGGGCAGAACAGGGAGACCCTAACTGCATCAAACTGCCTGAGCCTGGAAGGGAAGATGGATACATGACCTAGGCCAGGGTCTCGAGGACCCTACCCAGGGCTGCTAGCATGAGTAGGTGCAGCATAAAGTGCAACGTTGTTGATGAACTGGGCTTTTACATTTTCAGAGCAAACTGTCTTCTGCTGATGGCCATTGTAACAAGTTAATTGTAAAGGCTTTCAGATGGAGCAGCACTGGGGGAAGAAAATACAGGCTGGAGAAAGCATTTTATGAGTCCAAAGGTCTCCATGTTCTCTGCCTATGGCAAAGTCCACCTCATCTGCAAAGTCACCATACACCCAAGTTTTGAGATTGAAAGATGAACGGAGCTTCAAAGCTTACAACGACCCTTTAGCCAGACAGAGGGATCCAGCAGTCAGACTACGCCATGGGGCAGTCACCCCAGCCCTAACACACACCATGTCCCTTCCGCTCCTCAGCGCACCAGAGAAGCTCTGAAGCATCCCCTCACAGCCAGCCTAGCAACTTGTTCCCAAGCATGCGCTTGCTCCTGCAGCAATCTTTCCACATCCAATACTGCAGCCTCATCACGGTGTTCTCCTGTGCACAATGCTTTCCTATTTAGCATTGATTTTGTTTCCATTTCCCATTAGTTGCAGGTGAATCCATTTCTGGACATACATCAGACTCTTAAATACGCTGCTCCAGATTTAAAAACCACTCTAACACATCTTGAACATCTCTGGTTTTATTACTTCAGTATTAATTACCATCCTATTCTACCTGGGTTCCAGTGAGTATATAGATGAGACTGATTTAAACATGAGGCAATTTATTTAATGCTGCACCAAGACATGGACCTTCTAGACTTGACACAGAACAACAGTAGGTACTCACAGGAGTAGTTAAAATTAACAGTGTCTCAGTGTCTAGGTACCAACTTCTGAGCATCGTATGATGCACTGAAGAGGCATCTCCTGTGCCAGGGCTTCTGGACACTCTGAAGCCATGTCGATCAAACAAGCTGCTCTCACAGAAGACAGTCCAGACCAGCCACTAAAAGACAGGAGACCTCTGCTCCCTTCTTGGTCTCACTAAAGCCTCCACAGGGTCGCCCCTGTGCTGCGGGTTCCCAAAGGAGAGGGAATAAAACAGGGAAGACTTCACTGACTTGCTTTGTAACGGATCTGCAAACACACTAATCAAAGCTCCAGATAAAACCTGGTGCTGTTGCTCTTTAATGATTCAAGAGGAAATGCTGAAGAGTACCAAGATGAGGCAGAAGATCAAGTCTTGCTAAATGAAACTTTAAATTAATTTCCCCTTTAAAGCACATATGAGGTCTGCCTCTCATCTGCCTATATGACAACCAAGACATGGACCTTCCAGACCTGACACAGAATAACAGTAGGTACTCACAGGAGTAGTTAAAATTAAGTGTCTCAGTGCCTAGGTCCAACTTCTGAGCATCGTATGATACACTAAAGAGGCATCTCCTGTGCCTCTAAATGAAACTTTAAATTAATTTCCCCTTTAGAGCACATATGAGGTACACCTTTCATCTGCCTATATGATAACCACCTTCACACCAGGATAAGAAAATATTTCAAAACAAACTCATCAGCATTTCAGCAAAGCTGAAGTGCTCCAAAGTGCTGGGCCATTTGAGGAGGAAATAGGACTGAAGATGAAAAGCATCTTCAGAAAAGGGTGCACAGCTGAGCCAGTTACCAGCTTGCTATGCTATCTTACAAAATAACTTCTTACCCATCAGACAAACATTTTACAAAGACTCACCTTACTATCTGAGCTAACAGGGCTGCCCTTATTCACCTTGCCGTTGAGTAGCCTATGTTCCCACCCTCAGCAGGAGGTTCCACCTTTCCAAGCCAGATGCCCTGAATGTCCTATTACCATTTCGTATCAATACCCTCATTACAGCTGAGCAGCCCTACTCCTCAGTTAAAGCGAGGAAATTATGCATCTAAACTTACAGCCAGGCTGGAGTTTGAGCAGGAAAAGGTCCAAGGATTTCAACTTCATCTTCATTTGTTTGACAACAGCTACAGTCGAAACACTTCTGACAACAATTTCTACAAGTCCACCGGCACAGCAAGAGATCCGAGATCCTAGCGAGCAGACCCTGAAGCCATTGGAAACCAAAGTACAAGATTACAACCCATCAATAGCTATTGAGAAATAACATTCAGCTGTATTTACGTTTGTGTTTCTGCAACAGAACATTAAGAACTATATTTATTCCATCTATATCAACAGACAAGTGCTATGCAGTTATCAGCCCAACTTCACTGGTGCCATAAGAAGGCAGGAAAATAAGCATTCACCGCAGGTATTTCCCCCCTAGTAGCGATGTATTATTATGTAGGTTGGCAAGAGGGTGATTTACAAAACACTACAGCGTAGCAATATGCTAGAGTGGAAACATGCTTACTCTTTCATGTACATCCACAAACTAATAGGTGGGCAAATGTACAATAAAAGGAATTAAAAACAGAAGGCAAGTGAAAGCTCCAGTTTAATGCGGCAAGGGTCTGTTTAATTAACACAGCAACATGAACACATTTTGTCCCTGCAGAGGTATCAGTATGTAATATTTGTATGATCCATACACACAGAGATTACAGCCCAACAAACTTGCCACTATAATGAATTAGCAACAGCACACTATCCACATGCCTCCTCTCTGCTGTGATCATTAATTTAACAAAGAACCTTCAATTATTTTGTTTTTTAAGAAGTTACTTGACCCAGAAAAATATTTCTTAGGTTTCCATGGTGGCTGTGGCAGCATCACCTGTAACGGCGCTCCTCTGCTGTTACAGCCACGGGGAGTGAGCACCCCACGGAGGCTGCTGCCCCACGCCTTTGCCACCCCCAGTGCCTTCCCTCCACTTCACAGCTCTGCTTGCTTCAAGCAAGTTCAAGAGCGAGCAGAAAGCCAGACCTTAGCCCCTTTCCCACTCACACCAGCTCCAACTTCTGCGGTGCATAAGGCTCGCCAAGCAGCACAAGGGCACCGCTAACAAAGGGCATCACCCCCGAGTCACGGGGGGGAGACCCCAGCTGCCAGAGCACAGCATGGGCACATCCAGGGTCGAATGCTTTGCGATTATATGTGAACTTGAAACGTTCCTAAGAAGCTGAAAATATGAAGAATGTGAGATCATCTCCATAGATATCCCCCCAAAATACTCAAGACATTTGCAGTATTCACGAGTGTGCAGATACCAGGGCACTATCACACCATGCAAAGGGGTTCCCTTGGAGGAACGCAGATCTGCAGAGAAGATTCCACAGGAACATTTCTTTTGCTCCAGTAAAACACAAGAATTTTTTCCATAAACAAAATCCGAACATCACACACACAAAAAAAATTATCAGCCCCAAATGGGGTGCATTACTTATATCTAGGACATCAGTAAAGAGTCAGAAAATACGAGACAATCCCCTCAGGATGGAGAGAGGAGACAGAGCGGAGAGTGAATCATCAGATTAACTCACCTCATTTATTGGTTCCAACTGTCCTTTTAGACATCCAGCATGAAGAAAAGGGGAACAAAATGAAAAAGACAAAACCAGGTTAGCAATGCTCAAATAACTTTAAATTTTCTACCAGGACATGCCCTGGCCTGGGATGAGCTTGAATTTCTGGCAAGACAGTACCTTGTAGATGTTAGAGGAAGGAGAGGTCTCCTGACCGGGCATCAGCTTCTGCTGTCTCTAGTCCTTCCCCACCAAGCTCCCTCTGCTCCTCCTTCCCCAGGATCAAAACTCCCAAGCCCATCCCAGAGCACAAAAACCCTGCTCACTGCCCCTTGCTCACAGGGTATCACACAACCGCTTTACTTCTTTGCCTTTGATAACCTGTCTCTAACTGCAGCAACTACTTGCTGCTGACAGCAAACTGTATCCAAATCTTCCAGTTAGATGCCAGAGTAGGAAAAAAAAGGCTTTCCTCCAGATCCAGCCCATATAAACGTAGTTTCAATGCCAACTCGTTAAAAGCAAGATTTCTAGGGAGGGGTACAGACACAGAATACCCTCCACCATGTACCCGTCACTTGAGCTAGCTGAGCACCTTCACCTTCATCCTCAGATGTGACTTGGAGCATACAGAAACTGTAAGTTAAGCACTCATAGCTTGAGCCGTGCACTCCAGCTCGAAAATCTGCGCTGCAGCCACTTCCCCAAAGTCACAGAGAAAATCTACAGCAAAGGAAGAAATCACTGCAAGCTGGTGTTTTATTCACAAAGTCACCCCTGGGACATTATACTTGACCCGTTTCATTTATAACTGGAGACTTAGCAGCATCCCAGAAGCTTGGTGAAACGTCTTTCCTATCGCTTTCCCTTGATAACATCTAAGAGTTTCCCAACTGTCCTGGCTGTCTTTCTGTAGGGGGAATCCCTTAAAAAAACCAAACCAATACAAACCCACAAAACAAAAAAAACACACAAACACCCACCACCACTGCCTTCTCTACCCTTCCACATGTAGAAATGGAGCTCTATGCTTTATGGACATTTTTCATAAAGAAGCTGGGATGCAGAGGTTGCCTTCAGTTCCAAGAACTCTCCCATGGACCATGTTTCAGAACTAACCTCCCTTCAGAACTTCTCAGAAACCCGCGCCTGGTGACAAGGCCACCACTGGTCAGAAGCACAAAGTAAGAGACTGGAAATGATGTGACAAGACAGCAACGACCTGACACCCATGGACCATTCAAGAAAACTCTGAATGGTTTCAAGGGTTTTACAGTTCCTTACAAACGCAATGTTGCAGCTGCAGCACGGCAGCCAAAGCGACAGCGGTTCAGCAGAGCTGCCACAAGAATGTTTGAGGTGACAAACAAAGCAGCTGGACCCGTGCCACACAACGGAACGCCGCAGCACGTGCCGTAGGCTTGTGTCCAACAGCCCTCCTGGCCCCCACGGGCCACCTGAAACTGCATCTGTATGCCACCACCCCCCCCAGCACGCACAGCGCTCCCACAGGCACCCCAGCCGAGGCCGTGGGCACCCACAAGTCTCTGCCGGGACACGGGAGGGCAGAAATAAGAACTAAATATTATAGTACAGAAGAGGTAAACAAGTCACCGGCACCATATAGGATGTAAACGCAGGGGCCCGTGAAGGGAAGGCAAACACGACCAGCTGCGTCCATGGGCAGGGTCCGGGCTGGGAAAGGCAGAGGCTTAGAGAAGGATGCCCCAGGGACTGGGGGATCCCGGGGAGCAAAGCTGCCATGCCACGCTCAGCACCTCCAAGAGAGGGGCTCAGCACCGCCAGGAGAGGGGCTCAGCCCCCAGGGTCGGGCAGGCAGCATCGTGCCCTGCCATGTGTCCCAAGCTGGCCAAGCAGCCCAGCTGGGAGCCCCCAGGAAGGGCCACCCCGGTGTTCCCAGGTGCATCCCCCTTCACCGGGGCTGGGCGCAAGGCAGGGCTGCACCTTCACACCTTGCTGGGGGGCCAGTCCCCTACGTGTGACTGGGCCTGGGGGGGGGTCACCCACTCCACAAGTCGGCGCAGCCCCTGAGCACAGCTGGGTCAGCAGTGCAGCCACAACCACCCACCACGGCGGTGTCCCCAGGGATGCTGCAGCAGGGTGGGGTCCCCAATGGTGACAGACCGTGTTGTGTCCCCCCCGGGGAAGGCTGACGAGCCCCACCACAGCATAGGGACAGCATGGCCCCCAGCCACGCACCCACGGGTGGCCCCCAATCACCCCAACGCAATTATCACCACAGCGTGGGGGTAACGTGTGCGTATGTGTGTGTGCGCGCGCGCTACCTTCGTGTCCCCCGGGTTCCCCCGCCTCGCACAGGGGGGTCCCGAGAGCGGCGCTGCCGCGGGGGGGAAGGGGACTGGGGGGCACGGCGGGGGGGGGGGGGGGGGGGGCACGGCGGAGGGGGGCACGGCGGCAGCCTGCGGAGCCAGGGGCGGGCAGCGGGGAGCTGCAGGGCCGCCGGGGGAACAGCTCGGGGGTCGAACGGGCCCAACGTTTAACTCAGCCTCACACCGCCGGGGGCTGGGGGGCCCGACCACTCACCACGCCGAAGACTGGGGCTCGCCGCAGCCCGGACCGCCCGTGCCCCCCACCCCGCCGAGCATACCCCCGGCGCATCCCGGGCTGCCCGCGGGGTCCAGCGCCCCCCTCCCGCCAGAAGTCCCTGTGCGGGCTCGGGCCGGGTTCGCACGCGCCCGGGTACCCCGCTTCCCCGGCAGAGGGGACAGGGGGCGCAGGGGTCCTCCCCGTCCCCCGCGGGGCCCCGCTCCGGCCCCGCCGCCCGGCGGACAGCAGGCTGCGAGCCCCGCTTCTGCCCCCCTCGCCGGGGGCCGCCCCGGGAACTCCTCCCCAGAAGTTACCCCGAAGTTGCGCACCCGCGCCGGGCAAGGAACACGGGGGGGCCCCGCCGCGGCACCGGCACCCGTGGGAGCATACGCCCCGGCCCCCCCGCCCAGGGACGCGGCTCGCCCCGGGGACCCGCAGCGCCGCCGCTCCGCACCCACCTGGATGTACGCCATCCTGCGCGGGGCGCCGCCCGCCGCGCCGCTCCGCCGCGCCGCAGTACGCCCCGCGGTGCGGCACCGCCCCGGGCCGGGCGGGGGGCGCGGCTGCAGCGCCCCGCGGGCGAGGAGCGGCCCCGCAGACCCCGCGGAGCCCCGCCGCTCCCCCCTCCCCCCCCCCGGGCCGGCAAAGGGAGCGCGGGGCTGGCGGAGGCTGCGGGCGGGCGGGCGCTCCTGGCCGGCCCTGCCCGCGGAGCCTCCGCGGGGCTGCAACAGGTCCGCTGCAGCGCGGGCGAACACTGACCTCCAGAGGGCCCGGCGCGGAAATTCAGGGCTGGAAACCCCTGCTGGCCCCGGGGGACACCGCTGGGGGGGGGCGGCCCCGCGGAGCCGCCGGCAGCGCGCAAGGGGCCGCGGCAGCCGGGACACGTAGGCGCGGAGCGGCAGCAGCCGGCAGAGCGCGGTGGCCAGGGCTTATGGAGCAGTTTGTGTAGCAGCGTTTTCCAACCGAGAGTTCGCGGTGTGAGGAGATGTTATAAACACGCCCGAGTTCCAGCCAGGGGGCAGTTCTTGAGGAGCTTGGACCAAAAAAGTTAAGACACAGACTCGCACCTTCCCACACAACAGCACGGAGCTGGAGCCAGGGGCCAGGGGCCAGCTTTTAATCCCCAGAGCCCATCCAGCACAGCCTTGCTTGGCTTCGCATCCCGGTGCTGGCACACCAGGTCCTAGCCAGGGATGGGTGGGAATGTGGTCCAGCCACACGCAAATCCCACCCCGGGGGTGCTTGCACCCGGGGAACTCAAGTAGGAAAGCGCCTTTGGAGGTCAAACTCTTGGAAAGCGTGGGAAAAGTGGAGATTTGGGGCAGTTCCCCTTGAGCATCGCCTTGGGACCACACAAATGAGAGGCTTCCCAAGGTGCTGCTGTAAACCAAAGCTTCTGCCCTCACCTTGGAGCACGCTCTTCCGCTACAATTCTGGCTCCTTCCTGGCTCCTGGATTTACACTAAAGCCTGGACAGAAGCAGAGAGGCCAGAGGCAGCATCTCACAACTCAGCCCAGCTGGATACTCAGCAGCTGCATGCTACATGGCACCACCCTCACTTACAAGCCCATTACATTTCAGTTTTACTGTGACAAATGGTAAGAAAACTGGAACCATAAAAACATCTCCTGCTCTGGAGAAAGTGGTATGTACGGTTCCAGACGTTGGTCAGCACAAAAACACTGGTCACTGCTGCTCCTTGTGGTGAGGAGGGAGCTGCTGGGGCAGGATGGCTTTGGAAATCTCTTGCATTGCTGATCTTGTTTAATGGCCCGTTTAAGTTCTCACCGAATTCCATGAAAAACTCCCGTTGACTTCCGTGGGAAGGGCCATACTCTGAATTCAAAAAATAAATTCTCTCTTTTTCCCCAGGGAAAGCAGCTACTGCTTTAGAAGAATAATCACCACAGTGGAGATAAGCAAGAAAAAAAAAACTGTAGTACTTACTTGTTTCAGGCAGTTTTGAGCATATGATTAAACTGTGGTAGAAGTTGTTTGTCAATTTTTGCTCTGCTATTCTTTTTAATTCCACTTCTTTCCAAGTGCCAGTGTTTAAAATGTCAGCCTTTACTTCGAATATCGTTGCTCTTTTCATCTTGACTCACCACTGCCTTGATGCAGCTTGCAATAAGTGAACACATGGATCTTTTTTTTTTTTTTCCATGTTGCAACATAGTGGAGAGAGGTTTAAACTTTTCAGCCAGATTTTTTTGACTCCTTAAAGGCAGAATGCTGTGAGTCACAGAAACTATGGCATGCCTCACTATATAAACAGTATGTGCATGTTTTGTGCTTACTGTTTTTAAAACGTTTAGGGCAGAGAAAGATCAAATGCTGCATCAATTGTCACCAACATTTTTTTGGCTGGAGCATATAAGCATTATGAACCCAAAAAAGAGTAAAGGAAGCTTAATAGGGGGGTTCATGATTGATTTTTACATAGGAAAATGCCTCTTTCTTTCTTTTCCCCCACATGCTTTAGTAGCAGATGGTAGCACAAAGCCGTAAAATAAATGTGCTTCCCTTGCACACTCCTACATATACAGGCATTTAAGTGCCTTTTACACTGTTGTATGAAGCCTTTTAGATTACATTCTCCCAGCACTTATATTCACTAAGCAAACACAGCTCTAACCCAAAGAATATGATGGATTCGAAACAGCGGACAGGTGGTTATTGTAAAATCTAATTTCAAATCTGCATATGGCTGATGCTCTGATTAAGCTCTGCTTCTACAGCACTCAGAATAAACAGACCCATTTGACATGATGACAACATAACCTTTGGATGTCCTTTGCTGTGCACGCTCTGTGTCTGATAAGACACATTCCATACTTCCCACATGTAATGGCTGCAATGCAGATGGCGAGGCTTGCAAATGCAAAATTTCTATGCAGAAACCAAGGAAATTAACACTGCTTTTTCAGAATATGATTTTATGATAGTCTTCCATTCTTACCGCTATTAACACACATTGCGAATAACATCAGCTACATCCAGAGCATGCGCTTGACTCGTTACAAGCAGCCCAGCAAGTGGCAAAATCTACCTCCAGCACAGCAAATCAGTTCAGCAGCTCCTCAGACAGATCAGAACCAGGGCTGCTGCTATTCAAAATGCCACGCCTGCATGTGTTTTCCAAACCCTGGTCAAAGACCTTCAGCTTCTTCATGCCTTAAAGTTAAGAGAGAAGAGCATCACTCTGAAAAAGTGGAGAAATAAAGGAAAGGAAAGGAATCTGATGGCTATTTCAAAGGATTTTCATTTGGATCTTCCTAAAGCAATCGGCAGTGCTTTTTGCTGCAAGGGGCAAAGCAAGAAAATTGGCAGTGCAAGATGAGATGTCTTACTCTGCTGCTCATACGCCAAATCCTTATCATCATCACTTGGGCCCGCCGGAATAGCCGGCCACCACTGCCTAAAAATAGGCTTCTTATCTCCAGATGTTTTTATAAATGGCAAGCCATCGTGGCCAGTTCTTCCCCACTGCCATTGGCAACCTGTAAAGGTCCAGCTTCTCTCATCATTACAGGATTAGCTTCGTTCGCCCACAGCACCAGCCATCCAAAAAAGGCACCTTTGATTCCCCCTCCCAGAGCCACCTCTAGCAACACGTTTGTCCTCTTGTGGGTTTCACGGTAACGCAGTTTTCCTCTGTGGCTTTTTAGGCCATTTCCTGCCTTGGGTTTGCACCCTGAAGAGGCGAGTCCATGAGGGTTTTAGTCAAGAAGTTCTGGGAACTCGGGACAGACAAAGTGCCAGTGGGCACTGACACAGCGACCCCGAGCAGTGGAGCAGCACAAGGTGGGGCGAGCTGGGTAAGCACCTCCTGCCTGGGAGCGCAAGCCAGGCTCTGAGAAGCACGTCTACCCCAGCTGCCGAAGCTGGGAGCAGCACACGCTGCTCACCTGCCTCTACCCCTGGCTGCATCCCCACAGACATGACGTGCCGTGCGGGTGAGGGGGGTGGTTGCTCTGGGGCAAGCAAGGCTGGCCCCACACCTCACGGTCTTTTGGCAGCAAGGATTAGCTTCGACTTTGCTGTCAGAACCTGCATTTATTCTAGCTCTAGGACTAGTCCCGTGGGGTCTGCGTCATGCTCTGTTACAAGTGCCGAAAATGCCTGAAGTGACAAAGGTGCAAGCAAAACCCCACCAGCCACTGCCCAACCTCGTGTGCTGATCCCTTCAGTCCCTTCTCCCAAAATCTCACATACCAGCGTGCCCAGACAGCTTTGTTTGGAGTAGGGAAAGGTTATCCCCTTCTCCCAGATCATTCCTGGTGTGCTCCACGGTTCAACCAGCAGCCTGGGCCCCCAGCGCCTCGGCCCCAAGCTCCTGAGGCAATGCCTTGAAGCAAGCGAGGGTCACAAGCAGCAGGTCTTGTGCCAGCAGTGATGCAGTTTCCAGCAGGAACTGGGCTGACATCAGCGTGACAGACAGAGACTCCAGCTAGTGACAGAAGGAGAAGGTGCTACAACCCATTTCCATGACTCATCCAGTCCCAATTGCCTCTAAATTAGCCCATCACCTCCACGGACACCTGTGAATCTGCCTGATGTGAAGCCAAGGTACCATTTCCCAGGCTTCTGCACTTTCATTAGCCAACTGTTCTTTAGATTTCATGGTGTTCCCCTCCTCCTCCTCTGCCATTTCCCTACGCTCTTAGTGCTTTCTGGTTTGGCATCACCTACCCCAGGACCTCCCTCTTGTCACACCTCCCGCAGCCAACCCATGCCCGTAGCCAGGAGGAAACCACCGGCACTCCCCTGCCTTGTCGCTGTGCCCTGGAAATCACTCCTCTGCTTCACTTCAGGAACGGCCTTTGCTGATGCTGCATCTTCTGCAGCGCATCTGGGTTATTAACCAGCCACCTGGCAGCTCCCTAATTGGCAATATCAGTAAAAGCACATTTTTCTCTTTTCTTAAGTCTCCAGATAAAGTGGCTAAATTTGATCTAAAATCCTCAGATCCTCATTGCCTCATATAATTTATAATGGCCTTGCTTCTGCCGTAAAAATTACAGCTACTCTCTTGCATTCACACACTTTCTACTTCATCTTTAACATACATTCTGGCAGGGAACTGAATGACGCAGCATAATCTACCAAAGCTATTCCTATAGTAAACAGAGATTAAAAACCACAGCCAAAGGGCACGCAGCCTCCGAGGAAGCAGGCACCGCGTATTATTGTGTCAAGCGCTCAAATGCAAGTTCCTGCTCAAAGGAAACCGGTCCCTGGAGGGAGCCGGCACCGCCCCGTTGAGTCGTGCTCCATTCCATTCCAACACACCGACCGCACCTGTGCATCGCTCCCGTCGGAGCAGAGCCCTCGGCAGCTTCACAAGGTCCCCCTGTGTGTAAGCCCGGTCTCACCAGCTGACAGCGTTGGAGGCGAGCGGTGACTGCTGGGTCACGTGCGTAAATATGAATTTGAGGTCATGTTCTTTTGATGACCTCATTTTGCAATAAAGACAGGACCTCTGTGGCCTGTGACTCCCTGGTTTGCACGGTCCCCCCGACTCAGTGCAACTTCAGCAGCGGGAGAGTCCCCTGGCGAAGGCACAGCGCTGCCAGGATTCTTCTGCTTTGGAACTCACTCCCTGCATCAAGGCCAAAAAAAGCTTGGATACAGAACACTTTGGGTCATGCTAAAAAGCCCAGAGTATTTTCAGACTTCCGAG
Source organism: Falco naumanni (assembly GCF_017639655.2). Lineage (NCBI taxonomy): Eukaryota > Metazoa > Chordata > Aves > Falconiformes > Falconidae > Falco > Falco naumanni. The sequence continues at coordinate 79,011,776 of NC_054057.1, forward strand.
GAAACATTTATATTTATAAATACCCTGTATTTATAGAGAAGTTCAGGTTTTCAGTTGCTTTTGTAATTCATTTTGGTTTTGACTGGTTTATTCAAGCTGTAGGGCTGAGGAGTTAGCTGCTAGATTTCTTTTCCAGGCTCACGTTTCTAACTGTTTGCAGACATAGCACAGAGCTATTTTTGTAATATAAATCGTTACAGAGAGAATATCTCACAATTCCCACTGAAGCAAATTCCTAAGGAAGTGAGGTCTATTTTTAAAGAAAATTTCTACTTAATATTTGTTTTAATCTAATGGCTGAGAAATGAGAAACATCAGCCTTCCTGAAGCCGAAAGGTAGTATCCCCATTCCTCGGGAAGACAGATTCAGCAGAATGAGAGTCCTTCCTACCAAGAGGAGCTGGATGGGAGCTGCAGACGCGGCTTCCCAAGCCCCAGGGATTGCAGCATGTCCCCAGTGAGGGGGGCTGAGCAAACAGGGCACAGAACCCAGGTCTCCAAAGTAACACGACTTCAGACATAAAGATACTCAAAATACTTCCAGTGCACACCTTAAAACATAAGATGGTATCTTCTAAAAAGGTCGGCGTGTGGGATTTTATCGAACAAGGCAAACTGAGTCTCACACTCACTCAAGGTCATGACTTTCGGACTCAAGGATAAAATTGTAAGATAAATGCTAAGAGCTTTGGTTGTGTTACAAACTCTCAGATGACTTACTTTACAGGAACACTCTCATCCCCTGGAAGTTGTTTGAATAACTGTGCTATGACTCTTCCCATTTGATTCATACTCATTTAATAAGTCACAGTTTAAAATATTACCTTCCTATTCATGTGAACATTAAGAACTGTATCAAACCTAGAAAGAGGACAGGAGGAATCGGCATTTACGGTTTTCTCCTTTCCAGCAGTGGCCTAAAGATGTAAGTTAGCACAGAAACAGATGTGGTCAGGCACACTTTCTTCAACTAAATCAGCGAGGCTCTCCAACTGAGCCCCTGGGCTGTGCAGCTGTAAAATGTAACAAAAGTTATCCAAAACCAGCTAAATATGGCTGGTAGAGAAAAGCTTTTAAATTGTGAAACAAATGACCAAAACAGAAAAATAGAGATTGCTTGAAGCTTTGGGGGAAAAAAACCACAGTACGAACAGCAATAAAACGCACTTCTGAGCTGTGAAGGAAAGATACAGGAACAAGTTCAGGACCATTCAGCCACAAATACCAAATCATCATTGCTGAAACATGCCCATCTCGACTTCAGAATTCAACAGGTTCAAAAGGGCAGGACTATTTTTATTGCAAAAGGCTCATTTCCAACCGTCCCCTCGCAGCAGCAGAGACCGTTACATCTGGCTTTCCCGTCTCATTAAGCAGATGTGCAAAATACTGTACCACACAGTAGAGCTAAACTTGGTGGGTTAAAGGGGTAATTTGCATTCTAAAGCACTGCAGTACCGCAGCTGAGAAATAAATGGAATTACTGAACATTTCTGCCTCATAGGGACCTCAGTTTCACCCATCTGTTTCTGTTGTTCGGTTCTTTTTCCCTCCTCCACATTCCTATGTGTTTACCCTGTGGTGTTTTCACTAGGATGAAGCTCCGGGGAAGCGGGAGGCTGCAAATCCAGCTAAACGCAACCCATTTACATGAATCCAGTCCTTTCCAAATTAAAATCTCCTTCTCAAAAGGAATCTCTTTCTGGACACTAATGGAAACCAAGATCACTACACACAGCAACACACACTGTGCTCTCTGCCGTGCAGATTCCGACCTGCACTTGGAAGGCAAACCTGTCTTCATCACAGACCGAACCATCCTCACATGCAAAAGTCTGCTCAAATCCAGGTGATAAAATCCATCCTGGCCACTGGGCATTCCCCTGGGTGTCTGACTGAAGAAACTTGTTCTTACAGGTTAGACAGTAACACGTTTGATCTTGGGTTTGCTCCCTGTATTACACAGGTAGCACCAGCACGTCGTGCTCCTGCCCCCATATTGTGCCCAGTAACTTGCAGGTGATGAAGTGATGCTGTCAGGGGAGATGTCTCTGTTCCCGAGCCGTGTCCTGGTGTGGGTCCAGCCCTACCTGCCACCTTGTCCCACTGGGCCAATAGCTCAACCCGTATCACTGCCATCACGGGTGACAAAATGCATGTCTACCTCAGCAAAGCAGCTTATAGGAGTCAAGGACGGCGTTAGCCCTTTCCCAGAGGAGGAAGCTTACTTCTCCTCCTCCCTGGAACATCCCTTTTACGGCCTTGAACCAGGGACCTCATTAGCAATGCAAATAAGTTTCCATGCAGAAAAGGGAAAAAAGTCAATCTGATCTCATCCTGGCTTCCTCCAGCCCTGGAAGAAGCAGAGCGGCTGTGGCCAGCGTGCGATGGCCATCTTGTCCCCATTCCACCAGGATGCCATTAAAAGGTTATGAAAATACTGTGCAGGAGGGAAAAGGGAGTTAATCCGTTTGCTCCCTGTGCTGCAAGGACCTGCCTCCTTCACAAGCCTGGACCCATCGCAGAGGGGGAAAATCTGCTGAAAGCAAACCCTGCTTGCTCTCAAGGGGCAAAGATGTGCCGGAGCAGCCAGGCCAGCATATCCCAGTATGCGCAGGCTCCTGTGTTCAGTCAGAGCAGCGCATTATCCACCCAAAATTAACTTTCTGCTCTGCAGCTCACAAGTTTCCAGGGTAGCTGTGTTTGCTAACCACCCAGAGCAAGAATTTTTATTCAAATAAAATACCTGCCCACTTCACATGCCACTACTCCAATGGCAGTCAGGCAAACAGATACTCAAACTGTTGCATTACCGGGGCCCTTTGATACGAAAGTCTTATTAGAAAGGTCTTTATTAGCCAAAGAGATGAATTTCACCACTGAAACAGCCATTTTTCAGGTAGACATTGTTCCCCTCCAGCTGCCAGGGGTGGGTGAACGTGCTTTCACCAGCCAGCATCCCAGGAGGCAGAAAGCAGCGCTCACATCACACCTTCTACCGCAAAGCTACAGGCCCTGAAAGCTCTGGCTGAAGCTGGTGCAAACCGCAGAGTAGCCCTCAGAAAAGCTGCCATGTTTTCCACTGATGACCATCCAGTCAGTCGCCATCTCCCAGGTGATGATGCCCCTGCGCCTCCTTGCAGCATAGCTGCTGTGCTCCCCACTTTTCCCTCTCTCCCACCACCTCCCCTCCAGCTCATCTATGTGGATGTTTCTGTTGTCGCTCTAAGTTGGATACTAATTTCATCCCACAGCATCTCATTATAATTACCTCTTAATTGCCACTTAACACAGGGATCGTTTTAGAAGACCATAATGATTCTTCCTTGAGGAATTATTTGAGTGTTGAAAGCTCATTATGTGCCCCTATGAACGTTTTGGGTAATGAGAATGACTTCAAAAGGCAAATTTAAAACACCGCCGCTCACACAAGCTCCGCACACATTTGTATGGTCTCTTGGAGCACTAGTAGCATTTCCAAGGAGCAAACCACCGAGATCAGTGTGTTTTGCTACCAGCCTCCCTCCCTAGGCACCCACCATGCCTTTCTACTGAAGGTGGGAACACTTTAGGGAGCACCTGTAAATTGCGAGGGGTAAATGCCATGGCAAAGCTGCACTGCTGGAATTGGTGCGCTCAGCCAGGTGCAGGACATCACAAAGACTCTGCACTTCAAGGTAGACAGCCACTCAAGGAGCCAAGACACAAGCAGGCTGTTAGAAGAAACACATCCTTAGGCACACACAAAGCTTTGGCCAAGACTTGCTTTGTTCCTGAACAAGTTAGACTGCTGTGAGATTTGAAAACGGACAATTTTGCAAATTCCTACCAAGGTCTCCTGCGTTCTCGGAGCAGAAGTTCCAGCTGAGTGCCAGTCCACTTTACGTAGCCATCCATCTGCCAGGGCAGCAGTGAGGAGGGAGACAGGAGCGATGCTCTCTCACCAGGTAACGCCTCATACGCACCATGCCTCTGAAACCTGCCATCCTGCCCACAGGCAGTGCAATGCCCGTTTGCAGTCTTCAGGAAAACACCACTCTGAAGTAAAAGTGGAGAAATACTTTTATTGGTTTGTCAGAGTCTACTGCTGCTGTTCTCTTCCACCCTTCCCCCCTCCTCTTTTTTTTTTTTTTTTTTTTTTTTTGTAAATATTCAGGAGATGTCATTAGTTTTGGTAGGGCCTGAATGGCTGCTGAGCACAAGTAGCTTTTGGGAAACAGAGGATCTGTACAGAAATAGGTTTTTTTTTTTTTTTTTTTTGGAGAAGTGCCCATGATTCACAATCCTTATGACTAGCAAGTTTCCCCTTTTTGAAACTCACTTAAGCCAGCCTCCAGGGTGTATGACAAAGGGAGGTGCTCAGAAGGCACATGAATACCCCCCTACAACCACCTCTTTGGCAGCAGCCCCTCCACCAGCAGGCAGACCCGGAGCCGAGACCTGCATGGAATACCAGCTCGAGGAAGACCCTGAACAACACCTCCCCGCAGAAGCCAAGGCTGCACAACCTATTTAAAATGAAGTCAAAGTCTGTAACATGCCTGATAATTTGGCAATATCTGTATGCCTAAACGTGGTCCTAGGAGAACTTCCAAGAAGCAGTAAGGGTATATTCCTAAATTCATTGCACAGCATAGAGAAGTCTTTTGCAACAGAAATAGAGGAATGACTCATTTCCTCTGTAGCTGCTGCTCCGGCACTCACTTGCACAGGCAGCGGAGCGGCTCCCAGTGCCATGCCAGCAGGAATTGGGAAACTCAGGAGCAGTTTCCAGCGTGCATAAACCTAACTGAATTTTGACCAGGACTTGCCTTTAAAACCAGCGATCCCAGATAGCACAGGAGACAGATTTGCACAGTTTCCCAAACACTCCCTCCCTCGATGGGAGTATTGTATTTCAGAATTTTAATTTTGCACAGCCTAAAACACTGGAAGAACGAGCCAAGAGCTGCCCTCCCCCTTGCCCTCCCCTGACGCATCACTAGTAAGCACACTGATTTGCCAGTGAACTCAGCTCCAAGTTTCTCTTCTCCCCTATCTGAAACTGGAAAGGAACAGACCGAAATAGCCGTGGAGAAGTGGGCTATCTTGTTGGATTTTGCTACTGTTCTCCCTGTTTCTACAGCTAGCAGGTTTCTATCAGTACAGTGAGACTCTTCAAAGCAAGTTTTCCACTCTGTCCATTAAAGGTCCATCATAAGGGTATTTTTTTCTTCTTTGATAGCCAGTAACCTTCACAGTATAACCCCCGTCACTCCTGGCTTGATTCCTTACCTCCCCTTTTTTTTCCCCCCACCCAGATTACCGTATGGACTCTGTGGCATGGATAGAAGCCAATAGAGGATCACAAGTATCATGCAAACACTAGCAAACCATTACTACATCCAGTCCAGCCCAGAGAACTGAGTATTCTCTATGCAGCTTTGGTCCTGGTTTTGACAGGGGGGAGGGAAATTCCCAGGGGTCCCAGAAATGCAGCCTGTAACTTGAGTACACAGAAATTTTCTGAGTCTCTGGATCAGCATTGCTATCTTTTAAGAGGAAAAAAATAAGGATTCCTTAACACAGAAGACCGGTACATGATGACATTTGATGCATACGTGTTTATAACAAGCTTTAAGAGCTTTTTGTGTAAATCGTTACTTAAACCCTAACAGACTGTCGCACAGATACAGAACACAACATGATCTATAGCTCTGTTGCTAATCGGGTGCCACAGTGCTTTGAGTCTCTCATAAAGCAGTTGCAAATATGCCACTTTTTGGCTATATATTTAAAATAGGGCACACAAGGCAGGCACACACAAGAGCACAGGTAGTCTCTTCATTAGGCATACCGTATGTTTGAGAAACCCACAGTGGTAATATAAAGTACAGGCAGATCTATCTACAGTCAGCCCTCCATATCCTGCTTATTTTAGGGTTGTGAGCTACTCAGACCCCTCAAGCAAGCAGGGCGCTGTGCTCTGAAGCACCAGCAAGCACTGAAGGCAAATTCACATGCTTAAAGGGATGCAGCTCTTTGCCACTACGTCAACCGTCAACTTCCCAGGGCTATCGGCCCAACAAAAGTGGGGTTGGCTGCTTTTCTGCCAGCTACTCAAATTAATTATCATCAGTCAGAATGTCACTTACCTCAGGGAAGACTCACCAGGCAGACATTTAAGGAGGAGCCTTGGGAAAGTGGGATGCACAAATGTGAGTCCCTTTCCCCTCCAGGCAGCTTTAATTCGCAGTAGCCAAACATAATCGGCAATTCACTACTGACCTTGGCTGCGTTACAAGGGAGGTACTTGCACAGGGATGGAAAGATTTTAAACAATTTATCTAATGAGTTGGATGCAAACAGGCTTTTCTTTAAACACCAAGCATGCAAGTCCTTAGGCCAGTTAATTTGTTGTTAACAGATTTATCGTGAAAGGAAAGCCCTGTTTCTTTAATGTTTTTCTGCTGAAGAGAAACTCAGGCTTCAAACAGAGAAGTATTTCAGAGCAAGGAATTAATAGACCAGAGGATGGTTACTGCTTCTAAGGAAACCATTAATAAGAGATAACGTTATTAAAGAGGTAAAGATCTAAATACACTTCCTCCACACTGACCTGGGTTGTTGACACTGAAGGAATGACATTTTTTCAGTCTTTGCCAGCGAGAAGCCCGTTAGCCAGCTGGGCCGCCTCTGCACTGTACCGACTGCTGCCCCTTACAGAAGCTACTCCCTGCAAGGTAAGAGGCAGGCACACAAAGATCTGGAGATAGTTATTTTCAGCCTAGCTTTGATTTAATGGTTAAAAAGCTAGGGGTCTTGCTGCTATTTCTTTCTTTTAATAGGGAACATCAGTACACTAGTGTATAGTTCTGGCATCTTACCAAAGACTAATAAAGGACAGGTAACTTGCTGGCCCATCCACAAAACTCCTGCTGAGTCCTGGCTTCAGCAGGACTTTTTCCATATTTAATAAAGCGTGACCTACGCTGTTTTGAACAGAGATGCGTCTGTACATGCCACGCTGAAAAGCTCACACGGATACTGTGAAATGAAGACAAAGTCCTAGCTCTTCATTAAGCACCAGAAAAAGCAGATTTTATGCGGCGACCTGAAACTGGAGCCAGGGAAATAAGAACTGAGTTCTTAACCTCCGAGCAAGACAGCCACAAACCCCCCAACATGCTTCATTTCAAAAGTCAGCAACACCACAGACGGTGCCAGCCATGCTCTAGTCTCTCTCCTGGCTTTCCTCCCGTATCCCTCTGTACAACTCCCAAGGCGTGGACTTCCTGCTTTCCCATGGTTTTGCCACTTTAGTAGTCTCCTCCTAAAGAGCACATAAACCTGCTGATCAGTTTTGTGGCTGCAGGCAGCTTTTACTGAAAAAAAGATAAGGAATTTAAATCTTGAGGCACAGATGCTTTAAAACAGCTGTTTATTACTACAGTGAAATATTAAAACAAAACCACCAACTTTTTATGGAAACAATAAAAGTGCAAATGTATTTTGATATTAAATAGGAAATGAATGTATAAACGTTTCACTAAAATGGGCTGACACTTTGAGCCGATAAACACTTTTTTTTTTTTATTAAAACAATAGCAGCTGAACTTTAGTTTAATCTTTGGTCTGATTATTAACCAGCAAAAAATAGTTGTACCAAGAATGTCCATTGCAAACAGACACTTAAAATTTACATTACTCTGCAGAGATTCAAAATCAAGAGGAATGTTTTCAAGATACTTGGTCAGATAAGAAATAATGACGTCTTTGAGAAATACACAGCATTTTTCAGTACAAAATTGTCACATATAAGCATGTTGGTACTGTAAATAAACAACTTGATTCTCTTGCAGGTGTGACTCCTCTTCCCAACCAGTGTTCAGTAAAAACAACTTCATTTGCAAAGAGTCTTTGAGAAATTAGGTTGCAGATAAAGAGAACTATGATGGTGTTATTTAGCATACTCTTTCTTCTGTTTGTGTTTCAGTATACACACACAGAGGCAACCATGCTGCATCTATGATACCTTAGCTACAACCCTAACAAATACATATTCATAACCTTGTTCTGTGTACAGTATCCACAGCTTGGGAAGAAGGTAAAAGGCCCACGGGATTACTTAGGTAGGTCAAGTTCTCTGTACACCTCCTTGCAGATTAAGCCCTATAATAGCTCCAGCACACTTCAAGTACCAGTGCTGTCACGTTTGCTGTGGAATAAGATGAATACCATAACAGAACTCAACTTTTACCAGCTCCTTTTGTCAACAGTATTCCTGAATGCATGCTTTATAACAGATAAAGAAAATATACTTAACATCTCAGTTGTACAACGAAGCCACAGGTTAGTCCAAGAGATTTTCTCAGACATCCCACCAACTGCATGCACATTGCCTCATGGGCAGAAAGCCCCCCTCTCCTCAAGAAAGCTTGCCCAAGCCTAAGATTAAAGCACATGTGTGTATTTTCTCCCATCACCAGCCATCATGAACTTAGAAATGCCTTGCTGAGCAAAAACTCACACTGAAGCTCTGCCCAAATGACTAACAAACTGAGGCTTTGCCTCACTGTTCAGCCCTGATGCATTCAACCACTTTGGATATACTGGCAAAGCAAAACCCACTTAAATCTCTCTTCCCTACCCTCCAATCCACCTTGCTTTCAACAGCTCTCCTCCAATTTTACCCCCATGTCTTTTGGCTTGTTTGCAGTGCATATTCACTGAGTTTACCATCATTCTCACTCACCCCTCAGCCCAACCTTTGTTTTCTAAACTATTTATATTCTCCATCATCTCTCCTTGTCATCCATTTTGTCTTTTCCTGACAGTACCACATTTAAGTGAGAAAGTCCTTAAAAAGTCCATTACAGATGTCCATGTATTGCAGCAATACTAAATATACACCGAATGTGCATCCCTTTTCAGATACAAGATCACTTTTCAGAGACAGGGATGCGGTGAAGTAAACAAACCGACAGCTGACTGAAGTGGTTACGATGCCAGAATTAACAGCTAAAGGATTTTTAGGTCATAAGTTCAGGCAGCCACAATACCCTGGGCCGGTCACCTGCTCTTTCTTTGGGCAAAAGATTCAATGGCACCAACTGCAGAACTGCATCTTACTGCAAACACCAAGTAACATGAGTCTGCAAAACCAGTATGTATCATGGTCTACTACCAAAAAAACCCACCCCAAATCACCAAGGTAGCTTGCTTAGCCTTAAATACCATGTGCAAAGAACATTTGATCGATACTACCTATAAATACACTATTTATATTTGTAGAAAGAAGCACAGCGCTTCATCTATAAAAATAACCCAACTTGCGGGTGTGACCTAGGCTATAATTACCTGAAAATAAAACTGCAAGAGCAGTTGAAAAAATAGAAGTAGGCAAACATCTGCCTAAGGAGTGTTTCCATTTAGAAAAATAGATTTTTATAAAGCTTCATAGATTTCGCAAATGTTTGTTTTGTGCTCTGATGCCTAGTACTCTGAATAAAGCACACAGGTATCTATGTATGTCAGGGAGAGGAGGAGTACATTAGCAACTTCAAGTTATCTTAAGGCTTACCAGAAGTTACAGTTGGTCATTTTTAATTCATTTCAGACTGCTCACCTAGGACACAGTACAGTGGCTAATAAGGCACACACTCAGCTTCCTCAGCGCCAGCAATTCAGCAACGCATTTTGGGTCCTAGTAGGTCAAACACTTGAGCGGGAGACCCAATAACACAAGGATTTGAAATTCTGAATTTGCTGGCACCCAGGGACACACATCAGGTTCCCCTACACCAGGTACCTGCATTGGGACCTAAGGACACTTGAAGAGCTGGATGCGTTGCAACTTGCCAGGTTATTCCAGCAACTGGGACACAACCAGGCAAGAAGTAGAAATTATCTGGCTGATGAATCCATACTGTAAGACTGCCACTGTACCATGAATCAGTGCTAAATAATTTTGAAGTACCTTGAAATGTTCCACTTCCTCCTCCCCACGATAAGATAACAATTTGCTATAGCACAGCACTAGAAAATCCCATCAGGTTATTTGGTCAAAACACTGCCACGATCAGACAACTGGTTAGGTAGTCATCCAAAACCCCATTGAACTCCTACCAGAGAGCAAGGGGGTGCAGCAGTCAGCTTACAGCACTGAGAACTGAACTGGCTTCAGGTTTGTTCAAAAAATAATACAGAACTTCTTAGTTTTGTTGTTGGTCCTTGAGGTAAAGCAAGTTCTAACCAAATAGTACTTGGAGACGGAAAAAAAATAAGTCAACAAGAACCCGCAAACAAAACTCAAAGTATTTCCTTAAAAAACTTTTCCTTGGGATGATTTAAACATCTTTCATTTTAATAAAATACTAATGCCTCCTCCGTAGCAATATTTAGTGCAGCCAATTATCCTAAAAAGAAGGTCTTTGTGAAAATAAAGTGCTATTTGTTTCCTTTTATCTGTATTTCAAACCTTCAGTATAACCTTAACTTGAACACAGAATCGTGCAATTAAGATTCTTCATACTGTTATTGGAGAGGCTTTGCCTTTTCCCTCAAGCTTACATTAACATACACGTATTTCTATTCAGCACACTGTATTTGATTACACAGGAAATTTAAAGAACATCATTGAGCATTTCAAACTGTGATCCACACCCATGCTCTAGCGCTTTTCACATTTTAAGAGCATCTTGGTACGTTGCGAGGGTGTGGGGGTGTTGAACTTAAAGGATTTTTAAATCACAAACTGATTTTGTATCATAAAAAGCAAATCTCAGAAAAATGTCAATTTGGCCACTAAGACAACACATTAACGTGTATTTCCAGAGATGTCAGTTTGAGCCTGTTGAAGTTAGGTTTGCAAACAGTCGGCTGAACGTAATGCTTCTCAACTAAGGCACGTGCCCAGAAATTTCACAATTTTCCCATGAACATCCAATGAGATTAAAATAAAAAAAAAACACAACAAGAATCAGGATTTTGTTCAGTTTTCTCTGGCCAGGGACAAAACCACACAACTGTATTTAAATGGGTCCCACCTTCCTCAGGCAGACGCGGGCTGTCGATGGCCCAGTGGGCTGGGAGCGCAGGATGCCCGGCAGGGTCTGCGGGCCACGCTGGCTCACCCGCCCGGCAGCTCACTCTGCTGCAGGCTCCTGCCTGGCCTCGGCGACGTGCCGGCACAAGGTGGGCACGGGTCGCAAGTACCGGGGGCTGCTGTACATCCTGATGATGTGCGGGGCCTGGATCCAGGTGTTGATCAGCTGGAAGGCAGCCAGGTCCAGCGTGTGTCCGTCGAAGGCAGCCAGCAAGTTCACGGGGGCGGCTTCCTTGAGGAACCTGGGCAGCGGCACAGCCTCGGGGAGGCCCGTGTTGCCCAGGAAGAAATGCATCAGCACCTGCTTGCGCAGGCAGTCCCTGAGGTACAGCACCAGGTCCTCCAGCCGCTCCACCAGGAACCGCTCATCCCAGGCCTCCAAGGGCCCCTGCAGCAGCAGAGAGAAGAGGGCTGTCTTCAGCACATAGGAGGAGAGCACCCGGCCCCACTGGGAGCAGAAGGGCTCCTCCAGGCCCTGCCCGCGGAGGTCCCGCAGGCCCTTGAGGATCTGCAGGCACTTGAGGTGGCAGGAGGTGGCCGGGGCCTGCTCCTTCAGCCAGCTCAGCAGCCGCTGCTCCTGCCGCGAGGTGTTGAGGCCCCAGAGGGCCTCCGCGGCCTGCGGGCCCTGGGGCGGCAGGGCAGTGAGGTAGAGCGCGTCGCCCAGGGGGATGGCGGGGATGAGGCGCACGGCCATGGAGATGTGGCAGCAGACGTAGTCGGAGCAGGGCACGATGTGCAGTGTGGGCGGCCGCCCGGGGCAGGCCGAGAGGCTGATGCGGCAGCGGTCCTGCAGGCGGTACCGCACCGCGCCCAGGCAGCGCTGCAGGTGGCCCTGGAACCAGCGCAGCACCAGTCCCGCGGAGAGGTGGCTGCGGCCCTGCAGCTCCACACAGAAGCCCTCGGCGAGGGGCCGCTGGCGGCGCGGTCGGCCCGCCCGTGCCCGCAGCCCGCAGACGAAGGCGCCGCAGGGGCCGGCGCGGCGCGGCTGGGGCTCCAGGTGGGGCGGCAGCCGCAGCGGCACCAGCACGTCGAAGCAGTCGGGGCTGCGCACCTTGTGCTGCTCGTAGGCGCTGCCGACGCGCACGAAGTCCCCGCGCAGGCTGAGGGCCAGCGGGCCGGGCTGCAGCCCCTGCGCCTTGGCGGCGCGCACCAGCTCGGCCACGACGCGCCCGACGTGCGCCTTGCTGTGGCCCAGCACGTGGGGCGACAGCCGCAGCTGCCGCGCGTAGAAGCTCTCCAAGGCGCCGCGCCCCGCCCCCGCCGCCCGGGCCCCGCCGGGCCTGGCTCCGCCGCCCGCCGCGCCGCACCAGCGGGCCAGCAGGCAGCCCAGCAGCAGCAGCGCCGAGCCCTTCAGCAGCGGGACCGAGCCGGCCTCCGCCGCGCCCTCCCCGGCCGCGCCGCCTCGCAGGGCCTGGTAGAGGCAGAGGAGCGCGGTGCAGAGCGCTGCCGCCAGCGGCCACGCCACCCGCGCGTCGAGCGCGTAGACGGGCACGGCGCGGCGGGGGCTCGGGCCGCGGGGGTCGTCGCCGCCCGGCCCCGCGGGAGGGGAGCGCCCGCCCCCCGCCGCCACCGCCCCCCCCCGCCCTCCTCCGCCCCGGCCGCCCCCCAGCGCGGGACGCGCCGCCGCCCCCCGCCCCGCTGGCCGCGCGCGCCCGCCTGCCGCCTGCCTGCGCCGCTCCGCCGCGAGCCGTCCCCTTCCGAGGGAAGCGGCGCCGCGTCAGCCGCCCCGTGAGCTCAGAGGAAATGCCGCAGGCGGCGGGCCCTGCCGCGGCCTGAGGGGCCGGGGGCGTTGTCCGCCCGGGGGCCGCCCGCCCGGCTCGGGGCCGCCCGCGGGGCGGGGGGCGGTGCCGCCCGGCCCCGCCCCCGCTCCTGCCCCGGCCCCGCCCCTGCTCCCGGCCCCGCCCCCGGCCCTGCCCCGGCCCCGCCCCTGCCCCTGCCCTGGCCCTGGCCCTGCCCCTGCCCCTGGCCCGGCCCCTGCCCCTGCCCCCGGCCCTGCCCCTGGCCCTGCCCCTGCCCCTGGCCCTGCCCCTGCCCCTGGCCCTGCCCCTGGCCCTGGCCCTGCCCCTGGCCCGGCCCCTGCCCCTGCCCCTGCCCCTGCCCCTGGCCCTGCCCCTGCTCCTGCTCCTGCCCCTGCCCCTGCCCCTGGCCCGGCCCCTGCCCCCGGCCCTGCCCCTGCCCCTGGCCCGGCCCCTGCCCCTGCCCCTGGCCCTGCCCCTGCCCCTGCCCCTGGCCCTGCCCCTGCCCCTGGCCCTGCCCCTGGCCCGGCCCCTGCCCCTGCCCCTGCCCCTGCCCCTGGCCCTGGCCCTGCCCCTGCTCCTGCTCCTGCCCTGGCCTTGCCCTGGCCCTGCCCCTGCCCCTGCCCCTGGCCCTGGCCCTGCCCTGGCCCTGGCCCTGGCCCTGGCCCTGCCCTGCCCCTGCCCCTGCCCCTGCCCCTGCCCCTGCCCCTGGCCCTGGCCCTGGCCCTGCCCCTGCCCTGCCCCTGCCCCTGCCCCTGCCCCTGCCCCTGCTCCCGCCCCTGCCCCTGGCCCTGCCCTGGCCCTGCCTAAAGATGCGAAGGCAGCACTTCAGTTTTATGGTAAGGAAAGTTGTGCCACATAGTACCACATAGATCCACTCATCAAGGCAGTCTGACACATTTGCTGTTCAGGACAAGACCTCTGTATGTAGCATTTGTCCATCACTATTTCTTGACCGTAGGGCTAGATTGTGTATTGCCCTTGTCATGCTTTCTAGAATTTGCCCCACTGCTTTCTGCATAGATACTGGAGCTCGTTTCTAAACATGCATTTTGCTAGAAGTATGTTAGCTCTGTCTCAAATGTTTGACGGGGACAGGATCATCATCCTCGGCTTCTGCTTGTTTAATAAATGTTTTACTGAGCTGAAGATCGCTGAAGTTTAAGGGGCATCTGTGTAAGCTTTCTGTTGTGGTTTAATTTCAGGTGATCTGAGTTACTACTGCAACATGCTACATGTGCACAGTGTCATGGGGCGGCCCCATGAAGGTGAAGGAGCAGTTCCTGAATATGAGAGACTGAAAGCTGAAAATGCTGTAACAAGGAATGGGTCAGAGAAACACGTGCAAGAGAAAGGCTGTACAAATGTTTGATTATGTAATTTGTCTTTATAGGAAGCAAAACATTACTTCAAGTACACAAAAATCATACTTCACAGAAAGAAACTTGTGTTTTATAGCCAAGATGCTGCGCTCAAAGTCAAACCAGGTAACCAAAGTCAAGCAGCCTGAATTAATTCACAGGCAACCAAACCAGGGTGGGAGCTACAGAGATACATCCTAACTGCTCCAACACTGACCTTTGGAGTTACAATCAGGAGGGTTGGGGTTTGGTTTTTTTTTTTTTATTTTAAATTAAAAATTTAATTTGAATTAAAAATAAAGCAGATGTAAAGGTAAGAAACTGTAGGCAATACTGTAACATCTCAACCAGCATAAGGTTCCATACCCCAGGACCAAGAGCATGTTTTCTGACAGCTGTGGGGCAGCTGAAGCCACAACCTTGCTACTCAAATATTGTTCCACAACAGCCATATTTTTGAAAACAACCAGGAAGAGAATAGCATCTTCCTTCCCCACTCCCTGTTCCATGTTTTCCTGTATTTCTTTACAAAGCCGGGTAAGAGGACAAAAACATTCATCATGTTGCTTATTGCCTGTGACCCATCACTGCAACACTTTGTTCTGCACCTCCAAAAATGTTCAAAAAGCACAGCTGTGCTGGTACGAAACCAATTCTTCAGGATGTTTATTGAAAAATGCTGCTGAACTCTATGAACCCATTGGCCCATACATTCAATTTTTACTAGCCTATGCCTTTTTACACCCTCAAGCCCAACATGTTTCACATGCCCTGAAGTCTTGCTACAGGCATACCCATTTTTCAAGATAGTCTGTGCTCTCTTTTCATGCAGGGTTGATTTGATTATCTGCGCGTCCATGCTCAGGAGATAGACAGCTACATCTGCAGGAGCTGGCACGGCCCTTTGTGGCTGTCGGGCAGCTGCTGCCCACGGGGTGACCTAGAGCTCAGCAGCATGGCGATTATCACTGTGGGACCTGCATACAGGGCAACGGCTGCAGCCTCCCAGCCAGCCGTGAGCCCCACAGGCTGGAGAAAATGCAGATGTTACCCCTGTCACTGGACCAAGCCCAGGGGCCGGCTGGCAGAAAGCGTACGACCAGCCACCCCAGACCGGCCAGTGCAAACACTGGCTTGGCATTGCTTGTAAACGTGCCAGACGGTGCTGGGGCAGGCTCACTCAAGCTGCAGAATAACAGGTTGTATACTAATAACCGTGACCTCAAAAGCAGGACCAGAGTGAATCTACATTGATTTTTTACTACTGCTGTTCAAATTACCAGCCAGCCCTTTCTCACCTCATCAGCCAGTGGCAAGATGAGATCTGTGGAGCCTGGGGCTGATAAAAGATGGTCAATGGCGTCTTTTCCAGGTCCTTGGCTGCTGCTTCACAACTCCCTGAGCACAGGCTGGGGCTCTGGGCAAAATGCTGAATACGTCAGAGGTGGGAGACTTCACAGAGGTGCTCAGCTTTACTATCCAGACCTTACTTGGAAAGAGCCAATTTAAGAACCACTCCCTCTGCCTGCTCGCGCAAGCTGAGGGCATTTGATGGCTGCTGTACCAGAACTGAAGTGTTCATGAACACAAAACTGCTTTGAATTACCAAATAGCAACAAGCATCATTCCTCATTACCCATCATTCCAGCCCTACTGAAATTGTGCTGCAGGGGCTGTATTTACTTTGGAATGGATGCAGTTCATCCACATTACCACAGCTTATCCATACTTTGCATTTTACAACCCATCACAGAGGAAAAGAAACCAAATCTTGTCTGAAGTACTTTGCTCCTCTTGTCACTTCTAGTAAAAAACATGTTGACCTTGAGAACAAGTTGCCGTGATGCAACTTGCTTCTCCTGCATGGTCTTCCACCACCTCCCAGGAGCTGAGCCACATACAATACATCTGCTTCTGTGGTGGCTGTCAGATTTCTTTTCCTCTTTCTGTGTCTCCCAAAAAACGAGCAGCTCATTTGTTGGGATTAAAATATCTATAAACTCCACTGCTGGCAATTTATAATGCTGATCCTCCTCGTTTTTCACTTAAGCAGTGGTCTTCTTGCTCCTGTGTAAAGCTTAAAAGAAAAAAGTTTATGAGGTTTTTAATAGCAACTGCGTACTCCAGAAAAATAATAGGTCGTACACTAATAACCATGACCTCAAAATCAGGACCAGAGAGAATTCACAACATCAATTTTTACTACCATTGTTTAAATCAGCCATTGTTTAAATATAGATGTTATCTAAACACTTGCTTCAGAATGTCCCATATCCAGGATATCCTGTTCACTAAATAAGGAATAACGTTATACTTATTCACATACAAGTCTGAGCTAAAAATAGATATCCCAGTATATACGATCTGCACGATATCTCTAGAGATTTGCAGAGGCAAAGGGAATTGGTTTTGGGCATACAGCATCCATTAAAGTTTCTCCACAGTTAGCAGTATTTCATACATTGGGATAACTGATCAGTTAATAATGCAGTTTGCCAGACACTGTCTGAGATGTAGGAAGAGCAGTCTGCACCAGCGAGCTCACCATCTGAGTAGGTAGAAGAAAGTGGCAGAAAGCACAGACAGGTGATGGCATTTGTTTGGTGCTTTCACAATGAGAAATCAAACCTTAGCCTTCCTACCAGCTATCCCGGGCTAGTATCTGCCCCGGCGAGCCAAAGCTGCACACAGTCTACTGCAGGTGCGGGAGGAAATAACATGGGGAACTCTTCATGCACCAGGGATGTACAGCTGCTCTTCTACAGCGAGTGGGTTATACCTACAACTTATTATAATGCACTATTGAACAGCCTATAGCAGAACAGTAGAATAATCGGTAGCAAAAAAATACAAGTCTGAAAGATTGGTCACTTGACTTCGTGCCCCAATCATTACTCTTCTCATTATTTCCTCTGGAAGCAAAGCTGCTAGTACATCTCCTCCCCCAGCCCACTGGGTGGTCCTGCAAGGGAGATGCCATGCTCAAACATCCTTCACCTGCCATTCCTCTGACTCCCAGGTTTTACAGGACACTGTTGTTACAGATTTGCTAATAAGTTAGAATTAATTAACCACATTTGATTTTGTAGAGTTATTTTAATAGGAATATAGAGTTATAAGAAATATTTTAATGAAACTTGTATTTGTACAGCAATAGCTGCTATGAAATCCTCTGTATAACCCGGTATCAAGGCCGAAGGAATTGGTCAGAATCACCTAGTAGGAATGTTTAGAACTTAGATAACAGACTTAAGATTCAAGATGATTGTTTATATGTAACCTAGGAAAATGTACTAAAATGTCAAAATGAGAATTAATGTGAACTGGGGAGGGTCGAGTGAAGCAATTCGTCGTTAC
Organism: Falco naumanni; assembly: GCF_017639655.2. NCBI lineage: Eukaryota > Metazoa > Chordata > Aves > Falconiformes > Falconidae > Falco > Falco naumanni. The sequence goes on from NC_054057.1 coordinate 79,029,316, forward strand.
CTGCCAAGAAACAGTTACCTTAAGTGAAAGGTAATTCCGGCAGGGGGAGATCGCGACCACCGCCTCATATACCACCTACCCAAATCGTACCCCAGAGCCATTTCTGGACCTTTCTCACCTTTACTGCGCAGAATCAGATATGGGAGGAGAGTATGTTAATGATTTTCGGGAAATACTATGATTATGCATGAACACTTAATGAATATGTACGAATAAGTTCTATATAAGGTGTATGATTTTGAGCCATGGTGTGCATTGATCGTGAGAGGACTCACTCACGCATCCGGCCGTCAATAAAGAAATGTCTGCTTATCTTCATCACATTGATGTCGATAAATTCTTCATTCTGAGATTTCGGTAACACTGTTAGTCACAACACGAACCAACAGAGTCGGGCAGATATGAATCCACTTTGTATTGTGGACTCTGCCAGTCACAGCAGCCGGGTGACCGAGTCCCCGTTTAGGGATGGGAAAACAGGAGGAGGTGTCTTGCTACCACAGCCAGCTGAGGAGACTCGGCAGCCCAGGGCTGAGGAGAGCCAGACCTCCAGAGCACGTACATGGACATAGAGGAGTTCAGGGGTAGGGGTGCTACCACACACTGTCTCTTAAAATATTTTCTATTTAGTAAGTGGGATGTTCTTGCCACCTCTGCCAGTCTGTTTGCTCATGAGCTATCAGCAGGCTGTAGCACTTCTTAATCAGAAAGCCTGCAAGCAGACCAGGTCTCTATAAGCCACATATAGGCCAATAAAGGATTTCCTTGCTGTAGAAGGATGGCTTCCTGAGTAACTCATACAGCAATCTCTTGCCCAAACCTACCCTTGTCGCAGACAGAAATACCCTGACTCAATGCTGGCAAGCAGTAACCAGCATCAGCTGGCTCATCTCCAGCTTGTCCCATATTGTTTGAAAACCCTCAAGGGCTTTTTTTGCATAGAAATTTGTGTGAGCAGGACATTTATACTTGCCTATTACACGGGCATTCAGGTAGCCATGCCTGTATGTTTCTAGCTAAGCAATGAAAAGGGAACAAAAACCTCCAGCCTATCTACATTCATGTCAGCTGGCATGCTGAGTTCTGTCTGACAAGCAGTGAGCACGGGGGGCTGCCGCCACACGTCCTCCAGAAAGCTGAAGTTGCTGGCATTGTGAAGAAAGCCAACTACCGCATCGTGGAAAGGCAGCATCTTTCAGCCAGGGGAGCACAGGTGTACAACCATCATATGGAAGGGGAATCAGCAGTAATACTCTGAGGTGTTTCCATGAATGGAGCATTTCCACTGAAAATAGAAACATGAAAGCTCCCTGGGTCGAGATCGTAAGTCTTGCAGCTGCTCTTTAAGGTCAGTATTTGATGTGATCCACGTTTGAATGACAACAGTCCTGTTAATGTATAGCTTCCAGTGCTGTACCTAAAGGCTCCAGCCAACAAGCCCTGCTAACTCTCCCTGGGCAGCGGAGGAGGTTTACATGCTGTACTAGTCCTTGAGCGCACAACAGGGAACAAGTTCTGTTATCAGCTTACAGCCTCAAATAATGAGATGATCCTGGCTCAGCTGACACTCCTCCTGGTAAGCCTGGGCTGGATCACCCACCCAGGGAAAAGGAGGGAAAAAGCAGCATGGGAGGAAACCTGAGTGAGGGAGATCAGGGAAACCAGCTTATCAGCACTTGGCAATTAGGGTGCAAAAAGCTGGTGCTCTGGCTTGCAGCATACGTTGTTCGGTGGGGATGGAAGGCAGCGGTAGCTCTGGGAAGCCTTGTCCTAGACCCTCACCCTCCTCTGATCACGATAGAGAAGGGAAAGGCTAATGGCTTAAAAGGAAAGTGGCCTGTAGAGAAGGAAAAGCAATCCAAACTGATAAAAGGGCCTGAAGTAGCACTGTTTTTAACCCCTGTCTTCCCAGAAGGACTGCAGCAGAGCTCCTCAGGCTCACTTCAGGGAGGTTTCACCCCACACCTACACTGGGAGCCTGGCAGCAACCCCCAGCCAGCACCATCTCCATTGGGAAGTGCCATCCCAGCGACGCCAGCCCACACAGGGTAGCATCCCCTGCACTGCTCTGGCCCACCCAGTGCGGGTAGAAAGATGCTGAGGGGATGCTGCAGGCACTGCTCATCACCAGCTGAAATGAAAGCCTTGCAGCACTGTACCTGGTACAGGAGCTGTATGCACGAGCAATTGTTAAATCATGCCTAAAAATCAGCCTCACTCATGTGACCTTCCTGCTTCAAGGGGAATTCTTTCCCTGCTCGGCTGCCCTGTGAGGGGACCAGCATTACAGCACTGGAGACCGAAATCCTGCCAGGAAGGCTAAACCTGATCTCTTCCCAGCATCCCTCTGCACCAATTTCTCAGGCTGCGCCCCTTTAACTAAGATTAAACATTCCACAGATCGATGCAAAGCAACACAATTACTTCATTTACAAGACGGCAAGTGCAGCATATACCTGTCTTTGTTTAAGGCCAGTCAGAGGAGCTCATTAAATGACAGCTATTTTTACATCTGGTGTCATAGGTTTCCTTATTATTACAGTGTCAGCCACTTGGTACGGAGCTGGGATCATCTTTCATGTCCTACCTTATAATTTACGATACAGAAGGCATCATATTTGCTCCCTGGAGCTGTAAAATACAAGTCGTCCTTCTGATCTCACACAGGTACAAATACAAAGCAAACACACCAAAACAAGAGGAACGACACAGGCTCACCCAAGGGAGACAGAGCCCCAGCCCAAACCACTCTGATAACAAGCTGCTTCAGGGCTGCATTTTATTTCTTTCTTTAGCCCCAGGAATGCATTCTGTCTCCTGTTGCCTTTGCCGTCTCTGAAGTGGTACCTGCAAATGGGGGAGGAGAACAGTGAATGCAAAAGGTGTATTTTCCCCTATCGCAGCAGCAGTGGGGACATGTCCATGACCTGGCTGAGGTCCTACTACTGCAAACAAGTGTAATAGCCCCCAGGGCTTGTACAGTGCTCAGAGAAGCAAGCAGGAGGTTTTGCAGATGGGACATACAAGCACTTTCCAGAAGAGCAATCAAGATGCTGAGACATCCTTCTCAGCAGCCATTGGTATCTCCCGTGCCACTGGCACAAGGCCCCTTTGGCTCCCTGGAGGTGGCTTCTCATCAGCACTGGGATCATGCCGCAGCACCCCAAACCCCCACCCTCCCCAGCAGCAGGGTCACCAGTGCCCCTGGGATGTTTATATCCAGGTCATCTCTGAATGGAAAAGAACATGCTCAAATTAAAGGAGGACATAAATGTTGGAGAAAGCACGAGGCAGCAAAAGACCACATAGAAATTAAGTGTAACAGACACCTTTGCAGCACCACACATCAGGGACCACAGCTGTGGCACTGCGGTGCGCAGGCATCACCAGCCACCCTCACAATAAATTACTGGTCCTCATGGTAGTAGTAAAAAAAGGCTATCCATGGTGGCCAAAGAACGAAAAGCTTGAATTGAAAAATAAAAAGGAACCATTACTCATCCAAAACAAGACTTCTGCTCAGATCACAGCTCTTTAAATGACACCACATTGTCCTCATATGAATCCGTTATTTCCCTCCCATCTCTCTGCTCTGTCTGCTGCCCGGTGTGACAGATAACAGAGGCTTGGGGAAAGATGCCTCAGGCTGAACAAATTTCAAGCTCCCTCTGAAAGCACTTTGATATTGAAAGTTACGCATTTTATATTTCCATACCTTTTGTTCTACTGTGGTTACAGCTTTTCTGGGATCTGATCTGATGGGAGCATTAAGATCTTATCTCTGCGGGAAGATTTTTGGTTGTTTAAGAAGTATGAAATACTGAGGGTTGCATCTGAACTCTCTAAGAGATTTCAGTTCACACAATTTCGGCATATGGCTCTGGAATAAATAATACACCCTCTTTCTAGGTATTTTTTTTGTTAGGTTTATGAATTACAAGCTTAGGAAATATATTTTAAATATCACTCCTAAATGTATTAGAGTCCAATGAATTATTCATGATGATCAAATGCTTCATTGGATTTATTTCCCTTGTTTTAATGAATCATTCATGGACTCCTGGACATTTATCTTACTTGAAGCTGTTCACCAAACACTTTGAACAAGCAATTTTGAACCAGTGGGTTTCTCAGAGACCATTTGCCTCCAGTATCCTCTGCCATTTCTAGTTTATGCTGTGCATAGAGCTGCAGATGTGCTACCACACTGATTCAGCTCCCCAAGTAGATAACTAAATAAATAACAGAAGGCAACTGAAGGCAGGTATTTGTACCAAGAACAGGTTATCTCCCAAACAGCCACCAAGTCCATTTACACCATGTCCATTGATCAAAGAAGGGGTTGGAGGGGAGAAGTAGAAACAAACGTAACTTCATTTCAGTGCCCATCTCCATCCATCAGCAAAAGGCAAACCATCCTGGTCAAAACATACCTGAATCGGGCCCAGTGGTATGTGAAAGCTCAATGGCAGCCAGGTTGCCCTCTCCTGGCCCCCAGTCACGTTGTGGGTCCTCCCAACAGGGTGACACCACCTCTCCTCTGCTTCACGGAAAACCAGCTCCTGCTCTGCACTGTGAGCACACCATTTGTCACCAGCTCACCAAGAAGGGCTGGAAGGCTTTGAGTCCAGGAAAGGTGTAAATATGCCCGTGCACGCTCTCCACCCCAGGACAGCCACCGGAGAGCACCCAGTGGACTTGAAGTCGTGGCTAGTGAAATGGTTTTGCCAGCCCTCCTAAATGTAAAGGGCTCCAACAGCAGCCACGTGGCAGGCACCGCCTGTCCACTTGTGGCCTGCCCAGGCATGGGCAACTCCACACCTGAGCACGGCTCATCACTGATGATTGCAAGGGGGCCGTAGCAGCCCTTATCCCTGTGAACCCTCTCTCTGAAGGCACATCATCCATTCCTCAGCTCAACAGACACGCAGCATTAATGCAAGACACATACCGACGTGCATTTGCATAGATACTTTCACCCACCCATCAATAACCAAAATAAATTGTCATGGTAATACTTGTACTTGGTTACTTTCAGCACAAGAGTTTGATTCTTTCTGTAAACCCCTGCAGCAGAGCACTGCTGGATCAAGGGCACAACTGGACTCGCCCAATGATTCGAATCAGTAATACCTTACAAAATTATTTTAGAAGCCAAGTAAAGCAATGCCCAGAGAAAAACCAGACCTGACCTGCCCAGCAAAGCAAAGCAAAATGAAACACCTAAAATCCATTTAAGAAGTTCCATGATTTAAGGCAAATACTGATGGGTGGTGGCTATGACTTCTGAAACTTCATAGCATGGAAGTCTTCTAAACAAAGGGGCAAGAAGCAGGGGCATGGGTCCAGCTACAGAGACCAAATGGACTTGATTCACTTTGGATTCTTTATCCTTAAAACAAAAACAAAACAAAAACAAAAAAACAACAAAAGAAAGCAAACAAAACCAGCTACTGAATCAAGCCCACGACCGTGTGTTAGCAGTTTCAGATTGTTGACTGTTTGCATGAGAAGCAGATTAATATCTTGGTATGTGGGATAACTCAAGAACGAGTAAGTGTTACCCAAGACAAACAGGTTGAACCAAATAAGACCAGAGGGTGGTAAAATAATTGCCAGATGCAGCAACATTTATCATTGGTTTTACAACGTGGACAAATACTCTCTAGGAAATCTCTGTAAACTTCTTTTGGCTTTACGCTCCATTTTCATATCTAACACATGCAGTTCACATACATAATTTGTTCTCTTAGTTTCTCTTGGCTGTGACAATAAGACTTTGCAAGTGAAATGTCTGGGGTTTTTTCAGTAAATCTGAAAGACAACTGTATTAGAGTAAGTTGTTCTTAACTCACTCCAGCACAGCTTGGAATAAGTACTAGGTATGAGATGACATATGGCAGTCGTATTGTAACATAGCTTCTTAAAACAAAGGCTGTGTTAAGTATTACATGTATTTTGGTATGTGCAGGGAAGATAAAAAGGGGGGGAAATATAACCACAGATTTTCTTGTTAATAGGAAAGTCACCAAAAACAAGACACAGGGCTGTCACCACTGAGTGGCGAGTTACTTCTGTTTGACAACCCAGTCAACAGAGAATAATGAGTCAGTTGGAAAGAAACAGTGAACTATCAGGTCACTCAATCGGTCACTTCAAAGCAGTCACTTCAAGTAAGCTTCAGAAGTGTTACTCAACACTTCTGCAAACCATCCAAGCAAATATCAGGTAGGTCCAGGTGGCTTGCCATACTTTGCCTGCTCCATTTGGGATTTTTCCATGGGAAGGCTTCAGGTTACTCATACCAGTTTACCAGGATAAATCCTCTTGCTTGTCACCAACCTGAAACATCCAGCAAGCATTAGGATTCATGCCACATCTGTTGGAGAGGAGCACATGTTCCAGCTTATGCTGTACCAGCACTTTGTGCTGCAAGTCTCTGCGTTTATGACAAATGACAAGCAAATACAGCCAGCTCTGGAGTCTGTCTATAAACACATGTACCTGTCATCTTTCTTTGCAAGGCTCAGCTGCCTGAGAACTGATCCCTCCTGCATTATCCCTTTAAACATATGCATGATGTCTTGCTACATTCTCACATTTTGTGTAAACAATAGCACTTGAGTCACTTAAAATTAAGATATTATTTCTCATTAGCAAGTATTGCTGTGATATTTGGGTGGGAAGAATTGAAAAGCAGACAGTTGTTACATGAAAAAAAAAAAAATCACAACATTTCAGCCACCTTAGAAGCCTTCAAGTAAAATGCATTTTTCTGCCAAAATCAGAACAGTGAGGGCTGACAAGATGAGATGTGGAAGACAGCTCCTCATCCATCACTAGCAGTTAGCTTTCCAGGTCATGGTGGAATTGAGCCATTAAGTTGTACTTGCAGAACAATCTCACCAGTGATTTTAAGTCCTGCTGCTGTTCTTTTGCTGGATAAAAACCACTTAAAAGTAGCAAAGTCTGCACATTTTCACAAGATACCAGGAGCGCTCTATGGTTAGTACAGGCATCTGAGCGGTTCAACTCCTTTACAATTTTATTTCCAGTGTATTTCTGCCACAGACTTGTTCTGTGGCCACAGGCAAGTTGCTAAAGTCTCAGGACAAATTTAGCCTGGAGTATCAAATTATCCCTGCTGGTTTCGGACTTAAGCCCAAGCATAAACTTACACCTCTAGTAGACTTGCACCCAGTAGCCTTCTCTTAACCCAGCCCTAAAGCAAAGCCCCTTTCTCATAGGAATGCCACGGGCTAGTAGAGATAAGATGTTTGTTAAATATGACAGCATCACTCCAGAGAGGACAGCAGGGGTCTGCTGTGCCTGCCTCCGGATCCACAGCCGTTGGCATGGGGAGACTCGGGATGACAGATCCAGAGAGCAGAGGCCCTACTGTGTTTCAGCGTTTAGGCACTAGTCCTGGGAAAGCAAGTTGCGTGTGTTCTCCTTCCCAAGAAGTGGGTGCCATCCCTGGAGCATGTCTCTTCCCCCACAGAAGGGAGAAAACAATTTATCAGCAAGATGAGACACAGTTTTAAATTAGACACAGGCTACTGTTTAAAGAGGAAATTTACTTTAATCCAGAGACAGCAACAAAGATCAACGTGATTGAGTCATCTGCCTTGGCACTGCATGTCTGTTGCTCCTATAAGCAAATGCTTTTCACTCCACTAGATGTTTTAGGCGTTTGCACACACAGTGAGCAGCCTTTGACTATACAGATGCCCTCAAACCACAAACTTGACAGAAACCCACGACAGCTTGGTAGAACACAGCGGAAGGCTGGACAAGATGACCCCCAGAGCTCCCTTCCAAGCAACACTGCATGATTCCTGAGCTTCCATCAGAACATCACTTACTTCCAGTTAAGAACAAGCACAAGTAAAGGCAGTGCCATGGCCTTAATTTGTGAAACAAAAGATATTTAGCACCAAAAAAATTATCTTTTTTACTATCAGCATAGGTGTATTAATTTGCATTTTAACACAATGAAATGATGCTGCTGCCATACGGTGTATCACTGGACACAGAAGTACCATCCCCTGACCTGCTTAGGTTTGGGTTCTGCTCTGTAAGACTGCAGTATCAGGTGGTACTTCTCAAAAACACCTGATGTGAACAGGAGGCTGCATTTGTCGAAAGCATCTAATGACAACAAATGGCATTTTCCTGCCAACACAGTCGAGTTGTTCTGGAGACCTGTTACCCACTTAACCTGTTCCAATTAACTGTTATTTCACTTTACTCAACATTAAATCAGCCCCCCCAACTCTAAACAGGGGCGTAACAAGCTTTCCTCAACAGAAGTTGTACTCCCAGAGTAGCAGAACTTAACTGCAAAGCTGCTGTCTCTCTCCTAAATCTATTTGGATTTTTCATCTCAGCCACTCTGGGGAAATGGAATTAACAACAGAAAAATGGTACCTTTAAGCAGCCTCCTCCCTTATCACACATATTCCTCCTCTGAAGTGGCTAATATTGTTGACTTATCCCTTTAAGTTCCCCAAGCGTAAAATACATACAGAATTCAATGCAAGTGACATGCCACAACTCTGAAGCTAGCAACAAAAAAAAGTGACTGGCACACCATTTGAAATTATATCTTCCATAAAGTCAAGAAACGAGGCAGACAAAAGGGACTGTATAAATTAAATAACCCCTAAAACACTAAAAAAAAATACAAGCATACAGTCTGTGTCATCCCCAGCATAGGAATTGTATGGCATATGCTCAGACAATTTGTAGCAAGCCTAGCTCTATTATGCTCAAGTGAGCCACACAGATTTACTCCAGACAAAGATCAAGCCCATTAGATCTGGTATTTCTTCTATCTGCAATATTTATCATCTCAGACAATGATTTAGCTCTCTGCCAAACAACCTTATGCGTTCCATTTTACATAACTCAAGGCATAAGTCCATTCAGCTTGTGTCAGCATCACCACATTCATCACAGCCACGGGGATTAGATTTTTGCCTAGCCTAGCTGTGGCAGCAAGAGGCTGAAACATGTACTGGCACAGCCAGCCCTATGCCACCTTGGCATCACAGGCGTGCCTTGCTGCCCTGACAGCTTTCTAGAGCTGTTTCTGACAGGCCACAGATCTTCAGAGCTGCATTGAATTTCCATAACCATCCTTCTTGCTTCATGAGACAAGACCTGCTGTTGCCTGTTTGCTTTGCTTTGCTAGATTTTTCTCCTCCTGAGCCAGTGCAGTTGCCTACAGACGGTGCGGAGGTCCTGCTTCAGATGCTGTCAGAGCATCAGAAAAAGCCCCACTGCTCAGAAGGACACACCATCTGGCCGTGTCACTCACCTCCAAGCACCATCGTTACCCTTAATCTCTGACTCAGAGCAGCTCTGCAGAATCAGGGCCAGAGCATCCCCAGCACTGATTGCAGGAGAAAAGCACAAAAGGTAAGATGCTGATCAAGGAGCAGATAACATCCCTGTAGGCCTACACACACAGATGGATACCCTCTGCTCCTCCTCACTGAAAGATAACACTCTCCTCTGGAGGAAAAAATCAGGATCAGGCCCTTGGTTATCACAGGAGCTAGAAGGAGCCCTCGCTACTTTGAGGGGAAGGATTTCATCCCACTAGATATTACAAGACCCAGTGATGTGCTTAGCTTATGGTTCAGAAGGGAGCCCCAAAACCCGAAGGCACGGTGAAGATCCTGCCATCTTCCCCACTCCTTGTTTTGAAAATGCAGCATCTCACAGCCTCCCTGTCGGATCCAAGTTCTTTTTCCTCTGTCAACAGGACCAGAGTTCATTGAGAATCACTATGATAACAGATTTGTATAAGCTGTATACTTTGGCCTCTGCCTGCCATTAACCCCTGCCAAGATGGCTCACATTAGTCAGCTTTAGTTCTGCCTCAAAATAACATCAAAAAGAAACTATCCTCGCAGCAGCTGTACAATAGAAGTTCTGTGCTGCACCTGAGCATCTCTAGTCCTCCTGTAACCTTCTACCAGCTTTTGTAGACTTTCAAAATCTGAAACATTTCTTTTAAAAAAAGTCCCTTTTGCATGCGGAAAATGAAAAGCAACTCCATTTTCTTTGTAAGACAACAAAAAAAGAGGAACTGCCAGTGAGCAAGGATATGCACAGCCATTGGAAGTGGCAGAAGAACAGCTCACCCACACTTCTGGATGGGCACAAATATGCTGCTCCAGTAAAAAGAAAGAACAAATCCTGCTCAGGAGCATAAAGCAGAGTTGTTCTACCGATTCATATTTTATGCTCACAGCTAGAGACAGCATTACTGTCTGACAGCCTACTCAAATGTGCAGGATGTGTTCAGCTGCTGAGGACAAAGAACTCACTGTGAGCATTCTCACAGTTACTGCAGATATGGCACTGACCTCACACAGTGACTTCCTGACATTTGATGTTCCCAGCCTTTGGCCAAACTAAATGCATTAAAAAATGAGGTTTGTCTCTTAAACGTTGTTGCCCCAAGCGAGCAGCGCGTGATGGTCTTGGAGGCCACCCACATCTTGGACAAAGAATCACATGAACACTTCTCTATGTCAGCAGCAAATCCCACAACAAAATTGTTGAACACCACCGCAGACATCTTCAGAGAATCCCCGTAAGCCCTGCTGTGGAGAGCATCAGGCTTCAGCCGAGTGCCATCTATCTAGGGAAGCCCCACAGATGCCTTGTTTAGTATTCAGTCCTGAGATGTAAGATGCTAAGAGACCAGGAAACTGTCTGGTTCGGTTTACAGTTTATATCCCAAGACCACTGTATGCATGGATGTGCAACTTCCAGCTTTGAGTCAAAACATGCTGTGCCCCTCCCTCCCCAGCTTTAACAATGGATGTATAAAAGACGCCGTCTCATGCTGCCCCTGTTATTAAAGGCTTTACAATGGACTATTCATCAAGCAATCTTTTTTCCCCTTTTTACTCAATTATGGAAGTCCATGACTTACATGACCGCACTGCATGTTCTTTCAACACCACTCATTACCCCTTTAGCCACTTCAATTAACTGTATTCCTTCTTGAACGTAACTAGGAATTTTCCACAAACTAGCAGCATACCAAATGCTTTAGAGAAATTAAGGCAAGAAATCTGCTAGACGCAACTTTTGTTCAGAAAATTGGTCAAGTTAGGGAAGATACTGTGTTAGTCTGATATGATGTACCTTTAGTAAACTCAAGTTTACATGCACGCTTCTTACAACTGCCTGGGGCTGAAACAATTAAAACAAGAACCCCTTAGAGCTATCTTCTTATTACCCAGTCCCTGAGAAATCTGTGATTTAGCTTTGAACTCCTCCAGTCCAGTTATTCCACTGGGTGTGCAAACCAGTCATAGAGAACCAAAAGCTACTTTGTTTGGACAATGTAAATAACACTAGTGGTTTGAGCATAACCAGGCCACACTTGCAATGGTGTGATAGAAGTGATACTTAAAGAATGTCCAAAGTGTCAGTCATAATAAATTATACAGAACAGGAGTTTCTATATTGACATTCAACCTTCAGTCTAAGCTCCTTCACAAAAAAAGGGTAAATAATCCTCTTTAAGAAGTTCTTCATGTACAATTACACACCAATCAGTACCAACAAATACTAACAGAGCTACTCAAAGAGGTAGACTCAGATGTACCTGGATTAAATGCTGTCTGAAGCCTCACCAAGCTTCCTGATGCTTGAATTTGAGATGCTCTGAGATGCTGCTCCCACAGGTCTCTGATTCCTGATGGCATCCCTGCACTTCTTATCCTCCTCTGGTCTCAAAGCAGCTACAAAGTCAGTACATAGCATTTGGCCAGCACATCAGAACCAGCACACAGCAAAACTTCACCACATTAACTAGCCTCAATATAACTGTAGCTTCACCATATAAGGTAAAAATCAAGATCGGCAATTTGGCCCCATTCCTCATGATAGTGAATGACTTGCTACTATTTCATTTCTTGATTTTCTAGGTTTATACCCATTACATCCCGCATCCATAGCTGACCTGTTCAATTAGTTATATCCTACTGCCTGGGCTAAGAAATACTGACTTCTAATAGATTATAGCTGTTAACCAGAAAACAAGAAGCAAGAAATTCTGCTCCCTGATCTGTCAAGCTTAGCTACTCTTATTAAGAAAAAAAATGAACAAACCAAAACAAAACCCACAAAAACCTGTAGAAATGGGAAACCCTTTAAAACTGGGAAAAAAAATTAGCTTATAGTTGTTAAACAAGTTGCATCTCCTCAAAGTTTTAGAAGCATGGATATAAGGGGAAGAGCATGGATATGTGCCTTCTTTGACCCACAATTCTGTTCACAGGGTTTCCCTCCCTTGCCACCTACAGTCAAAAGATCATGCTTCTCAGCTATAAAAATGGAAGTCTCTCACAGGGAATTTAAATGTTTGTATCACAATATCAGCATCTTCTATATTATCCATAGGCATTTGGAAAGACATAAAGAACAAAAGATGCATTCTTGCGCAAAGTCCCTTTCATACCTACCAGTTTAAGACATTCTAATTCCACTGCTGTACCTTCATCTTCTGCAATTAGTATTTAACAGAACAGGTGTGTACAACTTCGTCTTTTTTTATTTCTACTGCTCCATGCCAGGGTACCAGCAGAAAGTCTAGAGAAATTATTCAAACATGGAGAAAGTAAAAGCATCTCTGTTTGAGAGCCACTGAAGACTAGCAGCAAAGTAAGACAAACTTGAAAGCTGTAAGAGAATATTAAGGGCAATTTCACAGGTGCTCCAGGTTACTCTCTCCACCTGCTTTATCTCAGGGATTAACTCCTTACACTCAGGACAAAAAAAAAAAACCAAACAAACCCCAACAAAAAAAACCCACAACTACAAAAAAAAACCCAAAGGAAGAAAAATTCTACTTAAAGAATTCAGAATTGAGCCTGAAAAAAAAACCCAGAAAACCCACAAACAAGTCTTCAAATGAAAGTCTTAATAATACCACTCTTCATTCAAGACAGACTACTTACTAGTACTTCATTTACTTATCCTGAAAATAGAACTCAAAAATATCCTTAGTTAGTATTAACCATTTTAAAGAGAGCTAATGAGCTCCAGCTTATTTCAAGTACATACAAATTTGAAGACAGAAAATGTATTTATCATTTTATGTGTGTATGTATACACACATATTATATATATAAATCATGTATATACATACATCTTTTGCTGCCACCTTGTGAACAGTCTCTGAATAAGAAGGTTTAGCTCACACAGACCCAGTTCTGCCACCTTTATTCATATCTGGCTCAACTGACTTCAGTACAGATACTTTTTGAACGGGTACTCCACGTGACAAAGGGTGGCCAAACCAGATGCTTAGTGAAGAAAGTTTTAAAAGGCTGAATAAAATAACTATTAGTCTTCTGCAATTTCCATACACTTTTGTGTCACAGTTTATTGCCACAAACATCATGGAATATACCACTAAATTCTTTCTGATAAAAATATCGCAGCTTTGCATCCAAGTTGTATAGCTGTCTTCAAAATTGAGTAAGCTGGTGCCTGTAAAATAAAGAATAAGAGATTAAATACAACTAATGAAGTGTTGAGCTAGATTGTGGTAAGGAATAGTAAGCATTAGCTTAAAAAAACCCAACAAAACCAGAAGAAAGCAAAAACACTAACAAAAAAAACCACTAAAAAATGCCTGTATTTGTAGTCTAATCTACCCTAGAGAAAACCAAATTAAAACCAGTCAGCTTTACAGAATCCTTCCATTTCCCCACAAATATAAGTCAAGAGAAAAAAAGGAAAGAAGTCACACGTTCCTCATACGGTATACAAGGCAGCACAGAATTTACTTCAGTACTTCACACCTCCTAATATGGTTGTTTGATGATGCCTGAAGTTCCCAGTTGTATGGATAGCACTTATTAGCCTTATCTTAAAAAATATTTAATCTAAAGTTAAAATAAAATTAAAAATTGTGCAGAGGACACCTCTTGGGAAAACACAATCACTTTAACACTTGACACGAGTTCTGACAGGTTCAATTCTCTTCTAGGAAAATTAAAGCTATGTTATTACAGTGCTTTTTCATATTTATCTTTGGGAAAGAATATCAAGCACCTTTTCTATTTCTCAAAGAACTACGTCACAGTCACTAGGTAAGGAAGATAAAAGCATCACAGCTACATCCTCACTAAAAGTGTAAATCAGTTAACATTGTACTTACTGCTTCTGCATCATACTCGAGACCAATGTCATGGTGCTCCCATTCATCATCCCGAAACTGCTTGATTACCTTTAAAAACAGCAGTTAATTAGTAAGTCTACTTTGCAGAAAAATCAAGGCAGCTAGCATAAAAAACTATACGCTGTTGACCATTGTGTGCACCAGGGCAGGCATCTGAGGTGCGGGTCTCACAAAGACCTGAATCCACAATTCAGCAAGAAGGCAATTATTTACAGCATTACTCAAACCTAAAGTTCTTTTAATAGTCTCCAAAAAAGTCTTTAAAATCAAGCTGCTGTTTAATATATCGCTATCTTTTTCACTGTTTCAAGAAAATCTGTAGTTATACTAACTTGTAATGCTAATTAGTTTCACACATACAAATTATTTGGACAATTTAAATAACAAAATTAAGGTCCCTGCCTTGCCAGATGATCAGCAAGGGTGTTTCCCTGTAAGCCAACAGGGCTTTTGTCCATTCCAGCATGTTCTCAAGACCACTATTTTTCTCTGCTAATTTTTCAACTGGGACAAAAAGGTTGAAAGAATTTTCTCTCAAGATGCCTGCAGATAACCAGGATTGCTTAATAAAGCGCTCAGTATTTACAGACACCCAAGCACTGTCCCCACCCAACAAATTGTATCACTTTTGGTTTTGTCGCTAGTCCTTCCCATATTGACACTGTGAATAACCTTGCTGCTTAGCTTTTTCTCTTTATTTTGAGCCCCCTCAGTTTATAGATTTTATTTTCAGGGGTAGAATTTCCCTTATGCACGTCAGCATAACCTGGGTTACCTCAGATACTATTTCTGTAGCTAGAAGACATATTTGGAGTAACCAGATTTAGCTACATGTTAAACAATGCACAATAGAATTGGAAATTAAGAAGCAGACCCTAAAGCAAGATCCCACCCAACAGAGCACAAACAAGCTCGATGTGCTGCACGTGGAAACAGGTCAGTGTCCCACAACCTGGCTGCTCATAGCTGGGACGGGTGCACTCTACGCTGGGTTAAAAGCCGGCGGGATGGCCAAGCCCAAAGAGCAGTAGTAAACGGAGTTACATCCAGCTGGCAGCCAGTCACAGGTGGTGTTCCCCAGGGCTCAGTGCTGCCGCTGGTTCAGTCTAATATATGTACAATCTGGATGAGGAGATCAAGTGCACCCTCGGGTCGCAGATGACACCAAGCTGGGTGGGAGCCCTGATCTGCTTGAGGGCAGGAAGGCTTTGCAGAGGGATCTGGGCAGGCTGGGCCGATGGGCCAAGGCCAGCTGTATGAGGTTCAACAAGAAGTGCCAGGTCCTGCACTCTGGTCACAGCCACCCCACACAATGCTACAGGTTTGGGGCAGAGTGGCTGGGAAGCCACCTGGCAGAAAAGGACCTGGGGGTGTTGGTTGACAGCTGGCTGAATGTGAGCCAGCAGTGTGCCCAGCTGGCCAAGGAGGCCAACAGCCTCCTGGCTTGTATCCGAAACAGCGTGGCCAGCAGGACCAGGGAAATGGCTGTCCCCCTGCACTGGGCACTGGTGAGGCTGCACCTCCAAATCCTGTGTTCATTGTTGGGCCCCTCACTGCAAGAGGGATGTAGAGGGGCTGGAGCGTGTCCAGAGACAGGCAACAGAGCTGGGGAAGGGGCTGGGGCACAAGTCCTGTGAGGAGTGGCTGAGGGAACTGGGGATGTTCAGCCTGGAGAGGAGGGAGCTCAAGGGGACCTTATCGCTCTCTGCAGCTCCCTGGAAGGAGGCTGTAGGCAGGTGGGGGTCAGTCTCTTCTCCGGGATAACAAGTGACAGGACAAGAGGAAATGGCCTCAAGTTACACCACTGGAAGTTTAGACTGGATATTGGGAAGATTTTCTTCACTAGAAGGGTTGTTGAGCCCTGGAACAGGCTGCCCAGGCAAGTGGTAGAATCACCATCCCTGAAGTGTTTAAAGAACAGTAGATATGGTGCTTAGGGATCTGGTTCAGTGGTGGACTTGGCAGCCCTGGGTTCATGGTTGGACTTGATCTCAAAGGTCTTTTCCAATCTAAATAATTCTATGAAACACCCTGCAGGACTGTGTCCCAATTTGATGCCTAAAATACTGGGGGAATTTTTGATCCCCACAGAGCTAACAAACATTAGCTCCTTACACGCTCTGAACAGCGTTCAAAACCAGAATGTGAATGAGGTGCTGGCTGACAGCAGGCTTGGTACGAGTCAGCAGCGCGCCCGGCAGACAGAGAGCAAAATGCACGCTGGGATGCATCAAACACAGCATGACCAGCTGGTCAAAGAGGGGATTATCCCGCTGTATTCTGCACTGGTGCAGCCTCACCTGGAGTGCTGTGTGCAGTGCTGGGCCCCACCATGTAAGAATGATGTGAAGGTGCTTCAATACACCCAGAGGAGGGTAACCAAGCTGGTGACAGGGCTGGAAGGCATGTCCTATGAGGAGCAGCTAAGGACTTTGGGCTTGTCTAGTTTGGAAAAAAGGAGGCTGAGGGGCAACATCATTGCTTTCTACAGCTTCCTGAGGAGGGGATGTAGAGAGAGAGGTGCTGAGCTTTTCTTATTGGGATCCAGTGATAAGACATGTAGGAATGGTTCAAAGCTGCATCAGGGGAGGTTTAGACTAGACATTAGGCAGCATTTCTTTACTGAGAGGGTGGTCAAACACCAGAACAGGCTTCCTAGAGAGGTGGTCAATGCCCCAAGCCTGGCAGTGTTTAGACATTCAGACAATGCCCTTAAATAACATGCTTTAACTTTTGGTCACCCTGAATTGGTCAGGCAGTTGGACTAGATGATCACTGTGGATCCCTTCCAAGTGAAATATTCTCTTCTAACTATATAATCATATCCAGTATAAGCAAAATGTTACTATGCAATCACATTTTCTCCTTTTGACTCCCCTCTAAACCCTTCCTTTCACTCAGAACGAGTCAAAATTAAAGCAGTTCTCCCAATCAAAAGGGAAATACTGAATTACTGAAAGCATGCTGTAGCTAATCCAACATACATTTTAATTTTGGTGCTTGATCAATTTAGTTGCCGCTGAAGGAAAAAATATCCTTTTAACCTAAAGTTTTTGTTGACTTCAGCATTCTAAGCGATAGAACAAAGAACTGTAAATTATATGAGCCTATTATTTTAAAAAGACTAAAGTAGTATTAGGTAATTCAATGGATGTGTTAACTACTTTTTACATTTATAGTTTAATACCTGCAACAGTTCTTTGTACTTTTCTGGATCTTCTTCAATAAGAGTTCGGATCTGGCTATTGTAGTGATCCGATATGCTCTCTTCCACTGCCACTGTGCAAGCCATTGCACCTTTCTTTCCAAGCAAAGCACTTCCAGCCCCTGTGATTGTGGTACCAAACATATGAAAACAATTAACACAAATAATTGACACATCTGAAGACTTCACAAAACAATAATAATAGTAATAATACTAACTCACCTAAAACAAAACCTGCTACATTCCAAAAAGGCAACAGAACAGTAGGTCGAACTCTGTATGCAACCATTAGTTCATTGAACTTTTTGAGGTGATCTTTTTCTTGATTCCACATTTGCTGCAAAAGAGCCAGATCACAGTGAAGTAAAAAAAACAGGAAAGTTAAACTCTTCCAATAAAACTAATAAATCCAACGAAAACCAAGACAGCTCAGGCCACTAATGCTGCTTGTGGAGGTAACACTATTCACATCCCAAAGAAGAAGTGGTGAAGATGGGTAGATGAGGATAGTTATTAAAAGGCAACATAAAAATATTTGCAAAGTAAGAGTCTTCATGGCAGCACTATCCTAACTGCAGAACTGGTAACCCCCTTACCACGTAATCCTGCTGCTCTTTGTAAACCCACATTTGAACGCATTCAGAAAAAGATGGACAGCTATCTTACCAGGAAAGCTGCA
Source organism: Falco naumanni (assembly GCF_017639655.2). Classification (NCBI taxonomy): domain Eukaryota; kingdom Metazoa; phylum Chordata; class Aves; order Falconiformes; family Falconidae; genus Falco; species Falco naumanni. The sequence goes on from NC_054057.1 coordinate 79,047,418, forward strand.
ATTTTTCAACTTCATTCGACCACTATTAATAAAGTACAAATTAAGCATAAACACAGCGATCGGTTTAGATCCACGTTCTTACCTGGATAACGGGCCCCACGCTGGACCTGCCCAAGACGGCCATCTGTCCCGCATAAATACGGTTTGCCCCGTACTCCCCGGCATGGTCCACGCGGATGATGCGGTCTATGACGGGCTTGTTGATGCCCTCCAGAGTCACCCGCGTGCTGCAGAGCCTGAGGGGAACCCCTCCGGCGGGCGAAGCCCACCGCCCCCGGAGACCTGCCGGAGAGACAAAGGTGACGCCAGCTCCACCGCCGCCCAGCCCCCGCCCGCGGCAGGCGGCGCCGGCCGGCGGTGCGAGGCCCCGGGCGGCGTGAGGCGGTGCCCCGCCAGGCTGAAGGGGGGGCAGGCGCGGGGGCCGAGCCGAGCCGAGCCCCTACCCGCCCGGCAGCGTCGCAGGGCACACCGCACAGCCGGAGCCGCGGCGGCCGCCACCTCCATCCCGCTGACCCCCACAGCTCCTCCCCGCGTCGCGCCGCCGCGCCGTCATCACCGCGGGCCGCCGCCGCGCCGCCCGCCCCCCCGCCATTCCCATTGGCTCCGCCAGCGGCGCTGCATTGGAAAGCGGAGCTGTCAGTCAGCGCCCGCGTCCCCTGGCTGCCGTGGGAACGGCGGCACGAGCCGGCCCGGGCGCGAGCGGCGGGGCGGAGCCAGCGCCGGCCACCTCCAACAGGCAGCCGGTAGAAAAACAATGAATCGGTGACCGCGCGTGGATTTCTTTACAACGAAGCCAGAAAACATTCCAAAACATTCCATAGAGAGAACAGTTTCTCACGTATTAACTAACAGCGTACTGCTGCAAAATTCAAGTAACAAACACGACTCTGTACAGAAAACCCTCATGCACAATCTTTGAATGAAGAAAACAATTACCAGTCTACTCAACCAGCGCTCCGAGCCCCACGGCTCCAGCGGTTCACTCAGCCAGAAGAAACGTCAACTTGAACGATCCTGACACACACTTCTGAACGCTGTATTTCCTAACTGCAACTTAATTCTAAATATCCATACTTTAGAACAAAGAACAGTAGTCAAGATGTTTGTACAAGAATAAAACACAAGTAATAATGCCCTAACACATTTAAAAAAATAATTATATATATAAAAAAAAAAAGGCTGCTTCACAGCAGAGAGGCTGGCACCCAAGAGCAATGGCTTTCCCTGTGCCAGCCGTGTGCTGCTTGGTGACCTGATGGGTGGCCTCTTCCTATTCCCAGTGTTTATTCAGAGCTCTTTTATCAGCTTGTTTTCTCTGAACCATTTTGTGAAGTTATCCAGTGTTCAACTGCACTTGCTATTTCACAGCAAAATAAAGAAAGTCTCCTCTCTAAAAATATTTAGAAAACTGCTTTCAACCTCATGCCATCGTTTCTTCTATTTAAAAATACTGACCCACGCCTCTTTCTTGCTTTGGTTTTAAAAGATAAGTGAGTTGGGAACATGTGAAACCACACCTTTCCCCTCGCTCCTGAGTCTTAAAGCATCAATTGTAAGAGCAGTGCAGAATTCTTAAAAGTTTCAGTTCTGATCACATTTTACCCCAAACCCCTGAAAAAAAATAGGGACTTAAACCCCAACAACCCTGAAATTGTAGCAGCAATAATGTGTCCTACCATACAATTTCTGGGACAGGTCCAACACAGTATAAATGAACTAAATTTCCAGTCTTAGAAACTTTAAGGCTCACTAGCATAATCTAGACTAAGACCATAAGTGTCCATCACACAGACCACAGTGCCAGGGTGCTGGTCAGCTGCTCAGTTTTTAGGTGCTGCAGATGCTTCTGCTCTTATTTAGTGGTTCTGGGAGTTTCAGGAAGTCAGGTTTTTCTTGGGTTTCATGGTTTTCAAAGATGCCTCTGAGCTTCCGTTATCTTTCTGATCAGGAACAGCTTGTCACGACTCTCCTGGAAAGACACAATAAAAAGTGTGCTCTAGATGAACAGAAGTAGTACAAGTTCTCTATGAACAGCTCACTTCTTATTAGAAATAAATAGGTGCACTCACGACATTGTACCCCAATTAGTGGCTCCTGCACACTCTCAACTGCCTGAACAATTTTAAGTTTACAATAGACTTGACTTCGATTATCTCATGTTAAATCACATACTAAGAGTTCTGCATTGAGCCTAGTAAAACATCTCACACCCCTAAAAACTTAAAACCATGCTTCCACGTGTGGTTGAAACCTTCTGTGTATTAGAAGCCTAACAACAGTGGAATAAAAAACAGTGGAAACAAAAATAAAAAGCACACAAGGATTTTCAGAATTCCTAACTGATTTAGGGACCCTTGGAAAAGCAGTAAGGCTTTTGCTCCTAAATTCCTTACTCTTCAAAAATCTCTCTCCAGCTCTGTCTTTTTCTGAGGACAGGTTGTTAAATGCCACATCTAAAAGAAGAACATACCAAGAAATGGACTATTTCCTAAGAAAGTAAGAAGTCTTACTAGTGAGCTAGGCTCTGACTAGAGCAGTCTGACAGGCCACAGGATATGAATGCTGTCAAACATGGCAGAGCTTCTGATGGCCACAAAGAAGCATGTCTGCACCGGCATTGTTCTCCAAAGGACCAGTGACTTGCCCCACTATGAGTACCTGCTGCAGGCAGTGCTGGGACCTGCACTGTGGAGCAAGACCAGACACGCTGCGGCAGAAATACGGGCCTGGAGGGAAGAGTAGGGAGCTGGTGCGTGTTTGTGAGAGCAGAGAAGGGAACAGAGGTGGGGATTGTGTAAGATGGTGGAGGGGACAGGAAGCACGAGATTCAGGTTCTCGTTTGGTAGAAAAAAAACATGCAGATGGGTGGATTTAAGTAAGACAACAGATGAAGAATAGGGAAACCACTTCTCAGAGGTGTATCTCAGGCATGTGTGCTGCCTGATATAACCAGACCTTGCTGCAGCTGCAAGTGACAGCCAAGAAAACCAACCAGACCATACTGCTTTGGTTATCTTTCTTGTGTAATCTGTAAAACATCCTTCACTGCCTGTGCAACACCAAGTATCCAGAAGACTATGAAAACTGCTGTTCCTCTGTATGCCTGATTACTGACAACAAATACAATTTTAGGGTCACAGAAAAGCAGGTTACATCTTACCATAACCAGCTGCTCCCTCAGCTGCTCAACCACTCGCTTGTGTGCTCCAGCCAAGGCAATAAAATAGAACATAACGAGGCTGCAAACAACAAACCAACATTACTTGTTAGCGTCGTGTAAACAGAATTAGTCAGGAAAAAGTTGTTACAGGCTAGAGGAATTGTCAGTTTGTGCATTTGCTTCAGATGAGAAGCTGCTGGAATAAAAAAAAATAATTTAAAATTCAAAATACAGTTGGGGTAGGCTGGGCACAGCTCCGCTCAAAAGCATCTGCTGAGGTTATCTGTGCTGCCAGCAGGCAGGGAGAGTACTACGAGAAACACAGGTATGGCCACTTTCAGACATTACAGGTTGTGTTCTCTCTCTCTCTGGTCAGTTCCTGCCCTGCAGGAAAAGTGTGTGTATGGGGGGGTTGCTCCTCAGAAATTTACTTTAATGAGGTTTCACTGGAGTAACTCTTTGCTCCCACTGGGATTTCTCACTATGGTAAACAGCCACACATCAGTATTGCAGCCATTCCTTACAGTGTATATTCTAGATGTAATCTGTGACCCTGATTATCCACAACACATTAAATGATGAAGAGCAGTAGCAAGAACTAGAATGGCACAAATGCCTATACAAATAATGTGTTTTCTTGTCCAAATAATTAGTAGTAGGGTAGCAGTGCAAGTCATCCTCCACCTCTTACACAGGCTTTATGATAAAATAATAAAAAAAAAAAAAAAAAAAAAAAAACCAACCAAAAAGAGGACTTGTCATTTCCCATGTATGCAATAACAGGCTCAGTTCAGAACACATAAACATGTGTTATGGAAGACAAGGCTGGGTGGACTCTGAAATAAACTGCATGGTTTCTCAAGCGTAGAAGTTGTAGAAAGGATCATGTAACAAAGCCCCAAGATCTGAAAACAGGCAGGTTAAACCCAAATGCAAAAAAATCCATTTAAACGTTAAAAAAAACCCCAAATTTTTACTGCAGGAGTGACCAAAGACTGGAACAGGCTGCCCAGAGAGGTTCTCTGAGAGGAGTCTCCATCTTCAGAGATATTTGAAACCTAACGGGACACAGCTCCTGAGCACCTGCTCAGGACCCTGTTTTCAACAGGAGGGTTAGATTAGATGACCTTTGCAGATGACTGTCAATCTTAAAAAAAAAAACCTGTGATCCTACATTGAATTTTATCATACAGAATTGACTGTTTTGAGGACTCTGATGCTGTTTCTGTTTTTTTAAAGGTTTGTGGATAGGATTTGTGATGACATGGCTTAAAATGCTAATTTGCAGAATGATTCACAGTTGACTTTTGAGAAGGACAAGTGTGGGATATGGGACATGCAAGAGGAAACAGAATTAAAGCTAATGAGTGTGACAACATGAGCAAAGACATAAGAGCTCAGGATTCATATGGGCTTTGATGCTTTTGACTGCAGGTGGAAGATCTGGTCTAATAGTTGTTTGGTATCAGCTCAGTAAGGAAGGAAATGAACTACGCAGCTGCATGACTGAACCAGGTCTCTACAGTACTCACCAAATGACCAGAAAAAAAGGCACTGCAAAGGCTTCTGATGCTATGCCATAAACGATCTGCTGCAGACCTGTTGGAAACCCAAGCACTGTATCTGGAACAACTGCCCATGAAGTGTTAAAACTCCTGAACGGCCCACATGCTTTGGAGGAGGGGATACTGTCAAAGAAGCAGAACAGAAAGGAGATGCTACACCAAAATGTAAAGACAACATAATCCAGTGCAAGTTCAGCACCATTTTGCTGATGGGCTAAAAGTGTCCTTTGTCTTAAAAACTGTAATTCTTAGTTCTTATAAACAAGTTATAATTTTATTTATTATACACTGTATATTTTATTCCAATTTATCATTCCAAAATAGCGTGCCTGTTTTTAGGGAACTGACAACTTAGAACAGATGTCAACTTCATAGAAATTAAATTGTCACTTACTATGCTATGCTGATTCCCAAAGGAATAAAAGCCAAGAGGAGCCCAATCAACAGCACCACCAAGAAGAAAAAATTGGAACTTGATGCTCTGATAGGCTTAGCTGCAGGTTTACGTGTGTGTATCAAACTGATCTGAAGAGGGAAAACAAGCAAGACTGTTATGAGGACATCTGTATACATATGTCCAAGTACACTTTCTCCACCAACTCAGTATTCCATTCTCAAATATGCTGACAGCTACCACCTAACCAACACTCCTTTGACATACATGGACTCAAAAAAGAGCTAAGGCAAGAACACTTTACATTCTGGTATAAGTCAATGTCTCCTATTTTGAGTAAGAATTTGATCCAGAGGGCCTCATACACTTGCACAGAGTCAACTGGCACAATCATTTGGTATACAATCCATATCACAAGCCTTCAGCTTTGTTCTGCCACATCTTCACTGGGTACACCCCCTCTTGTAAGAACTAAAACATCAGTAAGGATTTGATGCACAGAAGTAGCTGTGTGGTCACAGAGCAAAGCTTCATATATGCAGAAACTACATCCTGAACATCCAACCCAGCTTGTATTTTCCATTTTGCTTCCAAATTTTTAGCAGCTTGGCAAAATTTTGTCAAAGTTCTAAGCTGTGTTGCTAGTAAACAGATCATTGCAGAAAAGTGATATAAACTAGCTTTATTACATAAAAAGGTTTTATTAAAAAAAACCCTGACAAGTAATTGAAGAGGTAGTTATTAAAATGTTGGTTTGCTTGATTTCAAAGCAAAATTCCACCTTCTCCTAAACCCAAGAAACCTACAGAAAATGGAATGCCACTGCCTATATTTCCAGTACACTGCATTCTGGGGTGTTTTTAGGGGTTTTTGTTTGGTTTAAATCAACTGCATACCTATATTACAAAAGCCACAGAAACATGTTCGATTTTGTTTACCACACCTCCTCATTACCTTTTTAATGTAAAATATGATGAAGTATTTTATAGTTGCTATTGCAGGGAGAAGTGGTGAAAAGAAGGTTCCAATCCAGCAGATAGTCTGCCCATAAATGATTTCCAGGACATTGTCAGGAATTCCAAATTCCGGCAATCCACACCACTGAACTGGCTTGCAAGAGCAATGAGTAACTAACAACCTAAAGCCAAAGAACACAATTAGTTCTAGGTTAAAGTTATAGAGCTTAGCTGAATTCTAATGCATTTGGAATACACAGATATTTAGCATTTAATCATTAAGCAACGTAACAGAAAAATATCTGAAGAACAAAAGACTCAACTATCAAAAACTACACAGCCATCTGAATAGCAAAGTACTCAAACCACCAGAAATATGTTTGCATTTTACTTTAAAACTGGTAATCTGGTTAGAAATATAGGGAATTAATAACAAAAAAAATAAAATGTGTTTCATACGCCATTTGCAAAACTATGCTTAAAAAGCAGAGATACTTACTTTCTAGGAAAGTCCACAAACAGGGTCATAGCAAGAATTATCATAAAATCAAATATCATCAGTTTATACATTTCTTGCCCAACTTCAGATTCCCAGCACTACAAAAACAAGCCAGGGAAAACAAAAATGGGAGTCTAAATAAGTGAAAAATAAATCTATCAACCACTAAAGCAACAAATGTCCCAGTCAGTGAACACCATAAAGTTCAAATTGTATTAACTCCCATTTCGAAATTATTTAAGTGTTTCAGAGCTTCTACACCAAGCTTTTTGTTTGTTTGTTTTGTTGGGGTTCGGTTGGTTGGTTGGTTGTGGGGTTTTTTTTGAGGAAAGGCCATTTATCTTACTGGAGCAAAAGGCAGTAACACAATTGTCTCCAAAACAGAGCTACCTCAAACAAGCGTCATGGTAGTCAGAAAGTCTATGCTAAAAAATAATCTGCCACTGGACCAATTCTAATTAGTTTTAGACAAACAAAAGATATACAGAAGAACTGCACTGGTTTGCACTGAGCAGAAAGAATCAGCACCAGGTATAACATGAACAGCAACCCCAGGTCTGATTCCGAATATCTCTAGACAAGCAAGTCTCATGGAAAACAGATCTCTATTCACATGTTCAGGTGATTAAAGACCAAGATAAATCTGCTTACAGGATAAAGTTCGTAATTGTATCCACAGGCCTTACACTCATCAGTGGCACAGTAGGAGATGTGACTCCACAGCGAGAACAAGAGAACACCGATATTGGCCAACCGCACAAAGACACACCTGGAAGAAAGGCAAAACCCAATCCCAAACCAGCCAAAAAAAGAGCTGTTCTAACGCCTGGCTCACCTTGCACAGGAGTCCCAGGAAGGCTTGAAACACAAAAGGGTTGTACAGAGCTTTAATGGAACAGCCAGCTAAATAATAAACACATTTCTTTCCATAGTAGTAAGTTAAATTGCTTTTCACCTTCCCTGCTTGTTTCTTTTCTCAGTATGGTTCCCAGATCAGTCATTTCAATTGCAGATCTTCATGCTGCAACCGGCTGCGATTCTCCCAAGTACAGTTTGAGAGGCCAGATGACAACACTGTGTGCAGCATCTCCCTCTCATGTGGCTTCAGGCCTCCAGAGTCAGTAAGCCAAATTGAAAATACACAGCACAGGGGCTTGCAAAGTTCAGATGCTTCAACCCAGATCTTACTGCTTTAAGGTGCCAAGCACCCGTTGTTCATGCTCTCACACTGAAGTATCTTTTAGCCCCAAAATTTTAACTTGTCCCTTGAGCTACGTCATGCTTCAGTCACTGCTGTACACACACATTTGCTCATTCAAGGAACTGCTGCATGCAAAGTGGTATGAACCCACAGCTCTGCAGCCACAACTTCTCTACTAACTATTCAGGTTGTTGAAGATGTCCAGATCACACAGCTAAATGGGACCGAGAGAAACACCTGGACGCTGAAATGACTGCTCTGTACTGTCTTCAAAACAGGGAATTGCTTCCAGATTTAAAATTAAAATTTCCAACTAAACAAGTCAAACAACGCCTGCTTGGCTTCCAGTGCCCAAGATCCTCCAGTGCAGAGTCCAACCTCTCTGCTCCTTGATATTTCAACATTTACAATACTTATAACCTGCCAAGAACAAGCTGTTGAAACATCCAAGGCCACAATAAAAATGTCTTTACCTCATGAGTGTCAGCCTGATTTCAAAGGCTGGTGAATAATCTTCAAATCTGATCAGAAATGAGAAGATCTGGGGAGCAATGAAGTTGGCCAATGTGATCACCATGGAAGGCAAATACTGCACTAAGAGATTAGCTTGGAAGTTCATGTTATTGATGTCCTGTACAAGAAGAGATGAGAGAAAGACAATAAAAAAAACACACTTCCCTGCCATCACGCTCTCTCCAGCTACTCGCTAGCTTCTCTTGCCCAGGATTCAGGTAGCATCTTTTACCCTGTCTTCATTCTCTGCCTATATTTGGAACTACAGGCCTGACCACTGCTGCCTACCTCTGCAGTTTGCTGCTACACACCCTTGCTTTCTCCTGCTCCCTTCACCAGTAACTCCCTTCACTTGCAGGTATGAGTATTTCTGTGCTTCCCCAAAGCTTCCATTTGAAGAGGTTCATCTCACCAAGGCTTGTGTCTGACTATGCTGTCTAACCCAGCACTAAGGCTACCAGCTTCTACACCTACGTCAAAGTGCAGACTTTTCAAATTATTCTCACTGGTGCCAAGCAGCTCCCCTACTTTCCTACCATCTTAACAAGCTCCTCTACCTACTCATTTAGGCAAGGTCAGGTTATCAAACTTTATACATAAAGCCCACAGTAAGTGAAGCTGTTTTTCAAGTTGTTCAGTGTTGTGCCATCTTCTTTCTCTGCCCTCAAACAATACCTCTGACATGCCTCTTAGTCCCCATTTCCTGCTTCTCTCTCCGCAATCCTGTCAGGTTACAGAACAGTTAGGTCCACCATGAGCACAGCTTTCCCCATGCACAGCCAGAGCCCATCACGTCGAAAGGTAAACAGAGGGGACAGAAAAAGTGTGGTCCCCATTCGTATCAGGCTAATTCAATCCTGGGGTCCTACAGAGAAGTCAATTACTGTTGCAAAACTGTTGAAACTATTATCTGCTCTTGTTATGCTTCTGAATCGCTCTTTCCATCTGCCTGTCCTGCCAGGAGTGAATAACCCCCCTCAACCTGAATCTTCCCACTACTGATGCAAAAAACCTTTCTTCTGCAAAGCACTCCATGTTCACAGCCTTCCTGTTTCCCCACACCACTGCAACTCAAGCCACAATATAGATCCTAATCTTTACTCCCCTGCTGTTCATTTTTGCACTTGAGCAGTGAACCAGACCAAGAAACTGAACATGATGAAGTTCGTTTTAACCAGATCAGTTCCGTCCACCAGTTCACTACCCAGACACAAAAGTGCTTGTACTAGCAGATCACAGTGAGGTGAGAACAGTTACAGGGGAAGGACAGTGAGGGCTCCTTTTATGGACAACTGCATTAGCTCCAAGGCACACGACACTGAAGCCTCCACACCAAAGGGAGACATTGCTGGGGAGTTTTTGCACATGGTTCTTGACCTTTCTCACTCCCTCCTAAAAAAATTCTATGCCTGTAGAAAGTGTTTGCAGATCCCTTGCATGAAAGGTGCTATATTAAGATACGTGACTCTTTCACAATATTTCCTCTTGCTGTAATCACCAGCCCCGCTTTAATCTGCCTTAATGTCATATCTAATACTTACATTGGAGTTTTCTTGAGAGAAGACAGTTGCTCTATAAATAGAGTAAAAACATCCTGACAAAACTGCAATGACAATTATGTTTATAAATATTCTCAGAGAGTAGATGCGTAGCTTTTCTTTCATTGTCCTGTCAGCTATTTTTTGCTTCAGTCTTTCTTCCTCCAAGTCTGTCTACGAACAAAAGAAAAAGGATGTGTAGCTTTCTGGTACAGCATAAAACATGGGGGAACATGTTTTCTACCTCTGGAATGTGTAAATCCATAGCCTGTTCTAGGAGGGTCACTCCACCACCTGCCCAAGCACACTGAACTGTGAGTGCCTCTTCATTGACACAAACAGGTCCAGGCAGCAGGGGCAGATCCTGTGCGCTCAGTCTCCTCAGGCTGAGCACCCTGCAGCCAGACAAGTGTCTCATAATCCTCTTATCTCCACTGTATCAGCAACCTATCTCCTTGAGGACAAAAAGATAACTGCTTTTTTATCGTGAGACTTATCTCGGATAGCTTGGTACTAAACATTGAATCAGGTAAATGAGCCCACTCATCTCATTATTTCTGCAGGTGAATAACCCGTCCTCACCCCTCACCGCTATGGCTCGAACTTCGTTCTCCTACTCTTTGTGAAGAAAAACTGGAAGATGGCACAACAGCAAGAAGCAAAGTCTTGAGCAGCTTGTCATGTGAACGTGATGGATTTCACCTTAGCTGAAATACAATATTGCCTGTGAAGGCAATTTAACCTGGGCAAACCCACAGATTACCCAGGTATTTTCTGAGGACTTATTTCCATCAAATAGTAATATTAAGGGGCGAGTTCTGCTAAGGTGTGAGTTCTAGAGGTAAAAGTGCGGTAAGTTAAGGAGGTTCTGCTTATATGATGAAACAAGATGACCATGAACTTGAGCAGCAAGCAGCTCACTGTAATTTATTAAATCTGAAATTACTGCTTTGTGGTTTGAAGTGGAAATATCTTTTCAAAGGTAATCGTATCACTACACAAATCTCTGCTTCCAGTGTGCAGAGAGCAAAGAGAAGGTACTGGTTTCAACAGAAAAGCCTTTTAGGCTCTTTTCAGAGAGCTTTACGATGCAGGAAATCCACTAGCTGCATCAACATTTGTATGTGCGTATGTGTCAAAGACACCTAGCGAAAAACTTCCAGTATCCTTCTTACTGCAACAGTGCTCTCAAGTTGTATGAAGAGAGTACCATCCAAATTTTACCCCTCCCCCAAACTACTGCCCTACCACACTGCAGACTTGTAACCCAGAATACTCAAACTGATTCCTGACAGTACAAGGGGTTTGCCCACAGCTGAGATAGCTTTTCCTGTTGGATTATGTAGAAACTAACACAGGAAGCGGGACTGGAGTGTAAGGAAGAGGCAGATAAGCAACAAGCTAACAGGCCCATGGGGGAAGGGCTGTCAACCTCAGTGCCAATCCTTCTCACGTTGCACCACAGTTCTAACTAGCCACAAAGCATGCAAGAGGATGTGGGTTGCCCTGCTCCCAATATAAAATACTTCAATCCTTCTTATTCCATTATCTGCAAAATTATACACCTCTCTTTTTTAGCCATCTAAGCTATTTGGAACCGTAACCATAGCAAAATGAAAGTTACTCACTTGGAGCTCATATTGCAAGCTGCGATGTTTTAGCTGTGCTGCATTTGGATCCGTAATGCAGAAGTCCCAGCCTGCAAAAACTTTGTTACAGTAACTCTGAAATTGATCTTCATCATGCACCAAGTTCTGCTTAAAGCCTTCCACAGACCTAGAGAGAAAAATGCAACTTTACTTCATTCATCAAAACATGCATTTTATCCACAGAAAAAGAAACCACACCTCAAGTGACCTGGCTCATCAAAGACTAAACGACATCCCACCCCCCATGACCAGACAGCCACATTCGCTTTACATTAGCGAGTCTCTGGGAAGCTTTCAGTGTGAAGTTCTGCAGCAACCAAAGTCAGCCAAAGCCATGACTGACACAGGTTACTTCCCTCCCCGCTTAGCTACAGTCATACCTTCTCACCTCACCCAGCGCTTCTCTGACACCGCAAAAAGCCGGCTCAGAAACCTGAGATGATTAAAGAAAAACCCAAACCCAAAAGAAAATCCTCCAACAACAACATATAGTTGATGGTCTTTTATTTATATATATGCATACGTATGAAAAAATAACTTTAGATTTATTTATTTTTATTTTTTCCCTGGGTTATTTTCCCAAACACAGACAAAGGCTACTGTGGCACTGCATCCTCAAGCAAAAGGTTTCCCATTTCCATATAAAAAAGTTCTAGAACGCAGCAGATTTCCTACAAGGAAGAATCCAATGTAAACTTTGCAGTAAATAAATCACACCAACATCTTTACCTTTTTATTATCCAGAGGAGACTTAATGCAAGGTAGGCAAACGTAGCCAGCAGATATGCTAGTGGCAAGTTGTACCTCAGGATACTGAGCCATGCAGCATCTATTGTGTAATAGCCATAAAACAAAGTTGTCGCTTCAAGGAATCCCTGAGAAAACACAAAGTTTAAATAGAATTTGTAACAGTACTAGCAACTGCCCAGTTAAATCCAACTGGGTATTAAGCAATCATTTTGTAAATTTAAAATTACTATCGGGCCTCCCAGCAAGCTACAATAGTCTGTAGCTTCTAAATACTGCTACTGCCTCTACCAAACTATAATGCAGACACTATGTGCTTAAAATCCCTCCCCTCTCGAATAAAAGAGCTCTGTGACAAGGCCACTGAGACTCTACACAGAGTGCACAAGCAGCAGTGTGCTCCAGAATATGTAACACTCAGCAGCTGGGGAGGAGAGGCGCAGGCTGCAGCATGTGGCCAACCAGGCCTTGGGGACACTCAGTAAGAAAACTCTTCTCATAGATAAAGGCTAATTCTACCCCATTGATGCATATGCCTTATCATTTTTCAAAATTATCACAGTTGCATTCCCCAAGTAAAATGTTTTCACATTTTACACGTTATGCGAGACACAAATATACTAACTAAAAAAAAAAAAAATCATCTAATTACTTACAGTGCCACTGAGCAAATCTTTGAGGTAAGTATAGAAGTAAACAAGTCCCTTATTACCACTAGGTTTATAAACTGTGCAGTGAGGCTCTGTCAAAAGAAAGGCAGGAAAAGCCACTCAAATGGTAATGCCCATTAAAATGCAAGATCCAGTTAATTCAAACATGGTGAGTTCTTATTTAAAATGCATTTCTTTGTCCTGGGAGGTGGAGGAGAAGCTAATGGAAAGGGCGAAATCATACAAAAAAGTACACAAAGATGTTTACCTATGTTCTTTGGAGGAATTTTAGCAAAGCTACTGTTGAATATTCCATATTTAGAAATGACGCTGGGAAGGGTAACAAAACTGAACATCAGGATAAAAATTATAAAATTCAGCAGGACCAGAAAACGCAGGAAGGAGAAGTAGGACTGGATGCCAGTACCAAATTTCCCTGGGAATAAAAGAAACATGTGCCAATAATTAAGACAATGAAATCATTAAAAATTCATAATGAGCAGATTATCATTTCAGTTACATTGAGTTACCTGAAGAAACATTACTAAAGCTATTTTTAAGTACCGCAGGCTTTTAGCAATATAACTGAAAATATGATTTTTTATTAATTTCCTCAAATATATTTTACTCTACCACATCATGGATTTCGCATCAACAACAGTAAGAGAAGCAGGTAACTTCTTAAACATATGCAGTTACATCTGAAACTGTGCTCACACATCTAAAACTATTAATAGCAGAAGCAACTTTAAAGAGGAGAAATCAACACCAGGCAATAAATACCTTCTATGCTGTGAATATCATGTCGCCAAAGCTCCAGGTAAGACGACAACTCCTTGACTTCATTGAGAACTTTTTTCAATGATTTACTGCTAGTTCTTTTCCACTTGTTCCATCCAGACACATATTTTATATCAGCCTGCTGGCAGTCCCTAAGAATCAAGAAATATGGTTACAAGAAAAGCACACAAAATAGTTTTTCACTACATGCAATAGGGCCTAGCACAATGGAGCCTGGCTGCAGCCTTCAAAGGGATAGCATAGAGGTAAAAATTGGAGTAACATACACTAGCTGTCCCCATCTGTTCCTTCTGTCAAATGTGACATCAAGTTAATTCAAATTTAGCAAGTCCTCTCACAGAAAACACCTACCTCTCTTGGAGAAAAAAAACCCATCCAATTAACAATAGCACAACAGAGAAACATATTTCCAGTGAGATCTCGGGGGAGTCGCCACTAATGATTTCATACTTACAAATGGCTGGAAGACAAGATTCCTTCCTCAAAACTTCTGACCAGAGCACCTTTACCAAGAGGCTCTTAAAAGATGTCTCTAAAATATTTAGCTTTCCTCTTTCGATGTTATAAATTCAGCTGTTCAAAATAGAAAGTTACTCTTTTTTTTTTTGTAGAAAATTCACAGACCTCAAAATCAGAATGAAATGTCAAAATATGTTGTGGAAAAAAAGCAAGAAAAAAATATCACACTATAAAGAGGCATAAATATTTAATCTATATTTTTGTAACTTCAACTTTTATATCACATTCCAGTATGCAATAGAAAACTAATGTTATTCATTTCTAATTACTCAGGTTTTATATCATTTTGAAAAATTGGCTGGAAAGTGCCAACTCAACGAATTTGATAAAGTATCTTTCTGCCACCATGTGTGGGGGTGTACTGTTCTAATAAGCTGCCAACAGATACCAAGGATGTACCACAAACTGTCTACAATTTTTAATCACTTCTCACAGGTTTTCATACTACATGCATATATTTGCAATTTTAACAACTGCTGCATGGTCAGCAACAGCATCAAGGAGACTTCTGAGTTGCTCAGAGTTTGCATTTCATTTTTTAAGAAACCTTAAAAAAAAAAGACAAAACTTCCCAAGATTGACTTGTATGCAGCAAATGCTGTTCCAGCCTCTGCTGCCACTGAGGAAGAGCAGCAGCTAAGCACCCATGAGGACACCATGCTAGAATAGAAGACAAAGGTTTAAATTTAAAGGGCTTTGTACACAATCCTACTCAAGTGCATAACCGACTCACCACTACACCATGCCATTACCGTGTGTGCTGTATGTTGACATAATTTCCATATCCTTCTCAGCTGAAAGTAAAATAAGCATTTTGGCTACATGCAACAACCCTGTTTGCAACAATCAAACAGGCTGCAATGACCTCATCTGTAAGTCTAAATACAGCTACTCTCAAAAGAGTTCATTCTGTTGAAAACTACAGGCTGTAGCATGTAGGTGTTTTAAACCAGACACTTTGGAGAACTATTTGGCCTGTGTTTGGTCTGCGTTTTAAGTAGAGGCGTGGGCTGCATATTCATCTGTGTTACAGAAGTTGAGTGTTCAGCTTCCAGGACATTTGTGTCAAGCACTTTGTGCTGGCAGCTGCTGCACAATACGCACAGATTACTGACGAGTAGAAATGCCAAGAAGCCCCACCAGAATCTCTCGGTGCTGAAACGTGTAAACAAGCTTGGGACATCCCAACTCTGCTCCTGACAGGCACAATGGCCACAGGACTGCAGTTCTTTTCTCTTGAAGGACTGAGCTTTAGATAACCAACTTCAAATAAAAATTCAACGTATCGAGCACTTTCCTTTATGATGACCTGGATCTT
Organism: Falco naumanni; assembly: GCF_017639655.2. Classification (NCBI taxonomy): domain Eukaryota; kingdom Metazoa; phylum Chordata; class Aves; order Falconiformes; family Falconidae; genus Falco; species Falco naumanni. The sequence goes on from NC_054057.1 coordinate 79,062,928, forward strand.
CTGCTGTTCCTTGCGTACAGGCTGTAGGGTTAAACTTAACGGCGAGGTCAGGCTGTGACCTGTTCCCACCCCCCTGCAAGCCCGTGTAGAGCACCAGACATTAATCGTACTTTCACCTCTCTCCTGGTTCCTAACCACAACTACAAAGTACCTGATTTAAAGGTGTGGCTGTTCTCTGCCAATGTAAAAGTACATGCTGTCCTCTCTCTCCTCAAAGGAGCTCTCAGCCTAGCAGCAAGGGATGCGAGAGCAAGTAGGGGAATGAAGGCAGGGTGAGCGAGGCACCCCCCTCCCTCCTGGGGGCTACCACCGGAGGGGCAGGAACCGGGTGCAGCTCACTGCAAAGAGCAATTTTAGAAGGGATATGGGAAAAATAAGAACTCATCCTGGAAAGCTTCCCTTCACCTGTACTGAGCCGCACCCGAGCGAGCACAGCGTATTTTGTGAGACCTGCTGATAAGGCACAAGAGCAGCACTGGCACAGCAGAAAGGGGTCTGATGTGATAACCCACAGTGACCCTGGAAAGCACGAAATGAGGCCAACAAACAAAAAAAAAAAAAAAAAGAAGGAAGTTAGGAAGGCAGTGAGAAACGTGTTGGGCTGCTGCAGGTAATTCCGTTTTGACTCATTTCCTCCTGTTCAACCTATTGCCCCCCCGGGCGGCGCCCCCCCCCCCCCCCCCCAGGGCCCGGCGGGAGCGGGCAGGCCCGCGCTGGAAGCCCGCCGCGTTCGGCACCGGCACCTGGGCAACTCCCGGCCAAAGCCACATGCCACAGGGTGAAGGAGACGAACCCCATCCCGCTTCAGCCTGTGCAGTGCATAGGGAAAGGGAACTGAAGAAAAAAAAAAAAAAAAAAAAAAGAAAGAAAGGAAAGAAAACGTGCAAAGATTAACCTTAATTTCCGCTTCTCCGCGATGCTCAGGGGGTACTCCCTCGCGGGGCGGGCGGGCAGCTCGTCTCCCTCCGGCTCCAGCCCCCGGGCTTCAGCGCTGCCGAGCCGCCCCGAGCCCCGCGGCGCCGCCCGCCGCTCCTGGGTGCCCACGGCGGGGACGCGCCGCCTCAGCGCCGACTGGTAGCTGGGCAGCTGCTGCAGGAAGCCCGCAGGTGCGGCCCCGCGCGGCTCCTCGGGACGGGAGAGCTCTGCGAGGGGGGAAGCACGGCGGCTGCGGAGCGGGGCTCGCCACGACACCGCGGCCGCCCCCGGGACCCCGCGGCGCTGAGGGAGGGAGGCGAAGGCGCGGGCAGCGCCGCTCCCCGCCCCGACCGGCCGTAGCCCGCCGGTGGGTGCCCCCTCCCCTACTGCGCCCCGCTCGACACCTGCCCCCCCGCGCCCTTACCGCTGCCCGCCAGCCAGCCCGGCGCCTCCGCCGCGGCCCCGCGCTCGCTCATGTCTGCGCGGGAGCAGCCACGGCTCCGCGTCGGTGCCGCCGTTTCCGGGCGTTACGGAGCCGGCGGGGTTGCAGCTGCCGCGGGGCCGCGGTTGCTGGCGGAGCGGGGGCGGGGACGAGGTTCCCAGCTCGGGCCGCCTTCCCCGGGGCGCCTCGCCCGCAGGGGGCGCCCGCAGCCGCTCACCCCGCGGTCGGGGCCGCGCTCGCCCCTCAGGCGGGGGGAGTACGGTGGGGGCAGGCCCGGTGCAGGCTGCCCTCGGCCCGGTGCGGGGGTCGCGCCGCGGGGCCCGCTGTGAGGGGAGCGGCGGAGGCGGAGGGCGCGGGCGTGCTAGGCCTCTCCCTGCTGCACCGGCAGCCCTGGCGTTAGTCCTGGTACACCTCCTTCTGCAGCATTGCCTGGTACCGTTGAACTTGTACGTTTAAAGAGAAAAGGTTCCAATTTTGGGACATTGGAGTCTTTTTATTTCTCTTACCCAGGGCTTGCTTTAAAAATACCGTGGCGAAGCACTGCGGGGTGTAAACATTACAGCCGCAGCCCTCCCCTCAGGCTGAGGCAAGGCCCAAGCCCCCACACGCAGGGCTGTGGGGTGTTCACATTGCTGGGCGCCTCACAGATGTTTGACTTAGAAACAGGCTTTGTTTCAATGTCTTCTGCTAGTTAAATGTCTGTAGTGGTGTTTGGTGCAGTAAAAACTTCTTTTTAAAGTTAAGTTAAAGTTAAAAAACAATGCTCTGATACTTGGTCAACTCCTGTTAGTTTGTGACCCCAAACCCCCTAGCTGGTTGTGAGTGACTGGGCTCGGTGGCACAGGCCATGCTGGAAATGTCACCATTTTACCCTGAATGTGAAAACAGAGCATAAACTGGAGCAAACGAAGGAGGTGCTTGGGTCTCCTTCTCCATGCGGCAGTGAGGGTGGGGTTTTTGTGTTAAGTTGTAGTAAACTTCCCTGAGAGACTTATTTCTTGGCATAATTCTTGCCTTTAGTATGAAAATAACAGCATGTGTGATGAAAAAGAAAACTTGAGTAGTTTCAACAGAATTATATGTGGAGGGGGATAGGCATTTCTAGCTATTTCTTACTGTGTTCTACTGGTAAATCAATAACTTTATTTTTCTGAACATTCCTCATCCATTTTCTGCAGTACTTTAAAAAATAGGTCATTAGTTTTCTGGGTCCTGAAGGCATCCTATCAGACATAAGCATGTTTCTTGACTTCTTTCACTTGAGTGGCATCAGCTCAGGCATATGGTTTTCTAACTGCTTTATTAGCAGTAAGAATCTGTGTGGATAATCAGGTTTCGTAATAAAACCATAAAATTTTATTGATAAAAATGTAAGTATGCAAAATAATTTAATGTACATGTTTATGATCAGTAACTTGATGTATGACTGGTAGAGAAGAAAGATACATCTTAAGGGCAATTGTTGTGAAATACAGAGATGTAGAATTAAAGCACAGGAACTTCCTTATTGCACTGAACTACACTAAAAAAAGAAACAGACCACTTTTAAGTGTTCTTGCCTTTGCACTGGTAGATTGGTCTAGAATGTAACTTTTTTAGCTATTTTCCCATAAGAATGAGCTATAATTTGCCCTCATCTTTCGATAAGTCACTCTGTAGGCTAGTACAAGAGGCAGGAATTCAAGCCTTTTGCTTTTTTCCCTTCTCCTTTTCAGAGATCTCCAGAATGATTTTTTTTTTGTTTCAGGTCGGATTTTTTTGTATAGCAAAAGCTGATGTGTGGCTGGCTGCTGCCCTCCCAAAAGGCTGGGCTGTATTTCAGCTTGGAGAGCATGCAGGATTGGCTTGTTTGTAGGAGAGCTGGACACCCCAGTGAAGCCTGCTTACACCGGTGAATTTGGTTCTGGGTTGAGTGTCACATTTCCTGAGCATTGTTCGAACAACTTCCAGTTGATCATTCCTGAAAACTCAGGAGGTGGAAATTGAAACCCCTTGGCTGCATTATTCAAAAACCATTTAGTATTGTTCAGCATTTACGCTAAGTGTGCAATTCATATGCTGGATACGCATGCATATTGCACCACCAGAGCCCAAGTACCCACTTCCATTGGTTCCTTGAAGCCAAGGAAGCGTGGGTTGTCTTTGTGTTTGGCTGTGAACATAGAGCAGGGCCAGCTGTGTCTTAAATAGGAATACTTATGGTTTAAGAATTCTCTAGGGGTGTCATCTGGGGTGTCAGTTTTGCTTTCTATTTATGTTCCTTTTCTTACTGCTAAGAATACAAAGAAGGTAGGTGAGTAATACACTTGTTTAGTAATTAAACTCTTTCCAAAACTCTGTGTGCTAGAAAAAGTATTGGGTTAATGACCCTGTGTAAATAAAGACTGGAGGAATTGAAACAAGATTGACTTCCCTAGGAATTTTGTGAGAACATTCTCTAGCCTCTCTTTTCTTTTTGTTGTTTTTTGTTGCTGTCGTTGTTCAGTTGAGAAAGCTGTTTAGACACTTGGAAATGTTTCAATGAATTTTATGGATCCCAGAAAGACAGGCATGCTGAGGAGGGAGAGAATGGATGATTCTGCCAGAGCCTGACCAGTCACATGCAGGTAGGTTCATCTTGTGCATTATTTGTCCAATGTACCTTATTCACAAAAGCAGTATTTTTCAGTCTGTGCTGAGCATGGAAGCCAGTGCCATGTACTGTTTCCCATGATGCTGGAGATCTGTCTGTCACATTTAGTTACACCATCCGTTTCAGGACACTTTTTCTTCCTCTTGAAAACGCCACAGCTCAAAAACACTTCTGAACATTCAGGGAGATTCTGAATGATTGTTTTAATTTTGGGGGAATGTTGTGTTTGACTACCCCCGTGCTTTGCCCTGTGGCCTGTGCAGCATGCAGGCAGCTTCTGGATCAGTCCAAGAGATCTGCAGACAAGTCCTCTGCAGTCATGCCAGGAATGTTGCTTTGGGCAAAATGTAGTCTTAAAGTAGTACTAGAAAACTTCACTTAAGTCTATGTTGAACGTGTCTGGTATAGGATAGATGTGTTTTACCGAGTTTAGGAACTGGGAAAGCACTAGCCATTTGGTAAAAGCAATCCTCAGCCATTACAACAGCACAGCTTCTGAACATGGTGCCAACTGGTTTATTATCAGTTGCCCACTGGCTAGCAAGTTAAATTCACTTCTAATTCAGAGGCTGACAGGGGTAATTTTCATTTGTGGTTTTGTTTGTTTTTTTTTAATCTCGCTGACCAGAGAAGTTACTTGGGAATAATTGCTGGAAGTTTTAAGATGTGTGTTTCTCTGGGGAGGTAAGATATGCCAAAATGGTGTAACAAGCTACGTTAACACAAAAGTGGTTGAGGTTTTGTAATTCTGTACAGTGTTAGCGAAAAGGAAAAAAGTAATGGGCAGACCACAGATCTGGGACAGTAGATCCAGTCTTGTCCTCACCCTGTTTCCCTTTCCACCTGTGCCTGTCCCCGGTGGTGGCTGTTGGGCCCCACGTTCAGTTTGAGGATGCCTCTTTGTTCAGAGGACAGCATAGCCCTCAGGAAGGGCACTGGGCACCAGCCTGGCAGTGACTGTTGCGTGGTGGTGGGTGTGCTGTGGTAACCCCGAGTCCAGCTGGCAGCATCCAGCTGCAGCAGAGTGAGTTAAGGTAATGCAGGCATCCCTGCTGTTATAAATTGAGACCACAATTGATCATAATCCAATTAAAATTTTATTAATTATAGCAAGTAGAATATGAGCAAAGACAGCGCTGGACGGCAGGGGAGTCTGCGCTCCGCCAACTGCCGCCCTGAGCAGTTTAAACAGTCCTTTTTTATACTCTTTACTTTCGTGTTTATGAAGTAGTGGAGGTGTTAACCCCTTACTCATATATCTTTATATGGGGTCGTCTATCTTGTTTCTGTCTGGCTGTTATCTTCTCTTTTACAAGCAGCATCCTGGACATCTGGCGCCTAGTCTTTACATTATGCTTAACATAAATCTTAATAAACAATATCCTAGTCCATAGTTTCTTACAATCCCCCCTTTTTCTTTTTATCCTATTATTGTTTATTAGATGCTACTTTCATTCTCGGCACTGCAAATAAACCTTTTTCCACAATCCCAACATTTATCATAACACTCACAAGGTAATACGTCACAATTGCAATAGGCGTAGTTGGGTAATACATATAATAATAACATACAAAACCAAAACTTAAAAATAACACTTTTTCTTAACACGTTCTCCTTTTTTTTTTTTTTAATGCGTCACTATCATGGCTAGACTATAGGGATTTCGCATGCGCGGTCTTTCCAGATTTTTCCAGCACATTCTGTGGGGCTTTAAAATCGCGCATGCGCATGTTCAAAGGTATACACGGACCATTCGCGTGATCAACAATGGCTACTGCGCGCCCAGATGAAGTCCCAAACCCCTTTCCCGAGCTTACCGCTCCGGTAAGTCTGTTAATGGTAACATTCATGGCACTATGGCCAAATGACAGGTCCCAGTTTTCAATGTAAGGTTGTTTTTTTTTTTACCACCAGACCACCACGTCACTTGCCAGAGAAGAAAGGTCTAGAGTGGACATTTCGCCCTCTGAACATTCTGTAAGGTGAGAGTTCTCAAAACGTTTAACCTATATGGTTCATTAGAAAGAAGATCAAAATTTTATATATATATCTTTTTTTTTTTTTTTTTTTTTTTTTTTTCTTTTTCTTTTTCCTGTTGCTGTTTAGGCAAAGGGTGCGTTTTTCTGTTGTCTCACGTCAAGAACTTATGGCGGAGGTGAAAAAGTACAAAAGGCGTTTCCATATCGTCGTCTTTGCGTTCCTGGCGCTTGTTTTTATTGCCATTCTATCCTTTTTTTTACTCAGCCTACATTATTATCTGAATTGTTAAGAGTCAATTGTTTCCAATTTCTTGTTGGCTATTAAAATGTTATTTTGTGTGTACATTTTGTCATACTACTCGCATTTGTTTAACGCCATCGGGTGAAACCATAATAGCAAATTGCATGTTAGTTATAACGTGTTGAATTAATCTTATAAACATGGAACAACACATGGCAAAAACAATAATGTGGCTAATCCACATAACAAATAAAATAGGATTCGTTTTACCCAGGGGCTCACGAGAAGCCAGGAAAACAAGTCAATATTCGTCTTTCCAAGTTCAGACGGGAACATGGGCTAACTTCCCTGTCTCTGATGCGATTTGTTTAACTACCTCACCATTGTCATCAATTTTCAAACAACAATTGGAAACATTTACTTTACCACAAACACCTCTTTCTTTGGCTAGCAAGTAGTCCAGAACCATCCTGTGTTGATAAATTGCATTTAACATCAAAAGCTTTAGCTGTTTGATTAATAATAATTTCCAAGACAGCCTGTAGACGAATGATATGATTCAGATTGTAGATAGGTTCTTGAGCGCCGTTAATAAGTTCATTAGGATTCCAAGTTGCAGGTTTATAATACTGTATGATACGTTGGGGTGTCCATTCATTTAATAAATATTGGTACCCCCCTCAATTCTTGGGAGTCTGGAAAAATCAACTTGCCACTGTTGCCCTGGCTAATTTTCAAACACATTTCACATCGCTGAGTCACCTGTTTTATTACAGTATACAAGTTCTGCCCTATCAATTTCTGATTTAGACTTATATAAATTATCAGCTCCCCAATGCATCTTATTATGTTCTATTACGGCTGTGGTCCATATTAAATTGGATGGTACCACTATACGACCATCCCTCAAATAAGTCCACTTATTTATTTTATCATTCATGTCCTGAATGACCTTTAAGTTTTCTTTAGAATAATTTGGCTCCTGATCCGTACTTACAGTTTGGATTTTACCGTCTGGTATTAAGGATAATTCCTTTTTTCCTCCTCCTCTACTACTTGTATGGCTTCATGGTCGGCCAGGCGGTTTCCAGTTTCCAAATCAGTGCCTTAATGGGCCATCTTATGTTCTTCCTTCCTGGACGACCCTCTTATAACAGAGGGGGCCCTTCCTCACATCAAGGTCTGGCATGGCATATGTCCCCACCGCTCAACGCCTACTGGGTTGCAGCCAGCAGCAGAGCTCAAGATCTTTCTTGGCGGCAAACACAGAGGCCAACCCAGTCTTGCCCTTGATTGTGGTAGGAGGCACTTGACCAACCTTATTCCTTGTACTTTGTTGTCAATGCAGAGTTTCATCTGCACATCCCATAACAAGTCACAGTCATGGTAAAACACAGATTTACATTAGTAGAACTACTACAGAGTGTATTTTATTTTAGTTTTTTTTTTTTTATGCAATATTCCCCACAGCCTTGCTGACCAAGGGATATTGTTTTACCTGAACTAGGCAGGCCTCCCGTTTATCATTTCTACTGTAACAGGGAAAGCATTTTTTCCTTACCTGGAATTTACTTCCAGATATACCTGGTTAAAGATTTCTTTTACTTCAGGGAGGTCCTCTCTTCCACTTTTCTGTTGAATTAAAGATAAGCTCAACATTTTAGTTAATTGATCATTTTTAACTTTTGGTTTCATTTCCCCTTCTTTAAACGTCTAGATGTTTTAATAAATCTCTTCCTAACAAAGATTTTGGAGATTTTGGCATTCTTATTTGTTTTCTTAGTTTGTACTTTAAAGGTTTCAGGTTATTTTCCTGGCGGCCAGCAGCTCCCACAACTGTAACAAATTCTTTTCACTGAAGTTTAACACCAAATAAGTTGGTTTTATATTCACCAACTTTTCTACATCACGATTACCTTAGTAAAAATCAACTCGAACCTTTATCCAGTCCTATTCACAACTGACTTTCAAACATCTAAATTTCCCCATCAGAGATTCACCTTTACTCTCCTCAGACCCGCTGCCTGCCCTAGAGGGGCTGTTACCGGTCCTGTTGTGCTGCAAATGCTGCAGCAATCGGGGTGACATTGTCAGGTCCTTCTGCTCAATCGTCAGCAACAGCAACCCCCTCCTCCCCACCATCAGGAGGATTCGGGGCAGGAGATGCTGTTCCTGCTCTGCAGGTTACACAAGCCTGCCTCTGCAGCAGCATTTCTGCTTTAACTCTTTCTTACCCTGAATGCAAATCTGCTACTTGTTGCTTGTTGCTTTAAGTCTGTGTTATTACATATCAGCCTTCGCAGGCAAATAGCAAACACCCTGCCGTGCATTCAGCGTGACTCAGCCGCACCTTCGAGGGGATACGGGGCTTTGTACAAACTCACCCCAATACTTTAACACTTTCACAGGGTTTTGTTTTTTTACTCTCCACCCCCCCGGCTTCAGATCTTACATACATTAGCACAAGTTTTTTATCTTACAACGTGTTTCATTCTGGTTGCTCCATAGAAGGAACCACAACCTCCCCTCTGATCCTTTTGCATTGCTAATATTAAGGGATCTTGTGGAGCTAGGTTAATACCACACTCTTTTGCCACTCTGGGTGATTCCTCAGAGTGAAAAACATACCAGCATACATTACTTCATCCCATTTTTCCTCTCGCCTTAAAAATAACATTAATTTTAGCAAAACATTATAATTCAGTGTGCCGTTTAAAGGGCCATTTTCTCTGTCCCCTAACTTAGACAGGGGCCACCACTGATTGCAGTACTTAGCCAAAGTTCTCTTATTCACGCTTCCCCAGCTGCCCCCCCCATTTCCTTCCAGTGACCTTTCTTACTATTATCTCAATCGCTATCCCAGCCACAGAGACTCTAATTTCACTTATAGCTCTCTCTCTTATCCCAAGGCGTCCAAACCTTACAGTCAGGGCATTCAATTTCTTGTCGCCACCATACATATAATAATTCTTTACACCATATACACTTTAAAACATACAGAGGTTCACATTCACCCCTCGGATGTTCAAGACAATAACCACATACCAACATTTGTAATATACTGAATACAGAAATGTTCTCACATTTCCAGCATAAATGAATATAACAATTATTAATAACCTTGTAATTATTAATTAAAAGGCTACTTTTCTCCACATTCCAGCTTATAAAGCGGCTACCATTGATTACAATATTTTATCAATGTTTTCCTATTCACATTTCCACCAGCGGATCCTCCAATATCCCTCCAGTGACTCAAAACACATCCTAACGGGCTTTTCTTTAAAATCCCACCACTCTGTTTTCCTCCCATTTTTCCAGCTTACACTCACAGAACACACTTATCACTTACAGAATTACTACTTACAAAACGCAACACACAGGTATCTTTTTACAGCAACACCAAGAGCTCACTATTATTTTCAAAAATATAGCCAAAATCACAGTAACAATTATCAAAGTCAAATTCCACATTCCATAAATCCGGTAACCAAAATAAGCAACACTGCAGCTTGAAACAATGAATATTCCATTAACGCCTATACATATTCATTACCTGAACCCGCCTACCCTCGCTTCGTATGCTAATTAGCTTATCAGTCTTTCACGCTTGTGCAGATTCTTCCAAAAATTGTGGGCCGGGGTCTTTAGAATGTGGGCCGTGGTCTATGGGAGGAAGGCTGTAGGTCTTCCTCATGGTGTACTTTTCACCTTTTGCTCATTTGCAGTGTTCTTATCAGTCTAAGGTAATTTATGCCCTTGCTGGCCATCTGCTTTTCTTGCTTAATTATTTCTTTTACCCTTATCTGTTCTCTCCTGCTGAAGTGTTCCGCTAAAGTTTTTCCCATTATTTTGCCACAAACTGAGTTTTGAGGAGCGCTTGCCCTAAAGGTTGTCTGGATTTACCTCAGAGTACAGCTGAAGGGCTTTCCTCAGTCGTTCCAGCCACTCAGTGGGGCTCTCATCTTTTTTTTTTTTTTTTTTTTTTTTTTTTTTTTTTTTTTTTGCATTTCATTACATGCTTTATTGATATTCCGGCCACAGGGTACTGCTTCTCTAATCCCCTGAATTACTATAGTTCTCAGGTCCTGCATATGAGTTCTATGCACCGGATCCTGATTATCCCAATTAGGTCTTTGGAGTGGCCATTTAATATCTGCTTGGGGTCCCTGGGTTTCCTCGGTAGTAAATAATTGACAAAGGATAGATCGCATCTTATCCCAAGTATAAAGGTTTGGTCCCAGAAATTGATCTAATCTTTCTGCCACTCCGAGTGGGTCCTCAATTAAGTTTCCCATCTCGGTCCTTTTAAAATCTCGTAGGTCAGCCGAATTTAGAGGCACAGAAATATATCCGATCACAGGTTGAGGTCCCCCCATGGGCATTTCCCTTAGGGGGTATATTTGAGCTGCCCCTTTTTGACTTCTAGTTACGCGTTTAGGAAGAGGGGGAGACCCTTGTTCCGACTCTGGTGGGGGAGTGGGTGCTCTGGGGACCTCTGCAGGAGCAGGAGGAGAAATGTAAGGAGGGGGGGGTTAGAAGGGTTTCGTCTAACTCTCCCTTCTTTTTCTTTTGTTTAGTTTTTTATTTCATTCAGCGGGTAAAGTCTAGCTCCCGTTTTTTTTTAGCCACACCTCCGCATATTGACTCCCCTCCGGGTTAAGGGGTTTTTTTATTATTAACCCAGAGGTTTAATTGCTGTCTTACCCAATCTTCTTCTGACCCATAGACTGGCCAAAAGACATTTTTAGAAATCTTCTTCCCTCCCCATATCTTAGTACAATATTCTATCACTTTCTGCTTATCTTTCCCTAGGGTTCCAGGGAAATATCTCCAATTGTCCAAGATATATGCCAGAGGGGTATTCTTAGGTACAGTGGGTACCCTTCCCATGGGAGTCGAAGGCTTGCTGCCCTTCGTCCCCATCTTCTGGAATATCCACAAACATACACTCACTCGCTCCCCTTGTTCCTGGCCCAGTCCCTCGCGGGAGATGGGAAACGCAGTACTTAAGAGTCCGCACTCGCTTGGTTCAGTATATCGAACCTCTCACTCGTTATATTCCAGGAAACCCAATCCCGCCCGAACGGCAAACCTTGCGAACAAATTCACAATATACTTACGCGTCCTGCGTCTTCGTCCGGACTCCCGTGCACAGAATTTTTATGGGATTTTACCGGTTTCTCCTTTGCTCATTATTCTAGAATTTAGGTTCGTCGGTAAGGTTGGAGTAAGCTGTTGGTCGCGGGGCCGCGAAATGTCGCGGGGCGCCTCCCCGGAGGACCAAAGCCCACTGTTCCTTATCCGAGTCACGGCACCAGAAATTGTTATAAATTGAGACCACAATTGATCATAATCCAATTAAAATTTTATTAATTATAGCAAGTAGAATATGAGCAAAGACAGCGCTGGACGGCAGGGGAGTCTGCGCTCCGCCAACTGCCGCCCTGAGCAGTTTAAACAGTCCTTTTTTATACTCTTTACTTTCGTGTTTATGAAGTAGTGGAGGTGTTAACCCCTTACTCATATATCTTTATATGGGGTCGTCTATCTTGTTTCTGTCTGGCTGTTATCTTCTCTTTTACAAGCAGCATCCTGGACATCTGGCGCCTAGTCTTTACATTATGCTTAACATAAATCTTAATAAACAATATCCTAGTCCATAGTTTCTTACACCTGCTGAGCTGTTTTGGGACAGAAATTCCTGCAAGAGGCACCACCCCAGCTCTTCATTGGCTTCTCTGTGTTGTACCCTGCCTGGTGCTCAGCTGTAGCTTTGTCCAGTCTACAGTTTTGCCCATGTCTGTTTGAAAAGGGGAGACATAGGGAGAGGAGGAAGACAAGAAAAAATAGTACCTTTGTGTCACACTAAAGAAGTTCCATCTGGTCCCAACAGAGCACAGGAAGACAGGACTGGTATTAAATTTCCTATCCAGGAGCCACTATTACTGCCTGTATTAGCCTGAACTAATTTTTTTTACCTCTAAATGAGCCTTCCTTTAATACAAATAAAAATATGTGAGGTCAAGATCGTTCTTTATCTCTGCTTTACAGATGACTAATACAGGGGTAAAGGTAACACATCACGTGTCAGGGAGAAACGTTTTTCGGTCCTTTTATTGTGGTGGTATTGCAGTCCAGGCCACAAGCAGAGCACGTTTGAATTCGCGGAGCGGAGGAGGCTGACTATCCTGGAGGTCCGGTAGAAATAAAGGAAAGTGTTCTACGGCCTGTAAGACGAAAGGAACTCGTGGCGGTGGTGTTTTCCTTTCTTTCTGAGCTGTACGAGCAGCTCTGCGGCCCCCCCCTTCCGGCGGGGTGCACTCGCAGCCCGCTGGCGGGGAAGCGGAGCGCCGCGGGTGGCCCCGGCGGCCCCCGGGGCGGGACCAGGGCGCGGCGGGAGGAGCCGCTGCCGGTTCCCGGGGCTCCCGCCGCGGACGCCGAGGCACCTGGCGCGGGCGAGCCGGGGCCGGGCAGCCCTCTCCCGGCAGGCAGGTAAGGGGCCGGGCGTCTCCGGGGGTCGCGCAACCCTCGCCGCAGCGGCTCTGCGGTTTCAGTAGTGGCGGGGTCGCCGGGGGCTGGAGGTTGCAGGGGTCCGAGCAGGGTCTGCACCAGCTTTCCGGCGGCGGAACTGGCAGGTGGTTTCTCCATGCACCTGACCTGGGGGAGCCACCCGAACTGCCTGACAGGCGACTGCAATTGACTAATGCTGGCTGATGGTTTAGAGTGATAGAACCGCTAGGGCTGGACTGCATTCGTGCTTAAGGATGTACTCGGCGACAAAGAGCGTTGCCTTGACCTTCACATCAGCTCTGCTGCGTGGCGCCTCGCAGGTTTATTGCCCTGTTAGTCACACGAGCTTCCACTACCTTCAGCTGGAAGGGTTGGTTCCCATGGGGGGGTTAACAGCCACATCCTTCCCTGATATATTTAGCCAGTGTGTCACGCTTCAGTCTGTGAGGTGTTGCACCAGCCTCGCTGGGAGCACCAGCTTGTGGCGTGACATCTACTTTTGCCTTGCTTTAGGTTGTGTGTTGGAGTCTGCAAGCAAATGAATGAATGGGGCATTGTATTTTTCCAAGTAAAGTTCTGAGTTTTGTATGTTATGATAGGTAAAACAGGAAGCCAGAAGTACTTTTGTATTAAATAGGTGAGAAAAATCTCAGATCGTTTTTGTGGTCAGTCATTCTGGCACTCCCTCAAAACACATGTGCTCACTATTTAAATACTACTGTCTTCTTGTTCAGTCTCAGCATTACTTTCCTTTATGCCCTAACTTACAAAGCTTGAAACATTTCTATGCAGAAGATCAAATGTAGATCTAAAAGCCAAGTCTTTACATCCAAGACTTTGTTGCTAAGTCTCTGTCACTTAGTAATGCTCTGTTGGCTAAGCAAACCTGCAAACAGTCCATGGTACTGCAGTCGGAGCTGTGCCAACTCCTGCTTCCACTGACCTAGTGTCACTGTGATCTCCTCTGCTGGTCCTGGGAGCGACAGCAGCCTGATCTTGCTCTGTACAGCAGAAGCAGCCAGTTGGTAGCTCTGGAGCCATGTTCAGGGTATGATTGTTCAAGCGTGGGCACCATGTCAGTCCCTGCCCATGCCAGATAGCCCTGGCATGGGATGACGATGGCAGCAGGCTGCCTGTGCTAAGCAGTATAGTTGAAGTGACATCTGTTTCTGGCTCCTGTGTCAGTTCTCCACCCAAAGCAATTGATTTCAGTTTGGGTTTTGGGTTGGTTTTTGCTTCCCCCACCCCCGACTAAGCTTGTTGGGAGGACTTCTTGCCATGAAAGCGATAAAGTGGTGAGATGGTATGGTATGGCTGTATGGGCTGACATTACAGGAACCAGCAGTCTACAGTGGTGTCCTCATTCACATTTTTGTGAAAAAGCCTGCAATTGTGATTTGTATAGTTCATAGCTTCTGTACGTTCATTGTAGAATAGAACCTTAACGTATTAACATGTTACACTGCATTTTAATGTCACTGCTTTTTGTCTGAAAACAAAAAGTATTTAGTTTATGTGAAATGATTTGTCCAACAGTTTGAAAACTGCAGGTAAGAATTTTGAAGAGTTAGGAGAAACCTGTGACAAAACTGCTTCTTTCCAGCCATTTTCCAGCAGCTTAGTTTATTTGCCAGTATATTGTGAATAGCTTTTGTTTTCCCTCAGGGTCATCTTAAATGCTGCTTGTGCAAATAGTAATGAGATGACAATATCCTAACAGGAAGTTAAGCTAGAAATTGCAAACAGAACAATGCCCTTTTTTTAGTTCAACAACCTCGTGTATCTTTAAAACCTGCCCATTAATATGACCCTATGTGCAGTTTTCATAAGCTTTTTGAATTGAACTTGTGAATGAGACTTCTGTAACTGATATTGCTCATTAAATTATAATTTGAAGGTTGCATTTAAACTGGATAGGTATCCATTGCAAGTACAGAATAAACAAAGCTTTCTTTTAAGATAAAATGTTAAAACTGTTCTAGTAAACAGTATCTCATGCCTCTAATAGAGATGCAGTAGGTTGCCTTTCCACTGAAAGCGGAAATCTAATTCCAAACAGGTACTCAAAAACAGCTTCCTTTTTTCTTGTAACCGGTCATTTCCTTCAAATAGAAGTAGCTGGTAATGTTGGTTAATAGACAGACCTAAAAAACTTGCAAAGCAAGATTTAGTCCTGCTATGTGCAAGGAACGTGATAGTCTGCAGTTTGGAAATTTAGTCATAAGACTGACTTGTACAGATATGAAGTGATTCTTGCCTTAGCCTTTTTTTCTCCTTAATGGTCAGACTATGAGCTAGGTAATGTCTGTCAAGTGTTGAAGAAATAATGCAGAGTTCTGTTCATGGTTTCTTACTCTTGTTAATCTTTCCTCTCTCTGCCAGGTATACTGTTCTTACTCTTCAGTTCCTTATTTCTAATTTTAGTAGTTATAAATCCATGATTGTTCCTCTTTACCCATTGCTCATAATTTCCCCAACGGATGAAGTTTGCAATTTGTGGACAGAGTTAAGAAAATAAAAGCAACAAAGCAGAAAACAAAAATAGACTTGCTCTGGAAGGGGTCTCTGGGGAAAAGATTAGGTAATCACTGTGATATGTACTTCAGTCCATAAAAATTGTGATCCTGTGGGGCCTTTTGGGCGGAGAAGCAGGGATTTGTGTGGTAGATAAGGGAGAATACTATGAATTTCACAGAATTAATGAAGTATCTGAACTTTCATCCACTGCCATCAAGCAAAAACTCTGAAGCGTGTGCCACGTCTTTACAACACTTTACTGGACACCAGAATTTAACTATGTGTTGTAACAATTTTTGTAATGTTTCAGGAACACGTTTATAACAAAGGTGTCTAAGCTCTGGTGAAAAATTAGAATCCTGTTTGAGACACTGCAAGCACAAAGTAGTTGGTAGTCCTCCTCCAAAAGCCTTACCTAAGCAGCTGCAGGTGATAGAAGGGATATAACTTGCAAACAAAGTGAACAGGATGAAAATACTGTGGTCTTACTTTACTGGGGGGGAGAGGAAGGAAGGAAATTACAAGAGGAATGATAAATTGAAAGGACAAGGCAAAGAAGTACAAAAAATAGGTAAAGAGCGAATAAAGAGCAGAGCTTGTTAGGCTGAGGCAGTAGCTGGAGGCAATGGGAACAGCCAGCTGAGGGCAGAGATGGTCCGACAGTAGGCTGTTCCCCCATGTCAGACAGACACTCACTATTCTGCTGGCTTCTGCCAGCTTGCCAGGCTACTCTCTGCACCCTGCTCTCACCAGGAAGGGTGGGGGGAGAGGGAGGATGGGATCTGAATTCTGGTAGTTAGCGTTGCACTATAGGACTAGGAAGTACCTTCCTTTGTGAGCTCAAGATCCAACAAGCTGTTGAGGGACACGGCAGCATTGCAACTGTAGTAGGGATGCTGTGATTCTCTCCTCTCACTTCCCAGTTTGGTTGTTTGCCCTTTGCCTATGCAGTAGTAGATGAGTCTTTAGTGCTACCACATACCATCTTTCACTGGGAAGATCATTTGTAGCAGAGGCACAATTCACATTGCTGAAATTGACTGAAGGTATAAGATAGCAAAGTTGACATTGGCTCCTGTAATTGACCCTTCTGACATCAATAAAAACACAATGGAAGGATGGTAGAAGCTGGTGTTTGTCAGTGCAGACTGGGTACATTGGCAATATGCATAAAAAGTAGGTGATTTCTGTGATTCACACTCGTTTCATTGCCAATATGTCAATTAAAGGTCAGGTTTTCTTGAGTGTAGCATTTGATTAGTGTCAGTTCACAGTATCTTCAGATTTTCTGAGAGGCTTTCCTGGTGTGTTGCAGTGTTGAAACTGTTGGGATTGAGATAGTGGAAGAGCAGTGGTCAGTACTGGGACCTAGTTGCTGATGCAGCATGTAATCTACTTTAATCTGGTCTGTCTGTCAAACTCACTTTTGACTTCTGGAAATCTGACTTTTCCAGTGTGAAGCTGTGTGGAACGTTGAACA
Organism: Falco naumanni; assembly: GCF_017639655.2. Taxonomy (NCBI): domain Eukaryota; kingdom Metazoa; phylum Chordata; class Aves; order Falconiformes; family Falconidae; genus Falco; species Falco naumanni. The sequence goes on from NC_054057.1 coordinate 79,079,648, forward strand.
GGACAGGAATTCATAAATAAAAACAATCTAGGTAATAGTGAAGCCCTGTCCAGTTGTACCCTACAAAACTAAAAGATCTTTATGGAAATAGAGCATATTAAGCCTTCTGAATCAGTTCTTCCATGAGTTTTGTTCCCTTAATTCAAAACTATTAAGTCAACTATGATGTAGTTCTGGAACTTACTGTTTCCATTCCTCTTCAAGCTTTGTGTAAGTAGCATTTACTTTATGTCATCCTTTTTACTGAGGGATTATGCATAAAGGACTTGAAGGTCTACGTGGCTTTCCTGAAACACGATACCAGGACAAAATGCTATCTTAGCAAGACATTCATGTTTGATTTGTATTCTAAATGAGGATTAGTGTCTATATCAGAGAATTACCTGTACAGGAATCAATGAAACTAACCTGGAATATTTTTTCAAGGGTGTTGGTCTGTGGCATGAATGCAGTTATTTTTCTGGAAAGTAATCCAGAAGCATGAGTCTGTACTGGTTGGAGTTTCCTATTCTGTATCATTACAATGTGTATTGAATGATTTAAGCAGAAAACAGCTGCTACCTACCTATCCTGTAACTTATTTACATATTGATGACTATTAAACTCACTGATCTTGAACCCTCCTGTTCTCCAGAGGAGGAACACAAGATTTGTCTAGTTGTTTGCTGAGATCCAAAATGTCATCCAGCAAATGGACACCACTCTGCAAAGGGAAGATGAGTCAAGCTCCTCCTTTTTTTGTTCACAAATGACCTGTTCTACAGCTTTTTTCTTTTTTTCCCTTTCCTTCTGGAAAATAACTTTTAAAAGGGAAAGCTAAGTCTAAATGTCATAGTGTTTCCTGGAGCTATGGTTTACTGCATCCCATCATAGGTCAAAAAGGAGAAAGAGGTGGTTTAATTTGAGCGTTACCTGCTTTGTGTTCTTTCCACTGAACTATGACTGGTCAGAAATTTATAAACTACCAGTCCACCAAACCAAACCTCTAACGTAGGCCTCTGATTTGATAAGAACAGTTTCTTGTGATCATTGGGCTTGGGATGGAGGAAGTGGGTAGATTGGTTTGCTACCTGCACACCCTTGGCATGCTATCTGTACACCCTGAGCTTGCATGCTTACACATGCACCTCCATCCCACCCTACAACATTTATGTACCAGATAGCATCTTGGAGTGACTGCAGCCTCAGTCTAGAAACATATAGGTTGTCTATGGTCATGTGCCTCAAGGTTTGGGATCTAATGCTGTCAGGTACCAAGAGGAAAATATCTATAGTTTTTTTCAGGAACAAAATGCAAAGATTTAAATTTGCCTCAGTGTACATGGGGAATTTATTTTAAATCCTTAAAACTCTGGGAGTGGAGGAAAAACAGAGTGGCTGGATTTAGTGTTAGTCTGTAAATGTCCCTGTGGATTTTCGTAGTAATCCTGGCATGAAGCACATCTTAAGTCTGAAAGGAAATAAGGTAGATAATGATGGAACCAATAGACAGTCTGTCTTCGGCTTAATTGAGTGTCTTAGCAAGCCTTTATGGATATTCCTAGAGGTCTTTAAAAAGAGTAAAAGAAAGAAGTGATGGATGTATTTTTTAGTCAAGCTGATCTGTTTCTTCTGGTTGGTTGTGTGTTAGCAAATTGGTTGGTAGAGCTGGCTGATGCTTCTGGGTAATGCTGATTTTACACAATCCATATGTTTCCATCAAAATATCTGTTCTCTCTACAGTTTAAATGAAGACCAGGAAAGTTGATGAGCTGTTTAGATTAGTGCTCAGCTTTCCTGCTGCCTTGCTGGCAGGCCTCCCAACTTTCTGGGTTGCTCAGCCCAAGTGAATTTGGTTCCTGGAAAACCAGTTAAAAACCAGAAAAATGTAATTTTGCACACTCTTCAAAGGGAGTTGTCTGAGAATTTTCTTCCCCTAAGGAAGTAGTCTTTTCCTCTTGAGCTTTTCATTTACAGTTTCAAATGTAAAATACTGTTATGGGGGGAAATTCAGTTTTCCAAGCAACCCTTTGCAGAAGACCATGATTATCTTTTTTCAAGAATCGTTTTCCATGCTTTTTAACGGAGTCTAAGGACAGAATGTACTACGTCCTCAAGAGTTTGTATAAAACTTCTGATATATTCTAAGCTAGTTCTTGAACGATCAAGAGCTAAGTGGTTTCTGTCACAGAAAACATACCTCTCAGGAGATTGAAACTTTGCATGACTTGTGTAAGAGCCTTAGATTCCAGGGGTGTTTATTGATCTTCTTTGGAGGTAAGGGGGGGAGGCTGTGCTAGTTAACTTTTGTGAATACACGAGAATCTCACTGTGTCTCTGCAAATGTGAAACTGTTGCCTGAAGAAATGCAAGTTTCACCTAGGGAAGGCTGTGTTTAGTTTCTTGTTGGCAGTAATCACATTCCACTGTTTACAGAAGAGGTGGGCGATGCACCATGTATTCAAATTGCCTGGTATGCTTTTTTACCCAGTGTTTCCTGAAAACGTAGCCCTCATAGCATGCTTCGTTGTGCTATAATGAATGTGTAGACAATGGTCTGATTAAAATGTAGACTTTGAATTCAACCAACCACCTGTGTTTATATGCAGATCTCTTTGCAAGTCAGCATGCAAAACCTGGGCAGTGTTTTACAACTGTATGTCACACTGTAAGATTTTAGACTCTCTTCCAAGATCTTTTGGTGTGTAAATGACACAATAGTGATTTAAGAGCTTCTTCTGGCAAAATGAGGAGAAACTAGATACTGTACAGTTACCCATTTTGAAGATACTTTTCTTCATGTGGTTCTTCCTTTAATCACAAATAAAAACCACTGCAGAGAGAAAAGTTGGTTAAGGCTGTACTATTAAATGAGATTCAGCTCTGCTTTTGTAGGAGTGGAGCAGGGTCTGATGGATTTTGCCAGGTATGTCTTTATTGTTTCTTTTTTTCTTTCCCTGTTGTTGAATAGAGTGGCAGCTGATCAAACTTGGCATGGTGCCTTTAAGAACAAACGCTGAAAATGGCTTGCTTTTAAATTTTGACTGTGACTTTTGATTAAGTGCAAGAACTGCCTGTTTAATTTGGAATCAGTTTTTCTAATACAAGGTTCTCTTTTCACTGACTTACCTGGACTTCCATTTGTTAAACTCCAACCAAGTCTGGTTTGCTTAAGACTGAAATGGAGCACTCTGTGAGAAATAAGGCTAAACCCAAACCTATTTACAGGTTCAAGATATTAAGTCATTAGAAGAGCCCTCATTATTAATATCAGCTGTACGCAATAGTGGTCCAGTGGGTCCCTTGTAAGCCAACTAAGGCTTAAAGATGCCACTGCTAGTAAGGAAGTGGGCAGAGTTTAGCTCCTCTTCAATTTTGGAAATGTAGTACTTGGGAGAAAATTTGTATATTTGGCTTTTCCTGTACGAGGAGGAAAGAGAACTTTCTTCTTCTCAGTGTTTCAACATGCTTCTGAAGCCTGGCTTCACTGTTAGCATTGGGGAAAACTTCATGGGGCACCTCAATTCCTTAGTTTTGTAGAGAGCTTACTATACAGAAATGTTAGTTCCTGTTTTGCCTGCAACTTCTGGTGGACCCAATTTTGTGGTAGTAATTAGTTTACTAAGTTTACTAAGAAATAACTAAGTTTCTGATTTATATTGTTTCATGTTATTTGTTAGCAGGGTGGCAAAATCTTCTTAAGATGCTAAAATGAGGTTCCTTTCTTTTCATTTTGTATGTACATGCATCTGTTTTGTAATTAGGCCTGTAATCAGTCTTCCTATGAACATATTAATGAAGCAGCAGAGACAAAAATAAGGAAGGTTTCATCCTTCAAACCAAGGACTTGTCATGTCTTACCATTACAATGAAGCCTTTGAAAATCCAGACTACCACTTCTCAGAGACACTGGAAATTGATAGAAGGTGGGTTTATTTGATTTTGCTGTTGTTACTGTGCCGTAAGAAATTAAATTCTCTATTTATATGCAGGATAAACTTTTTGTCCAGAGTTTTAATTTGTAGAATTTTTTTAATCCTTCCTTTATGCTTGCATTCTCAGGCATACATTTTTAAAGTTGTTACAGGAAGACAACATTTAAGACAAATGGCATGTTTGCTTTTTATGTTTTAGATGAATTTATCAGTTAAATGTGTTTTAGGATTTATGGCATAATGTCATGGATATTTTTAGTTGTAGTAATTTTCAGTGTGCTGCTGTAACCTTGGATGTCCTCATTTTCCAAGCAGTTATTCTTGTTTAGGTAGGGTCCAAGCTAACTTCAGGTGGCAAAAAGTTTTAGTCTAATTCAGTTGATGACCAAATCAGAATTATGATATTGGAGTTATAAATACAAATTCCTCTCAGTATCGGTTTGTTTTTATAATGTACTCAAATTTTGTGATAATAGGTAATAATTTATTAAGGATACCTATTGAGAGTGTTTGAGGTACTTGGAGTTTTCCTTTTTGTTGCTCACACAGGAGGAGTTCTCAAAAGAATCTGTCCTCTCACCAAACCTCTTATGATTCCTCACTACACGGTTCGTATGGAGAACACAGTGGAAGAGGACAGAATTACCCTGTGGCCATACCAATGACCTCCATGAGACATGGCTCTGAATACAGCAGAGATTTACCAAGAGTTAATGTCTTAAGCAGAAGTCAGTATGAAAATTCCACGGGTATGTAATTTCTTGTATGAACAGCTTACAGAAGCACTGGAATAAATAGTGGCTTACTCTGCCCCAAGGGAGTGCTGCAGCTCTGGAAGGCTCAACTCTGTATATATTTGTACATTGTGGCAGCGGTGGAGTTGTGTGGGGTTTTTTTTGGTTTTTGGAATTTTTTTCCTGGAAGTATTTCTGATGTTATATTAACAGATCCATGGATTGTCTGTTGTATTAACAGATCAGTAAATACTGACCTGTATGGACTGTGTAAGTCCTTGGGTACTAGGGTGTACACTGGAGTGAGATGTAGGAGTTTTGTTGGTGGGATGTATTGCTGTGTTTGCAGTAGAGCTGTACTTGGTCAATAGGACTGATATTCCGTGTGTGTAAGTAAGCAGTATACAACTTTATAATTCTGATTCACTTCAACAGATAATTTTTCCTTTGAGCCTGAGCCGGAACTGGCATACAGCCTACCTTCTACCTTCCATCTGCTGGACCGCCCCTATCCCCACGGGTTTTCCAATGTGTCAGAAGGTAAGACATAAGGATTGTGGTGCATCAGAATATTGCATGTCAGTCTCACACTCCATAAAATAATAAATATTTTAAACCCTTCTGGTTCAGGTATTAAGATCTTCCCCTAATAAAGGGAAACATGAATTCTCTTTTACTGTCCTGTATCACTGTAGCTGAGTTTTTCAGTATCTTTCCGAAGGTGATGGTCTTTGTTTCTTGAGCAATGAAAGATATAATGCATACCCATTTTAATCCAAACTCCCTATAAGTGCAACAACGTAAAACAAACTTACACAGTTAGCTGAGAAGACTCATTGCAGGAGGAAATAAGGGGAGGATAGGATGCATTTTTGATACTGTCTAGTGAATTTTTCACTATGTTGTGTCAGTGTAAATTCTAGACTACAATAATAAATAGAGATTTATATTCACTAAAATACAGGAGGTCTGAAATAGTATAATCAGGGTTCTGGTTTAGGCTAGCATAGTAGCTTATTTTTTATGTTCTGGGTAGGAACTGTTCTTCCCATATCGTGTAATTTTTCTGTTACAATCAGTCCAGTTCCAGTCTGCTGCTTCTGGAATGTAATTAAAGAGTTCTTTTCTGGAATTGTTACATAGACGCATTGAAAGAACGATATCTCTGTGCCCCTAAAGTGAGGGATTCTTGGGGTTTTTCCCTCTCTTTTCAATCTTTAAGAATATGGTCTTTAAGTTAAGATCTGATTTGGCAAAATCCTGTATTCGTATCAAAAAGCAATGGTTTTATTGGTACCTGGAAATGCTGCACCCCATAAGTGCCCGTAAAAGTAGGACCTTTCCAAACGTTAGCTATCATGCATGGTTTTTAATGCCTGATAGGAAGGAGAGGGTGCATTTCTAATACAGTCAACTAGAGAATAAATGTCTGGGTGCCAAAAGTTCAAGAAGTGCCTCCACAAGGAGGCACAGATGTTTTTCCGATTCTTTTTAGTTGCTACGAAGGAGGCTGGTTCGAAGTGGAAATGACACTAGCATATCAGGGAACCATTGGATCTGAATAGTAAATATGGTGAAGGAGCCTGCAGGCTCATCAGTCAGCTGCGGCCTTCCATACCAGAGGGTTGAGCTCAAAAGGGGGATGTAATGTTGCACAGACTGGCCATCAGCTTACTGAGAACGTGGGACAAGGAAAGCTGTGGCTAAACTCATCTGCTTCATAGCTGCAAGGCAGTTGCATTTGAGGAACATAGTCACTTGTGTTTGAATAATTGGATGAAAGAAGGTTGAGAGAACAGTTGCAATTTGTCCCCAGAGAAATGTGAGTCTGGTACATATAACTTAGCATGGTTGAGTGATTCTGAAATCAGTGGAAGGATTTTTAAAGAAAGGACCTGTCTTCCAGGAAGAAAGTATTGAATGATCAAGATACGTATTCATGAATGGGTTAGATGACACAGTTTTCCATGACGGCTGAAGACTGGGCTCAGTACCTCTTTTCCAGCATGGTTCTGAAAAATGGCATGCCATTATCCAGCATGACCAGGACAGAAATGAGTGGGGGACTATATGCTTGCATGCAGGTAGTGAGATTGAGTGGTATACTTTTAATTAATTTCTGTGAAAGTGAATTTTGAATGTCTTAAGTCAGTTTGTCAGGAGTATCTGGGCTTACTAAACAGTGCACGTTATTTAGGCTTTATTCAGAGACACAACAGAAGACCATCTGATGAGATCTCCGTGACTTCTTCCAGCCCGTTTGAAATGGATCCAGTGTGCAGAGAAGGTAGGACTTTAGATAAGTGGTTTAATATTAGATAGCATCTTGCACAAGGATGGTGTGGGTGATACTGTTCTTGGTTTATCAACAGAATTGCATGTACAGTCTTTCTGTGGTTATGGGAACAACTTGGTTTTGTGTTAATGCTAGTGATTAATCTTTTATATTCAGCTAGCACACTAAAATCCCATGACAAATGAAGCACAGAGAAGTGTGAATATGTGTTAAATTGTAGAAAGGAAAGCTAAACTCTCTATTAGAATTTGTTTGACCAGCTAATGGATTGTTTTCAGCCACTGTCTGGAATTAGCATCAAATTCCAACTATGCAGAAGCAGCCTGATTATCAAGTAACACAATTCTGTCTGTTTCATAGGTAGTACTAAGTTTGGGCACTAACATGAACAAAAATTGCAGAATAAATAAGGGTTTAGCTTTCAAGTCAATGTGTAGCATGATAGAAATGTAACTATCAAACAGATCAAGCAATAGACCAGAATCTTGGAGTTTGCCAGTATTTTGTTTTCCTTTATATTGCAGCTTTTGTATGAACATTAAACAACCATCACACAAGTGATAGTTCATTTTTAAACTTTCAGTATTGTACTACTTACTTACATCTGTATTGGAGTACTGATGGAGCTGAGGATATTCTGGGGAGTATTACTAAGTCTTGGAACTTGCCACACATTGGTAGCAGTGAAAATGCAGAATGTTGTTATATCCATTTCAAATGTTGTATAAGAATTACTGTATTATTATGCCAACATTTAGATTTTTCATGTGTTTTATGCAGAGAAAGATTTAGTTGGAAATCTTGCAAGTATGTCCAGCAGTGAAAGGATTAAAGCAATTCAGAAGATGCCAGAAACCATGAAAAAAAAGAGAGAGATCAGGTAAAAATAAGATTTTATCTGTTTAGTGTTACAAACAGTATACTTTCAACATCTAGCTATCAAGTATGGGTGTTTGCCATCTGCTTGGCTTTGGTTTGTCACTTTGGAAGAACTGAAAGTACTTTTAAATATACTTTTTAAAAGTTAACATCTTGCAAGGGAAAATAATTTAAAGATGGTTCATTGTCCTTTCTCTGGATGAGAGGAATCTTCCATGGTAATATAAAACAGAATGTCAAGGCCTTGAGATTTGATTATGAATGATGACTTGCGATTTCTTTTCAAAGGAAACTTGGATGTTGGCCATTGAAAATGGAGAAGAGACCACATGGTCTCAACCACCCTTTTGTCTCCTCGCAGAATATGTTTAAATTTTGTTCCCAGAGTGAGTGAGTGGAGAGGTTAGAACATGCTGTCATAGCATGGAAAACAGCCATGGTATCAGCTGATAGAAAAAGAACCAGTAGAACATCTCCATGTTTTATTAACTCTGTTCATGTGTACATGTGTGAAACTGTATTTGCAGCATCTTCTTTGGCTTCTGGTTTTAATGACAACCCATACTATAATGCTTGTCACCCCTTGCCCTGCTTTTCCGCAGAAATAAAGTTCTTAAAGAAATAACAAAAAAGACAAGGCACCACAGTACTCGGCTTTCCCGCTGTACGCAGTGTCTGCAGGGAACAGCAGTGGTAAGTGTCAGAAGCTTCTGTCAGTCACAGTACAGTAAACCGCTTTAGCTGTAATGTTATTGGTGTCTCCACAGGTATCTGGTATGTTGCTTTATGTTACCTACCAAAGAACTAATTAATTGCTGCAGTGTTCCTTAATAATGACTTGCATTATGGTAGCACTTAGGAATACCAGTTAAGCATCTTATGGTGCATGTAGTGGGGGAAGTCTGTTCTTACTACCAACATGGAAATGTAAAAAAATGTGAGGCTTTACTGTGTGAATTTGAGTCGTGTTTAAGACTGCTCGCTGAGATTCATGTCTCTCTCCTTTTTTGTATTTCAGTTGTTTCGGCGATTTGGAAATAGCTTGTCAGAATATTCTCACTTACTGCAGTTATGGCACAAGACTCTGAAGATCATTGGTGCCAAGTTTGGAACAAGTGTTCTTTCTTATTTTATTTTCTTGAAGTGGCTGCTAACTTTTAACATGTTCTCATTCCTCATAAACTTCAGTTTCATCACAATTCCTCAGTTTTTTGCAGCAGAACCAAATAACCTTTCCTTCACGGGTCTGGAGCTCTTCACTGGAGCTGTAAGTATGTAACAAGACATTTGTGTTAGTACTGTATGCAGCAGATCTGCTTTAGAAACTCACAATAGAGTAAAAAGTATTTATTATTAAGAGGTGCAACTAGATTTTTATGTCACTTGAAACAATATTTAGTATGTATTTGAAAAAGAAGCTGCAACAAACATTGGCTCAGAGTGAGATGAATGGAACTCATTCCGATGCGTTTGTCTCGCTCAGTGATTGCTGTGTTCAGCAGTATTTCAAGGCTTTCATCACTTTCAGAACACAGTAGAAGAAACACAAAGGAAGCCAGGTATTCCAGAGATAGCCACAGTAGTCTTCAGCAGAACATTTTTCCCATGTTAATTTTCCTCTGAAAATACAGTGCAGATTTCCATATGTGATCCTGTGAATTTTGCTCCTTTCCAAAGCTTTATTCTTCCAAGGAGCACACAGATCTTTCTGTGGCAACCCACTGAACTCATTGTGGCCTGGAAACAGGAGGATCTTTTTGTTGTGTGGAGATCTTTATATTCAGGGAATAAAGTCCCAGGCTGTTTTTAAACAGGAAGATTTTAACTCTACTAGTATTCAGCAACTAAGTGATCTGAGAAGATGACTTACTCATTTTTTCACTTTTGTTTTCTGGCTTTGCTGTAAAAAAGTCTGTCAATTTTATTGTTGTTAAAGGATTTCTCTAGTTAATAAACAAAATTCTGCTCTTACTAATGCTTAGTTGAGATCTTTTTAAAGTGGAAAGGTGTCAGCCTTTTCTTTCTAAAATTGCTTTTAAAGTGCTGTGTTTTGTAGTGCTGTTTAACTTTGCAAAGTGCACTCACCATTGCAGGAGTTCAGCTGTAATGTAGTAGCTAATGTTGAATGCCATATGCTTCCTTCCCGTTTCCTTCATAGTTGATACAATTTGTCAGTACAGAACTTTGTTCCTAAGAAAGAAGCAATTAAGCCTTTCGTTCTTCAGGAATTTTCAGACAAGATCAAATTCTGCAAAGGTGTTGAATGCTTGTGACCATCCCACATGAATCTTACCAAGAATGAAAGTAATTTATATATCTCTAGAAGCTCTCAAAACTGAAAGATTTGAGCTGATAGAAGGAAAACAAAGAGCCTGATATTTAGAAATTTAATCACACCTGTGATTTCACAGTAGGGAACGGGACAGCTCTCACTTCCATTAATTTGACTTCAGATGATGATACTTTCCACCATATACAGGTGATATGCACGTCATTCAGAATATTTGCTATCTTTTCAGGGTTATTTTCAACAAACAGTACTCTACTATGGCTTTTATACCAATGCTACAATAAGTAAAATAGAGAACGGTCCACCTTACAACATGCAGCTGGCCTATATTTTCACTGTTGGAATATATTTTGTCATCTGTTTTCTTATCTTATTGTTCAGGTAAAATAACAATATATTCTTACTTCACTTATATTGAGGGGGGAGGGGGAACAAAACAACACATCAAAGACCCCCACCCTGTCAATAATTGGCAGTAATAATTACCCGAGTATGTTTCTGTAAGTCCTTATTTCCCGGTTTAGAGTTTAAATAGAAGTTTCTCCTCAAAATACAGTCTTTAGAAATCAAACCTCTATTAGAAAAATGAAGAATAGCTGCAAAATAGTAGGGGACATGCAGAGAATCCCAGTTCAAACTGATGAATAACATGATCCCACTTATCTTCTGGTATTGATGTGACCTTCCAGATGTAAAGATTGGCAGCGACAAGTAGCAGAAGGAAATGTGAGAGTTGTTTCTTACAATTAAGTTTATTTTCCATGTTGTCTTATGTGATATGCTCTGACATATGGACTTGGCGGTCCTGGGTTAAAGGTTGGACTTGATGATCTCAAAGGTCTTCTCCAACCTAAATGGTTTTATGACATAGGTCCAGTAGCCTTGGGACATGATAGAAAAACTGACAAATCTCCCTTCTTGCCCTGCTGTATAACTTGATCTATTTCCCCATTATGCATCCCACAAATTTAATTTTCATTGCAGCATGGCAAAATCCTTCTGCAGGAACTTCATTAACCCTCAGACATACTCTGGAAATGCTAGCAAACTTCTCTGCACTTGGGACTTCAATATAACTAATGAAAAAGCCGTGAAGCTGAAACAAAAGAATCTCGGCACACAAATAAAGGTACAAAACACACCGGAGGTATGAAAAGGTATAAAGGTACAAAACTAGCATGTCTGAGTCACTCTGTCAGGGACTTATTTGTGTATGTACATACAGGTCTCTGGCAGAGTGACTCAAGGAGTTAGTTAGCTAGTCCTGTTCCTAGTAAACTCAAGGCTAACTGTCTGTTAAGTTTGATTTGGTTTGAACTCCTGGAGTTGGCTTAGCTACTTGTTTTTCTTTTCTCTTTAAGCTATACGTAAATATTTGTGTGCTTCTGTTCTACTGAATGAGTGAATCTCTGTGACTATTAAATATTTGCCAAACAGAGCATTTATGCTGTGTTTCCTTCCTACTATTTAACCATTTTATAAACCAAAGGCAGGCTTGTAATATTATCTGTGAAATAAAGTGTTACTGTCAAGAGAAAAGACTTTGAGGATAGAACGCAAAGTTGTCCATTAAATGTTCCCAGGGTATTACTCTGCCCATCTTCTAGAGAAATAATCTTCCATTCAGTCTGTCAAGTAGTTACTTGAAACAAGTTTTGCTTTATGCTGACCAAGGAATTTATCATTAAGAATTGTTTCCTTGCAGGAAGGCCTCACTGAAGTAAACCAAGAAGTTCTATATTTTTCTGTAACAGAGAGAGTTGAGCGTATTGTTATTCATCTTGTTTCTTGGGTTGCTTCCCTGGGAACAGCAGTAGCTGCTTGTGCTGGTGTTTACTTCCTTTCCATTAATAACTTAAAGGTAAGGACAGATTTTGCAGTCTCTTTTTTGAGATCTGTTTTTCCACATGGATATCTTACAATGAGTGCAAGCAGTGATCTGTTCACTACTAGGACTGTAGGAAAGCATACCTGTTGTTTCTGCTAACGCAAACACGAATTCTGCTGTACCTAAAAAGCTGGTTTGCAAAGGCTTGCACCACGGGGGGCTGTGGCAAGAGCATAGGACCTGAGGGGTCTGAGGAAGTCTCCCCCTCTCACCCCAGCAGCTGCTTGCCTGGGCTCAAGGGTACTGTAGGGATGGTGCAGCTGGTGACCTTGAAAGAAACAGCGAGAAGAAGCCTCAGCCAGGCCTGCCCCTCCTTTGCCTGGGAGCTGCATTTAAGCTGGGGCTCCCACCCCTGATCCTGTGTAATGTGGGGGAAGGGGAAGGGGGTCACTGTGCTGCTGGACATGGGCCCATAAAACATGATGGGAACATACAGGGGAGGTGTGCCAGGTGTCTTCCTTGTGGACGCAACCTGAGGCAGCATTTTGATTAAGGTTCTGAGTTAGGGTTGTTCGGTTGATTTTTTATTTTTTCTTCCCTGCCCCACCCCAAGCTGTTTGTGAAAGGGCATAAAAATGACCTAGAGGGCCAAGCTGCCATGTTGGTGCTACCTGTTGTTGCATCTCTCCTCAACGCATTCATCCCGTTCTTCTACTCGTGGCTTGGACACCTGGAGAGATTTCAGACTCCTGGATACCAGATATACATCGCTATTACCAGGTATTTATTGCTACCCCCTCTGTGCTTTTTGCCTGGAGTTGTCTGACTCTTTGACAATAACCTGTGTCTAGATGGTGTGTCGGGCAGTAGGGAGTTATTCACCACCTCCAAAGGTTTCTGTACACTCTTCCCTCCATGTTTAATTTGTCTTCTGTAAGTCTTCTGGAGTGTTACATCTCTGCATGAGAATGGGGTATGGTTTCCCTCTCAATTAGGCACACTGTGACTCTGGGATTGGTTTTGTTTGTAGCTTCCCTGCATGGCCCCAGGGGCCATTGGCCTCCCAGGGAAAGGAAGGGGAGAGAGGAGTGGGGGAGGTCTTACTTTGATACAGATGCCTGGCATTAACACCATGTAACCCCTGGTGCCCCTCAGACCTTCCTCCCCTGTAGAGCCTACCCACCCAACCCCCAGCCTGTGTAGCTGAGGCTTGTGCCAAGGTTGTCATGTCCAGCTCCCCTTCTGCCAGGACAATAGAATAATGCTGCACCCCAGCTCTGAGGAGAGTTCCTGTTAGTCTTGGCACTCTGCAGTGCTATTATTGTTATAAGAAGAGGTAATGAAGTGTAACCAACAGTCACCCTGCCATCATTCCCTTCAGTGAGTTTATCAGTGCAGTTACTGTTACTTTTTCTTTTTAGAAATATCATCCTGAAAATATCGATTGTTGGAATACTGTGCTACTACTGGCTTAACATTGTGGCTACATCAGAGTCACAGGTAAAGTCTCAAAAGTACAAATCTTTCACAGACAATGCCAGGTTAGGAACCATTTTGATAAGAACCTTGCTCCAGCAAAGTCAAGTCCATATAGTGTCTTGGAAAGCTGAATTTGCCACCCCAAAGTTGTGGTTTCTTTTTTTTTTTAAGTATTACCATCTTTAAAGAAGTGAACTGTAGGAGAAAATTAATCACCCAACTTGGGTTTCAGCTGGTTTGCAGCATTGCTCAATGAGAGGTCAACTATAATTAGTCAGGCTGTTAGCAAATCCTTGATCTGTAGCCCACGTTTCTGATGCTCAGGCATTTGGGAACAATGTTAGAATCACATGATTTTTGGTTTCTAGATACATATTCTTTTTTTTTTTTTTTTTCCTTCTACTTCTTAAAGTGCTGGGAAACCTTGGTTGGCCAAGATATCTATCGTCTTGTTCTAGTTGACTTTGCATTTTGTTTGCTTGGCTCTTTCTTTGGAGAGTTTTTACGAAGGTGAGTGCTACTTTTTAAATCTTGTTTTTGTTCACTAAGCAAAGACACCAAAGACATGGTCTTTTTTTCCAGTGTGGGAAAAGCAGTCCAACAGCAGCATGGCTGTGGCACCACTGAAGCTTCCTTGGTTTTCTTTACCAGGCTTGGTCTAGTCTCTGGGTACATGGCTTGTGTATATTGCAGCTCCTCCTTAGGAGGTCAGAGTGTCTACCACCCTGCTCTCCCAATGTGTCCTTTTTTCCTTTGGAGATGGAAGCACAGGCAGGGGGGAAGCCACATTGTACTCCTGTGGATCTCCTGATTAGGGTAACAAAAACCCAAGTGTCTCAAGCAGAAACTTTTCTGCATCTGCAGAGGCACACTGCTGACTTTCCTTGGTATGTCCCCCTGTAACTTTTTTCCTCTTAGTTATGTCACTCTACAGAGTGCACACAAGCTTAAAATGTTATTTTAATCAGTATTATTAAGGATGTAGTGTAGACTCTGCAGCATGGTGAGAAAGTATTTTTAACTGAATATGAATACAGCTACACATGTAAGCCAAAAGTCCTTTACTTTTGACATCCGCTGTGTGTACCTTCCTATTGCCAAATGTTATTTATGACTTATGGCAGTCGAGTATTTCAGTGCTTGCCAGCTCTACAGAGCATTTAGGGTTCCTGGCTATACTTGTGCAGGAGATCCGTTGTTTGCTCTTTGCCCATGATGTGAATGAGATTGGCTTACAAGGTAGGACTTCATATTCAATTAACACAAAACAACATTGAGAAGCCCTTGGAGACTTTCCCTCCACAGCTCTTTCCAGTGCACTTTAACCCTCTTTCTGTTCTGGTTCTGTTCAGATAGGAAACCACCTCCCATCAGTCACTACTGAAACTGCAGTGTCAGCTGTGATGAATGTCCTCTGCTAAGTTGTGCAAAAGCACCAGACTTACAGCTGTGAAAGATTAGAAATACAGTTGCTCACATTTATTTGTATATATTCAGAGAAACCCCCTGAAATGCTGTTGATGATGCAGCTGAAAAGGTGGTACCGAGACCTGTATTCAGGGCGAGATGGGATATTTTATATATTCAAGACCAAAATCTTTATTGTTCTTACTACAAGAAGCAGAAACTGTATCTCCCCAGCTCAGGAAAAATGAGGTGATAAAAAGGAATTGTTTGGCCTCCTTAGGAATCCTCTGAGTACTTGGTTACCTGTGTATGTCTCAACTACTTGCAACCTCGGTTAGTTTGAAGTCGGATATACTCTAGGATATATTAAGAGTATCAATCTACAATATTCAGTTTTTTGGTTGAGGCTGAAAATTCTCAGGACCCAGGAACTGAAAAGCTGTTACAGTTTTGTGCTGAGGGAACTTGCCATTTCTACTGTTGAAGAATAAACACACTTTTTTGATATAGTTAAACATTTTTTTTTTTAGTTGCATTAAAAATATCTTGGGTCTTATTTCAATGCTGCTTTGTGTGCTATGGGAATCTGCTTGTGCCAAATTCTCAAATTCTGTTTCAGTTCTGATGTGCTGTCTATTCAACAAGCTGTGGCTGCTTTGCATGACGTGTGGTTAGTGCAGGCCCTAAATAATTTGTCATTGATGCTTGTACTCAGGAGGTCATTTGTAAAGATTTATACAAAGGCTTTTATCACTTAAGAAATTCTAATGTGCTGTGGTTTGGTTTTGGTTGGGATTTTTTCCCCCTCCCCAGAATTATTGGAACGACGGTCTGTGTAAGCCTGGGGCTGCCAGAATTTGATATTGGACGAAATGTTTTAGATTTGATCTATGCACAGACTTTGACCTGGTAAGTGTTAAATTTACAGCCAAAACTTCGTTTGCAATTTGAAGAACCATGGGACATTCTTATTCTGACACTTCTGAGTGTTTCCTATCATGGGAAAAAGAACAGGATAAATGCCTGGGAGAGATGACACATTAAGTACTTTTGTAAGGATTGTGACTTGCCAGTTCTCTTTGTAATTATGCAGTTAATAACAATAACTTTAGTCAATAGTTTACCCTGTGGCTACCTGGTCTGGGAGAAACCTGTAAAAGGAACATCCCAGGGTTTTGTTTGCTTCCCCACGGGAATGGTGTTCCTGTTGAAATAGTCTCAATATTAAACCCTGGAAAAGATACCTTATTTCTAAGAATGAGTTACTGCAATTCTAAGAGAGTTTTGCAAATGTGTACATGTATGTTTGAAGTTGCACGTTTTTAAAGGCTGACTTACTATTACAGGGTCAGTGTTAATATAATTACATTTCCAAATAACCAAATACTAACTGTATATGAAGTTAGTGTGATATTTTTGGCTTTCAGTGCACTGAGAGCTGTGAGTGAATAGTGAAGCTGTAACTTACAACTCTTACAAATCCTTTCTTGTAGGATCGGTATCCTCTTCTCACCTCTGCTGCCTGGTATTCAGATGATATCATTTTCTATAGTATTTTATGTGAAAAAGGTAACAAACTTTATATGTAATCACCATAAACTAACACCATTTGAAATCTGGGCAGAATTTTTTGTGTTAAAGTGCAGTTTTGTCTGGAGGCTTGTGGAGTTTTGCATTTAGGGGAGCAGTTTTGTTGATTGCGTTTTGGGCTGTGGCGTTTGCTTTAAAGGAACACAATTTAGATGCACACCCTTGAATTGCAAACCTGTGAAACTTGAGGGCTGGGTGTGTGTGGAAGAGTTATAGAGGGATTAAGAGGACAGATAGAGAGGGGAGAGAATAAACGAGTAAAATTAAAGGCTGGGGAATTAAAGGTGTACAAGTGCATATGTCAGCATAGTCACTCAGCTTGTGGCTGTGACTTTGGCTTCCCACGCATCCCCCAGAAACACCCCTGCCCAAGTTATCTGAGTGTAAGCAGGGTGATTCAGCTGAAGATCATGGTGGAAATTTCTTTTCAAAATTCTTTGTCTCAGTAGTATGACTGGTTGGTGGGTCATAGAACAGTTTGTAGTGTATAATGTAGAAGAACAAAGCTATAGCTAGGAAAATTGATTCAGACTTCCCTGAACTCTGGGTTTGGGTATGCTACAAAAGGAAACTACAATAAAGTCCTGAAGAACCTTTCAGAACCTCATTTTGCCTCTTACTATTTAAAGATTCTTGGAGTTTTCCAAAACTACAGTGTATCTATCAAATTGATATAAAAGAATTTCTTGGAAACTTTTGATAGATGCTATTCCAGCACTTGCCACCAGCAATTTCAGTGAGATTGACTTAAACCAAGTTGAAGTGGCACCGGTAACACCATTCCAAGAGTCCGTTTACCTTTCATCTCTGTAAAGGTCAGTCTGATGATGAATTGCCAACCCCCTCGCAAAGTCTGGAGAACTGCTCAAATGACAACATCCTTCATGTTCCTACTGTTTTTCCCTTCCTTCCTTGGAGTCCTGTCTGTCATTGGAGTCACTGTCTGGAGGTATGGAGGATCACTGGCATTCAAGCTCACTATGTTATGCTGTGTGACCTGGTACCAGGCAGAGGAATCTGCATTTTTCTATAGAAAAAGCTGTATTAATTTCTAATGGAAGGTTTCAGATGTTAATGAGATGTGCTGTGTTCTGAAAGCAAGATATGCTCAGGGAGGTTGCAAGAATGTGGTTAATGCAGTAACTTGTCCTAAGTGGGAAGAGAAACAAAGTTGCTTTCAAATTTTAGGTTCCGATTTAAATCTCACAGCAAATTTTACTTTTCCTTCTTAAAAGTCTGTGACCTAGTCCTAGTTCCTGGACTTATTTGTTATAGGGCACGCTGGATCTGCAGTGGAGAAACACCTGGAAAAACTCAGTTGAGGTCACTTCTGGATTATTTATGAATTTCAAAGGCTGTTTTTGCAGGGAGTGCTAACCTCTGCAATAATGCATCTCTGTTGTTACCAGTATTTTAAAGCTGCTTTGTTCATGTGTGTCTTAAGTCTGGTCCCAGTAAGAAGGGCAGCATAGATACCCCTTTTCTTTTTCTTGGCAATTCTCAGCCACATGATTTCAATATTTAATGAGGCAGGTGGCTACACGTGAAACCAGGTGGATGAAAATGTCAGAGCAAACATTTCCAGGTGACAAGTGGGAATTTCAGACTGGGGTGGTTCAGATTCAAAGCAAACACCACTTCCCTATTTCAGTCTACCTGAAAAAGTTGATTCTTGCCTTACTTCAGCACATCGTGTTGTTACTGAAATCTGTAGTCACTCGCATCCTTAAAGGCAAGGTGAAATGATGGTTCCATTAAGCACCTGTGGTGAAACTTTGAAAATTCAGATTTTTCAATTTGCTGTAGCTTGCACTACAGTGATTGACTTGTTACGTTTAGGTCAAGATGGTGTTCACAGGGCTTGGTACAGCTCCGTTGCAGCAGGGCCTCTTGCCTCTCACTGTGCAGTCTGGGGTGGGCATTTTAATGGCCGGAGAGTGACCCAAGTTAAAAATCAAACGTAGATCATGGATGTTTCCTAAGAGTCCAAAGAGAGCAGAGGGCGATAGCAAACTAACAAGCATCTTGATGTACAAAATCACAATGTCAAGTAAATGACGGGCTAATATATGAAGCTTTAAGTAGCTATTTTCTCACTATTTCAGATTAAAACCTTCAGAAGGATGTGGTCCTTTCCGAGGTTTGTCTTCTATGTATGCTGCAGTCTCTGAGTGGATAAAAATACTGGAAAATTACACTGCCTCCAAATGGGTAGTGTGGATCTACCATAACTTAATTACAAGTGAACTTTTCTTCTTCATCCTCTCTGTTATTATTCTGTAAGTACCTGCTAATGAAAAGCTCTGGAAAAGGACCTGAAGTGAAAAAAACTGGCTGTGGCACAGCAGTTTAAAAAAAAATAATTGCAAAGTGCATTTTAAAGCATCAGAAATGGTTAATATATTAGAAATATGTGTATTTGAAGTACATAAAGAATTTATAAAACCTATTCCTTTTATGTTAGGATGCTAAAGCTCTTTACAACCAGCTCCATGCTAACCCTAAGATACACTGCTTTTAATTGAATATTTCTAGTTTAGTGCTGCCCAAGCTCCAGATCTTATTACCACTGGCACTCTTAGCTTTGGGAATGTCAGCACAAGGGAACATGATGTGTACAGTTGGCAGGATAGATTGCCTTTTTTTTTTTTTTCTTTGGGCGTTTTTTTTTTTCCTCTCCCTTGTCGGTGGTTTTTTTTTTCCCTTTTGTGTTTTTCTTTCCCAGAGGAGAACAAATCAGTAGAGAAAGAGCAAGCTTTCACAAGCACAGGCAATACAGGCCAGATGTATACTAGGACCCTGAGCGATATAAAAAGCAGATGTTTGGGAGGTGGTTGCTTTGTCTTTTCTGACCATTTCTCATCAGTGGAGTCGTTAGTGGAGATGATACCATGTAAAGAATAGCTGAACTACCGCAGGGGCACTGCGGTGGAAGAGCATGGTAGTGTATGAGCAGCATGTTAAATTGAGCAGATCATATGGGGAGCTGCTAATACGTAGGTTGCAGCCTGCTTCCAGCTAATCTCAGGTAAATTTGCATACTGTCCCACTGGCTGAAGTAAATTATTTTGGCAAAACCAGCCTGTGCATGTTAGGCAACGAGCCCACTGGTAGGGTTTGATGTAGCTGTGTGCTTGATGTTTCTGGCATGCATCGTGCACACCTAAGAGTCCAAACCTGTTCTCATAAAACAGGATCCCATCCATTCTAGTGGGAGCAGGGTTGGCCTGGAAGCAGTAACTGTTCTGCGTTGTGATTTAAGGTCCAGGCGTGTGTCTAAGCAAATGACGCAAAGTTGGGTAAGAGCATGAGGTTCCTGTTTGTTATCAGGAACGCACCTTGTATTGTTGACTGACTTGACTTGGACCTCTCGCCTTGAATACAAGTCCATAAATCTTTGGGTCTTTTCCAAGAGAATGTTTGAAGTAATTTCATGGGTTTGCCATTCCGTTTGTAATTGTATGTATACTTTTTTTTAATACGTGTGTGTGTATATATATATATATGCATGTATAGATATGTGTACATATAGATTTAATGGATGAAATAAACAAGATAACTTTCTGTTTACACAATGACTAGGAAGAATACTCATGGGTACGAGTGCTCTTATGTTGGACTTTGTGTTTTGGGGTTTTTTTTTAGAATTATTACTTATCTTTACTGGCAAATAATAGAAGGAAGAAAGACCATGACCAAACTTTTACGTAAACAAATTATTAATGTAAGTTTGACTTTCAGCTTTATTTTATTTTTTTAATTTGGCTTCCTTGTTGATTGTCTCATCCTGCTATTGTAGAGCTGTAATCTGCTTTTTCTGTGACAATACAAGGGAGGGTGGGAGCCTTCCCCCATGGGAATTGCAGGGAAACTTAACTCACAAATCGAGTTGTTGCCAAATAATTTTATCTTCAAGCTGTGCTGCTGCAGCTCCTTCTCTAGACAGATTATTTCAGAATAAAAGGAATTTTAATGATTATTCTGGTTAATGGTTACTTATAGGCCTTGATCTTCTTAAGGATGTTTAGTCTATTCCAGCTAATGATCAAATATGTCTTGACCATAGGAAGGGAAAGACAAAATATTTTTACTTGAAAAACTACGGATGCTGCAAAGGGCAAATCAAATCACATCTGTGGCAAGAGGACAAGGCCAGCAGGTCAGTTTGGTAGTTCCAGATGTTACTGTTTCAATTATGTGCTTGGTACCATTTCGTGGGGTTCTTCGAGCCTTGCAAATAGGCTGCCATTTTGGGATATGTCTTCATTTAAAGCTTCACCTAAATTGATTGACTGCTAGTTAACTCCAGATAGAAAAAGGATACCATGGAAGTTCCCTATTTGTTCCAAACTGGAATTGAGCCTGGGAAAGATACAGAGAAGTCTGTACCCTCACTAGACATCATTTATGATTATGAAACTGCAAAAAAACATTCCTAATCTAGGTGTGCAGTGATGGTTGCTAAAGGGTTTGGCCACACTTGAACCTTGCCTGGACTAAGGAGGAGACTGCCTTCCTCCCCTGACTCTGGATTTCCTTTGGAGTTTATGGTTTGTGCCCCTCCCCCCCATCTTTTCAGCTGAGCTAAAACGGGGTGCTTCGACCTAACCACATTTTAAATCCCATACTGCTTCAATACAGACAGCTAACGTCTTAGACTTGAATTTGTTTTGTCAGTCAGTCCTGCCTGCTGAGACATCAAATTAGTGTTCAAATGTGTGCATATAGGCACTGTGCTGTGTTTTTGTTTAGGTTGAGTGAAAACTCTTTGACCTACATACTGGTGAAAAAGGTTTGTTAGGCTCTCCTCCCTTCTCCCCCAAAAAAGCAACCCCCCCTGTATGAATGGCCATCATTAATGTGGTAATACAAATTTAAAAAAGCAAATATTGGTATGGATATATTGAATTTATACTCATATTGATAAATATAAATACATATGTGATAATATAAGTAAATATTGACTGTGAAAAGGGGAGCTTAAAGTGACTGGGCATTTTCTGTGTGCTGGGGGGTTTTAAACACTAGAGAACTGGCCATCTTCAGGGTCACAGGTGGGACTCCTGAGGGAAAGGTTTGATAGCCCACAAAATGTGGCTACACTCGTAGTTGTTAAGGTTACATTTCAAAAAGAGATGCCGGAATCATCTCATTGTGGAGCTAGTAGAGAAGTCACCTCCCTCAGGGAGGGGCGATAGCCTTGGGTGTGAGTAGCAATGATCATGTCATGACTGGAAGCCAGGACTCAGAACTGCTAACGGCACAAACTGTCTTTCAGAGCAGCTCTTCGTTCCAGCTGCACAGGCAGCCTGGCCAGCCGGTGCCAGGCTACACCACGAGGGCACCTGAACGACATGAAAATGCACCCTATGGCGAGGTGAGGTGGTCGAAAGAGGGAACTCTTTGCTAGGTTTCTCCGTATAGAACCTGGGGCATGATACAGACAGTGTGCGTATGTTGAACAAAGAGGTCATCCCAAGTGTATAGAAATAATCTTAAAGATTAATTTGAGCAGGTAAAAAGATGTAATCAGAGTAGCTGTTGGAGTACTCATGCTCACAAACCTGCCTAAGGGCTGGAGAGTGCCGTTTTGTTACGGGTAGCTGACATCTCTTTAAATACAATGTAACAGGAACGAGGGAAACACCGGTCTAAATCTACTTGTGAATTTTGTTTTCAGTATCCCCGTGCTGCTGGGATCTTGAGGAGGACTGGCTTCCCGCTAGGTAAGCAACAGATGCTAAACACAGAAAGCAGCTCTGAGAAGCTTAGCTCAGCAAAAATGTTTGGCGTAGGACAGAGACAGTATAAGGTGTAAGAGGCACAGAATTTTAGCATCTTGTATAAAGACGAAACAAAAAGGCTGGGTTTCTGGGATAAACATTTTCTGTAGGATGTGCATATTGGTAGCTTGTGCTGTTGGTGGCGGTTCTGAAGGCTGATCGCAAGCTCCTGTGTACCAGTGAGTTGAGTTTCTTTGGGCAAATGAGCACTTTGTCTTACGGGAGCAGCAGGCACAGGCAAGAATATTACATCACATTAGAGGGATTTTTAACATCTTAGTGTGGAGCTAAGAGGTTATTGATGATGTAGAGTGCCTAGGACATGGTGTGTCTGGAGTAAGAAAAGCTATGGAAACTGTGTGGTAGCTTGAACTATTCCTGGTTTACACAAACATGTAACTTTTCCAAATAGTTGACAAGTGGGACACTTAAGTAGCACAGGGCTTTTTACTGGGGGCAGCTGTACCAACATCAGCACCGTTAACGCCACTTCCTTTGTGGAAAACAGATGCAGAGCCATCCCAGCCCAGCAGCAGGTCAGGCATGTCTGAGGCCGTGGCACTCGCTCTACGCGCTAGAGAAGCAGCTCAGAGGGAAGACGAAGATGGTGACAAAGATTTCTGACCGTGAGTGGGCTGAACCAATAATAAAGGTTAAGTCACGGACTGACGTTCTGCAGAAAGCAGTACTCGCTTGCACTGATGTCTGCTAGAGCCATTCAAACACCTTTTGTACCCCTAAATGGAAGAAAAAATAGAACAGATGGCACAGTGCATCTCGACTGTAATTTATTACGGTGGTAGGGAATATCCTGCGTGTTTGGTTAGGTTCTGAAGTGGTGATATTCTGGCATTAGTCAGCCTTCCCGCAGGACTGGCCCTTGCCTCGGTGCAGTCAAGGTCCCTCCACAGCTGGTCACTTGGCCTCTGCTAAATGTAAGGAAACTTGTGCCTAATTGCAAATAAAAGCTTTGGTCTAAAAATATTTTCATACCAGTTATATTGTTCAAGCTGCTTTTATCTGATCTAAACCAAAAGCAAAGTATTAGTCAAATAAAAATGGAAGGAAATCAAATGTAGTTGTTTTTAATGAGAGATGTTATAATAGCTGCAGAGTAACTTGTGTGAAATACAGGAAGCTTCTATTCCATTTTCACTTTTCTAAGCCATTTTTAGTTTATTACAGTCACTCAAAAGCAGCTTTGGTGTTAGAAGTTATCAAACTTTGAGTGATTAGTTAACAAAATACTCATCTGTGTAAAACCAGTGCTGGTAACAAAAAGTTTACACATTTTTTCTAATGAAGGATAGACTGGAAGCAATACCATTGAGATCTTTATCATAGGTGACTTTAAGACATTTGATGCAGTTTCTTTTTATTCAGAGCCATCTTTGCCACAATAACTTACTTCCTTTTTTTTTAGCCCATTTTCTACTAACACCTGGTTTATTCCTCCCTTGTTGCTTTAGACATAAAAATGCCTCAGGAACGAAACAGATCTTTTCCTCGTGCTCGTAATTTCAGTTAAAGACAACCCAAAATCAGCCACCAAAGGGACAGAAAAAAGGACAAACTTTACACACGATGCGAGACCACAGATTCAATTTTATTATGTTTTTCTGGGTGTATCCCTGTAGAGTCTGGCTGTGAATATTGACTGTGGGCTCAGCCTCTGCTCAGAGGACAGTGACTGAGTGCCAGCAACTCGAGCAGCAACAAACACGGACTCCTGAGAGCACAGGTCATTGCCTCCTCCAGCGCTGCTCAGGGAGCAGCTGCAGAGCACAGCAGGAAAGGTGACATACATGTGCTGTGCGGTGGGCACCAGGAGGCTGAGGTTTGTCGGTTCTGCAGCGGAGGGCAGATGAGTGACATGAACGGGAGAGGCTCTTGTCATTCATCCTGACAGGAAAATCTCCCTCCTTACTCTTGTTTCTTTGTGCTTACATTTAGCTTGGGGCACAAGCAAAAAACCCAGCACCCCTTGGAGAAAGTTTTATACCAACCTGCTGCTGCACAGCTGGTCAAGAACACCCTACTGTGAGCTATCATCTGATTCTTGAATGCAACTGCAGGCCCTCTTGATTTCAAGTTCAATCTGGATTAGTTTTCCACGTATCCTTGTGAGTGCCCTTCAGTTATGCAAACAATAAACAAAGTAAAAAGCCATTTCACCTCTATTTGTTCTACCACTGCCAGCACTCAATATACAACTTGCTTTTAAAAAGAAATACATTCATGTGCTGTGTCATTAGAAGAAATAATCTTCTATCCTCCCTCGGTTCTTTTAATAAGTCTGGAAGATAAGAAGATACTCAAGTTTTATTCATTAATTCCCATAGCCTTCACGCTGAACATGGAAAGCTGGCTCTTCTCCTTGTCAAGGTGCAGCAGAGCCATCTTTCCAGGCACTAGGAGGGAAATTTACTCACCCTGTATTTTGGCACCATTATTTTCAGGTTCCATTTTAAGAATGTAATGTAGAAGTTTTTAAGGTGCCATAAGTCAACCTTAAATTATTACACAGTTGTAGAACAGACTGCTTAAACTACTAAAATTAAGGTACGATTTTAAATTTTGCCACCAAAAATTGTTGATATGACTTCATAATCAAGATTCAAACAAAGCAAAGGAATAGTCTGAGAATTACAAAGCAGCCATGGGGTATTGCCCCATGAGCTTGTCACATCTGCTCCTTTCATGTTACGGTGCCGTTTACTCACCCTGCGAATGGCTGCACCTCAGCTTTGTCCAGTGTTGCAGCTGAGGGGTTTTCAGCATTTGAAATCCGACCATACAGGAGTAAACTACTGCTCTTCCTTTTCCCAGAACTATTGTCAGCAGCCCTGTCCACACTACTGGATACCCTCTCGATGGTGAATTCAGCCCTGCTCAAGTGAGATCGCTTGTTTAGCGAGTTGGGGGGTGTCTACAAAGCTCAAGGTTTAGTAATGGGGATCGCAGTCTTCCACCAAGCTGTCGGTGATATAGCTGGATTCAAGGATGCTTTCATAGTAGCTTTTTTCTGCAAATGTGTTCACTGTCCAGGCAACCACTTGAATTCCTTTGGAAGACCAGTGCCTCACGTAGTCCCTGCAGGGAACCAAGACACTGTGAGAGGAAGCCTGACCCTGCCCTATTTAAGGCAGACAGTGCTGAAGCTACAACTGAGTTTTAGTCTTACATTGCTGTCACATAGAGAATGACAGTGCATAATCTTTTGCAACGTCATCTTTTTGTGTTTTCTTACTGTAAACTGGCAAAAGCAAGTTTTCTTTCACTTCGCAATTAAACTTAGGATCTAACATAAGATAAAAATACAGATAAAAAGAGGCTTAAAACAATAAATAGCATAGGGTGAAAAGCCTATCTAAACAGCCTACACAAGATTAAATGGAACATACTAATGCATACTAAGCTAACTTCACCGTTATATACTAATAGAATGGTGTGTGTATATATATATAAAAGGCATATATATATAATAGAATATAATACGTCCTGATGTATTAGCAAGCTTTGACACTTACTGAGAAATAAAATTCTTCTGTATGAGGAAAGCTGAAACCCCACACAGTCGCCACAAGAAACTGTGTAGGCTCCAATCCAGAACGACATCCATCATCATATACAAGTAATGTTTCCAGGAGGAATTGAAACGGGGTGTCCCATCTCCAAAATGACTCAGCTGCCAAGGCCTGTGTGTTAGTGCTGTTACAACATTTCTGTCAGCTTGTCTCATCTGGAAGATCAGCAAGGAATAAAAAATTAAAAATTACTACATCATACAAAGGCCAGGCTGCATTAAGTATGAACTGGGAGAGGTTAGATGCAAAGTGCTAGCTTGCATTTGCAGCTCTGCCAGAATCCTTCTCCCCTTCCCCTCCAGATCCTTTTGTAACTCAAGCAGTAACTGTAAAGTTTTGTGCTATTTTACAGGTTTTTCCTTAAAACATAAAAAAGCAACTCTTCTGCTCAAAAAAATCGCATAACAGGCAATGGAATAAAATACACAGTAAAATGGACTTGGCAATGAGAATTAGGAAACAAATTTAACAAAAGCCTGTATTTACATCAAAATAGGTTTATTTAACAGGTACCTTGCACACATGCCTGGCTGTATGCCAACTGTAAGAGCAACACACTTTTTTTCTACATAGCTTTCAGAACAGAGGGAATTCCTGAGGATTCCCATGTGCATCTAATGAGCACCAGTGCTGTAATAAGATTATGCATTGTGCTACATTTGTTTTTAAAAGTCTTGGCAATTGTAACAACCCAAAAGTACTTTGGAACTGGGAGTTTTCTCTCCTACTGGAATTCCCAGACAGAAATAAAAAAAATCCTGAAGAAACTTTTAGGAAATCCCACCTTATAAACAACATCTGGCATGAAAGAGCAGACTATGCTGCTGTTATACAAACGTGGAAATTCCAGGTAGAGTTGTTTCAGGGCGTCAACGGCCTGCCAAGTAGAGATAGACACAGATGTTACATTTATACATACATTCTTATTTACTTTACACATTTTAGAATAATCCCCTTTAAAAATACTTCCCTGTTTTGGGTAGCAAGGTTGAAATGGAAAGGGAGGAGAAGAAAAACAGCATCTTGTTTACACCATTAACACAGAAATGACATTTTGTTTTTTGCAGCAGAGGTCCTTTTCATGATTCTGTTTACAGCAACAAGTGGCATTCTCAATGTTTGAAATACCCTTAAATACATTGTGGATAAAATTCTGAAGTACTACCTAGGGTTTAGTTCAAGGGGAAAAAATAAATTTCCATATTTTGCTACACTAAAGAAAAAAATATTCTAATTTGCATAAAATGTTAATGATACTCATCTTTATCTGCTTTCAGTAATGCCAATTATAGACCAGTGGGATCCCTAGTTGGAAGCTGAAGATAAGATACTAGCTCCCCTCAGCACAGGCAGGGAATTCACTTTTGTTGTTTCCTGGTTCTTCCACACACAAGCCACAAGCTTCCTGCTTCCTCACACAAGCCTCATGCTAATTCTAAATTGCAGCTTCCCAGGACAATGAAATGGTATGAGAGTCTTTGCTTTGGCAGCCCAGCTTTGGCTGACACAAACAGCAGACCCAGTCCCACCTATAGAAGAGAAAGGACTGTACCACACATACCAGTTTGAGACCAACAGAAAAACAGGTTAGAAACCCAAAGAAAGGGGGAAGGAAGGTGCCTTAGTACAGCAATTGGTACCTGATTTGCATGGCCTTTGACATCAAAGTAGATAATGAGATTGTGATGCATAGACTCCACAACAGCTTCTCTCAGAGTTGGCACCTTTTCACCTTGGAATTTGCTCCTGTAGAAACAGAGAACTCCTCACTGGAAAGCAGTCAAAATACACATGTGCATACACACGGGCACACATATCCCCAGCTAACAGAGCTGTTCCATAGGGATTTGTAAACATAGTTCGCTGATACACTAGTATTAGAGGTGGGATCAAGCACCACTATCGATGGCAGCAGTGGCTCTCTCACCCAGTAAAAGGCTGCACAGGTAGAGGGGTATGCACGCTTCTCTCTTTCCCCCAGAATCCCACTAGACAATTATATCCTTCCAAATCCAAGGTCCAATCTGACGCTCACTGACTCCGTGTCCCACACTGAAACACTAACCTCAGTTCATCTCCTTCCTCAACTACCACAAACAAGCATTCGGTCCCACCTGCTGCCCACCTGCCCACCCACTTCATCCTGTCTGACTGCGCTCCCTAGCCCTGAGCCAGAAATGCAGATCCTGGCAGAAGAAAAAAGGTAAGCTGAGTATGCAGGAGAAGCAGCTTCACACTTCAATAAATTCTTCCTGATAAAGTGACAGCAAACAACAGCTGATCAGGAGTAACTGCCTACGTGGAAGTTCTCGCTGTGTGGTTCAGGCGATCACCTTTCCAGTAACAGATGGGGAAGACGCTACTTGTACTACAGACTCACGGGTTGTACATTTACAAGTCTGGGAAACCCTAACGCAGTGTCTCAGGAGCACATGCTACAAGTTCTTCCTCTAAAATGGATTCACTTACGATAGATACTGTAGAAGTTTCATTGTTATCAAAATTTTAGTAATGTATAAAAATATTTTCTCCTGTATACCACTGGAAAGGACCTAATCTGCCACTGGGGTCATCACTCCTACCTAAGACTACCCAGGAAATCAGTCTAGCTCCTTTTCAAAGGTATAATCCTGATGTTTAGAATCCCCGAGACCAAATCAGTCAAGAAATACATGTGAATAAAATCAATTTTTGAAGTAATTACTCAAGCCAACTTTGACATACTATCAAAGTCCCAATATTTTTTGTGTCCTGCAGTCAGTTTAGGCGAAGCTTATATAGAGATGAACCTGTTTCACATTAGATGCCCGGGAATTTTGTCCTTGAAAGCCAATTATCTTGACTCTGCTTCAGTGTTCCCATTGCAAGGATGGGTAAGACGATACAGTCTCAGACACGTCTAAATTAAAATGAGAAGTAACATATGGGACTAAGTTTTAAATTTACAAAAATTTCCTTCAGTGATAGAGCAATTCAATAATTTTCTTCAAGAATGTTTTTTTCCACTGTTGAAACAGTAGTTTCAGAATAGCAATAGTTAATTTACCATAGCCTATGTTTTGCAGATGGATTAAGCTTCCTAATTTCATCAAAAGTCAAGTCACACAATCTTCCAGACCCATCAGTTGTCCTTTCTACTGTTTCATCATGCATTAGAATGGGAACACCATCTGCAGTAAATTCAAGATCCAGCTCAACACCCGTTGCTCCATTCTCAGCTGCCTTAAAAAAAAAAAAAAAAAAAAAAAGTCACATACACAACAGAAGAGACAGCTTTATAATTTTAATATAGGTACAGCTTAATTAGTTTGTATTCTGGTAAAAAATAGTAAGATATTAATGTTGTTTCCAGTAAGCTTGATCTGCAGAACAGAATAGGTTTTATCCAAGTTGTGAGAAGCATTCGTAGATCAATTGAAAGCATATAATCTATTTCCACAGGTGGGGACTGTTTCAGGATGAAAATGCAGAAGAGGATCCCACTCTCTCTCCTTCTGCTCTAGTAACTCCAGAGTCCTTAAGTTATTTTACTTTCTAAGAGAAGGGAAGCAAATGCCTACAGTTTAGATAATTTATAGATTAACACTTAGAAGCCAGAATCAGACAAGAACATCAGAGCATAAAGTCTTTGCTTGCACAAGGAAAAGCCATCATCCCATTTTTTATGGCACACAGGTGCAGTATTTCCTTTAAGAGTAGTGTGCAGCACAGCTGATCCACCATAAGCAGTAGGTGCAACACTTCCCAGAAGCACCACTTACCATGCTTGTGCTAAATACTATATGTAGGCAAATCCCTGCACCTATCTGAGGAATCCCCATATCAGAGAGCAATAAGAAGTTGGGTTGCCTTAGAACATTTCATACATCCTGCTCCTGCCCTAGCTCTTTCCCCATAACTCCTCAGAAAAGCAACTGAGTGAACCGCAAGCAAATTAATTGTTCTGAAGGCCAAGTGCCCTTCTGTGAAAAGGGCTAACGCACCTGAAAGACAAATGCCAGGTATGCGCTAGAGGTTACTCTTGAGGTATCAGCCAAGTAAAGGTCTCTATTGCGTAGCTTCAGAATTTATCAGAACAAACCTCAACCAAAGGTAAGAAACCAACAAAGCAGCAAGATCCTACCATCACAAATACACTACATTTTAAATGCTGCTAATCACCATTTCAAATGATTCTCAGAAACAGATTCTGAACCCTGGCTGCACCAGATGCTCCATAGATGAGGCAGCAGTTTTATGGCAGGGCTGCACCCAGTGAAGATCTCACTATTCCAGATTTTCCCCCGTAACTGTGGATTTGCATTACAGATCTTCAAGGCTTAAAAGGCAAACCCCCCTATTACTAAGTTGCTGACCACTCTATATTGTGTTGCAACATACATCAGCAAAATACAGTGCTTCATTATTGCTACAGTGCTAAAATATCCATCAGCAGGGAGGGTAAAACACAGCTTCCACAAGGCTCAGATCTGATCAAACTGTCCCGAATCTGCTTAGGGATGAAGGGCTGAAGCCACACAGCCTCCTGCGGCCAGTCGGGAGCCGCTGAAGAGACTCAGGGTGACGGAGGCCTGGTACCTGCTGAAAAGGCAGATTATCAAACACAACCCACAGGCTTGTTTTACCGCCCACCGATTTCAGTCTCTCAGCCGCCAGAGGTCCGGGGGGGGGGGGGGGGGGGGCAGGCTCCCGGGGCTCGCCCGCTCCCCGCGGAGCGCCTGCCAGCTATAGCTCACAGCGCCAACCTCGCCCCTGGCCCGGCACGTCCCTCCGCGGCCGGGCGCGGCCGACGCGCTCCCAGCGCCCCCCAGAGGGCCGGGCCGGGCCGGCCCGGGCCGGGGGAGGAGGGCCTCGCTCGGGGAGGGGCCCCGCCGTGCTGACCTGTCGGATGGCCGCCAGCGTGTTCTCGGGCGCGTCGTGCGCGCCGCCGCGGTGGGCGATGCGCGCGGCGGTGCCGCGGGGCCGCAGGACGCGCTGGGCGCTCTGAGGCGCGGCGGGCTCCAGGCTGAAGAGGTGAAGCACCAGGTAGAGGCCGGCCGTCAGCAGGCAGGCCAGCGCCGGGCTGCGGCTCAGCGCCAGCGCCACTCCCAGCAGCGCCGTGAGGGAGCTCAGCAGGCCCTCCCCGTGGCACAACATGGCGGCGGCCGCGGCGCCCACCGGGCCGCACTGAACGGGACCGGACCCGCGGCCGCCACCTCTCCTCAGGGCAAGGACGACGGCACCGCCGCCTCGCCCAGCACCAACCAATCGGCGCTCGGCCGCCACCCGCCGGCAACCAATCGGCGCCCGCCGCTCGCCCGCCTTCGGCTAACCGGCGCGTGGCAGCTGCCCCGCCCGCCGGCCGGCGCTGAGGGGCGGGTGGAGGCGGCGGAGCACGGCAGGGGCCCAAACCGCTTGGGGTGCGCTCGGGGCGGGCGCCGCAGGAAAACGGGGGTTATTGACCGTAAAACATGGCGCGGGATGAATAAGGGGTGTTAACCGAAGGAAAGGTACCGCTGCCCAGACAGTCGCGGGAGATCTGTGTGTCTGCAGAGCGCAAAGGTTTTTTTTCCCAGGTATGCCAGCAAACTAACTAGAAGTATAATGTTAGTAGTAATTTTTTCCCACGTAATTATCGCATTTCTATATACAGTGTTATATAGTGTATGCGTTATATAGCTTACTATGTGTATTATGCAGCTAATTTAGCCATTTGTGCCTGCTTACAAGCTAAACCTGAGACGAAATGCTGAGGCAGCGGGGAGGGCCGAGATGCCAAAGGCCATGGCGGGGACCCCCGTGTCCCCTGCTTGGAGAGCGGGCACCGCGCAGGGGGTACCTCCCGTGTGTCACTGTGTGTGACAGAAGTGTGAACAACTGGGAAGAATCCAGAGGAAAGAGCAACAAGACTGGGATTTTGGTGAAGGCTGAAGAATCTGCGGTTGTTCAGTCTAGAAACAGAATAGTGAAGCAGAGGAAATAGCAGTTTGTGCTAATATAAATGAGGATTTTGAGTAAATTTTTTTTGTATGTGTATAATTCTTGCCAACCAAAAGTGGAACAGGCACCAAGCAATCTTTTAAGCTTTATTTATTTATTTATTGAAATAGGTGGGGTAAATATTTGTCACATATTGTCCCAGCTGACTGTGAGCATCTCAGATACTCTTTTCTCTCTGTAGTTTTGTGCTTCTGCCAGGTGTTTTTGAAGAAAATTCAGACATGTGTGCAGAAACATAATAAATAATGGAATGTCTAAGGTATTTAAAAATTTTTTGATAAACGACAGCATTTGTTAAGATTAAAGATGGTTTAAAAAAAACATCAATAATATTTAATACACTGAAGAGACAACAGATGAAGGACTTGGGATCTTTTGAAAGAAGAACACCAGCTTTAACGTCTCTAAATGCTCACTGGAAACTAGATGGTTCCATAAATTTAAATTCGTTTCGTCTTGGCCAAGTGCTGGTAGGCAAGCATGTGTTTTCCACCTGGCCAGCCTGGTGGGTGAGGGTGACCTAATCCTGCGGGACCAGCAGCTGGCTGCCGCCCCAGCCGGAGGGATAGGGTGACCGTGGTGACACCGTGGTGCTTTCATCAAAGAGCATATTAACAAGTTCTCATGTTTATCTTTCTCATCACAGCGTGTCCAGTGAGAGCGATACCTGCTGGCGGCACACCTATGGCCCTGCCTACACAGGGCTGCACAGCCATATGGTATTTAATGTGATAAGGCAGAACCAGGACTTTAGGTAAAGACTCCACCTGTGCTAACGCCCTGGAGGCCTGGGTGGGCGTCACTGGGGAGCGAAGCACCGTGGTGGCCTTCAGCCCCACCTCGTGCCTCTGAAAACCGGCGCTACCTTTGCCCGGGAGCTCGCCCGAAAATGCCGGATTTGTCCCGCGGGGCTGGGCAGCCCGAGCCCTAGCCCACCCCAGCCCCACGGCCAGGGCCTTTTCTGAGCGCCCGGCCCGGGAGGGGCAGCGCCCGCCCCGCGGAGGAGGAGCGCTGGGCCCGCGGTGCGCGCTGGGCCTCGTAGTGCTGCGGCCCGGCGGGCGGGGGCCGGGAGGCGGCGGGCGGCGCCCGGGGTGCGCGGCGGCGGGCAGCGGCCGGGCCGGGGCTCCGAGCCCCGCGCAGGTACCGGGTGGCTCGGGGGGCCGTGCGCCGGGCCGTGCCCCGGCGGGGGGGGGCGCGGGGCCGCCGGGCAGGGAGGGCCGCGGGGCCCAGGCCCGGCCCCGCCGGGGCCGCCTGCTTGCCGGGGGCGGGGGTGGGCCGGGCGGCCGAGGGGAGAGGCGACCCGGCCTGAGGAGCGCTCGGTGCCGCGGCAGCCGGCGGGAGGACGGCAGGGATCGGCCGAAGCGGTGTGCGAGGGGAACAAAAGCTCTTTAGCAGGCCTTGCCGGTGGCGCTTGGCTGTCGGTTTTACGCCGGTAGGGATGGGCAGTGTGAGATACGTAGGCTCTTTAAGGAAACAAAGTTGTAATGTATGTTTTGGTGGAGGTATCCGCGTCTGCTCGTACAGGGACGTGTCGAGGAGGAGGATCACGGGAGTGCGACACAAATTCCTTCCAGCGCCCTAAATATAAAGGCTGGTATTGCTTTAATACTAGCTTAATTCTTTTATTTTTCCAATTTGCTGCAGGAGACCTTAAAGGTTTAGTCTTTGATGGAAATCGTTAAGGTTATCTGTAGCATGCGTAGTTTTGCAAGTCCTGATCATCCTAATGCTTGCTTTCTTCTGTACCTGTGGTCATCTTTTTTACTCATGTATGCAGATTTTATTTTT
The DNA here is from genome assembly GCF_017639655.2 of Falco naumanni. Classification (NCBI taxonomy): domain Eukaryota; kingdom Metazoa; phylum Chordata; class Aves; order Falconiformes; family Falconidae; genus Falco; species Falco naumanni. The sequence continues at coordinate 79,113,202 of NC_054057.1, forward strand.
ATATGGGGGAAAAATAAAACAGTTTTGCAGCTTTTGTTAATGATAGGAAGAAGGGGAACTTGATTAAGTTTTCTAATGTATAATTTGCTTCTCAGAATATAGTCTTACAGAACCAGTTGTCATGCTATTTTTCGTTCATGGTATTGAAACTACATCTTACTATTCTTTGCTGCTTAGTTAACATGAAGATGGAGGACTATGAAATATTCTGTAAGAAGCATCTTTCCAGAATCCAAGAAGAGGCAATAAAAAGAGAAATATCTTTCACTGTTCCACACAAAAATATCTCCCTCATTCAATTCCATGGAGTACCTGTGCTTGCCCCTCTGGTAAGGTTGGGGTTTTTGAGGGGTGATGTTGTTTGGGTTTTTTTTTCCTTCTCTGCTAACTGTGCTGTTGATACTAGCTTTGATGTCCGTCCACATGTAATGATTCTACTGAAGGTACAGCTCAGTGTGAGGTATCGTCTGGCCTGCTGCTTAGTGTATTCTAAGCATTCCTAGCCTTAATTTTACAAAGTAAAGTGGGAAAATGTACTTTTTTCCACATTGACTACATTGGCTTTAATTTCTTGAAATTTATTATCTTCACAAGGAGAGTTAAAACTTCCCTTGTGTTTGTGGTATTAAACAGATGAATGTTACTGCTGGGCTTAATTTCATGTAGAATCATATTGACGTTCCAAATACTGAACACATGAGTTTGTTTAACAGTGTAAAAAAAAAAAAAGTGCAAATAGGAAATGTTGAGATAGTTAAAAAGCTTTCAAGTAAATGTCTCTTTTGTATGTGCATGCAGCTTTTTCTCAAATGTATTTTGCAGGTTCATCAATTATGGTAAGTCATTCTGTGCTTAATGCAAACAGAGCCACACAGAAGTCTGTTGGTAGTTTGTGCAATAATGCAGCTGACTTCCTTCAGTGGTGGGAAGTATGAATGGAGAGACTCTCTTAATATCAATACTAAATAATCATGATATAAATATACATTGGAGACTAAATGATATATTGTAATTTTCTTCATTTACAAATGGGTGGATATTTTAAGGTTTCATAGGAGGAATACATAATTCAACTTGAGACTATTTCATTTTGTAGAACTCTGTGAAACCAATTTTTGTAGATGTAATTTTGACTTTTATCCAAACTACATGTTTTAATATTTTAAAGTAGTAACTTGGAAGACTCTCAGATTCTGATTCTTAACAGGATCCAGAGGACTACTTGCATATATTTCTGTCTTGTGAAATTCACCTCTGGTTCAAGAGGGCAAGTGCGAGCTAGTCCTCCTTAAGAGCTTGATAGTTTGGATGTGGGTAGGAGGATTGGTGACAGGGGGCTCTAAACCTCCCATTTCCATAGAGGACTGAGAAAGAGTCCTACAGAGTCTTTGTCATTTGAAGTTCGTACTGTAGCCTGTAATGTTCATGCAAATTTTTTTATAAATGACCTTTTAAATAAATGTTCATTTACATGTGTGCCAAGAAGGCATTTTGTGCATCTTCCATTTAAAAAAAAAATTGCTTAAAAAGAAGCTGGCATTTAAAATGTGCATAAAGTCTTGGCTTAGGTGATTGTTCTGTTTTGTTCTATTGTTTTTCTTTCTAATTTATTTATGTAATTCTGTACTGAAATTTGCATTTAGTGAAATAAACCATGTTTCTTACACTATGGATTGCAGCTTAGCCTTGAAAAGAAAAAGGAAATACAGCAATATAAACAGAAAGCACTGGACCTAGAGACCTGGAGACAGAACTGCCGGAAAAGAGCTTTATTGGATCGTGTTCAGGAGATTCTAGAAAATGTGCAGGTAGTGTTAGTCCAAAACTGAACTGCCCTGCAGCTTTACAGAAAACCTCTACTTACACATGTTTTGGGAAGGTGCTGGGGTTTAAGTATTCACCAATGTAAACATGGAATTAATAGCGGTTAACTATCCAGAAGCAGTATTTTCTAGTAGTTCATGTTATATGACCAGATAGTTGATGATTTGGTGGTTATATCTATATTCAGTGTAATGCATGGGACCTGCTTTTCACTGCTTGTTTTGGTGTATGCAAAAGCCAGACCACACCAGATGACTGACTTGCTTTTGTAACTATGTTTGAAACAACTAGATTGTAAAAATAAACGAACAAAACCCGCGATATTAGAACTTGCTTTATTTGCAAGCTTATGGTTTAATCAGAAAATAACCTATATTCAACCTTGTGATTACAGAATTAAAATAATCTTTGCAACAGCTTATAGTTCTGTTGTGTGCTCTATAATTTTACTGCAACTGTTTTTTCTTTGCTTCAATGATGAATTTAATAGAGGTTTAAATTGAAAGAGTATTAAATATGTCTAATCAAGTGGTATTATTTGTCGCTGAAACAATTGTAATACAGTCTTTAAATTAACCTGTTGCTTAAACAAGTGCAGTTAACACTGAATTTGTTGTGTTACTAAGGTGGCAGACCTTACTAGTTTGCATTGTTTACTGGGTGTGCATGGCAACAGTCATGTGGCTTGGGATTCGAAGAGCAGACCAGGAACATGTTCAATACAAAAAATATGTTGGCTTTTTTTTTCTTTCTAAAGGTGTCCCCTTGATAATTGATTTGCACAACACGCAGGATAACCTATAGGATAGTTGTAGTGTAAAAATCCTTTTAAACAAATGCTGGCTAGAAGTAACATGTAATTCTCACTTAAATAAAGTTTGTCTTCCAAGTAGTTGACAAACAAAACTTCATATTTAATTGTCTCTGGATTAGTATAGAAGTGAACAAATTATTTTCACTATCTTTATTAGAAATTATGCTGATTTGTTCTTAGCTGTCTATAGGTTAGACAATGAAATTTTATTTACAAAATTCTATGCTGAAATTTTTCAGTTTTATATAAACAGGTTTTCATATTTTAAGGGATCTTGCAAGATAGTTCGAAGCCATAAAATTAATCAACTATATTCAGACTATCTTATGAAGAAAAGAGCATCTTTGCATTCAGATACTTGGTGTCAGTAAAATTTCTGAACGGGCCATTATTTAAATCTATATTTTAATTCCAGTAATCTCTTTCTCATTGCAGAGAGCAAGGTATTGTAAGTAATTTGTAGGAAACTGGTAACAGTTGAACTGAAAAGTTTTATTGATTTTAAGGTGATAGCATTCTTTTCTTTTTTTAATTCAAGTGAGGCAAGAATCTGAGATTTCATCAAAAATATCTGATTATTTTCAATTTTTATTTGCAGATCAGGAAAGGACCTGGTGCGGGTGATGTGAAGGCACAGGAGGCTGAGAATACTTGCCCTGATTCAGATTCAAAAGCTTCAACTGACTTTGCGCCTCTATCAGATGTCAATTTTTCCTGTTCTCCTGAAAGGCACGGTTCCACAGAGCTTGAAAAGACACCAGAACTTACGCCATCAGATACTACTGGGCAGGTGACATCAAATGTGACAGAAGTAGTTAAAGCAGCAGAAGAAAATGTTTTTTCAAAGCAAAGTGACAGTTGCTTCTCAAAAGATATACCTTGTCCAAGGGCTGCGTCTCCTGACCATGTGAATAATAAGCTTGCGTCACATGCTTTGCAAAAGCAACAGGGACTAGGAGGGTCGCCGTCAGACGAGGAAGTCCAAGATCCATATGTAATGAGTCTTCAGAACCTGATGAAGAAATCTAGAGAGTACATAGAGAAAGAGCAAACCAAGCGTAGCTCAAAAAGTAATTCAAAGAGGAGTATGAATGAAAGTCATTCAGATAAAGAAAATGATGGTGTTAAAACATCTGACTCTGTGAAAGAAAGAACAAAGCCTACAGGCAGAGGTTGCACTGCTCTGACACTTGATAAACCCAGTCTTAATAAATCGAATGCCCTTCTCCAGGGTGCCTCTACTCATACAAATAACACAAGTATGTCCACTTTTTCCAGTTTTTCTAAAGTGGACATACCTACAAGAGTTGGAACACCCCCACTGGTGGATTCGGATTCAGATGAAGAGTTTAAAAAGACTTCTATGTTTGATCGTGACAGTAGCATTGTCAGGAGCCTCACAGGCTCTTATGCCAAATTGCCGAGCCCAGAGCCAAGCATGAGCCCTAAAATGCACCGAAGGCGCCCAAGACCTTTATCAATGGGACATATCATTATAAATAACCCTGTGAATGCCTACGAGTTAAGTCCTAAAGGCAAGGGTAGAGCGATGGATTTAATCATGCAAGATATTGCAGATAAAAATAATGTGTCTGAATCGGTGCCAAAGTTCATGGTGGACTTCACTATGATTTGCCCTAGCAGAGTTCCTAGTGTCAACAGGAATTCTTCAGGCCCTTGTGATGGGTTGGGCGTTGGCAAACCGAATCGCCATTCCTTTGGGCACTTGGAAAGCAAAGGAACGTTGTCAGCTACAGTGGAGGGACAGGTAGTGATGGACAGCAGAGGACCATATAAAGTGGAGACTAGTACTAATATTGTAGCTCCAAAGTTGAATGAGCCATTTGCCAGCAGTCAGTCCACAGTAACACAGAAGCTTCTAGCTGTGAATGAAACCAAACCGTCCACTCTGCTAGAAAATGCTAAATGTAACTCCCCAGTGGAACTCAATAAATCTTATGATGTAGAAAACCCATCCCCGCTACTGATGCAGAGCAAGACTATGCGACAGCAGATGGACACTCCAAGTGTTTCCCCAGCAAACGAGCAGTTTCTAGAAAATAATTTTGAAAAGGTAAAACGTAGACTTGATTTAGACACCGACAACTGCCAAAAAGAAAACAGTCCCTGCATTCTAACAGTTGGAATGGAAGAACATGAGAAGCAGTGGTTGCAAGAACAGAAATACCCTGGGGGATCAGTTTACATTACCAAGAATGCAGCCTCTGATGCTATGGGAAAAGGTAAAAGATTTCCTGTAGTTGAGGGTTTTTCTTAAACTTATTTCTCAGTTAATAAATATTTTAGAAAAAAACTCAACGGTCATTGATGTTTGTAAGTATGTATATATATAAAAAGGCTAAAATTTTATTGATTGTAAATTACCTTTTTTCAGTAACTTAATTATTTATCTAATTTCCAATGACAAATTCAGAAATTCAGCTTGCTACTTGAGCCATCTTTAACTGCTACAGAATGGAGTAATTGCTGTCTTAGGAGTAGCTTGGAGTCAAAACTCATTATAACGGTTTCTCGTAACTTGATTAAACAATTTATGAGGAAACATCAGCTAGGACATTGTGTATCAGTTTTGTGAATTCTGTACTTATTCTCAAGGGTATTGTTTGACAGTACAAATGCTAATTTCCCATTTGTAGAAATTGGAATTTAGTTTTACTAAGAAAATTATGTCTTATTCTATGAGGTCTAAGTAAGACTACGATAGCCTATGTAAGTTAAAAGAAAATACCTTTTAATGGGTTGCAAATCACTATATGGATAATTTCTCTGAATGCGAAACTGTTACATCTGTATGTGTCTCTATCAAATCAAGCTGAAGTGGCATAAATAATTTTAATTCACTCAAGCAAGTGTACGTATCCTATTCTTACAGCTAGATTTTTTGTGTCCTTATTTTATTAAAGGCTTACTTGGTGTTAATGCTGTTCCATTCCCATGCTTATCCCACAGATATGAGCATGCAGGTATTTTGAAGGACTGTAGTAGCTGATGAGGTAGTGGAAACCTGATACCACACAATAGGTTGTACTTTTTCACTGACGATGCAAGTTATTCCTGTTAAAAGCATGTATGTCTGTGACAAAGATCATGTAAATTTATTTAATACTTGATTCTTTGTAATGTATCTTCTCAGATGATATTTTAAAAACTAAAATGTTGGCCTTTGAAGAAATGAGGAAGAGACTTGAAGAACAGCATGCACAACAACTGTCGATTCTGATAGCTGAACAAGAGAAAGAACAGGAGAAATTGCAGAAGGTAAGGTAGAAAGAGGAAAATTCTAAGCAAAGGGCATGTGTGTTGTAATGCAGTTTGTTCGGAAGCAGTTGATTTTAAAATGTATATTCTGTTGCTTCACAGAGTTAGAAAAACAGTCCCATAGTTCATTCTTTCTTTTGTAGGAACTGGAAGAGCAGGAGAGAAAGCTGACAGGAAAGAAGGTTGCTACAACAGAAATAGAAATTTCCAAAGTGAATATTAACAGTAGAATGGAGTTGGAGTGGAGGAAAAAAAGTGAAAGTGGCTTGCTGGAAAGTGTGCAGTCCCAGCTGAAGACAGTCCATAATGCAAACTCAACCAGCATTGGTAAAACTGAGAGGATAGAACGTAGATTAAATGTTGTGATATGTTTTGCTTTAGTGCTTAACTGTACCGGCTGCCCCACTGTATTGATAAATATTCCTGTTCTAGGGCACTTGCTGGTCAGGATATGTGGTGTGGGCAGCTGCTGCTTTCAGCTGTTGACAGCATACGTAAAACCAATTTGCGTTGAGTCTTTGTCTAGCTGGCAATTAGTGTGGTTTCAGCTATCCTTGTACTGTTCCATGTATTGCATTTGTTTTATAATTATTATAGGGCATATTTGAGGAAAACAAGCTAAGAGTAAACTCATTTGATCAGAGGCGAGGATGTGGATTTGCATCATGTCACAAAAGGTTCATCCTTACACCACGAAGCTGCGCAGCAGTGGGCCAGGCATTCTCATTTGTGTAGAAGCATTAGAGGGGCTCTGCCAAGGGGTCTTGACTGCAAGGAGGTACAGCTATAGCTGATGGGACGCCTCTCACCTGTTCCAGAACACTATGAAATTTTTTGATTTGTCTTCTGTTTAGCAAAATTTGCTAGGAAACGAATCAGAAATACTCAGGTTGCTTCTTGCATATAATTGACCTTGTGAACAAAGCTGCTTGCTACCTCTGAGCTGAGTGTATGTGCACCCATAGTCATTAATTTATGGACAGAAGTCTGTGTTGAACTGTATATTCTGCTTTCCATGCAGGTTTTGCTCATGCTACAACGCCTAATGCCTTTGCTTCCACAAGTGAAACTTCCTTCTTTCTCTGGGGTCCATCAGGTAGTGGAGTTATAAAAACTTCAGTGTCTAGGCCAAGTAACAGGATCAAAACTAGGTGGACTCAGGTAAGGAGGAAAAAAAAAAAAAGATTTATTTATGGTTTAAAAAGCTGTCTAGTTCTTGTAAGAAACTAGTTACTTTCTAATAGCTGTGCAGTAATAAATCTCACAGAAAAGTTTAGTATCCCCAGTGTAGTATTCCTATATTGACTTTGATTACACAGGAGAACTGTATAGGATATTTTTCTTGCAAAATAATCATATAACAATATATTGCTTCTGCTAATTTAATACCATGGTGGGTACTTCTGGCCTAGCCAAAACTTTATCAACAGCTTGTTTCTTACTTGGAAACTTATGTCACATGATTGATGTTATTTGAGAAATAATTTGTAATTCTTGCTTTTTCAATCAAATGTTTAGAAAACTCTTTTATCTTCTTTTAAGGTCTTCAGTCCAGAGATACAAATGAAGTTTGATAAGGTCACTGCTGTGGCAAAAGGGTTTCTCACTCGTAGACTCTTGCAGACAGAAAAACTGAAACATCTTAAGCAAACTGTAAAAGTAAGATCAGCATTTTATATTATTCAGTTTCTACTACTGGTTGTTGTTGTTCCTGTCTTCAATTGACAGATGAAATCATGCATTTTCTGCTTTCAGAAGCATTTGGAAATGTCCTGTCATGTGAGCATGTTTGAGTGCTGCGTTGTTCTAATGTCATAAGGTCCAAGTCAAACAGAATATTATATCCTACATGTACATTTTGTAAGAATTGCTTTGTTGTGAAGGATTATGCTCCATGCTTGGTGCTTGATCTTATTTTACTGTCTTCCCCAGGATACTATGGAGTTCATTAAAAATTTTCAGTCTGAAGCTCCGTTAAAAAGAGGAAGTGTTTCAGCACAAGATGCATCCCTTCATGAAAGAGTAATGGCTCAGGTGACTCAATTTAATCTTTTTTTTCCCTCCCCCCCTTAACCATTCTGCTTTTGTAGTATAAATATCTAAAACCTTCACAGTGGCTTTTTTTAAAGTAAAAAATTTAAACTGTGGCTGTGAAGAGAAGATTCCATTTTTGTGCTGACACATTAAGAGAGATTTCAAAATTATTTTTCAAGTGTTTTATTTAGACTGAAAGTAAGAAGAGTTTGATGATCAGAACCATGGGAACGTTAACTTGACTGGATATTTTATTAATATTTTAATTATTATTTCCAGCTGCGAGCTGCTCTGTATGACATTTATGACATCTTCTTTACGATGGAGGCATCAGAAAGAATGAATATTCTGCGTCATGATCGTGAAGTTCGTAAAGAGAAGATGCTCAGGCAAATGGTGTGTTATATTCAAGAGAATGTAAACTGTTTTAAGACTTTACTGTATCATTTTGCTTTTAAGGATTCTTCCTCACCCAGGAAAAAGTTTTTTAAATCTAAATTGTTGTTTAATTATGCTTCTGTAGGTAGCTTCCTTGAAATATAAAAAAAGCGGTTGGTGCAGTAGGAGATTATTATGTTGAAACTTTGAATATGTAGATGTATAAAAATCAGAATGGAAAACATGATGAAAGTAATAATAATAAGTGCATAACAAGAATTTGTTATGGCACACAAACCTTTTTAGTCTGGTAATATAAGGAAGATCCTTTAGTTTTAAAAAAGAAAAAAACCCTTGAGTTTAGCCTGAATGTGAACTTAGTACTGAAAACACACTGTTGGTTTTGTTGTTTGGGTTTTTTTAAAATTTTATTTCTCTTAAGTAGAGGTAGGCCAGGTAGGGTTAAGCTCAATAAGAGGAGTAACTAGTATTATTGTTGGTTCTTTTGCTTTTTTAGGATAAAGTAAAGAGCCCAAGAGAGAGAGCAACACTTTCAACAGCTACACAGAAGTCTCTGGACAGGAAAAAGTACATGAAGTATGTTAAGTTCTCCCTTAGTGGTGATCAGGGGCAGGGTGCAAAGGATGAGTAGGGAGCATTGGAAATAGTGAAATGTGTTTGGAGTAACAGCTTTTTGCAAACTAACACCACTCCTAGGAAGAATCAATAAAAAAATTGTCTTCAGGTGTATGGTGTCTTACCAATAGCAGTTCACTCTTTACTTAAGAGATACTGTTTGTATGGGAGAAAAACGTTTGTTCTACGTTGTGCATTTGTGCTCTATTCCAGGGGTGAGCACTTAGTTTATTGTTGATTTTATAAATTGTAAAAAGTGCTCCAAGTTACTTATCAGTCTTTCTAAAGAGTGTAGCAATAGGGATACATTATTGGTAGAAGAGGTTTTTTGGGGCATGGTAGCCAGCATTATCCTGCAACACAGTGGACTGAACGGTTGTGTCACACTTGCTTGTGAGTACAAAGTGATAATCTGTAGTGCTGCTCTGGCAGTGTTACATGTAGATGTCGATCCTGTTGTAGGTTTTCTCTTACTGTTTCTGTTTAAGACCTAGAATGATGATTTTAGAATTTAAATATGTTTCAATACTTTTTATTTCTTTAGGGCTTCAGAAATGGGAATGCCCAGTAAAAAAATAATCATAAAACAAAAATCTCCTGAAAGCCGGTGAGTGAAGATTACTTGTATTAGGATGCCTTTGAAGAACTGCATTATAGTAATAGATTCTTTGATCTGCACTGCTGACTTGCCATCAGTCAGCTCAATTCCTGCCCCTATTATGACAGACAGTAATTAAATTTGATTTAGCATGATCTGAGAGATGGTTTTATTAGCTCATTAGAAATTACAAAAGATTCAGTTCTGAAATTTTATTTTCAAAAATTATTTACTGATGGCTTGAAATCTCTGTGTTCAGGTTCAAGGTTTTTCTCTGAGATACACTATTAGAATCTCTTAAGCTTCTGTTTGGCATATTACTTCTCTTAACACCCTTTACTTTGCCATGTAATAATTGATATGCTTATCTTTAGAAAGCTGTCAGACAAGAAGTGGCTTTTTGTTGTGAAGTAAAGTTCTTGCTCTTAGGTTGTGTGATTGTTTGCTTAGATCACAGAAGTCGGGGTTCAGTACTTGCTGTTCAGGAAGACAGCAGCTGTTCTATGAGGCTTGTCTGCACCTTTTTCTAGTGTAAAGAGTCAGATACCTGGCAACTCTGAAAAACAATTTTTGTGCCGTGCTTACCCAAAAGTTTTGAACAAGTGCTATCTATTAATACAGTTCAATCTTCAATGACTAAATTTAAGCAATTCAGTCCTTTTTTCCGGTATGTTCTTATCAATGACTAGGAACCCGAGGCACTGTTCAGGGAGTTTTCTCGATGTGCTTTTTTATATGTTTCAAACAGTGGAAATAGTAATCCTATTCTGGGATTTTAATTCCTGCCACTTTTGCCTACATGTCGTCTGCATTACAGAACCCATTAGCCTTTCTGAATTTTTTAATGTGAAATAGCATGCATAATTCAGTATTCCTTATGAGATATTTGTTTCTTAAAGACAGGAAGAAGCACTAATAAAAAATTGTGTTTTAACAGTGTACTTCAACCAAATCAAGGACAGAATGCCCCAGTTCATAGACTGCTATGCCGACAAGGGTAAGAGCACAGCATGTTTATAGTCTAAAGATGACAGTAAATGCAAAGTGCAAGAGCACAGTGATTCCTGAATAATATTTACACATACTGGTGCAACTGTTGTTCAAAGTAAAAATAATTGCTTCTCACAGTATGTTGAGAGAGTGATGAAGCTTTGTTTTACCCTATACTGCAAGAAAATATTTAGTGTTCTCATCCTCTTGTGTATTGTCTTCATGTACACCGTGTTCCAACATTTCTATTTGTAACATTCATTTCATGAAGCTTTGCTTCCACTTAATGAAATATGTGTATTTTTAAATGTAGACTGTAATGCCACAGTATCTGAACTGAATCAGTTTCTTGACTAGAATTTAAAAAATATGTTCATGGGGAGATGTCCTCCTGTTTAATGTTATCTACGTAAACCATAATAACATCAGTAGGAATTGTACACATACTCAGGAGGAGGTTCTGTGGAACACTATAAGAATGTTTTTATGCCAAACACAGTTTGGTAGTGTCTTTATATTTTTAGATACAGCCTTTCAACTTTGTTGCAAGTGACTTATTAACTCTTTTATATTTAATTAGAACCCCTAAGACCTCAATGAAGGGGGTTGAGCAAAATAGAAAGAAGGCCTCAGAGAGCAGAGTGTCTAACAAAGCTGTTTCAGGTGTGTAGAAAATTGGTGTTTGGATCTTATAGTAAATAAGTTACTAGTATCTAGAAAAAGTAAACGGACAATATGTTGTTTTCCTTTTCTTGTGCACCTGCTTTGCTATGTCTTAAATCTAACCTGTCTCTTTAATCAAACATGTGCTGGTAACTTAACCATCCACTTTCAAATTCTATAAACACAGGATATAGAATGTACTGCACAGCTCATTTGCTTTCACTCACCAGATGCCCAGTCATTAAACAAGCTTGCCAGATATATTCACTGTAACTGTTTGAGAAGCTAATAGTAGTCAAAATAGAATTGGATTAGAACCTTGATGTCATTTGCTTCTTAGTTCTGGACACGTGTAACTTGTCTTCAACATGAAGCCTACAGAAAGGACAGGAAGGATGGTTTCGGACTTACCAGTGGGCGCCCAGTCATCATACTAAAATTATATGTGTTACTGTAGCATCTTACAAAATGTTTGAGTCATAATGACCCAGTTTTCAAAGTGGAGTATTCCTGTGCATACATACAGAGATTACTGATGGGTTACCTGTTACTGAAAAGGTTTGATAATTGTATGAAAGCGCTCAGTTTCCAGCCTGTTCAGGTATGAAGGGAATAAAACACTATGGAGCATCTTCCACAAATTTTAAATTTCTTAAGTGACAAACCTTTATTTATCAAAAGGTAAAATGATTTTTAGGTTTTAAAAGTGTTTAAGATCTTAATTACACTTTTTTCTCAAATAAGAGTTCCAGAAGTCAAGTACAAAAATTGGGAGTTTTGGGGCTTAATAAGGCAAATTTATAATGTGGTAGGATTTCAACTTTTTTTCCATAGTGACCTGAATTATATTTAGCTATCAAGCATAAAACCTGTCCTATAAGGTAAATTCTTATTTATTACTGCCCTGGAGCAATGCTGGCAGAGAGTGTCTGTAAGTTTTAGTGCAGGAGTGTTTGGGCTTTTTGTAGCACTTTGTGAAGTCAAGACAGGTGGCCATAGAAGGATGTATTGTAAATAACCATGCATACATATCTGTAGCATTTAAGTTTGAAGAGAGGAAAATGAAAAAGCAAGCAATGAGATTAGAACCAAGGTTTGTTCATTTATTTTTCTGTTACCATTTCTCTCAGCAGTACTGTCACCACTGAAATGGAGCAAAGCAGTTCAGCTGCACCCAATGGCACTAAAGAAAAATGAGCAGAAGCAGTAATAATCTCTCTGAAATATAAAGAATAAAATAAAGTAGAGCAATACCATTTTAGCAGCCAGAGCTAGCCATTAAGACAAGTTTTTATTGGCAAGTTTGCAAAATTGCGTCTAGTATTAACTAGTGAATGAAGGTGCTGAAGAACAGGGACAACAAAACAGGCAAGACCTCTACCAGTGACAGTATTGCAGAGGTGGTGAAAGAGTAGGAACGTAATGGTGGTGTCAGTGTCAAGTTTAGCACTGATGTGAGATTCGGATGCCATCCCCAATCTCATATAATTCATGCTCAGCTCGTAATAATCTACAGTGTTTTTTACGTTTGCATCCAGCATCAGACATCCAATTAAAGCATTCTTTCTCAACTCTTCTGTGTTGGCAGTCTGTGCTGCTCTTGTTAGGTAAGTCCCCGAGTTTCTCTCAGTCATAATTAAGTCATGACAGTCGATTCTTGACAAGGAAAAGAATCCTTTGAGATATCTCTAGATTTCTCTTTGCCTTTCCTTATTGCCATTTGTGGAATATTGGAAAGCTATTTAATGCCTCTGTGGTGGCTGCGTTGGAACTTAAAGCAGATGCATCTAACCAATTGTATGCTGCCTAGTTCTGGTTGCACAACATAACCTCATTTAGTGTTTGGACATTGTACGTGTTCCCATGGTGTAATACCAATAGATCCATATGCTCCTTTATAAATAAGTATACTACTAAAGGTTGTCTATTCATTTAGTTGCACTAAATGAATAGAAATGCATTCTGAAATTATTAGATGGGGAACACTTGGTGTGAAAGAAATCATCTCCATAGTTTTGTGATAATGAAAAAGCCCTGAAGAATACATTTAAACAGAACATGGTTTTCTTTATATATGGATAAACTGCGAATAGTGAAAGGCTTGGCAGTATGTTGAATAGGGTTTTTTTGTTAGTTAGTGTGGGTTTTTTTAATGTTTTTTTGGAAGTGATAAAGTGTCTTGTTCAAGAGAGATCCTTGAAAGTCATCTGCAGTGAGGCAAGAAGTTCTGTCTTGGAAAGACGATAGGCAGAGAAACTCTAATCTCAAGTCAATTTTAAAAGAAAATGTAAAAAGCCAAAGAAATGCCTATGCTTCTCTTCTTTAAGTAGAAGTTGAGCATGTCAGAAAACAAAGACTTGCAGCAGTGGCTTGGTCTAGGTAATGCAGAGATTTATTTATGTCTGCTGTACTCCTAACTCATAATATTTTGATTTAATTGTTTGTCTTCATTCATCCCTGACTCCTAATTAAATTGTGCTTATTAGAGGGGCAAAAGGGAAAGAGGGTGAGTAGAATACTGCGATTATAAATACATTCAAATTAGACATGAGTCAAACCCTCAGAAGAAAACAATGATGTACTCATCTAGTTTCTCTTTTTTTCTTTCTTTTCCATTCTTCTGATTTGTTGTTTTAAATTCTGTCTGCAAAGTGCTTGGTAGCTTTAATACCACTCTGATTGTTGCCTTTTTCTGGCAAGAAGACATTTCATTTAGGAATCAGCTGACAATCCTTAATTTAGTTTTTGTTCTTTTGTACTCCTTCAGTCCAGAGTTCTGTGCTAAAGAGAAAAGTATGAACTAATACATCCTTAAAGAGTCTTTTATGTTGATTTAAAAAAAAAAATTACTATTTTTTATTTAAATTATTTTAAGTAGGACCAACATGTTTAGTCAGTAGCCTGTGAGCTGTGCCAGGCAGGGCATTTAATGTGGTCTGATTGTGTTAGAAGGTGGTTGAGATCAGGCTGCTGCTACAACTAGACCTATTCATCTCCTTGGTGTCCACCCAGTCTGAGTCAGCGGTGTGGAAAAGAATTATGGGGCATGAGCCACACACGGTGTTTGGGTGGCAGCAGCACTTGGCCAAGCATGGTCTTTCCTGCATGCCTGTCCAGGCTGGGCAGGGAGCAGATTGCCCGTGTGAGGTGGTTTGTGCTGTGAAGTGTGTTAGCGTTCAGGCCAGCGCTTAAGGAAGACGTCAGACTTGCTGTGTATGAATAGCAGGTCAATTGTATGTCGCAGGAGAGGCCTCATGTAATTGCTCTCTGCCACTGGAAAAGGTTGGGTGATAATTGTATTCAGAAAGTCTGTTAAGTCTTTTTAATAAAATTTGGCTTCCAATTCCTTAGTCTAGATTGCTGGGTTTTTTTACACTTCCTTTTACTGTCCTATTATGTATGTGAGGTTTTGGTATAACTTGGAGTGCACTTGAGGAGAGTGAAGAGGTAGTGTTAACTCACTAATAAAGCATCGTGCCTGTCAGCCTGGTTGTTTGTCCCATGAGATCACAGGTGAGCTGAAGGGTACAGCACTGGTGAGAATGCCTTTTTGTTTAGTGGGAAACGAGTGTTCACATGGGAGGGACCCTGCTGTGGTAAGGTCTCTGTGGGCATTTCCAAAGCTGCTTTGCACTGTGCTGAATGTAGCCCTTGGGCACCTGTAAGTAACCACTGCAACTCTGACAAAGAGTAACTGAAGAGTCTGAAAAGGACTGGCACTTCCTTTGTCACGTTCATTTAATTGCCTGGTAATCATTTCTTTTCCATGGCTGTCTTCCATTTCCACTGCTCTGCACCATGTGGTATGATTGTCACTGCTTTGTGTAAGTGTTTGCTCACATTGCTGGACACTTCCAATAACTGCCTGAACCTAACAAATGCTGAGTTGTGCTAGTTTTTAGCAGCCTGCAATTCTAAACCCTTATTACTGGAAGATACTTGTGCTATGCATAGCACAATATGGCTTTCAAAAATATATATGTATGTATGTATGTATATATTTGTTCCATGGAGAAAGACTGATCTATTTATTGGGGTTTTTTAATACTTGAGCAGCTTTCCTTTTATAAGAGCTCTGCCTCATGACTTTATTCATACTGCGCTTTTAATTCTGGTTGTGTATATCAACTTACGGAAACTTACAAATGTCTCTTGGCAGCTGGGGAAAAGGAAAGATTTATTTAAAATATCTGACTTGCATATTTTTTTTAATTGCTACTTTGTTTAAAAGTAGTACATAGCATAATTAATTTAATCTCTTGGTGATGTGACAGTCTTATCTTTTAAAAACTTTGGAGTTGTAGATGTTTTAGAGTAGCAGAAAAGATGGAATTACTTGAGGAAGGAAATAATATAAAATGCTGTTACTTTCAAACCTATAGGTAGTTCTTGTAAGGCATTTTGGATGTAAAATTATGAAAACAGTAATTTTAGAAATAGAAAGCAGTCATTTTAGAAATAGCCACTGAATATATTAAACTGCTTAAAAAATATTTGTCTTAAACTTTTTCAGCTATTTTTGTTGGATAATCCTGTTACAAAACTTGGTACTACTGATTGTGAAATGGTAATGTTTCTACTTCACTTTTAGGAGCATATGCAGGAAGAACCCAAAGAAAGAAGCCAAATGTTGTGACAATTTAAGACGACAGCACTCGCTGGGATAAAATGGCTATTTTTTAATGATGGCATTCTCAGCACTGATTCAAATATTGCATCTTCTATACGCATATGTATATTTAGAAATTATAAATGTTGTCATTTCCAGACAATGACACAATAATACTGATAATACAATATAATACAATTATATTGAAGTAATAAAGGGCTTTGAAGCTCTAAGACTTGTGGAAAAATTGCATGTTAAAACTTACTATATATTCATACTACTGTGTACACATAAGATTCATAATCTTGTTTATTTAAAGACCACCACAGGGCACTATTAAGTTGACTTTTTCACTTGCTCTTATCCTTGTGTCTGACATACGCTTTTTGCGTTACTTAGAATTGCAACTTCTGTGTATGATTGCCACCGTAAGTTGTGTGTATATATTTTTGGTTTCATACCATAAAATTAATGCAGTTAAATAAGAGGGGGGGAAAACCCACCTTAATTCAAACAAAACCAAGCTCCTACATCAGTGAAATTTGTCAGCAGCCTTTTTGAATGTACTTTCTGTATGAATGAGATTTACCTCAGTTAAAGGACTAATGGCCAAAATGTTTTGCATTTCTGACTTGGACAGATGTGGATCCAGATCAGCTGCTGGGCAGACAGACGAACCGAAACTGCATGTCTGTGCTGTGGTAGATCAAACCACTGTGCTGAAAGAGTCCTAGGATTTTTTTTTCTTGCTGTTTACTACATTTTCCTAGGGAAATAACTTTTGGCCAATATGAGGAGAAGTGTACGTACTACAAAAAATTCTGAAGGCAAGATTTTAATTGTTTTACCATTTTAGACTTACAAATGATTGTCCATAATAATAATTCAGATCTTATGTTTCATTGATGGCAGTTGCAGTTTTTCTGAGCAGTTTCTTTTCTACTGTGATCTAACAGGCTCTTATACTGAAACCATGATTTTGGGGGGAATCCCTACCAAATCCCAACAAACACACTCTCATATTTGGGAAACTTGTAACATTAGAAGATCATGCTCTTATTTTACCTTAGTCTTCCTAGTGATGGATATTATCCTTCAAGTTGAGGGGAGCAGAATTCTGTAACTTACTGTAATGAACTTGGGACATGATGTTAACATTCAGAGTCCAACAGAGAAAAGCTGGGCTGTAAGTCTTCACAGTGCTTACTCTTTTGTTCTGTAACAGTAGTAGTAGAGAACTGACAATGGGAATGTGAAATGGGTTATGTTTTATTACTTCCCCAGTATGGGTACAATGCAGCACCCTAACTTTGGAGGCTTTGTAACATGCTGACATGGTTATAAGAGAAGACTGACTGAAAATTTGGTTGTGTTAAACAGTCGGCATGGAAGAGAGACATGAGTGGTGGGATGAGGAGAGTCTTCATGGGCAGTGATGCATGAGTTGGTTTGCTTGTGGCATTAGTTGGGGCTTTTATGTCCCCCCAAGTCTGTCCTCTGCAGCTAGTGACATTGTTCAAATGTTGTATACCATGCAGTAAGTTACCCAAATTGCATACTTGGGGAAATGGCAGAATTGCTGCCAGAACACTTTGAAGAATGACACTGCTCGGTGGCTCTTTACCATGGTGTTTCTTTGAAAGTTTAGGTGGCGTGTGTGTGTGTGTGTTCCTCTAACGGTGTACATTTAGGAGTTTACACCAGGTGGAGGGCCTGCCTCTCAAACAAACACTGTGGTTCTCTGAAATTTCAGGCATAATACAGAAAATGCCCGAGACAAGCTTCCTACTCGCCCAGTATGGCTTCCCGGCTTTCCTTAGGAGTAGAAAACACCTCAAGAGGAGGAAAAAATTTGGAGTAACCTGTGTCACAGGTGACAAAACGTGCTGTTGATATACCCGTGCTAAAGATCGATGTTTTCCAAGGATGTTTTATGTGCTGTATTTATTATTAGCATAGGCAAGGTGTCGATGTTGGGATAGGTTTAGCTGAAGCGCTAGTGCAGTGGCTGCCCGCCTGCGGCTGTCACGTCAACCCCTTTTGCTTTAAGCATGCCTCCACTACCTGTAATAAAACATCGTAGCACAGTTTTTTTTAACTTTCATGAGGCCTTTCTCTTGACAAGTGCCAGATTTTGGGTTTGTACTTGATGTTTTGTATTTATACCTATTTAATTTAATCTTTTTATTTCGCGTGGAGTTGTGATATCGTTATAAAAGTGTATTTATTTTTGTACTTTTATTTCATTTTCACCAGTCTTGCTTTTTACTCAAAACATACTGCACAATAAACATTAAATCTTTAAAAAAGAGCGGCATTTCTTCTTTTCTCCGTTGGTAAATCGCGGTGTGCGATGGGGCGGGGCAGCGGGGCGGGGCCGCGGGCGGAAGCGGTGCCGTGTGACGGGGCGGCAAGATGGCCGCCTTCCCCTGGTGAGGCGGCGGGCAGGGCCCGGGGAGGGCGCGGGGGACGCCCCTCGCTGCCGGTGGGGTGCCAGCGGGGGCCGGTCCTGCCGGGCCGGGACTGGGAGGGCCTCGTCTTCGGTGGTCGGCAGCGCTCGCCGCCCGCGGGGGCGCTTCCTGCGCGGCGGCTGGGGCGGGGGCCGGGCGCTGGGGCAGCCTTGAGGCAGAGATGGGTGTAACGCGCTGTGTTTACATCGAGCTACGCGGGGTGCCGGGGCTGTGGTGCAGCGCCGCGCCGAGGCTACGCGGGCGGTGTGGGGCAGCGGGCCGTGCGGGCTGAAGGCGGTGCGGGGCAGGGCGGGCCCGCTCCCCTCAGCCCGGCGGGGCGAGCCCGCTCCCCTCAGCCCGCTCCCCTCAGCCCGGCGGGATGAGCCCGCTACCCGCAGACCGCTCTCCGCAGCCCAGCGGGGCGGTGTGTGCTGTCCGGCCGCGGGGGGGCGCTGGCGCGGCGGGCGGCTGCCGGGGCCGCCTTTCCGCGGCAGGGCTGGGTGTGCGGAGGGGCTGCGCTGGCGCGGAGCAGCGCGGAGTGACGGGACGGGAGGGACAGGTTCATGGTGGCGGCGTGCCTGTCGCCTGGATTGGACCCGGCGGGCAGCGGTGGCTGCGGGGCTGGGCGCGCTGGAAACCAAACCGGCTGCAGAACCAGAAGCAACACGCAGCAGGTGCAGCCCCTTAAAGTATGAGGATGCTAAAAAGATGTTCCGGGCCTGCACGCTGTCAGGCTGGAGACCGTCCCTCTTACTCATGTGGCTAATGTGCAAGCAAACTTTGGTGTTTAATAAAGTGGGAATAATTAGTGCATTTAAAAGTCATTGCTAGTGGAACCAATTGAGGCTTTATGAAAACAACAGAACTAGGCTTTTTGAAATAAATTCACTGGGGAATGAAGTACAGCAGTCCCAGGAAAAGATTGTTTATCTGGAGGAGAGAAAAAGATTGGCAGTCAGGCGGGTGGTGAAGGCTTGGAGCAGTGGCAATACGGTGATGCTCATGTGTGTGAGAAGGTTTAAAAAAAGGTTTTAAAAGCCCCTGTTAAAACAGCACCTGCAAGCGGGGGTGTACCCTGCAGTATGCACTGGGGCTGGAACCCTGCCTTGGCCAGAGTCTTATTTTTATTTACCCTGGGAAGCTGGCTGCACTGCAGTGGCTGAGCAAGGGAAGTGTACTCTGCTTTCCCTGTGAGTAAGTGGGACGTAATGTCAGAGCAAGCTTGAACTTGTCCCCCATGTTACGTATGTTACAAGCTGTCTTACCACTTGAATAGCCACATCGTAAATGTACTTTTTAAAGGCTTACTTGAAGGGTGAACAGCTCTTCTTTGTTCCCTTGTGTGTTAGACTTCCCCAGCACTGCCTTACATTAATTATCGTTGGAGTACGATTGATTTTGGCCTGGGAGTGGTGTGCCAAGCTTGAGCTGTCAGTGACATCTTTCTTTACTGCTAGTTTGGGAATATCTGTAAAGGAGAGCTATGGAAATACTGACAGAACTGTAACGGAGCAATAGAGATGTTACAGTCGGGCAGCCAGAAAGAGCTTGAAAGCTTTTTCACCCAGATGCTAATTAACCTGTGAAGCAAGTGAGCAAGGAGAACCATTGAATCCTGGGGCAATAACAAATTAAAGAGACTATTCATATATAAAGGAAAGGAGCTTGAGATCAAGAAAACAAAAGGAATAAGCACATGAATTTCACTGGACTCTTTTCTTTGCTCGGCTATATCTCATTAGATGTCAGAGCTTCTTCCTGAAGTAACACAACTGAAAATTAAACTCTTTCTTAGTGTATTTTTAAATGAATCTAATTTTTTTGTGGGTATGTAGTGTCTATAGAAGAGCTGGCTGCTTTGCAATGCTGAAATTCTTCAGCATTCAATTCTTCAGTTAGGTCTGGGTAGGAATGGAATCCTTTGAAAGTTTGGATTAGTTTCTGTGGCAAAGATGTGTATGATATGGGGGGAATACTGTTTGTTCTCATTAAGAGTCTGATTAAAGAAACCTTTGTGTATCCACTGGTTTTACCCATTCAGCTAAGGCCTTATGAATACAGCACATACAGCCTTAGGAACATTCTCAGGATCCTGGATGAAACAGGAAAGAACAGTTAGCTGCCCTGCGTCTTTCGAAGACTAAAAAAGAAATCAAGAACTTGTGGAGGGCAGAATGTAGAGAAAACCTTTTCAAATATATTTTTCTAGATTTTACTTGGATCTCTTTTTGCATTAGTACTTAACTATTGCTACTGTTAAAGGGAGGTACCATGTGATAGCTATGATGGCAATTGTTTTAGGAAGCAGCTGTCCTGTGTATTTTTGTGAGTTTGTATTTTTATTTCCCTGTTTAACCATTACTACTACTCATACAATTAAAAGGAATTGATTTCATATATTGATGTATTGTCAGAGATACTAGAAAGCATTTGTAACTCAAGTCACTTTTGAAATTGTTATCTGATGCTAGTCAGAAAGTTTTAATCCCTCTTTTTTGCCTTCCTACATTGTCAAGTGTGCTTTAAAAGCCTTTTAAAAATATAAATCTATATTTATATTTGAGCAATTAACACCAGGATGAATAATCTATTTTATAAAAAAGCAGCGTCCTTAAACTGTGATTGATAACTTAGTGTGTGTTACTGTTAATTCCTAGTGGCAATGTTGTTTTACTCAAATACTTCTATTTCTGTTCTTTTCTGTAATCAAGTCTTTTTTAATTAGAAATGGAGGCCATAGTTCTCACAGTTCTCTCTTAATAGCACATTAAAAACAAAACCTGAAATGCATATGTTTTTTGTGATTTATTTCACTTAAAGACGTACTTAATTTTTATACATTTATATAAGGACTTATCCACAATGGAAGCATATGAGTACTGATAAGGTATTTTTCTTATAATTTAACTTTTACAACTTGTACTATGAGGCTGAACAGATAGAAATAGATTTCTCAGGGAAGAGCTTTGCAGCTGCATAAGTTAATCTGTGCAGTTCCTCGTTATATTTGTGCTTGATCACTCGATTTCTTCCCTTGTGTTGTCATACTTACATTTTCCTTTCACTCTGACTATTCAGTTGGAAAGTTGTGTTTAATAATCGCCATCACCCTGTGACACATACAAATGCTTGGTGAAACTGCCCTTTTAATGTTTAATGGAATGGAAGAGAATCCAGCTGTAGGGAAAGAATACAATTGGATGACTGAAAGTAAAGTTTCTTCGGTTTTAGTTTTATTTATCTCAGTAGAGAGAGACATTTTGGTCCTTCAATGACTTATTTGTCAACATGTGTTTCTTTTTGTAAACATGCCTCCATCTATGTGGGCGTAGGATATATTTCTCTGTTCATAAGTATGTGATTATTTATATGTACTTACGCTTTGCTCTTGCTTTTTAAGGCATGCGAGATCAAGAAACTATGTTTCAGAATCTGAAGTGTGCAAACTGGAATCTGTACCCTTGGATTTTGGTGATTACCATCCACTAAAACCCATTACAGTGAGTTTCTTTTTGTGCTTTTGGAAAACGAATATGAATTAAAACTGCTCGGGTTCCTTTTATTCTCTTTCTTGAAAAGGCTTTGAAGTTGGTGGTGGTGCTAGTGAAGTTGCTTTCTATGTTAGTGGCCTGTTATTTTAGAGGCATCAAGGTTTCTTCTGTTTGTCCTTTACAGAAATTTACTAGTGCTGTTATGTGTTAAAAACAGTCTCCTCCCGACAAATATAGCATTCCAGCTTGTGGGTTTTCTTGGTTGCATTGAATGCTGAATAATGGATAAGTTTAAAATCAGATTGTTGCATTACAAATAACCTGCGTAATTGCTTGATGTAAGATTTGGGTTTGGGTTAACTTCCAGTCAGCTGTATGCTTTGAAACATTTATTGTTTCTTTAATGTATGAGAGGCTTTTAAAAACGTGGATGTACAAAAAAAAATCCTGCTTCAAAGAGATGATAGTCATATGCTAATGAATGATAAATGGACAGCAGCTTTTACTGAGGAAGGTCAGGAGGGAGGTGAGATGGAGGCCTTAAGAATAGATTTAATGTTCCAGGCTTGAGTATCATTGTGCCAGAAAAGTAAAGGTGAGACTGGCAGAGGGAATCAAAGAGCAAGAAAGAGGTTGGAGGAGAGGGACAAACCCAATAAAATAAAGGAGTGGTGCTGGAAAGAAGTTTAGAGTGCTTGTTCTTACGGTTCTGTAGACCCAGAATTGGAAGGGTGCGGGGGAAAAGGTAATGAAAATGCTATTGAAGAGTGCCTCCAGATTCAGGGAAAAAGCAGGTGCTTCCATTTAAATGCTGATGCTTCTTGTAAAGAGTTTGTTTGTTGGTCCTTGCTGTCATTGTAACAGTGCAATTTCTATAGCATGTATTTTGATAATTTATTGAAGAAAATAGGGGGAAGAGAAAGCCTTTTTGCTGAGTAGTTTTGAATTTTTCTTTTAGGTTACTGAATCCAAGACGAAGAAGATGAACCGGAAAGGAAGTACTTCTTCTACCTCCTCTTCTTCTTCTAGCTCTGTGATGGACCCACTGAGCAGTGTATTGGACGGTACCGACCCCTTGTCATTATTCGCAGCAGCCGCAGATCCTGTGACTACTACTGCTACCATGGTAAAACTGGGGGCAGTTAACTCCACTAAATAAAAAAAAAAAAAACCAAAACCAGAAAGCAAACCCTGCATAAAATATATTTGTCTCACCAATTAGGAGGTTAATGCAAATAGGAAATACCCTGTATTAATAGAATAACGTATTCTTATTTACCGATATTTGTCTGGTTTATGTTGACATATTTTTTAAAATGTGGATTATTTTTTTAATATTGTAACTTTGGGAAGGATCAGTTAGCACTTGAAACATTAAGTTAACCTTTAGCAGCCTTCTCTCTTTTTTTTTTTTTTCCAGATTTGTATTTAACATTTGCACTTCTACTCCCCTCATAGGATAGTACACGAAAGAAACGGGATAAAGATGACAGCTCAGCAGTAGGAAGTGACTTTGAACCATGGTCAAGCAAACGCGGTGAAATCCTTGCTAGATACACAACAACAGAGAAGCTCTCTATTGTAAGTGGCAGCTTCTCCAGTTTTATTTGTTTGTACTAGACCTTTAATTGATTTTGGATGTTGCTGTTTTGCAATGATTTCATGAGTAAATACTAGTCCTCTATATTTCAGTTTCACTCTTGTAGAAAGCTGTACCACAAGCTGTCACTTACTAAGGTGGTTGTGGAGCCAAGTCCAAAAGTCTGTTGATAATTAGAAGCCATCACTTTGTCTTTATGTAACAATACAAATGACTTCTGGTCTTGTGTCTAAAGGATTAGAGGCTTAATTAGCAGTGTAATTATCCTCTGCATTCTTGGAATGCTAGTGAGTGCATGTTTTCTAAAAGTCTGCTTTTTTTCTATTTCTTCACAGAATCTGTACATGGGATCTGAAAAAGGTAAGCAGCTTCTTTAACAGTAACAAATGTTGCTTGAGGTAGGGTGCAGTGACAGGTTTGTGGTCAGGAATAGTTGAAATGTGTTTTCCTGTCCTCCCCCATTCTGACACATGGTTGGATCTGTGTTTTTTTGTGAATAAGAATTCTGTTGGATTTTTACTTAAAATAAATATTGAAAACAAACCACCCAGCCACCTTGTCTTGTATTCCTGTAGGCTAATTAATTTTGATTATATGTTGTGGAAGGGAATGGAATTCACTCCTTCCACTGTAGCTTAAAACTTTCTTCCATTTAAAGTGAGCAGTGATGTTTTGAGGATCATGTTTATCAGCCCTTCTGCTTGCTGGAAGGGAAAGCAAACAAGTCTCTTGGGAACTTGCTCAGTTACTCTCTTTACATGAAAGTGAAATGATTTCAACTGTATGCTGAGTGTTCAAAAAAGAACCAAATGTTAAATATTTTATTATGTTTTCCAGTGAAGCAGCTCTGGGCTGAGTAGTCATAGCTGATTGCATAGTAAATCAGAGTTCTTACATATGAGCAAACATGCAGCATTTCAGCTTCTGCAAAAATATGAAATACTTTTTTTGGAATGAGGACGGTTAAATACTGAAACAGGATGTCCAGGGAGAGTTGTCACAAGTATCACATCTCCACCCTTAGACATTGTTAAATTGACTGGGTGTAACCCAGTGCAACCTGTTATAACTTCACAATTGGACCTGCTTTGAGGAGGAAAGTTGGACACAGACCTCCGTAGGGCTTTCTTTTAACCTATATTATCCTACAATTCGATCCAGTGGTTCTTTCCTTACCACAGCACAACTTGCATGAAAATCCATTTATATTCAGTTTTGCTTACTTGTCATTCCCTGTTCAAAGTGAATGAACTGTAGGTATGTTTAAATGTGACTTCAGGAATAGTCACAAAATGAATCAAATCACTTGTCTTCTGTGTCTGATTGTGTCAAGCCTCTTCAGGTTTGTTTCCTTTTAGAAGTCCCAAGTGTTTAAATGTTAAAGAAACTCAAGCATATAATTCTTTACAGGAAAAGCTACAACTACTGGCTCAGCAGTTTCTGAAAAAGTGAGGACAAGGTTAGAAGAACTGGATGATCTGGAAGAGGTAAGGAAGTTTTCTCATCCAATTACATCACCATTTTAAAAGTGAAATACATTTGTGAAATAGAAATCTTTTATGAAACCTCTCAAAAAGGTCTTGATTCTGCGTGCTTATATATTTATATATTTAGGTAAATAATATTTTCCATGGGACTTCTCTAGTAATGTCAGTCTTACTGCTATAGATTTCAGGCAGAATCATATTTTTGTATCACTAGAAATTGTAATTTGAAAATTCACCTGATTTACCGATGTTGATTTACCTTGGTACTGTGTACAGTCTGCAGCTGCTATTAAAATTTGTGGAGCCTAGTAGTCTTAATTCTTATTCTGTAATGCAGCTTAATAAACTCATCAAAACTAGTCCTGAAGTTAGTTTTTAATGTTAATTATACTTCTACTGAAGACTGTTGCAGAAATACCTTCTGATTTTTCTAAACACATTTTTAGTCCCTTTGTTGCTGTGTTAGTTTGGTTCTAAAGCTTAAACAATTATTTCTGTTTCCAGTGTTTCACTAGTTTATTTTTGATAGATGATCTTTTTATAAGATCTGTAAGATTTTCTGCAGAACAAGCCACAAGAGTACTCTGGTACTGAGCATGAAATGAAGATAGTTTTATTTTCTTACTGAGGGCGAACACAGCCAGGCCTTTCTTGATGTCCGTGGATTTCTTAGGACGTTGCTGGCAAAATGTTTCTTTTCTCTCTGTGTAGGTGCTAGTATGCTTATGTATAGTGTTAGTGCACTAATTATACCACAAGTAGAATACCACTGAAGTAGTCCAGCATTTCTGACCTCTCAGACAACTTTAAATACCAGCATGTTATGCCTCTTGAAAAGCAAAGCAGTTGTGATGCACTCCGGTGCCAAACACCTGCAATACTGATGCTGCAAAAGTAAAAAGGGAAAATTAGGGGATTTTGTAATAAGTTTTGTGGTCCCGCCCATGCCCCCCCTCCAGTGATTTGACTATAATACCGGCACTCTCCTTCGTTCCCTCCCTCTCTTTATTAATTAGGCTTGTGTTTTCTTGCCAGGGGTCACAGAAGGAGCTGTTGAATTTGACTCAGCAGGATTACATGAACCGAATTGAAGAACTAAACCAGTCTTTAAAGGATGCTTGGTCCTCTGATCAGAAAGTAAAAGCTCTGAAAATAGTCATCCAGGTCAGTTTTACATTTTTGTTCTGTACAGAACCAGTGAGTTTGGTGGTGTGGCTTGTCCGATTTCTTTCTTGGGGAAAGAAGGGGTTTTATTATTTTTCTGTTATTTTCTTCTGTTCCTCACTGAAACCCATCTCTTTCAGAGTCTTATGACTTCTGACAACAGCTGGATTTTCAACTTTGTTGTTATGTACTGATTTTGACTAGGGTATGTGGGGTGGAATTCTTGTTAAAGAAAGTGGCTAAATGACAGACGTGGAAATTTTACCCAGTTAGGGATAATTAGAATAAATAACATGTAGTGATATTAACTCTTTCTAGGACATGTCATTTCCTCTCCTCTTCCCCTTCTAGCCCCTTGCTCCCCACCCTAAGTAATGCCAGAATGACTTCTTGAATGTCAGTGTTGTCCTTATCCAGACTTAGTAAAGCCATTGAGTAGCCTGATATAGGACTCTAGCAAGCTACAGAAAACAACTCTAGGTTTTTAAAGTATGTGTATGTTTTTGGGGTTTTTTTATTATTATTTTTAAAACTTGTCCACAGTCTTCCCCTGGCTCATTTGGAGTGATGGGCTTTGAGGGGGGCAGGGGGAAATAGGGCAGTTAAATGTGCTTTTGTTTGTTCGTTTGTTTGGCCTTTAAAAAAAGCCAGAGGCAGAGTGCATCAGAGGACAGAGGAGATAACGACATCCTTAAAAGCTGTAAAACTGATGCAATGCTGATAGTCATCAAGTGGGGTTATATAAAGTAATGATTATTTTTTTTTGTCATGCTGGATACTCTTGTGAAAACTGTTTGCAGTAGTTTCAGCTTAAATTGTGGTAAAGAAAATAAAGGAAATGAAAGAGAAATGAAGTGAGATCAAAAAATTATATGTGACCTAGGGTGACTAATGCTCTATTGTAATGCTATGAAATCAGCACTATTATTCTTCAAAAGAAAAAGCACCATATATAGCATTATGAAGTGGGAATATTTTAGTGAAAGAAGATACAGTACTAAAAGTCTTGGGATGAGAAGAAAGCAGACATAGATGTAATAATGCATTTACAGTCCATTAAACGTGCATTTGTGTGTATATATATGTATACACACAATGTCTGACATGCAGTGATAATCTATGCATTACTACTTTCACATGTTCTTTTACAAATGGTTTCACAAGAGATTTTGAAATAATGCAGTTTCTAAGATGGGATTCAGTGCTTCCGTTTAGGAAAGTGGTGCCAAAATTGCATGTTTCTCTCTCTTAAAGTGCTGTCTGTGTTGTTCACTTTGCACTTCAACTTCATGCTGCAGATGCTCATCATTAGTTGAAAGACTAGGCCAGAATGAATTAGGTATTTGGGTAATTAACATGAATTAAAAAAATTTCATCAAGGGTAATAATTATATTCTTATAATGCAGAATAGGGTAGAAACCTGGCTGAACTTTCCTTCTGGTGGTTCTTTCTAGTAAATAACACAATTTTAAGAATTTTGTATCCCCTAAAGGAAGCAAGCAGTTTTCTTGACACCAGGCTGTGATTATATGTATAGTCTATCATTATTATAATCACATACTGATTAGTATGCAGTAGGAGGAGGAAGTTTGGCCTTTTGTTCTTGTTGTTTTTCAGAAATATATACAGGGATGGAAAAAGAAGTTTTAATGAATGCTAGAATTATCTTGATTTAAGAACTAATGATGAAATTACACAAAATCTTTCATTTAGACTTTGGGGATGAAGCTGTTATTCTCTGTGCAAGAGTTCTACAGAGCTTCACATGCTGGAAGGGTTCTGGTTATTAAGACAGGGCCTGAATTTATAACGTGTGAATGGTTGTGAAGGCGAGCAGCCCCAGTGCCAGCAGGATCGGCAGCCGAGCGCTCCAGCACTGTGCACGGGGGTCCCTCATCTAAACAGATCAGCAGCAAAAGGCAGGCTAAGGAGAATCTCCATCCTTTATTGGATGCAGGGGGAAACATCGTGACAAAAGGTGAGGAAAAGACTGAGGTACTTAATACCTTTTTTGCCTCAGTCTTTAATGGTAAGACCAGTTGTTCTCTGGGTACCCAGCTTCCTCAGCTGGAAGACAGGGAGCAGAATGAAGCCCCCATAATCCAGGGGGAAGTGGTCAGTTACCTCCTGCACCACTTAGACACGCACAAGTCTATGGGGCTGGATGGGATCCACCTGAGGGTGCTGAGGGAGCTGGCAGAAGTGCTCACTGAGCCACTTCAACAATTTATCACTGGTCCTGGCTCACCGGCGTGGTCCCAGTTGACTGGAGGTCAGGTGATGTGATGCCCATCTACAAGAGGGGCAGGAAGGAGGATCCGGGGAACTACAGCCCTGCCAGCCTGACCTCGGTGCTGGGGAAGGTGACAGAGCAGGTCACCCTGAGTGCCATCACATGGCACGTGCAGGACAGCTGGGGATCAGGCCCAGCCAGCGTGGGGCTATGAAAGGCAGGTCCTGCTGGGCCAACCTGATCTCCTTCTATGACAAGGTGACCTGCTGACTGGATGAGGGCAAGGCTGTGGATGTCTACCTAGATGTTAGTAAAGCCTTTGACACCACCTCCCATGGCATCTCCTGGAGAAACTGGCGGCTTGTGGCTCGGACAGGGGTACTCTATGCTGGGTAAATAGCTGGCTGGACGGCCGAGGCCAAAGTGTGGTGGTGGTGGATGGAGTCACATCCTGCTGGTGGCTGGGCTGGTCACAGGTGGTGTTCCCCAGGGCTCAGTGTTCCTCCCTGATGAATAAAGCAAAAAGACTAAGCATGCCCCTCATTTAAGCATGTTCAAATGTTATTATTTCTTTGTTTAAACAAAGCAGTCTTGTCAGGTATTGGATTGCATCCTGGATTTTTGAAATGTAGTAAAGACTTGGACTTCATTTATTCCATTGAGATTGAAGAACTCTCTTCTGATAGAGAGAGAAGGAACAGAGATCACAGGGAATACTGGACTTGTCAGTCTTAAATAGAGGCCAGAGGTCAAAGGCTGCATTTGGCTTAGGTAGGAAGAAGGTGAATTTCTCTCCCCAGGCAGTCGTTTGACTGTTTTCTTGAGGTGGAAGTTGATTTTTTTGTGAATAAACTTCTGCCAAAGTTTTTTGCTCCAATTTAGTCTGCAGGTTTTGTACCATCTTGGAAAACAAACTATAGCTTAATTATTAATATCTTAAGAAATCTTCATTCCTCAGTGTGTATTTTGAATTCACATCACAAATGGACATGTTCCTACCTGGGCTGAACATTCAACAGTACTAGAACCAAACTGGTTAATATGCTTTCAGATGTGACTTTGTACCAGCCATCATGATCTGATCGTCCAACTGCTGCGATCGTGTTGGGTGCTTGTGGGTGGTGACTGGTTACACATTCCTCCCTGGGGCTGGCTGTGGATCAGCTGGCCTGTTTCCAGAATGTTTGAACTAGTTATGTGAGCCACAAAGATGTGTTGTAAAGCTCATTAGCTAAACTTCTAAAATTGTTTCTTAATTTAGTATACATCAAATCTTGTGTTTGATACAGATGCTTAGAGAGATGGTGAGAAACTGAAAAATGCTCTTTAAAAAGGTTGTTTTAGAAAAAAGTGCCTTTTTATGCTTTTTCTGGGACAGAATTTGTTTTGTCTGAACAAATGCACAGGTCTGCAGAGTCAGCTGATATTCTGCATTGTAGATCACCCTGTATAAAGGAAAAACAGGTCTGTGACTAGCTCTGCTGGAAATGAAGAATAACCTGAAAAATACAAAGAGTACCATGATGTGTTATGTTAGAGGTTCTTGTGCTTTTTGCTGGATAGTTCATGTTGGTTCTTTCCATCTGTAGGTATTCATCTGTTCCAGCCTGCCTGGAGTAAGCACATAAACTTGCATTGGCCCCTAAGAATGTTTCTTTTTTCTTTTCTCTTCTAGTGTTCTAAGCTTCTTTCAGACACAACAGTAATCCAGTTTTATCCAAGTAAATTTGTTTTAATTACAGATATCCTTGATACTTTTGGTAAGTAATGTGTCAGACTTACTACAAAATTTTTCATGAGATGAAATTAATTTTTTTATAATATAAGAAAACATCAAAGTTATCTAAGAAGTGTTGAAAGACCTTTCAGTTTTAACATGGAATATTTCCACCATAAACATTTGGACATCAGTGGTATGTAATTGTTCAAAAACTCTCATGAGTGAAGTATTTAAAATAAAAATATTTCATTTTGTAGTCCTATGCTTTTTATATTAGTGAATATCTAGAACAAAACCTTGTGAAAAGTCATGAGCTCTACATTTTGAAATTTAAAACACACTGTCATTGTTATGACAATATTTTGGTTTTGGCAGCCTCTTGACTCAGTATTTCATTCTATTTATTTTTGAAGAATTGAAGTCAGAAAGTTTTCTTTAGCCAAACAGGGACTGCAAAGTGATCAGAATGTAGTTAATTTTTTAAATTTATTTTGATAATTTTTAAATGATCCTTTAAGTGTAATTGTCATCCACTTCATGTGATTCTCTTGTTTTTCTGCCAACTTACGGAAAGATTTAGGACGACATTCGAAGTTGAAGGGTATTGTGATGGTTAGCAGGATGTGCTATGACGTAGATTCAGTTGTGTTTTCAGGTGTTGCTTCCTCTTTGTGCTCTTTCCTACTTACTGAAAGTTGCTGAAGATAACATAATGGCCAAACTCAGCAAAGGCAGGACACCAGCTGTCCTCCCCTGGCCTGGGAGGAATCTGATCTGCATGCTACCTCTGCACTTAAGGGAACCAGATAACATTTTTCATGGTGTGCGGTGTTAAATTCAGACTTAACATTTCAGGCTCACTAGAGGGCACCATCATGTTAGTGTTCTGGGAAGATTTTTCCAGCTAATTTCAACATATGTTGGAGAGGGAACCTTTGTATCAACATTTTGTGTTCTACAGTTCTTTAGTTTGTTATAAATGATCTTTCTCTTTTTTTTTTTTGTTGTTGTTAAAAACAGGGAAACTAGTGTATGAAAGAATTCTGTCAATGTGCATGGACAATCGTGTCTCTTTGCCAGGTAACTTCATATTTGTTCTGCTGTGCTCCTTGAAAAAAATAATGTCTGAACAAACGTAAAGGTTAAACAGGACCCATGCTAGTGTATCTCCTATGGAAAAAGTTCTGATCTGAATCTAGTAATTTTTAGGTTTTAGTAGAGTAAAAGTAATTGCTTATAACTTCCAACCATTCACAGTGTTTAATGCAAGTTTACATTTTAATTGTGAAGAATATACCTAAGGTATAATAAAGTGCGCTTGTGGCTTTGATGTTACTAAACACAAACTGTATCTTCCTGAGACTTGAAATCAAAAGAATGATAGATAAGCAGAGGAAGAATTAAACATGAATGGCCAAATTAGATGAAGACTTTTTTTCCTTCTTTTGTTAGTGTATGGTCTTTTCTGAAAATATTATATTTTAGTAGGTTAAAGTAGCTTAAAGTTTAAACACAATAAGTCTAATTTGACATTTACAGTACAAATGCATATGGAAGAACCTTTTTAGGAAGGCATTGAAACATTCCATGGAAATAAAGACATTTCCTTGCAATTTGGACTGTATTAAGTGCATGTCCTTGAAATATGAAACTTTCTTACTCTGTAGTTGGCAGTGCAACAGTACCATTAGGTTGTAGTTAAATCCATAGGATTTGAGCCAGAAGCTTGGAACCAACAAATATTTGAATCTAAAATAAACTTACAGAAAACACTTAAGGTAAATTTGGTTGTTGCAGATCTGGCAAACTGTTCTTATAAACATTAATGAAGGCAGACAGTTCCCATCGCATGTCACGATTACTGGGCACAGTTACCTCTGTTCCGGAGAGCTGAGCTCATGCTGCAGCAGTACAGCTGCCGGAGGCATTGCTGGTGGGAACTTCCCAAGCAGCTATAAAAGTGGGAGGGAGAAGGAAAATCTGTGCTGTGCTTGCCATGCAGGGCAGTATGAACCCTGGAGGTTTCAGGCCCAACCTCCATCTCCATGCTTGTCCCTTGGGAGCCAAGCAAAACAAAGTTGGATGAGAACTCCTGTGGTGCTAGATGAGAAAGAACATCTTCCTGTACTCAGCCAGCATCTAGTGTGTGGCTTCTCTAGTCTTAGAAGTTGGAAACTTAGGGAGCAGGAGCTTCTCACCTTCTAGGGGCAGGGATGGGAGAGCACTGGTATTTTACAGCTTTCGCAAGGAGTTATAAGCAGACATTCACAGCAGGAGCTGCTTGTCGAGCTTTATCATTGAGAGAAGAGAGATCCAGCCTTTCCAACCATCTTGCCTCAGACCTGAGCTGATCCAAGGAGCCTGTTTTTACCTTCTGTTCCAGGCAATCTAGACAAAGAGGAAGCAGTTCGCCATGCAACTGTGCACCCCCCAACCACAGCTCTGTCCCCCTAACCCATCTGTTCTGCTGGGGTGTCATCTTTTTCCTGCTGGCAGCTGACACAAATAGTCCCAGGGCTCACAAGGAGAGAACTGTGCAGTGGTGTTAGATGTTTCGCGTACTAAAACAACTGTTTGTCAGTGTTTAGTATTTCCTACTTTTTGCAATACAGTTTTAAATAATATTCTTTTAAAATTGTATTAGCCTTTTAAAGCAGAGAATTTGAGTACTTAAATTTATTTTATATGTATGCATTTGTTACGGATTTATATACATGTATTTGTTATATATTCCTTTTTTTTCTTTTTCTTCAGTTTCTTCTTTTGGGGGGAGGCAGAATTTAGATTTCTGAGTAGCAGATCTGAGATTAGCTTTGGCTTAGCTTCTGATTAGCTTCTGAAGCGGTACTTAGTACGAGATGGAAGCTCAGCTCTTACTGCTGCACAGCAGAGCTGAGAAGCAAACATACTGCTTGAGTTTATTATGGTGTGCCTAATTTCTTGTTGAAAGGAAAGAATACAGTTTTAAACCTAGAATGAAAAGTAACTTGTTTCTAGGAGTGTAACTATTTCTGGGTTGTTGTTTTTTCTCCCAGATAATTTTTCTCCAGAGATTGTTAACGATACAGCTAAAGAAACTTGCTTGAACTGGTTTTTCAAGATTGCTTCAATCAGAGAACTCATTCCGAGATTGTATCCTTGTCAAGTGAGACTCTCGGAGTGTGTCTGCAGGTTTTTCATACACGTTTCCAAAAATGAACTGTTTGTTTCAATAAAACCCACAGGATCTCATGTTTATACTAACTTTGCTTTGTTTGTTTCAGGCTGTATGTTTTTAATTTAACTTTGAGTCATATTTCATAGTAAACGGAATGCTGAATTGTTGGCTATGACCAGCGGGGCAGTGATAAAGTAGAGTTGATGTGTGAAAACTTTTGAAACAATAAAAATCTTGTAGGTAGATTGTAAAATTCAACAAAGTGTAGTGAGATTTAATACAGAAGGCCTTGAAATAGTTTGTTCAATATGTATTCGGTATGTAAGTTTATTTTCATGTTTTTAAATGGCATGTATCTTAGTTTTGGTCCTTAACTTGGCTTCATTTTAGTTACGTGGAAGCAGCAATACTGAAGTGCAATAAGTTCCTATCCAAAACGTAAGAGTAAATGTTAAGTATGGGAAGGAAGTGAATGACCAGACTTAAAAACTAATTTACACAGTTAATGTGCAAGTTCTGTGGTTAATGGTGGATATGATCTCAATATATCTGAGAAGAAGCAGTACTGAGAGGTTTTGGAGTTTTTAGTGAGATGCCATGGGAAAAGTCAAGGCAGACTGTCATACAATTTGAAATGCAGTAATGCTTGCAGTTTTGGAATATATGTATAATTGTGACATCGGAAGTTTGCAAATTAAAAAACAGTAGTTTCAGATGGTGGAGGTGAAAGGAAGACTGTTGAGATGAGGAGTGAGGCAAAAATACAGGATAGAAAACTGAAAGGAAAATGTTGATGTGTCTGTCAATTGCTAGAGGCTGAGTTGGAGAAACAATTTATGAGCAATGAGCCATTATCTATTGAAAATCTTGGTATAAGCTTCATATGTTGCCAAACAGTGTCAGTTACTGAGCTGAAAATGTTCCTTCACGTGTACTCCTCCTTTTTCAGTCATATTTTGAAACGAGTGTTGTAAGCCAAACTGCTACTATAGTGACAACTTCATTATCCCTAAAAAGCAGTTCTTTTACTGGAATTGATGGGCCTCATCTCCAGGCACTAGTACAGCTCTGTCAAAAAGGACCTGTGGGAAAATGAGACATACAAGGAGCTCTGCCAGTTCCGCTTCAGGCGGCTGCTTTTCTCACATTGAATTACAGCCCTAAAAAGCTCCCCTGTTCCTGCAAAATAGAGGGCAGCTTTTTAGTTGTGCTCGTCTTTTACAAGTCAAGCATCCAACCTGGCTGTCTGCACTACTCCTAATGACAAATACTGCAATTTGAATATAGGGTATGTGTTGCTGTACATACAAAATTTTACTTCTGAAATAGAATTTTGTGCTAATACACTACTGCTTTGGTAGGAGTTTCTATAGCTCGCGCTCAATTGTCAATCTACAAGGCAGCTGCTGAAGTTATCTGTAGGTGATACAATGCTGTTTTCAATTGTTAAATCTCATTTTCGTTTCTGAAAAACCTTAACAGGGGGATTTCGGAATGTCTCCCACGTTTAACGTCTATGATTAGAGGAATTGGAGATCCGCTGGTTGCAGTCTATGCAAGAGCATACCTTTGCAGGGTAGGCCATCATTTAACACTAGAGATCTATATCAAAGATTTACTGCAGCTCGCTCTGCCACTAAAGGAAATTTTAAATACTGTTTTTATCTGAAGTAGAGAGCAGCCTGTCTCTTCCTTCCAACAATAAAAAAAATAATTTCTCTTTTGTTTTAGTAATGGGGGAATCTTTCTTTAAGTGTTTATAATAAGTAAAATTAATTTTATGTGCTGCTTATGCCAGTTTTTCATCTTCAGGTAGGATAAAATGTTAGAGACCTAAGTGGAAGGAGAGTTTGGACTTTGAGACTACATGCTATTGTCTGATTGATAGGTGCTGCTTTTCGTAGTTAATGTATGCCTTTCGCTATGTTTATCTTCCTCCTTCTACTGCTAGAGTATAAGCGGCAGGCAGAGGGCTGGCAAGCTCCTTGCCAGAGGAGCCACTTGGTAAAGTGTCCAGACAGTGGATTTTTGTCTGACTGCACAGCATCGCTATGTTCTTATCCTCAACCACTCCTGCAGTTACTGTGACAGCTCAGCCAAGATAAACTTACCCAAGAAGAGACCCTAACGTGATTCAAAAAGTCATCAATACTGGAAAAATACTTGTGAAATACATTTTTTAGTAGCGGCAAAGGTATCAGCTATAATTGGAAAATGGTAGGGCTGCTAATGAGCAATACTTGCATGGAATCAGCTGCCATTAGGAAATGTGATGAGTTTGTTCAGTGTTGATATATCTGTTACATTTGAATGAAATGTCCAGATGCTTTTGGTATACTATTCAGGGGTGTCCATATGAATTCCTGCATCTGCAAGTAATTGCTAACCTCTGGTTTACTCGGGTAGATGAGCTGCCTAGTTTATTTGACTCTTGAAATACATTAATGCCTGTGTTTTTGTCATAGGGTAAGCATTCCTGCTACATAGTGCAAGGTTTCTGAAGGTTTTTTAGGAAATTATTTGGATGCTGCATAGTCCACCTTTTACTGCTCCTGATACAGCTGAAGGAGATGCATAACGGTAGAGAGGTTAAGGCTAATACTCTAGTAATAGTAATGGCAGTTAATGTAGTAAGGAAATACTTAGTGTGCTCCTTTTTGTCTGCAAAGGTGATCACATAAAATAGTGAAAAATTTTTGGTATAAAATACTAGCTGTTAAAATCCTGACTTCTGTTTAAAATAAGAAAACTTACTGGAATGGAAGGCATTTAATCTGCTGTATTCCAGCTACTGACATTATTATATTAATACTTTCACAATGAAGATAATGAAAATAGATTTTTAAAAATTACAAATTCTGGAATCAGAAACCTGTGGTATTGATATAAATGTGTAAAGAAACATGGTAATAAAATGTGGGAATAAAGACTTTCGTGAAAGCAAAGGACCAGATCTTTACACAGCAAGGTGATGCATTTCTCTGTAGTCACATGTGATAGATGACTGGCTTGGGTTGGTGCGTGTTGGAAGAAGGGTTCGCCGGAGTCACGAAGACGCTCAATATGAGTTATGCATCTTGCTCAACTTTATTAGTTTCTAACATTACTTATATAAAACCGATACACATGCATATTCATAAAGCAGAAATATAATTGGTTAGTAGTCTCTAAACGCACGTGGTTCTCACACCCCTAATTATCATGACTAAAATAAGCATTCTATCCATGTAGCTAATTGTGTTGCTGTGCTTCAGCCTTGTAGGTAGTTACTCCCTATTTTCCCATACCGGTCCCTATCTTTCTTGGCCCTGCACCTGCTTTCCCAGCAGCTGTAGCTTGTTACAGCCACAGCCTGTTGGCACAACATAATTACTTGGTCTCAGGATTCAAGAACAGCTCAAGGCTACCTTTCTTGTTAACTTCAGCACAGCAACTTCAGTACAATTCTGATTACAGGCCTATTCTAATACCAGGCCTGGATTGTGCAGATCTTCAGAGATTCTAAGGCCACGCTTCTGCAGCCATTCTTCTACAGGTGCATGGTACCTCTGCCTTGTGATGTAGTCAGCTAGAATTGCATAAGCTTGAAGGCTCAGACCCTTGGGTTTGTTTGAAGAGGGGAACTTTAAGCTGTTGAGATGAGTGAGTTTGTGTGTGTGTTTTGAAGCCTGATCTGTTGCTAACTTCTCATTTACTTCTGCATCTTTCTCTTTTCTTTAGTAATATGCCACTTTTTTTTTTTGATACTTTTTATCTGTTATTGAAAACAGTCCTGTATGGATTCATTTGCTTTGCAGTTCCAGCTTCACTGCATAGGCCTTTCATTTGCGCATCACCTTGTATTATTCATCAATATTTTATCTATATCTGCCTGTATATTTATATTTTCCTTTGGGATGCTTGCTTCTTTCTGGCCACAGAATAAATACACATGATTTAAGGCAATTTTCTGAACTTTGACTTTTAAATGTTCTTCACTGTAGGCTCCCTGCATACAATGAGTATAGGCTGTTGCAGTGCAGGCACTGGGGTGGACACTGATTTCCCTGCTGCTTACAAGATACTTGGAGGTGATGTTAGGAGAAGCATGTTTGAACACAGCTGTAACTACCTCAGGGTAGTTGTTAGTGGACGTGACTATAATAGTAAGCAAGGAAATAATAAGTCAAAAGAATGTGATTCAGTGCTGTTTGTTGAGTTGATGTGTGTGGCTAGGTGTAGTCCTATGGAAAAAATGCATTTTTGTTTTACAGTTGAAGGAGAATTGTAGGTGATAGATGCAGATTAAGTCTTTCTTTTTCTTTTGATACAGGTTGGGATGGAAGTGGCACCACAGCTCAAAGAAAGCCTTAACAAAAATTTCTTTGACTTTCTTCTGACATTTAAACAAGTAAGCAAGTAGGGGTTTTATTTGCAAAATCACACAAATACATTCCTTAAACTACCGCATACTTTTTTAAAATCTTTGAGGTTCTTAAATATAGATTTAGGGATGTTCCTGTACCCCAATATAGTTTGGGACATTTTACATACATTCTGGTAAGCTGAAACTGTTCTATTCAGCATATTTCCATACTTCTAATGATAAATATTTTGAGCTTGACATTTTTTCCCCATTATGCAAGGAATGTTTCAGAGTATCTGTGTATCTTTGTGATCTTTTCTGATGTCGTTTCCATTCATACACAAACTTGGTCCAGTTTGTCATATTTCCTACTAAATACTTTCTCACAGCAACATGTTTTTGTCCTTTACGTCAACAGATTCATGGGGATACAGTTCAGAATCAGCTGGTAGTACAATGTGTGGAGATTCCTTTGTATTTGACTCTGTATTCTCCTGCTATAGACTGGATTTTACAGTGTATTGCCTACCATGCTCCTGAAGTAAGTAAACGTCGTAATGCCTGACACTGAAGGAAGTGTTAGGGTGAAAAGTTAATTTTGCCTATTAAAAAACCCCTTCAGTCAGTACTTACGTGAGTGTGAATGCAAGTGTAAAGAGCTTAGATACGGCTGCCTGTTTCTCTCTTCTATATGGGAAGAATGTTCATTTCCACAAAGCTCAGGTTAGACCACTTTAATTTCATAGGCAGTATTCCTGTTTGTTTCTTGCTGTCCTTTAGCTAGTTTAATCTTCATTTCCTGAATTCAGTAGTTTCTTCTGTCATACAGATATAAAAATGATTTGAGTAAACTTTAGCTTTGTAATTGCTTGACATAGTCAACAAGATCTTTTAATCTCAGTAAGTCTGTTTTGCATTCTGTGTCAGAGAGTTGGTAATCTTCACTTCTCCTGCCAGAGATAATTGATCTGGCTGGCAAAAAGTAATTACTTGGAGAAATGGCATGGCTGAAGGATTGCAAATTTGACTTCCATAAAATGGTGTGTTTGGTTAAAATGCCACTGTACCTATTCCAGTGGGTGCGTTTTATGTTGTACTACACCATTGTTTTCTTGTGTTGTAAATACGGAGTAAGACAGGATTATTGGAATATATTAGGTAGGTAATTAAACCAGCTTTTAGTAGACTTCTTTACAGTAATTAAATCTGAATTTATTTGCAGAGTCTCTACTTACTAATTTTAATATGTAATTCTTCCAGGTTCTGCTTACTGAGATGATGGAGAGATGCAAAAAATTGGGGAACAAGTAAGTATTGCACAATGTGGAAGACATGAGTCTGTAATAGCTGTGAGTCCCTGTAATAAAATTCTCTCTCCCTTTTGAAAACACTGTTCGGATGCATAGTATAGCTGTTGTTCTCCTAGTAGTTTACTAAATCATGGTTATGAACATTAATTTCCAGAGGTGAAATCTAAAATATGGTAGATTACTTGGTAGAGCAAAAGTTAAATTAATTAACTTGGTTGCTGCGTTTTGGCTCCTTAGCCAAGGTTTAGGATGGGTAATGTGTTCTCCATCAGCCGTGTCTGTGATTCATGGTTGTGCTTCATTTTAATCTGTTTTCCTCGCCTGCTTTCTCCCTGGTCTCCACTGGCTACATTCAGCCCATACGTACATTTTGCAAGGGAAATGGTAAACAGCTGACACATTTGGAAGATGGTAATATTTAAGCGACTGCCTTTTTCAGCGTTGAAATTAGTATCCCAAATGTCTCCTAGAAGGCTGTGCAGACTGACCACCTTTAGCAAGTACTTCAGGAAGATGGTCTGAAAGTTTTGTATGTACTTTCTGAGCTGTGTGAGTGCAATCTGGCCTGCTTGTGAGCTAATCTGAATTAATTTTATTGGGTAGGTAGGCTGAGCTCTGTAAAAGGTTTTGGCTACCTATTTTTTTTGCTGATGTGCTTTGCACAGTCCAATTCTGCAGTGGCTGAGGAGCTAAAATATGTTAATCACTTAGATGAGAACTGCCAGTATTAGTGTTCTGTGACAACTAAGGAGTGCAGGGAAAACGTGATTTTAAAAATGTGGTGTGAAGATGTTACTGTATCAGAGTGTATAATATGGGTAAAAGTAATCCCTGTGCTCTGCTATATTGATTGGTTTGTATAGGTATTAATTTGTTTTGTGGAACTTATTTTTAAATCACCTTTTAGCATTTCTTGTTTTAAAGGTGGAGTAGGTGCTTAGGACAAAACGTTGAGTATAATAAGGTGGTTTTTTTTGAAGAAATGTTTTTGGGACATGCCTTTTTTTATTGGGAAGTTGAATAATCTGTCTTAGATGCTGTATA
The DNA here is from genome assembly GCF_017639655.2 of Falco naumanni. Lineage (NCBI taxonomy): Eukaryota > Metazoa > Chordata > Aves > Falconiformes > Falconidae > Falco > Falco naumanni. Next base: position 79,153,029 of record NC_054057.1, read on the forward strand.
AAGCATTGTAGTTTCCCTTTAAAGTGGAGTTCTGTGGTTTTATGTCTTCTCATGACTGTCAAAGTACTACAAAGCAAGAGGCATCAGTATATAAATCTTTAAATAACCTCAGCATGTTCCATGAACTACGTTGTAGCCATCTAAGTGAGAAGTGACAGCCTGCTTCTCTGTATTGCAAAGCATATACCTAGTGAACTGGAAGTACTTGTCTAATGATAAAATGCAAATTCCAGTCAAATTGCGATGGGACCACTAATGCTCAGTCAGGAACACAGAGGATGCTGGGCTATTTTAAGCACTCCATAGAATTTCCCTCAAGGTAAAGTGCCCTATATTCAACTGTCTGTTTCAGCCTAGTGAAGGACACAGTGTTTTATGAGGCAGCTTCTGTGCTAACTCATGGCCGAGTTTGCCCAGAGGAATTGCCTTTTGGATGATCCTAGATTTTGTTTCTTATGTTTGCATAATGGTATCAGTAAACTGGGTTATACACAGTAATGCAGTGAGTTCACTCTTCCATCAGTAACTTTGGCTTGATAATAATACAGATACGGGTCTGAATGATTACTTCTAAATGTCTAAATATGTCATAGTGACTGTTTGGATTTATTTTAATCCTAACAATGCAGCTGCTAGAAATTGGACTTTTATAATGCATATATAGAATCATTTAGGTTGGAAAAAACCTTTGAGATCAGTGTATTTCAATTCAGTGAGAAAAACTTCAATGAGATTTGCCCTCCCAAAGTATACTTCTGAACTGTAGTTAAAAAGAGACTAAGCTTCTAAATGTGTCAGCTGCTCCTGGTTTACTTTATCTTTCTAGTAAATACCTGATAAAATGCTGGCTTCAAAAAACCCTGTGTGGAACAAGGATTCTACAGGCTGAGTTACCTTTTCTGTATCTGATGGCTTAATATTTTCTTGGTTTGCTTATGCACTATTAATCTTCATCAATGCAAGCTCGATTTGTGAGGTTTTTTTCTTCCTTATCCCCTTTTTTAAATTTAGAATAGATGCTGGACAGTTGTTAGTCTGAGAAGTTCAGATTGATGTAAATGAAGGGACAACCAAATTTTTGTTATGTTGAGCTGTATTGATTTGTGTTATGTTCATTGTAGTGCTCTGCTGTTGAATTCAGTAATGTCAGCATTCAGAGCAGAGTTTATTGCTGCAAGATCTATGGACTTCATTGCCATGATTAAAGAGTGTGATGAATCTGGATTCCCAAAGGTAACTTTCTGTATGTAATTTGTAACAATTCCTGTTTGTTGTCTGACGGAGTTCTTTATACTCTTAGTTGCCTACATAACTTGCACATTGTTTAAGTAAAAGGTGGTTTGAGCCAAGAGATCTTTCTGCACAGTGTACCTGCTAGAGCAGTGTTGGACAGACATGCATCTTCTGTTTTTGATTTAAAATTTCTCATTAACTTTCAGCATCTCCTCTTTCGCTCCTTGGGATTAAACTTGGCATTGGCTGATCCTCCTGAAAATGATCGCCTTCAAATATTAAATGAAGCCTGGAAGGTGATAACAAAGCTGAAGAACCCACAGGTGAGTTATTGTCCACTCTGTTTCACTACTGTTTCTGCATTTAAGGCAAAATTGTGGGCAGCTGTTCAGTTAGCATATACTTAGCATGACATGGTTTACCTTTTGTAGATGCACACAGTTGCCAAAAAATATGGTGCCTGGTAATACCTTTTTATGATCCCTGTTTTTCTACTTAAGCATAACTTAATTCTGCGTAACATAATTCTACAGAAGAACTTTTGAGATTTGTTCATACCTTATGAGCTAATTGTTTTAAGTGTAATTTTGTTTCTTATGTTTGCATAAGTCTATTGCTCGTAACCTGCTGCAAACTCTGGTAATCATAAGACACGTATTCCTAGGATTATATCAACTGTGCTGAAGTGTGGGTGGAGTATACATGCAGGCATTTTACGGTAGGTGAAAATTATTTTATTTCCTTTTGAAGGTTTTCTGATACAGATTAGTGAGTGTATTAGCAGTTTGGTATTAAAAATGGAAAAACTAGGCCTATTCAATATAAGTGTGTAGGACTTCAGTAATGAATGAAAAAAATGTACTTCCTTTCATGAAAGATGAGCAGGGACAAAAGATGTAGCTTTGAAGGAGTCTTCACCACTCCCCAGCACTGCATATTTCTTACCCTTTTTTTTTAATGGAAGGCTGACCAGTTTAAGTAAGGATTTACTGGAGCTATGGCTAAAGTTCCTGGCTTAACTAGAGCACTGAAGAAACCTGATGTTTTGGTAAATGGAAGTAAATTATCCAGCTGGTTTGCAGTGACTTGATTTCTGTGCTGATTTCATTACTGTCTATTGCAACCTCATTTTTTGCTACACAGAAGCGAGAGGTCAATACAGTTTTGGCTGATGTTATCAAACACATGACTCCTGATCGAGCATTTGAAGATGCTTACCCACAGGTAAAGAATTTATTTTGCCAAATCTGTAAAAATCTGATGTGTGTTTTCTTAGATTAAATTAATTCTTAAACATTGCTGATGTCTCTTACCACAAAATAATTATTTTTAAACACTGGCTATAATTGGGGAAGCCTTTTGGAACAGTGTAGTGCTGTGATTTGTTCCTCCTTTTTCCCCTGTGCATTGATCTTTCGGTTCAGAGAAATGCTAAACCAGAATATTTAGAAGTAGCAATAGTTAACTCCTACATTGACAGTGGTGTTCTGCTGAAGATTAGTAATCATGGCAGACTGTTTAAACAGAAGTAAACCACAAAGTAATCCATCTCTACTTGGCATTGTTGAGGCTTCAGTAAATTATCATGTCTGGTTCTTGAGACTGCATGCCAGGTGAGATATGGATCAACTAAGAGGTTCTAGAAGGTTTTTGTGGTTATTTGGAGGGTAGATAAAGTGCCTACAAAAGAAGATTTAACAAACTGGTTTGGGATTATTTTTGTTTGTTTATTTGTGGGTTGGGTTGGCATTTTTTTAGTTTAGAGAGCTGAAGGGCATGCAGACTATAGATCAGAAAAAACTGCCTGACTATATAAAGAACAAATAATGCCTGGGCAGGCTGGTCAGCCTCTGTTCGTATGAGTTCTGAAGAGCATGTTGGAAATAAATCTGTTAAGAACAGCGTATCTGTAGTCAATCATGGTTTGGGGAAAGAAATTACATCAATGAATGCTTAAAGTGTCTTCCAGCCTAGTTTTCTATGAATAACTAGGGAAGAATAATTTCTGGTGTGGATAGTCTTAATTTAACTTGGGTTACAATCATTCATTTCCCCCCGCCCTGCCTTTTTTTTCCTCTTCAGCTGCAGTCTATTATTCAGAAAGTTATTACCTATATCTATGACTTCTCTCTGCTTTTTTCAGTGGTAAGTGATGCTCTGTTTAATAAATTTTTAAGAACTATTTTTCACTGTTTCTCCAAGAGAATTTACCTGACTTGAATATTTAGATTGTTTGCAGGGTCACATAGTGAGAGGGTGTTTTGTCAAGTAGATAAGTGCAGAAATGTTTTAGAAACTCTTTGCTGCTACTACTTAAATATTCTTTATTCTAATTCCAATTTTCTATACTTTTTTTTTTTCCTTAGGCTGTTTCTAAGTTGCTTTGTTACTGTGGCATAATTGACAATGGAAGTTAAAATACCATTTATTTATGTGGGTGTTCATGTAATTACTCATAGCCATTTGTATGTTATGATATATACTTAGCATGCTCTGTCATAGGGTTTGAGTTTGGTATTGAAACAAAGTGAAACTAAGAGAGATCAGAGACTGTATATGAGGCAGAGGAAGAGGAACAAAGACAGTGGGCGTCAACGTTCTGAAACCAGTTGAAGAGTAAAATTGAAGGCTGACTCTGTGGGTTTGGAGTCAAGTCTTTTTCACAAATTGCTCAGATAATTCTGAAAAACTTACCCTCGCTATATTCTTGAGGTGATACAGAGACTAAGTATTTCAATATCTTAACAACCTAAACCCACATCTTTGAAAAAAATTTGTGTGTCTTGCACCTTCATAAGTTGCCCAGGCTACACACAAGATAGTTGCTGGTGTGTGGCCTGTTTTCATTGGTTTTAATATCCCACCTTTTCTTCCCATAGATGTCTGAATTTGTCAGGATCTTAAGCTGTTTCAAGTATATGACTGCTTTTAAAAAAATCTGCAACATTTGATCCAAACAGTTCTGTGTTTTATTCTGGATCTCTGCAATCAATAAATTGACATGCCTTTCAGCCTTTGGTGGTTTTCCATTTGTTCCACTCTTTCATCCTTCAAAATTAATTACTATCTTCAAAGATTAATTTTAACTAAACCAGCTATAATTATAAAACTTATCAAAAATATTTATTGTTTTAGTGTGTTGTTTGTAAAATACCTAATTTTACTTGTTTATGTATTTAATGTATTTATACTTTCAGGAGAAATTCCTGCCATTTCTGGATATGTTCCAGAAGGAAAGTGTGAGAGTGGAGGTTTGCAAGTGCATTATGGAATCTTTTATTAAGTAAGTGGAGAATATTGAGATTAAATGCACTCTGGAGGGTCTGGGGAATGTATTGAAAGATTGCTAGGGAAGATGAGTCAGTGTGTAGGCCATTTAGCTTGTGAAGGTGTTCCAGGTTATGGGGGGGAAAAATAATGCCTCAATTTTGTTAATCTATTGATTGACTGTTTAACTGTTCACAAAGAAAGCTGAAACTGAAGTAAATGTATTGATGCTGGCTTGCTGTGGATTAACAGAATAGTTGTTCTCTGAGGTTTTTAAAAGTTATGTTGCCTTACTTGGTTTATAAAATTTATTTTGTATTCCAGCTGGTGTGACAGCACAGAACTGTTACCTTGGTATAATGGAGGAAGAAAGAGCAGTCTCTTGTTACAAGCTCCATTATGTAGAAAAATGGGTATTTCCACAGTTGAAAATTAACTTATAAGATGAGGGTTCATCTTCAAATATTGTTAAAAGTCAGACAGTCCCTTTCTTTTCAAATAATTCACAGGTTCCTTGAAACATTTTTTGATTTTTCACCTTCCCTTCAGGTACTAAGCCCCCACCGCAGCCTTCTCTAGATTAAACAGTCCCAGCTCTCTTGGCCTTTGCTCATTTGAGAGGTGCTGCAGCCCCTTAGCGGTGCTCCACTGCACGTGTACCTCTGTACCTAAATGTGGCATTTATCCTTTCTGCCTGTCCATCAGTAGCAGAGAAACCGTATTTCTTCTTGGTAGATCTAGAATTGCGTTGTTTTGATGTTCATAGATTGCCTCAATGTATCACTTGTTTAGCTTGTTCTGTCCCCTCAGGAGCCAGATTCTGTGGCTTGGCAGTAAAGCTCCATGTATTAAGATGTTTATTGACTAGCATTTGTTGCAATTATATGTCTGCTAACCATGTGATCTTTGGAGTTCTGTTGGCTAAAAAATTACTATAAAATTTCTGTAGTGTCATACAATGCTGATGATTGGAGTTCTGCATTAGAATGGTATTCTCATTGGTTTTCATTTTGAAAGAGCAGGATTTTTCATCACTTTTTCTAAAATATTTTATAGGCATCAACAGGAATCTACAAAGGATCCTGTTATACTCAATGCTCTTCTGCATATCTGCAAGACGATGCATGATTCTGTGAAGTAAGATTAATTTTACTCATACTATAGTAAATTAATAAAATAAAAATAAAAAATAGATAAATTTTACTCATAACTATAGTTTTTGCAAAGTTTGCTGCTAGGTGTACAGTTTCACATGCCTGAGGCTGTTTGTTTCACGGTGGATTAAGACATGGATCCAGTTAGTGCTGAGGGAAGAGCTGCACAGTGAAGTGGCAGCATGTACCATTTACTCTTTAATTACTGCTTTATTTTGAATAGTGAAGCAGAGTTTTAAAAGGAAAGTAGCAACAGTTTTGTAGAGTTTTCTAGTGAAGCAGAGACTAAACAATCTTTTTAAAATATTTTTGAGAGTGAAACCAATGTAATCTTTGAGTTATAGTGAATAATAAACTATTTTTGAGATTTAAGTGAAAATGTAGCTATTATAGCACAGATTGCCATACTCAATTGCATCTGTTCTTTTGGGCATACTTTTTCAGCCATTACAAAGAGGTGTGAAGTCTTTAAAGGACACTTGGAAGGTCTCTAGGAACTTGAGTAGAGGAAGCTAGAACAGAGGAGAAGCTCTTGAACCATCTGTGTCTTTCCCCATAATCCTTCTCGTCTCTTTTCCCCTTGACTTTGAGTGCTGAGGTTGTTGGGGATCCTGGGTGCATTGTTGGATCCTCAGTGTTTGAACAGCAATTGTGCAATGTGGAAAACAGTTGTGGTTGTAGGTATCTTGCAGAAATCACACAGAAATCTCCGTCTGATTGAAAATACAGCCAGAATCACAGTGCTCCAAATTTTAGATCGTAAGAGCAAAAATCTGCTTTTTTCTTCTGGTTTGGGTTGAGTAGAACTGTAGAGGCACAGTTTCTTTTGGCACTCTGAGCCTAACACCTCTTTGTATGGCAGACACTGTAAAGGAACTTGTAACTGTTTCAGCCTTGATATGCCATGAATGCAAGATTTATTGCCAATAAAGAAATCAGATTTGGCATGTAATTCCAATTTATACCAGCTAGAGTGCTTTATTTTGGGTTAGAGCACCTTATTTGGCTGTATGGTGCACTAAAAGCCACTTCAACCTTTAAACAGAAGAATATATTGAAGCTAAAATAGCTTATTAAAAAAAATTAAGCAGTTTATGGCAATCCACATTTGGTGCTTCCTCTGACATGTCGCCAAAACAATTTCGATATTTCACTGGGATCCTTAAAATCCCTTTAGTCAGCAGTTCTTTTAGCTGAGATAAGGTGGTGTGCATTGTTAGCTTGGTTGTGTTGTGTCATCTCTGACTGGCAAATCATCATAAATTCTACATATCTTAAAGTAACTCCTGCATCTGTTTTTACACCCTGGTTCAGGAAACTCCCAAACCATTGTGTAGAGCTCGCTGACCCCCGTAACAGCTGTTGCAGGATAACAGCCTTTAGGCTGGTAGGGGTCTGATTCAGAATTGAACTGTAAACCTATAACTGACCCGGAGATCTCATTACAAGTCTTCTGAGCCTTTCAGAGCCCATCAGTTGGCTCTTTTGATTGGCAATGCACTAATGAGCTAATCATGCTGAGATTTTCTTTCCTCCTTTACTGAATTTGTATAATAAAACTATTGTTCTCTTCCCATCTGGTGTCTGAGCTCAGAAATGGGTAACTAATATACTGAAGGTCAATGCTAGAGCCAAGTCTATAATAGTAAAAGGATTAGACTGTTAATTTAATGTTAGTTAATTGTAATTTAACTTTTTGCTTATCCATTTTCAGTGAAACAGGTTTGACTTATTGGATTTTAATGTGATGTAAATTTGTTTCAAATCAGATTTGGACCCTTGCTATAGAATTGGTATTAGTGATAATCTTGAAACTTTTTACATATCAATTTAGTTCTGTTTGTGCTAAAACATCAAAAAGGCAGCACTGTGACAAGGTAATGCTAATTATTTTTTAAATTATGTGGCAGGGTTAGTTAAAAAAACCCAAACCAAACAATAAGCTAATGATGTTTCTAAAATAAATACATTAACTATTACGTATTCTATTGAAAGTGTATTGTAAAAACTTTTCCCCTTAAATAGGAAAACTTTCTTCTAAGAATAGATTTACTAACTTCTTTAGGTTTTTATAATCAGTTCCTACTCAAGTTCTCACGTTGTAACACGAGACTGAAACCATTTGCGTGCTTCAGTAAAAAACATGAGATTAGTTTTCTTCTCATGACAAAATTCTGTAAAATATAAAGACATTACTGGCAATTTATTTTTTTTGAAATTTCAAATTCAGTTTGGTGCCTGGTTTACTTGATATTCGTATTAAAATTAGGTATTGCTTTATAATTAACAGTTTAGTGGTCTTAGTGTGCAATAAACATTTTATATGGACATAACATTATATAAGTTAGCATGTGTCATTTGAACCTTTACAGATTAATAAGATAAAGCAATATTCTAAAATTTACCATATACATTTTTTCTTCTAGTGCACTAACACTTGAAGATGAGAAAAGAATGTTAGCAGCTTTGATAAATGGATTCATTAAAATGGTGAGTGACAATTGTGTGCAACTGTTGGGGTGTACCTTATAGCTCGGATTTTCCTGAGATCCCCATGAGAAACAGGTGCCTATGTAGCTGAATCAGAGACTGTGTCTGACTTGCTTAAGACTGTTGAAAACCCCAACCAGTGTATTTCAGTGAAATAAGTATGTCTGTGTTGAAATAAATATCATACAGTATTGAGGATGACATGACGCAATATGAGATTTTAAAGTGCATGTGTTGTTTATTTAATCATATTTCCTGCTAGTTTTGTAAATCTCATGTAAAACTTAAGTATTTTAAAGCAAAACACTAATGTAGCAAAAAAGCAAAATACCAATAAAACAGTAGTTAAAGTCTTGCCATTATAGTGTCAGAGAAAGCTCACTGATTTATGTGAATGCAGTTCCTGCTACCCAGCTCTAAATAGAACCAATACCAGCTTTAAAAAACATAAAATAAATATAACTTTTATGTTATTCATATCTTAATTTACAAATAAGATAAATTGTATCATCAAATTAGTAGTCCCACAAAAACTCCAGTTATTTTGTCTTGAAATTAATTTTTAACCTCTTATCCCAATAAAAATCTTTTGTTCTTGTCTGTTGTGTTTGAGATGTCAGGTTGTTTTAGGGAGATGTTCTCAAGGGTTTGGTTTTTTTTGCTTTAATCAGGTACTCTCAATGCTTGGCTTTTCTTTCACATAGTCAGAGCTGACAGGCTTTGTCTCTACTTGTCCTCTTTGTTCTTTGTTGCAATTCTATGAATTCATCTCTAGATGGTTGCTTTCTCTTCAGCTGTAACAATTTGGTATTTAATATGTTTTTAATATAATTTTGTTTTATTAAGCTTTATATGCAATATAATACTGTATAATTTCCTTTAGGAGCATTTCCCACATTGAGTAATATTTGATGTGGCTTTATAGTCTTGGTTTAGGGGGAAAAAAAAATCCCATAGCAGCAAAATGACTGGTTATAAGTTTTAAACCAGCACACATGAAGATGTGGAAGGAAAAGCAGCTGTGATAGTCATTCTTGAAGTCAGGCTTTTTTGTGGAAAATTATATATTTTCAGAGAAGTTTTCTTGAGACTAGGACTCAAGAATCAGCGGTGGCACAAATAGAGGAAAGGCAAAGGCAGTTGTCTGTAATGTAAGAAGCAATCCGTTGTTTTCTGGTGCAGTTCCTTTGATCTTTTGCTGTATGGTTTAAATTTGATATTTATTTCATTTCTGTAAAAACTTCTTCTGTGTGTGGCTTGAGAAATAATAAATAATGCAATTTATTTCTACTAGAAAAAAAATCTTATTTGAATACATAAATGTAGACTGCCTGGAGACTTTTTCTTGCTAGGCTTTTAATTGACAGCTGAGACACTCCAGCTGACAGCACTTGTTTTTTTAAAATCTAGAGGGTTAGAAGTAGGATGTTCTCACACAAGGGTTGTTTCTTGACTTCTCTTCTTTCCTGCCAGCATGCAAGGTTGCAGGCTTTTGCCATGCTATATAATCATATATTTATTAACCAAGCTAGAGGAAAACCTGATTTTCTTACTGGTATGTCTTGTTAGGAAAATTTCTCCTGGAGGCCCTTTATCAACTAGAAATTACAAGAATCTGAATACAGATTCACTGATCTGTTTCTGTTTTTCTGGGGATTTTTTGTTTTGCTTTTTAAGTATGAACTGTGTCTTTGTCCCTGTGCCATAAAGAATCAAGTTATGCTAGTTTTGAAAACACTTCACAAATCTAGGAATTAAATTTTGTTTTCTTGACAAATACTTGATCTGTAAAGTAGAAGATCATGTGGAGTATGGAAAAAAAAACCAGCAAAACTTTCAAGTTGCCCTGAAGGTTAAGTATGGGAAAGCAGACAGTTAAAAGGACAGAGATTCTCCAGGTACTGTGTTGTTGTTAATGGTGGGTTTTTTTTCTTATCAATATATGGGGATGTTGACTTTTGAGTTTCTGTGGTTTATCTGCATACGTGTTTATATTTCTTAAAGTTAATGGCCTACAATGGTAAAATCCAGGGTTTTTCTTGACTTTCATAGGTTTCATTTGGCCGTGACTTTGAACAACAGCTGAGTTTCTATGTTGAAGCCAGGTCAATGTTTTGCAATCTGGAGCCTGTTCTAGTCCAGTTGATTCATGTAAGTTACAGTTGATCTACATTATCTTAATGAGTGGGGATGTATTTGCTGTTCTCCCATTCCCTGCCCAGATTATTGGTCTGCATCGGAGTAAGTCTGAGGTCTTTTTATCGGGTGTTTTTAACGTAGGCTTTGATCTTATCTCTCATTTTATGACTTTAAGCTCTCTGAAGTTCTTGCTTGACAGGCATCCATGGTGTCATTGCAACAAAGAAAACTGGCGATCTTGCAAGAGATTTCATCTCTAATAAAATAAATGGCATTGTTGTGCATTTAGAATTTGGGTTCTCTCTTCTGTAATCCTCCATCCAGAAGAGATTAGACAGTGTCTGGCTGCAGGTATAGGCAGAGCCCTGCTGTGATTGGGAAGGTTAATCTCTTTTCTGTATTGAGTTAGGTGTCAGGTGAGAATTAGCTGCATCCAATTCCTTTGCAACATTGTATCTTCTCTTAAATCCTTTTATTATTCCTTTTATTATTTGGGGATTTTTATGGTTGGTTTTTTTTTTTAAATAAGGGTGTTAGCTAGAGATCATGGGTTTTATGCCAGGAAGGAGGTGATGACAGCACTATAGCTGGGAAGCAAGGGATGATCAGAAGCCTTGAATAAACCAACAAGTCTACCTTCACAAACCTTCAGAATCGTATTTGCTTTAAGGAATGGTCACTAAAATTCTCTAAGTAAAGACTAAACAGTCTGAGAGCACTGTGTTTATTTATCGTGGTCCCTTTTGACAGTTTCTGTTCTGTAAATGCATGCAATAGAACATGCAGTTTGTTATTTGCCGCTGACCTAATAAATCTGTGCATTTTTCTTAGTGATTTGTTTTTGGGTTTTATGTGTAGTCTGTGAACCAACTAGCAATGGAAACAAGAAAGGTGATGAAAGGAAATCATTCCAGAAAGACTGCTGCATTTGTCAGGGTAGGTCTGACTAAATAAACTTCGAGCCTGCCTTCTCTTAGCAGATAATACTACCTGCTGCCACCTAAGTTTGTAATTTTTTCAAAATGATATGTTAGTATTTTTTGACACTTTATAGTCTCATTTTCTCTTGTTACCATTGATCTTTACTCTCTAAAGCCAATGGTGCCGTTTAAGAAAGCAAAGACCGAAAGCATTTAATAGCAGCTCTGTGTTAAAAAAGAGCAGCAAGATTGACTCCCTATGCAAAGGAAGGTTCATTGGGACAGTGCTTGTGTGAATTCTAGAAAGCTCAGCTTTTCAAATTATATTTGAAATAAAATACTTATTTTCTATATAACTCAATCACGGAGAGAATGGGAGATAGGGGGAAAAGAATAAATTTTAATTTCTGTCTCATATCAGTGTTGATGTGCTGAAATCAGTATTTGAATTTCAAAAAAAGTGCTTCTTTCTGCTTTTAGTGCCTCTGAGTCTATATAGATATGGTCAAAAGAGCTTTGAACTCTGCAGGGGCTATGCAGGTTGTTAGTGTTGCCCTCTTCTTACCTGAAACTACAGTCTTCATCTTTATGTGCTGGGGAGGTGTTTGCATATGCTACCGTTAATGAATGGCTTTTTGTTCGTGGCACCTGTGCATGGTGGCCCAGAGAAAGCATAGCTAGCGTGACACTGAGCAGCTTCTGTATGACTGGGTGCTGCTGGCTCCACCTGGGTGTTTGGGCTGTTCCAGTAGGTCTAAAGCTGGAGCACGCTGCACTGGATCTTCTTCCTCCCAAATACACACAACACACCAGCTTTGACCAGTTTGACAGATGGAATGTTCCCAAGGACCAGTAGTCTGCTTTCTAGTTAGATTTTGGTCTTGAGCTGAAAGCTAGTTACCTGAGCAGAGAGGAACTCTGAGCTGGAGTCATAGAGTAAGTTTTGAGCTAATCTACTCATAATAGCAGTAATCAATAATAGTAAATATTGTTATAATTATTTAATTTGAAGTTGCTGAATTTGGACTTTGCTTTTTATTGAAAGTCTTTCCCAAAAGTGTTTTACATATTTTGTTTCCTAATTGTGTATAAAATCAGTAATGATTCCTATAACTCTGTTAGGAACTTTCTTCAGTTTCATTTTTTTATTTGCTTTAGGCTTGTGTTGCCTTCTGCTTCATCACCATTCCATCTCTGAGTGGTATCTTCACACGTCTTAATCTGTATCTACACTCTGGACAGGTTGCTCTTGCAAATCAGTGCCTTTCACAAGGTAAGGTGTGAATTTGTCTGCTTAAAGGTTCTCTTATTTCAGAAATATTTCTAGCTGTGAATAATAACTTAGTTGAAATCAGAAGTCATAGAAGTATATTTACGATGTAATTAAAATACAGCCCTGTTTCAAGAACTGTTGCAGTGAAAACTTGTCATACTGAAGCAGCTCTTCAGTTCTAACACTAATCCTGTGATCTAAATAACCAAGACAGCTAGCTGACTCTAGTTGACATAAGCATGGCTATGAGGTAGGTTGTCCTAAATTACTTAGAAAGTATGGAAGACGTGGAGTGTTTTTCTCCTGCATAATTATGCAAGCACCCTGATCATAAATGATGTGCTTTATTGTAACTGTGGAAAAAGAAACTAGTTCATCTGTGTAGTAGTTCACAGGCTGACAGAATCCTGCAACGAGTGGAAAAGAATTAAAACTTAGGTCTGACACCAGAAAGTTGCTATCAAAGCACACACATGATAAATGCTTAGCTAAGAAAATATGCCACTATATCAGAATGATACAATGGCATAATACTAGATAATATGAAGAATGAAAAATACATTTTCTTTTTTGATCTGAATTATTGATTGAACCATGGCCTGAATATGTTTTTTAGCCATCCTGTTAGCTCAGTTTTAAGTAATTGGAAATTCTGACAAAAAGTGATTTGGGGGGAGAAAAAAGTGATTGTGTTCCTGTTCATATCACAAAAGGAAGACAGTTACCTGTTCTGGAAGTTTTCTCATACTTTTAGCTGTTTGCAGTACCTTTCTTTTCCTTTTCAAAGTGATGTCATTCTGCTTTGTTTCACAATTTTAATACTGACTTTAAATGTCTGCTTTCCAATGCTACATGCTTTTCCTTTACACCTTTTCAGTGGAGCTGTGAGAGTAATAAATTGGATTACTTTGTATCATCTTTGTTGTGGCTATTAATTCTTTGTTTTAGCTCTGGTTTCTTCACCAGAGCTTGTTTTCCAAGCTCTGCATTTACCAGTAAGTTCCAGCTGCAGAAACAAGCTGACTTAGGATGCTGATTAAGACTTTTCAGTACAGAGTGACTGTTCTATTTCTTTGTTTTGAATCTGATGCTGCCCATATAGCAAAGCAGAGGGATTTAGCATAAAGCTGGCTGTTGTGTCCAGGTATGTTGTGCAAATAAAAGATCTGCAAAGTCTGTTGTTGTGCAGTTAGTATTATGCAGTTTCTTTTTAGATAACAGAGTTTACCAAAAATGGACTCGCTTTTTTCTTCCTATGGTGTTTTGTTTAATTGACTAGCTTACCTAATTCTTTGTATCAATTTTTGTTATTGCTGCTGTGTGGCAGTGCGTCTCTTGTTGGAAGCAAATCCAAAGCAGTTTTTCTGTAGTATTTGGTCTTTGAGGGCTATGCCGTGTCCATGTTGGGAGCAGCTTCTGTGATTTAATAATCTTTCAATCTGTAAACTACTTTTTCAGTATTTTTGTGACCCAAGTCTTATCTGAGTGAGATTCCTGGACCCCAACAACTGTCCAGATTTTTCAGTGTGAGAGTTTATAGACATGCACAGCTGTTGTTTGACATGTGAACACTGTGCACTTGCTAAACAAGGATCCCCATTCTGAAATCTTAAGGTAGCAGGTATATGCAAAGTATTAGGAATTCAGCCTGTAAAGGGCATATTTATTAACTACTCTCTCCTGAATTTTAGACCCACAAGCTAGAGAGAGGAGCATTTCATCCATCTCAGCTTTTGTTGAAGTGAAGCATGTGCAGAACTGGTGTTTGGTAACTCACTTTGTTTACTAAGATTTTATTGTTATATGCTCTTTTGCTTCCTTGGGAAAGCTATTTTGGGCATAATTTGTAATTCAGAGACATGTCACTTTCATGAGTAATCTAGCATGTGTTAACAAGTTAGGCAACAGTGACACCAGTCTTTTTTTGGGGAACCAGGCATTTTTTGTGAACTGTCTTTTTTATATTCTGATGTATTGTAGTCAGATAACATGTTCTTGGCAGTTACTTTTAACACAGTTTAATCTGTATCTCAGCTGAATGTATTTCACATGTGTAAGAAGTACTGATTAATTCATAACAGCATATTTAAATCCAGTCAGGTAACTGAGTTAACTGATGCCAACTAGACGCTGATCTAATAAAACCAATGCAGCAAGAAGTGAAGTTTTAAGAGTGAGCAATTCAATGGTAGCATTTAGGCTAGGAAGTGAAATTGTGCCTTTTGTGTAACCTTTATTTCATGCTGATTGGAATTAGCTTAATTGGTTTAAAATTGGGAAGAGAAATAAAACTGAAAAGTAATGTACCTGATCTGATAGCTCAGTTAGTAGTGGGGCATGCATGTGTGCATGTGCAGGCAGTTTCTGTTTAAAGAGACCAGCTGTTGTTCTTAGCAAGTTAAATTCTTGGATTTTTTTTGAATTTTAAGTTCCTATTGGGAGCCTAGCTATTTCAGTGAGTTCAGTTTTCACTTATACAACAAAACAGAATTTCACAGGATAGACTTCTGTTGGCAACAGGAAGATTTATCTAAATTGCCAATGTATCTAACTCAAAAAAGGAGTAAAATTACCTGTTAGGGTAGATAAGGAGAATTTAATTTTTTTTATTATTATTATTTTATAAAGAGAATGGTGCAGGTCATAACAGTAAATAAAGTTTGCTAGTCTGAGGATTGCACTGACAAACTACCAACAACTGGAGAGCCACAGCTAATCTGCTTATAGCTGGAGGAGTTTGGGTTTTGCTTCATTCCCAATCTCAAGAGGCAGCAGCAGTAGGCTGTCAGTCCTAGTGTTTCACTGTTCCAATTTCCTCTATCAAATCAGAGCCTTCCCTCCTGGGATTTGCCACACCGTTAATCAAAGCAACTATATGATGCTTGTTTGAACTCACCCCAAATACTTCAGTATTAGAAAAATGTAATTTTTCTTGGAATAGATTTTCTTTAATACAATGAAATTGGGTCAGAAACATGAATTTATAGCCTTATGGAAAGTCCAGTATTAATACACTGATGGATGTCTGTCCAGGTATGCTATTCAGCATGTATTAAACATGAGTATCTCTTTTGTCTCCAGCTCCAAAGAGGTGCTTTAAATAAAATGAATCTGTAATTATCTTCAGAATGTTTTAAGTGTTTGTCTGGGCTGCATAGTTTGTACCTCTGAAGAACCCACCTTAGAAAGGAAAATGCTAGATTTTACAGAGATGTGTTTTTTTTTTTTGCTGCTTTTTTTCCCCCCCAGCTGAGCCAGAGAACGCTGCATGCTGCCAACATAGAATAATAAATTCTCATCAGTCATGCTTTCTGTCGTAGGGAGTGCTTGGACTAAATTGAGATTAAATGCATGCTCCATTGTGTCACCTCTGGATCTTTGAGATATAGGTATTATTTTAATTGCACATATTTCCTCCCTGTGGAAATGCCTGACAAAGAACAGACAGCATAATTTTTTAATTGTTGGTCACAGCATTCAGCAGGTGGGTGGAGATGACGTAATTTTCTGGTAATGTGTGTTGTGCAGCATTTTTATTTTAAAGGCTGTGAAATTCTTGCCTCGCTTCAGAAGTAACATGCTGAGTGAATAAAGTAATTCAACTGATTCTGTGTGACTAATTTCACTGGAATATTGTCAAATGTAAAACTTCATAAAAATGGAGAGTCTTTGTCCCCCAAAGAACTAATGCAGATTTTTATTTTGTTTAGCAAATGTAGATTTTAATTGTGAAGCATACATGAAACACAGTTTCACTTGTAGATTGTAAAAAGAATATCTTTTTCTACTTCAGAAAATGTTACTTTTCTGTGAGTGTTCTCTAACTATGACAGGCTTCAGCCACACTTTGGAGAAAGTATGGTATGGAATATCTAAAAAGCAATTTTTAATCATAGTGTAATAGTTGTTTTAGTGTATTTTCTCAGTAGCATTAGATAGCAATTTTTAGTATTCTTTCCCAATCTCCTAAAATCTTTATAGATCTGAAGAATATAAATAGAGAGAATTTGACGTAAAGAATTTAGAGAGATAAGAGTTTGAAGAGATATTTTCAGTTACAGATTTTGGGACTTCTTGGCTCACGCTTCTCTGGTGACACTTCTCAGTATATGCTGTCTCTGTTATCTTTTTAAATACTGTCTTCCTTGAAAGCAGTAAAGTTGCTTTGGGAGAAACTGATGAGATACAGTTTTCCTTACTAGGAATACTAAATGATGCTTTATTTAAACAAATTAGGACTTGTTCGTTTACCTGGGATTTCCACAGTTGGAAACTTCTCCCATTCACTGGGCTTTTTCTTGTTCCTCTCTTTATCCTGGCCAATAGCTTTTCCATATGATTTGAAAGAGATGGCATCTTTTTCTCTGTAAGCTTTTCAGGCTGGTATTTCATATCAGTTTGTCAGTTCTTCAAGTCTGTCTAGCCCATGACCTGTTTTTTAAAGTGTCTAGTAGCATCTCCTAAGGGAACATGCAGGAAACAATAATGTAGGATGATGCTTTCAGCTGCAGGTGGTCTAAATACATCCTTCAACAAAGGCTGCATTTGGACCATAGTATTTAATAAAATAAATGGACCAATCCTTAGGAATTCATTTTTTTAATCAGTTTTTATTTTTTGGCCTTTGTAACTTCATGTGCCAGTGAGTTCCACAGTTACATGCTACTTTGAAATCTACTACTTAGGGATTTATTTCTGTAGGGTTTTTAAATGTTGGCCGAGTGTTTCAGTGCATACAGCTGATCTACTAGTGATAATGTAAAATAGTCCGTCATTCTTGGTTCATTTTCTTCATGCTGCCTCTGAGATGGAATTGATACATTCTTGAAAATTTTGTGACAGTATAGTCTTCTAATAAGGAACCAGTCCATGCCTTAGCACCTTTTTAATCTTCCTTTTATCCTTTTGGAAATGGAAAGATCAGGACTGGATTCCAGATGTAAATGCACAACAGCTATATAAATGATGCAATTGACACCTCAGTTTTCCATTACTTTCCTAATGATTCTTATAATTGCATTGCCATTTTGACAGTTGTTTAAGATGTAGTTTTCAGGAAACCATCTGTAATGACTCCAGAAATCCTTTATGAGTGTAAATAGCCTATATAGAGCTTATCTTTCTACAGTTATAGCAAGGGCTGTTTCTTTCCCCGCATGCCTTACTAATATTAGGTTTCATCTGCTGCTTTATTGCTCAGAATCATGAGATCCATGTGCGATGCTTTGCAGTCACATTCCAGACCAGTCTGCAAACATTGTCACCTCCCAGCTCATCGTAAGGACATGTCTCTGCAAAACCTTAAGGAATGCAGTAGTCATTTCATTCTACTGTGAAAACTTTTTCTTCCCACTTTTTCCCCCTCCATCCTTTATTAAGTTACGAATCCTCAGGAGGACTTTCCTCCTTCTCTTTTGTCAGCTTAGTTCTTTTAAGAGCCTTTTGTGTGAGGGATATTGTTGAATGTTTTTTAAAAACCTAAGTATTTGCATTGGCTAGGTCACTTTTAAACACAGACTTGCTAGTTCTTTGGAAAATTTTAGAGACTTCTGAGGAATGCTTTCTCTCTGCAGAAACCATATTGACTCTTCGGTGCTGTATCATGTTTTTCCATGTGTCTGCTTGTTTGATTTTGGTTGTGGGTTTTTTTTTTTTTTTTCACCTTATAATGGCCAGGAGAAACCACAGTATTTAACTATAGTATTTATTATTTCAGAGTTTCCAGTATTAGTAATGGAGCTCTCTTTAAAGACTGCTGATACTTTACCTCACAGTCTTTAGGGATTACACAGAATTTAGAGAGGCAGGCTGAAATTTGTGGTTGTTTGGGGTTTTTTATTTAGTGGTTTTTTGGGGTTTTTTTTTGGGGGGGGGGGGCAGCAGCATGTGTTGCATTTCCTGATTACAGCGTCAGAATAAAGTACCTTGTATGCAGTGTTCTTGCTCGTACTGTGTGATCTCCCTGTACAAATCTTCCACTTATGTCTCTGTATGAAGTATTAAGGCCTTGCTAACGATCTATAATCAAGCTATTTCTCAAACTAGCACTGGCAAGCTTCATCCACATAATTACCTTTTTATCTGCAGCTATTGCATACTATGAATTAGTATGAAATAATATGAATTAACATAATACATTCCAGTTCACCAAGCAGCAGCAGCACATTCATTTTCTTATTTCACCTTTGTTACTTCAAATAATTCTTTGTCATTTCTGGACTGGAAGTGATGTGTAGAGGATTTTAAGATAGAATGTTCATAGCTCAAGGGAAAAAAATGCATTTCAACAACATGGCAAAATTCTCACGGTGACCTCACCAACATGGGGAGGAGTTCCAAGCATTTGCAATGCTCGGTTGTCAAAACAGTAATGCATTAATTTATTTAAGGGGTGGTGGTGGTGGTGTTGGTGTTGGGGAAGGCAACAAAACCCCCCATGCTTGCTTGCCATTAATTTTTTTCACTGGAGTACAAGGCTTCATTAAATTTCCAACATGTCAGATGTGGAAGCAAAATCTTCGGAGTATTAAAATAGACTTAACAGTGTTGTAGGACACGAAGGTGATGTGGAATGCAGAAGACTGCGTACGGTCCCTGGTTTTGTCCTTCGGGTGGACTTAGCCTTGTGTAATTGTATCCGTGACTAAAAATAGTTTGTGTAGGTATGTCAGGCTCTCTTTTGCTCTTTGAAGGTGGACTTAAGGAGCTTAATTGTTTTCCCATCTCTAATGTCTTTGTTCCTCCTTGGCTTTTTGCCTGCCCAAAATCTTAAATTGCTACAGCAAATACAATGTAAGCTTAATTTTTCTGTGTAAAGAGATAGATGTATAGAATTATATGGAGGCACATATATTTGTGTGTATAATGTGTATGTATAATGAAATGTGTGTGTGTACATCCAGTCATGAATTTGGACAATAGCAAAACATTCACTTTTTCACACAATTTCACACAATTTCACTTGCTTTTCCTGTAGGAGAGCATTACTGAAATGCTGACATGAATTTCCAAGTTTTTGTAACTTGAAGGTCAGCTTGTATGCTCAGGGGAAAGATTTATAGGATTACGGTTGACCAAAATGAAGGAGCTGCTGTGAAAGGATAAATTCAGCGAAGCATGAAGTATGTCATGTTCAGAGCACTGCACAAGATATTAACAGCAGTCTGGGAAGACTTTATCATGATGATTTGTTGTAACGTGCAGCCTGCTTTGCCCTTATCCAACTTAAGAGTGGCTCACTTTAGAAGCAGTATCGTACTTTAGGCAGTTAAGAAAACCCACCCTTCACCAGAAGAAGCCTTTTTTATCTATCTTTTTTCTCTGCTCCCCCCCCCTTTTTTTCTTTTTTTTTTTTTTTTTTTTTAAATCAAGAACATAACATCACTGTGGTTTTCAGTGCTTTGTAAGTGGTTCCTTATACCTTTCAGAAGCCAGGAAAAGCAGGTGTATGGTTTTCTCTTGAAACATCTCTATGCGATAGCTTTATGAATTGTCTCTTAAAAGACACAGAGAAAGCACTATTGCATAACCTTATAATTTGTGTAATTCAGAATTAAATACCGATGCTCATTTCATACTTATTAAGAAAACAGCACATCTGTGACAACCTATTTAATGAACTTTTCGTCCACATCAGAGCATGTAATGCATACTCTGACACCTCTCTGCAAGTCAATAGGGTGGTAGTGTTTGGAGGGCAGTTAGTTTTCTGCAAAGTCTCCAATAAAACCTTTGCATTAGTGTGAATTTATTTTTGCTTCTTACAAAGCACGTGTACCTCGGATGAATGTGCTTTTAGTGTTCCAGCGTAAGAACCTTTTGTGGTTAGCATGGATTGGCTGAACTTGTAGCAAAATGAACGCGTTCTCCTTTGCTGGTACTTCTGGATGTACCAATGTGAAATACTCATCTCTCTCATAGAAAACACAACGGACTGCTTTTGTGCTCTTATTAATTTTTTTGGCTTGCCTTTCTGCGTTGGGCAGGGGGAATGAGGACAGGGAGAAGAATTTTAAATAAAGCTGTCTGCCTGTACCTCCCGTGGCTAGGGAAGAGAAAGATGAAAGCACAGAGGAGCTTGTGGCAGTGAGGGCAGGGCCCGGTGAGCAGTCCTGTCGGTGGTGTGGATGGGTCTCATGTCCTCGCTGCCTGCAGAGGAAGTGGGCGTGCTGCTCTTACTAGCAGGTGTAATGAGGGAGCTCACACCTCTGAAGGTGTTCAGCCAGGTGAGAAGGCAGCTCTCATTCGCAGCAACGGCGGGAGGTCAAGCAGAGTAAATCAAATCAAATTGCAGTTGTTCGTAGCAAAGAGGGTTTGGGTTTATGGCAAAAGTTTAGGGGAGAGTGTCTAGGACTGTGATTGCAGGGAGAGTGGCAGTAAAGAGAGGTAACATACTTTACAGCTCTTTTATTGCGGAGACACGGGATCATTTTTGTCCCATTATGAAATAATGTCGCAAGGCAGGAGTATTCTCTGCACAGACATGGGTACTTTGGAATGCAGACTGTTTTCTGAGACACATTTTTTTCATTTGCCTGGTCACACGTTTTTGTTATATAGTGATGTGGGGCATGCAGGTTTTTTGGTTTTTTTTTCTGAGACAACTGTGGAAGTGACAGCGATTCATTTCTTTGTGCTAGGATGAACATCTGCTGCTGCTTTCCTTCCTCTCATAAAGCTCAGAGGAAGACTACTTACCTTCCTTTGGATTGGCTGTGTAAACTTACATGTTGTTGTTGAAAATCAATAAAAAACATTATTTCACTTCAAAATAAATGTGCAGAATAAAAGGAAATATGTTTGACTGAAGGGGTCTGCATTCTAAGCACTGAAAGGTTCAGAAGGGCTTGAGTGCTCGTGTGCTGAAAAGAAATAAGAGTCAGAAGAATTAGTTTTTCCAAAGCACATGTTTCCCTGGTATTCCTCATAAGCTTAAATTAGATACCAGTTGGTACTATATTTAGCAAATTTGCTTGGAGTCCCATGTGCTCAAATTTTTCCAGAGCAAGCTACACTCCTGGAAATGCCCATGCATGCCTGCCCGTGGTATCTCCATCCCAGCCATCTAACACCTTGTGGCTTTCACCAATAATGCTTTTTCTCTTTGCTAAAATTTGATTTCATGGCTTCAGTCTCTGTTTCTGTAAAATAAAGATACAGTATTAATTCTGAGGGATGCTTTGAAGTATATAGTTAAACAATTTGAATGGGATTTGGATACTTGGATATTTTGAAAGGTAGCCAAGAAAGTGCAAAAGAATCTTGCTGTCAGAATTTTTTTGTGTGTGTGTGAACTCTTAGCACATAGAAGAAGCCTTCTAGAGCAAAAGGGAAAATACTGTTTTTAATTTGTGAATATTAACTTAGTAAACTGAGGAACAGATGTTCTAGTGCGGTGGGTTTTGTGCGTGTGTTTTGTAGGATTAGAGACCTAATCAAAAGAGTTGTGAAAAACCTCTTAATAACTATTTTGCGAGGCCATAATGGTGGATGGTTTCTGTAATTCCTGTATTGCGATTCTTGGAAAGAATAATTTTATCTAGGTAACCAGCAATACGTCAGCTTTTGGTACTGTATTAGTATTTTAATGACTGTAAATCCTTAGAGAAATTAAATTGTCTGTACTTCCTCATAACTTGACCAGCCTTCTGTGAATGAATTTGTGAACAAGATAGCATGATCTTTTTCCCCCCATTGGATTCCTCACTCTCACAGCATAAGCATTTCTTTAGATAAGTAAATTTTGAATCATGTGCTAATCTTTTTTTTGTTATATATGCAATATATTTGAAACAATAGTGTCCCCTTGTTAAGCAAAGGAGAAGAATTACAATTTCAGAAATCTCAAGTGATGTAGGAACTTCTTTGGAAAAAACAGCATCACTTGAATTACCAGGTTTTCACTGTTGAGTCTCGAGTTTCTTTGCAGTTAAGCAGATGTTCATTTTCTGTGGTCTACTTGAAAGAGACTCAAAGCTCTTTGGATCACAGGCATGACTGCCATCACAGTTGGAGTGATAATACAGCAATTATATTTTTATTTTGTAGCTGATGCTTTTTTCAAAGCTGCAGTGAGCCTTGTTCCTGAAGTGCCAAAAATGATCAGTGTAGATGGAAAGATGCGACCTTCTGATGCCTTCCTCCTGGAATTCCTTTGTAATTTTTTTTCCACATTATTAGTTGTTCCGGTAAGTTGTGTGTGTATGAATAGCACGTAGGCCTATTTTGACTTTCCTGTTAAAAAATTCAGACTGGGCTTCTTGGAGTGGGAGATAAGCAGTTAGTTTTCCATGAGCATGCTGAACTGATTTGCTCGTTGGCCGCAAAATCGCTCACCCCAATGCAAAATGAGGTGGCAGGACAGTTGTTTGGAGGTGGAGGTACAGTATTGCTGCTCTCAATAGCACCTTGCACTTAACTGGATTTGCAATAGAGTGAGATCTCACTATCATTTAATTGTGTAAACATAATTTACTGTTTTAATAGATCTTTGCAGAAAAGTGGTACTTCAGCTGAGCACTCATAAAATGTAATACCTGAGGAGGGGAAAAATACAGAGCTCTGGTTTCTATTGGTTTTGGTTACTTTGTTACAGGTTGCCTAATCTTTTGAATGAAAACAATATTTAGAAGATTCCTCTTCTTGATGAATATTTCACAAAATACTACCTTACTACACCCTTCCAATTTTTAGCCAATTGTCAATTTTAGGGAGATATATATAATATTCCTTCCTATACTTTCAGCTATAGCTAAAAGATGAGGAAAAATTATAAATTAATCTGTAAGACCCAAGATAAAACTTATATAGCCCAGGTACTTCATTGAGTGTAGAGAAGACAGGCCTTTGCCTCTCAATGTTTCACTGCAGTGGAAACCTAAGGCTTGAAGATTTTCTCTCCCTCTGTTAACAGCTCTGGCCCTCTCTGGGAAGAGTCTTCTTTCCCAGCAAGGGTTGGCTCAGTATCATGGCATATTAAAAAAAGAGGTTTGAGGTTTATTCATTTGTCCTTGGAGAAGGTAGGTTGTTCCTCCTCACTGAAACATTCCTTATGGTTTCCTCCTCCCTTTTTTCTTTGACTACATGTTTGGTGAAGCCACACACAGTATAGTGCTGTCCAAATCCTCATCATCAGAGCAGTGGATTGTCTGTTTTCCAATGGAAGGGGTTTCCCAAGCCGTGCATGTTCAGCAGTGTGGAGGTGCTGGGTTGTTGGAAGGGACAGGCTGGTTGCTACTGTGGGGTGTCATTGCTGTCCACTGGCTGCAGAAGTCAGACTTTAAAGGAAGGCTGTGTCAAAACTGGATGCTGCTCAGAGAAATTATTCAGATCATTAATAGATGACTGAAGCCAGAAGATCCAGCCTGTCATATTCAGTAATGAAGAACTTCCAATGAGTACTAGGATTCAGAAATTGGCTTCCATAATTTTCTCTCCAATTTACTTTATGGGATAGATGATCAGAAGGAAATGTTCCCAGTGGGCTGTGAGTTGTCCTGCATATGTTGGTATCCTTGCATCAAGTGCCAGCTTGAAATACCCTGGGTGCAATATTAAAACTACTTGCAAAACCTCATAGCTTACGTAAAGCAGATGTCTTTATATTCCTTTCATATTAAAACACTGTTAATTGTCTGTAACTTTGACTTTCCAGTGTAGGTGTTCTTCTGAAACTCATAATTATATAAGTAATATACTTGTTTCTCTAGCTTACTGACATTATTTTAATTTAAGAAACCTACCCATTGTGTTTAATTTTAAAGGCTTAGCTGTTAGGAAGCTGACAGTTAGTTTTGTACTACTCCCCAGTGACAAAAACAAAGCATTTCAAATTTGTCTGTGGAGGCTGCCTAGATCAAATTTATGATTATGGGTTAAATGGGCTTTTTAGAAGGAAACTGGAACAACTTTTTAAAAGGATTTGCAGGAAGCACACTTAAAAGTAGTTGTCAGCTTTAATTATATTATAGTCTTTGCTTTTATAGAGCTAATACTATGACTCTAAACCCCTGAATGACCTCAAATAATCCCATTTTTGTTTTGGGGTAATTGTGGTGTTGTTTTTGACTTATCTTTTTTCTTTTCTGTAGGACCATCCAGAACAAGGAGTGTTGTTTCTTGTGCGAGGATTACTAAATGTGATCCAGGATTACACTTGGGAGGATAACAACGATGACAAAGTCAGGATTTATACTAATGTTTTGCATCTGCTGTCTGCAATGACTCAAGAAACATATATCTACCATGTAGATAAAGGTAATACATAAGGGCGGCTCTGGATCCTTGTGTTCCACCATGCAGTTTGTAGTATTGTGTTATCACTGTAACAGGTTAATGAAGATCAGTGGTAGTCAGCTGTACAGGATGGATTATTTTTTATGCAGGTCCAGATACTGTAACTTGAAATAATCACAGGAGGTGGCTCCCGAACAGATGTACGGGCTGGTCTGTTCTTTAAAGTGAATCTGTGCAGAGGGGTTTACTTGGCTTGTTCTTGGTGGTATTGGTGCAAATACTTACAACTGTGAACTTTCAAGTAAATATTAGAACTTTATATTTATGGAGGGTTTTCTTTTAGTCTGAAGTATCAACTTGGTTTATATCTCTGTGTGTTTCATTCACATTTATGCACAACTCCAGTTTTCAGAATGTAATACGTAGTTTTCTTTATTTAAGTTACGTATTTGCTGCTTTGAAGGCAGGATTTCAGTTTTGGAAATTGTGTTTGCAACATGCAAAAATCTTCAGAATGGCTAGAAAAAGATTTCTAAAGGTTTTGCATTTTATAAAATGGCTGTAGTCCTTTTGTAATATTTGGATATGCTCTAAAAATTGACTGTTTGCCTTCTGATCATAGGGAGGTTACTAAATTGAGGTAGAGTATTAATTGAGTCTTTTAAAGCATACCGGCAAGATTAATTAGTCTGATAGGCCAAGCTAGTTTAGCTTTTTCTTTTAGTTGTACCGGGCTTTCAGAAAGATGCAGGCTAGAATATATTCTGCAGTTCTTCTGGTGAATAATCTGTCACAGCAGCACAACCATGGCAGCAGCACAGAAAATAGTTGTCAGTTGAACAGCTACTCTATAGTAGATCTGCTGTTCAAATTCTGTAAGGAAACATGGTTTAGGTGCTTTTTATTTCACTCTCTTTTTCTATATGACCAAAATAGCTGCATAATTCCAAGATGAGAAATCGAACTAAATTAAATTTCACTTGAGAGAAGCATGGAAATAAAAGTTAG
The DNA here is from genome assembly GCF_017639655.2 of Falco naumanni. Taxonomy (NCBI): domain Eukaryota; kingdom Metazoa; phylum Chordata; class Aves; order Falconiformes; family Falconidae; genus Falco; species Falco naumanni. Next base: position 79,178,747 of record NC_054057.1, read on the forward strand.
TAAATTTTCCCCTGATTGGGTGATGGTTTTTCTTGTCGGTAGACCACGTACCTTAGCTTCTTAAATGAAGTTTACCTGGGAACAGGGGATCGCCTTTTATCTTACATGCTCTCTGATTTACCCAGAACACACTTAAACTTACAAGTTTCTTGTAACCTACTTCTTAGTTAAACCTCATAAATAAATGAGGCCAAACCCACATGTTTAAAATCACAGTTATATAAGCTCTAAAACATTCAAGAGCTCTCTCCCTCTAAAAAAATGCTTCAGAATCCTTAAACATGTTTGAAATTGAAAATACACGTTCTGAATTTCTCTTCATGACTTTGAGGTAATCAAGGTTTTATTTTAGGGGAAAAAATAGAAAAAGAAAATAAAAGCAGTTTCCTTTGAAAATCTTGCTGTTTTCACTAAGTAAAACATAAACTTTTTGGCCCAGTCCTGCTGCCATTGAAGATGATGGCCATACTTTCCTAAACTAATGGGAGCAGGGAGTCTGTGTCTGTGAAAAAAGTGAATATTGACACTATATACTGCTTTGCATTTAAGTCTAGCTGAAAATTTTGAACCTGGCTGCATGCAGGAATACAGGACTGACTTTAAACTGGAAGGTTCTTTTCAGTGTTGTTTTTCCTAAAATCAAGAGATCGTAGTATGCAACCAAGAGGTAAGCACTGAAACAAGATTGTTCTGTTTGTGTTTCATGGACAAGGGTCATTTTATAACTTCCAAATCTGGTCTTCTATAAATGGCTGGTGTTTTCAGTAGCAAATAAATGCACGGCTCTTTAGCCAGACCTAAGCTTGAATTCATTTCTGCAGTTGATTCCAATGATACCCTGTATGGTGGAGACTCGAAGTTTCTGGCTGAAATTAATAAACTGTGTGAAACAGTGATAGCCCAGATCCTGGATCATCTGAAAACCCTTGGAAAAGAAGAGGTATGTTCTTACTCAGCTTCTTTTAATACAAAACCAAAATTACTTTGGAGTTGAATAAATGGACCACCTTCTTGACCAGGAATTGGTCTTTTAGAAAGCTCCAGGAGCCTTACAACAAGAGGAAATTAGGTAACTTTACTTGTTTAGAAAGTGAGTAAGTCACGTAGGCAGGCTTGTGGTGGAGAGACCTAATGATGTGAAAGAGATCATGTAGCCATTATAATACATTTTTAAGATGCAGGCTAAAGTTACCTGCTTAGCTGTGTGCTGTAGTCTGATGGAACAGGCAAGCAGTAGAAGGTACTCTGGTATATTCTGGGATCAGTTGTGGTGGTGCACCAAAGGATGTGATCCTGCTGCAGTGCACAATGATGATTGCAGAGCAGCACATCTGGAGTTAGCTTTAAATTAACCAGCTTGAGTCCTGGTGTAGTAGTCTGGTTATGGAAACCTGATGCTCTGTGAGGTTACGGTTAGCTTTAACTGGCTTGCGTCCTGGTGTAGATTGGTTATGGAAATACGATGCTCAGTGTGGGGTAACTTTTTTTCCTAATGAGAGTCTCTCTGACTATAATGAGCTCCATGATGCTGGTATTGCAATTATTGGCCTAAGACAGAGAATTGGAGACAGTGCCACAGTCACTCCTTGGATTGCAGTATAGTTAATGCTTAAAATCTGCTCCATGTCTGTCCTTCCTGTCGTTTCCTCCTGGCTGTTAACTTTCTCTCTCTATAAATAAAGTGTTTTCTTGCCAGCTGTTTACAGTAGCCTGAAAGGTCCAATTCTCTAATGGGCAAAGTAAGAATTCACAGTTAGTCTGTTACTGGGTAGAATACAATGGAAACCACCTTTCATTGGTAATAGTTTTGAATCCCAGACACTAGGATGAAGTCAGGAGAGACATGCAGGGGGAAGGAAAAGGTGTTTTGGCTTTATCTGTTTTTAGTACAGGGTTGTATTTGTTCAAAGTCAAATAAAGAAAACTCTAGGCAGCTTACTGGATCTCTTGACTGGAGTTCAGAGGCTCTGAGGAACCAAATATAGCTTCATGGATTCTATGTGAAAACCAGGTGAGTAATGTTTTCAGTATTACTAATATAATGCGAACTTACAGGTTCATTAGCACAACAGTTTCTGAGGTTGAACACTTCCACAACTTCCTAATCACCCATTACTGAATTGCTATATATTGACAGAAAACTTGTGGCTTGGAGACTGGAATGGGAGGGGAGGTGATGATAAACATGATGTAATTTTTTTATATAGCTTGTTTGCACAGTAGGCTGTAGTGTTTGGCAATACAGAATCTGTTGGGTGATACATATTTGGAGGGCACTATGCTGTTCAGCCTTTTTTCTGCTTTTACTATCCTGTTTATCCTTCCTTGAGCAATTATAGAGATGTAAGATGAATAAATCCTTTGCTCAAATGCCTCTGCATCATCGTACACCACTGTGAACAGCAGTTCTTTTTCAGAACAGTAACAGCAGCAAACAACCATATTTGGACACCTAAGAATGTCCAAGTGAGTATTGGAACAAGATTTTTAACAGTTATCAGGACTGTGGGTTGTATGCAAATGATTTTTTTGCATCTGACTCCTGTATGGAGTATGTAGGTGGGAATGTTTGTATGCCTTGAAATCTGTGGTTTCTGAGGGGCTTTTTTTTTTTTTTTTCTGCTTTCAAGCTTAATACTTTGAGTAATGAGATCCTGTGTTACTTCACTGAAGCAGTTGTTGCTTAGAAAACTGGATTTAAAGCTAAGCAGCATGGATATAGGTCCTTGCCCTGCTTTTGTCTCTGTGGCCTTGGATTTACTTCTCTGTCCATCCTTATTTACAAAGGGGGAACATTTATTTTGCTTTGTTGAGTAAAAGTCCTTGGGAGATTTCAATAATAATTGTTTTGTAAGAATGAATATTTTTTTGAGGAAGCCACTGTCGCTGAGGAAATAGAGGTGACGAGAGTATTGTCAGAGACCTCCATTTGTGCTAAAGTAGAACCCATCATAAGATCACTGTGGTATTTGGATTGCTTCAGTGTTGGTGACCTTGAATTATTCATCCTCTTGGCTGCTTATTTAAATGAACAAGCCTGTGATGATTCTGCATTTTTATTGGTTCTTTTCCTTTAAAAGCTTTAAAGGCAAATAAATTTTTCTCACAGTAAAATGCTTTCACTGAAATGGCAAGTTGGAGGAGAACAATGCATCTTACGTTAATACGATGTGGTCTTTTTGCAGTATTAGAGAATGCTTCGTTTATGTGACAGTGTTGGAATGGAAATGTTCAGTTGGGGACGGTTCTGTAAAGTACAAGCTGTTTCTGGTCATGAGAGCATGTATCAGTGAATCCTCTCGGCCTTATTGTGGGTGGAAAACTAATCTTACGCTCCAGGTTTCTTAGGAGTGTAAGTATCTTGCCTGTTGCTACTGAAGTGATAAATGTCCAGATGGAGTATGTTTTAGTCAAGCACGATTTTTGATCCAATATGTTGTGTCCTTGGCAGTACCATGTTAGGATGGCAATCTTCCCATGTACCATATGATCAATGTTGGACTCTTTCTGGTATCAAAGATGGAGCAGTAGAAGGCAATTCCTGGGTATGCTTTTGAGGTTTTTTCAACACCCCTGATTTTGAATTTTATATAAACTTCTGCTGATTTCACGTGTTTGAATACTGAACTAGAGGCAGAGTTGGACATAGTTCTCTGTTGTGTGTGGGTATACTTCAAACTGAGATGTTGTTCATCCTGAAGAATTTTATGCCCTTGGCCAAGGTTTTCTAAAGATGGTTAAACATGATGTTCCTGTTTGGAAGGAGGGAGAAAAGGGAATTGACCTGCTGCAGTTTCAGAAGGCGTTGGAGGTGGCAGAGGTGCCTGGTTTGGCACGCTTGCTGCTTGCCTGCTGGTGGCTCAGCGAGGCGGTGGGTGCTCAGTGCTGGGTGGTGGGGAACTGTGGCTGCTGTGGGCACGTAACTCCAGTTCTTTGTCTCAAGAGTTGGAGAGTCCAAACTCCCAGATTAATCCTTTTATTACATCATTGTCTCTGGCATGCTGGTGGGGTTTAAAGTCTAGAAGCAGTTTAATTTGAAACACTGGGTTTGCATGTTTGTAAGATACTTGGTAAATGGTGGAAACCAAAATAAATAAATCGGGATTCTGCTAATGGCCTACAGCAGGATTACTGAGCGTGGCTTTGGAAAGTATGGTCTGGTCCTTATGAACCACAAGTTCCATGTGGAGCACATCTTTGTTGGATTAATTTTAGAAGGAAATTAAACTGATGTGAGCAGCGCTATGAATATTGAAAGCTTTAAAAATACATTAAGGACTTTGAAATAGAGATGAACCTACCGTGGTGCCAGTGTAGAGCTTGGGAGTAAAATGTTTCAGCCTGCCTTAACTAGCATTACTGTACCCTGCACCAGCAGACGCTGTCACTGAGGCTCTGAGTATTCTGGAGAGAGGTTCTGGACTGCTCTTTCAAGGACTGTATCAAAAAAAAGCTCTCTTCTGACTGTCTCGGTGTGCTAAAGGAGTGGTGAAATAGGGGATATGCATGCTCTTGTGTGGTATGTGAGCTCTCAGCTGCAGCTTGGTTCTTGGTGTTTTCTCAAATCTTTATTTCCTTTTATTATAAATGAACTTGTATCGGCTACTGTTGGTGCTAGGTGCTTCGTTTATCCTGTGTCAGGACAGTCGTGTAATGAGAGAGTTGAGCACCTGGTGTGCCCCATGCAGCCTGTGATGTTTTCCAGCAAACTAATAGATGTTACAGGGTTCCTGAAGGGCTTCACGTAAGAGCTTCTGAGGAAGAGCAAGGCTGCTTGATTTGGATCACAAGAATATAACCACCTGTATCACAGTAGTGCTGAAATTAATTTTGAGCTAGATAGCTCAGGTGATACTAACGATGCTGTATCAGCCTAGATTGATATATTTAGTCCCTTGAAGTAGCCTTACAGGCCATGCTGAGCTCTAAGGTGCCACAGATGGACTGTTAACAAGTCACAGAGCCAGTTATTTCAAAGCTGTACATGGGAGCAGCAGCGGGTCAGATGCACCTTCAGAGAAGCAACGTATCTAAATGCACAGATGTCTTTCTAACAGAAGGCTCAGGGTATTCTTATGACATAGATGTCTGGCAAAAGTCACTGAAAGGCTGGAATGAATATTTGAATTGCTAGCCAGAATTTTATGAAATATGATGTTGCATGGTCCATTGTATGAAAGATTCCATTTTTTTTTTGTTACACTGTGAAATTTGGACATTGCTCTGCACTTTGGTGGAGGGGCTAAGACACAGGGGTCACGTTCTGGGATGATGTAGTTTGTTCTTTGTTTCATTGTCATCAGCAGTATTTCAACGACTATGGAAAATGCACTGCCTAGAAGGCTGGCAATTCTTTTTGGTGTGGGAATTGCTAGTCCCATGATGTATGTGGTTGCCAAATAGCTGAGCTGTTGCTTTCTCCTTGCTGCCTGTGAATACATCCTGTGAGTTGGAGTGCTACCCACAGTTCAATCTCAGTTATGTCAGCAGGCTTGGCAGCGTGCTGGCATAGATATCTCCCTCGGGTTGGAGGTCGGTGCCATGTTACACAAACATTCCTGTTCATCATCATGTGAAGCCTTGTCTGACTCTTCTTGTTAGTTTCCAGACGTGGTGGGATTTACTGCATACCTGAGCCTGCCTCTCTTCGCTTTGCATTCTCCAGCTGATGACTAGATGCCAAAATCCTGTCTGTTATACCTACCCCAATACAATGAGGGTTAAAGTGCATCTCATTCTTCCAGCTTTTTAATGTGTTTCTAGATCCTTTTTGAAGTACATATGTTTCAAATTAGTCACAATACTATCCTTATTTTAAAGAAGGGATTTTGTATTTGCATTGATACTGCCTGGAAGACCTCGCTAGCTGCTATTCAGACCGGAGTTCTGCTGCTTTTGCATTCAGCCCAATAGTTTAAATGTCCCACTTCTTGTGAGGAAACCTCCAAGCAATTCCCAGGAACCTCTTTGAAGTTTGTATTCAGCAGAAGGCTCACGGGCATTAGATGGTCAATGGGAAAAAAAAATTTAGGTCATATAGATTATTTTGTTAATCCAGGATGCATGGTGATACGGCAGGATGCCTTGGGAATAATATGGCAAAACACGGGCTAGCTGGCTGTACCCTGTATCTGTATTTCCCTGTGGGATGTTAGTCTTACAAGAGGAATACTACAGTAATGGTTAAGCATTTAAGCATAACTGCTTTCCCTTTTATTGTCTTTTTGAGTTGTATTTCTGCTGTCGGTTACTACTACCAGACCAGACTGATCAATTGTATTTCTGTATCTGGTAGGGAGTACAGTTCAACACTCCCAAATGGTGGTTGTAGTTTTAAGCTGTGAACAGGTTTTGGAGCTATTGGGATGGAAATGCTACTGTAGATAACTGTTAGAGGAAAAGCTGTCATCTTGGTAGTTTCACGTAACTAATGTAGTGCTTAGGGACCTTCTCCTGTGGCCTTGAGCAGCTCTGGGCATTGCATATGCATGTGTGCGTGGGTGGGCACACTGTTTCTGATGTGTCACGTTTTTTCTGCACATACAGATGTACTCTGTGTCACACAGGAGCAGCCTGATGCTCCTAGTTTGGGGCATGCTATGTTCTCTTTCCTAGTTAGCCAAGCCTTTAATGGCATGGCTTTCTTTGCCGTATTAATCTGGAGGACTGATAGCTCAGTGTGTGCCATATCTTTGATTAATAGCATCTGACCTCCCTTCTACTGCCAGTGAGAAATCAATTTGCTTTCGGCCCCTTAGGGAAAGGGCAGAGCTGCACTGGTATCAATATCATGTTAGGAGCACACAAGTCGGAGATCACTGCACTCCTCTTACCCCAGTCTCTGCCTCGTTCTTCCTGTAACTTCGTATCTGAACACAGAATATTAGCTACCCCAGCGTGCATTGAACTGAGAGGGCTGAAGTAATGCTTTTATCAGCGGTGTGTCTTGAGCAAAAACCAAAGGGCAGCTGCTGCGAAGCAATATAAAGAAATACTGCATCTCAGATGCATCCAGTAATAATTCATCCTTTTAGATTTTTCAAACTTCCTCTGTCGGAATAGGCAGAAGCTGCAATAGCATTTTAATTACTTCTGTTCTCCAGTCAACCCAGATCAGGGTGGTAGCACCCTGTAAGCCTAGTGCGGCATTGCCTGTGCCCCAGAACCCCTCCACAGAGGCTGAAGGGCATGGTGCTCCCCCATGGCAGGGGACCATGAAGCGGGGGTCCTCCTTAAGGTCCCTCCTCAGCAATTTTAGGGAAAGTAGCTGCAAATGTGGTGCAAGTATGTTGGTATCACCAAGGTTTCAGTGAAAGAATAGCAGGGAAAAACATCTTCAGTTAAATAAAGAGTAGAATAGACTGCTGGAAAAAGCCTGAAGCTGCGTTAATCTAGATTGATGATAGTGGTCTTTAAAAAAATACATGGCTATAGTGTTGTAAGTGCAAGTTTGGTTGGTGGGAGGGTGATTGCTGTGCAATTATAGGGAGTCTGGAGTTAAAAATACGTCAAGAGCTTCACACTGTGCTGTGCCAAAGTGGTGTGAGATGTAGGAGTCTTGTGTAATTACTTTATTTACAGCAGCGTAGGTTGATTCATGACTGCCACTACTTGTTGCATTTTGAATGGAGCTTGAAAACTGCGTCTGTATTCTTGTGTCTGTAATTATTGCTGTGTATTAAATTATTGCAGTGTACCTGCCCCTTGCAATTTTAAGAGTTCAGAGAACACAGTGATGTTACGCTGGATATTTTGGGAAGACTATATGGTAACATAGGATATATTTTTTTTTTCTGTTATAGACCCTAAAGCGACAGAGCCAGTTGGCACTCTATTTCTTTAACACTATTCTAGCTCATGGAGATCTACGAAACAACAAACTAAACCAGCTTTCAGTCAATCTCTGGAATCTTGCTCAGAAACACGGCTTTGCTGACACCAAGACTATGGTAAGGAAAACAGATAATGCAGGGAAATTTTAGTTTTTAGGATCTTTTTCAGCTTCTCATTCGGGAAAAGGTAACATTTTCTTGATATGAATAAACCTGATCTCTTTACAAGTTGCTCTTTTAAAAAATAAAATCAGATTAGCTTAACACCCCCCCATTTATTTTTTAAATGTTTCTTAATGAATAAGCAACTTGTCTTATTTGAAGTGGTTTGTATCTTTCTAGCATTTTAAAATATTTCACACATGAAGGAACCTGGAAATGTTGGGTGCTGTAATTTTTTTTCAGTCCAGATAATTATCTTTAAGATAAATGCAGCACTTCTATTTAGTGGAAGAACTGCACGGCGCAGAGCCTTTTAAGATGCACATGATAATGAGCTCTGGAGGAAGAAATGCAAGTGCTCATGTAGCCAGTGAAATTTAGGGAAAATCATGAGTGTCTATTAAAACACCTTCACATATATTAAATGATGGGCTATGAAATGAGAAAAGACACTAAAAATCTTTCTCTTCTTACCCAGGTGAAAACGCTAGAATACATCAAGAGGCAAAGCAAACAACCTGGAATGAGTCACTTGACAGACTTGGCCCTTCGGCTTCCCCTGCAGTCCAGGACCTGATGAATGCCTTTTTTCCAAGGAGTCATCTGTACAAGAGAGCGTGTAGCCAAGGCAAAAAATCACTAATCTAGATTTTGACTGGAGGAGCTGAATGTATTTTTATTTCACTTAGTGTGACAAGATTTACTTGGGCACAGGTAAAGGTAAAACTGTTCGGAGTGCAATAATTTAACCTGAATTTCTGTTTCCGGTTTTACCGCTATGTTCTTATTTTAAATGCTGATTTTTGATTCAGTAAACGGTATTTTGAACCTCTATAGTTGCAAAAGCCTTTCAAAATCTAATCTGTTGTCATTTTAGCAACAAAGGAAAAGGTAATTTGCATGGATCAATTCACAGCCTCCAAACTTCACCGCACTTGCAGAATAGTCTTTCTGCTTTGGGATGCTGCCAACATTGGTTTGGTCAGTTCCAGTAGAAGAGGAAAATGGCTGAGGTGTTACTGCTCTAATTTCTACAGTACATTTTCATGGACATGTTAATGCTTTCATTTTAGTTCAGTGGTGCTTTGTGAAATGGAAGGAATCTTTAAGTGCTGTCTGCAAAGGAAAATGGAAATGTATGCAAAGTATTCTATATTTGCAAAGTACATTATCACTGAATAAAACAATTTGCAGTTAGTCTGTTTGTTCTGAGGTGGTTTCTTCATGTATACAAATTTATCACCTTACCCTTGTGGAATTTAGTTAGATGTACTGCTGTTACACCGAATAAAATGTCACTCTCGCCACTTCCGTCCCACGGTAAGGAACCATATTGCTGCTTTTGCTCAGTGGCAGTATTTTAATGACCTAAATCTTTATATGGATATTAAGATAAATTTTTGCACAAAAATGTTTTATTCTCTTAAGGCTAAACAAGTAACGAGTTTTGCTAGGACCATATATTTAAGGAGTTAGCAAGCTGATAATAAATACCACCCAAATTATTTCCTTCTTGTTGCATGTTTTTCATCTCCTCAGTGGTTACTGAAGCAGGGGTACACCCAAAATACATGTTTTTTTGTTAAGGTTGTAAAGAACTAAACTTAGGACCCTTTGGTTCTGGTACAGACTATATATTTAAGCCATATATATGCAGGATTACAAGATACTTATGAAGTCGTATCAACTTGATACAGAACCTTTCCAGCCTTTGGTACATAGCTATTTTAATTACACTGACTTTCCTTACATAATTCTGTATAAAGCACGCATAGGTAACGAAATGATAGTACTGCATGTTATCGTGTCCCACTTAAAATGAGCTTTCCCTACTGCAGCTGGACAAAACAACTCTCAACAGCACGTAGATGATTCTTCCTGTTGGACTTGAAAACCATGAACCCTCTAGACTGCCGAGTGGCTTACACTAAGCAGCTGTGGCATGGCAGAAATGGCCCTCTGGAGGCAAATGTACTGCTCTAGACCCAGTGTGGAGTTGTTCCAGATTCTGTAAAATGGAAACTCTTACAGGAGACTTACAAATGTCCCAACCATTCCCCTTCCTCGTGCAGGCACTGATTTTTCCCTGTTGTCTTTTGAGCACAGTATAAATTTGGTTTCTTTATTGATGCAAGACCACCATGAGAGATGTTTTCAAATGTTTTACTACTGGTTTTATTAGTGCAAAAATAGCTCAAAGACAGGCAAAAAGCTCTGGTTAGTTATCAGGAGCAAACATACTGTTTAGCTGAAGTGAGGACCCAGCTCCACATAATCTGGGATATGCAGTTAAAAACTTGTACTAAAAATGCCTCATAAATCAGATTTCTTAAACATCTTGTGATTGATTTCAAGTAAAAAGATGTGGAAAGTAGAAAGAAATTTGTGTGTTGAATTTTCATTCCTTTTATTACTTCAGAGTTTTAATCTTCAAATTTTATAGATCTAGATGTGTATTTGTCTATGTATACTTTTTTGTTAGCAGCAGGTTGAAATCCAAGACCAATTCTTCTATGTTGTTTCAAGTCCATTGCTTTATCAAATTCCATCTTCAGAGCCTGCTGTAACTTCTCCTCCCCTTCCCTGTTCAGAGCCATGTTCGGTTTGTTTGTAGCTGCTGAGAGATTCTGGACGGGCACTGAACCCTTTTTAAAGCCACCCATCAGTCTAAAAAACTTCTTTTCTTCCTCAGAACTTCGAAAAGCAGCTGTACTCCACTGGCCAAACTTTGTATCCTGTGAAGCAAAACGAAGATTAACTCAAAAATTAAGTAATACCAAGAAAGACAATTTCTGGGTGTGTACCATGAGAGCAGAACCTGACAGGGCTGACAGAGCTGGGTAGCAGTTTTTCCACAGGTAGTACCTCTCGAAGGAGGTGATAAAAGAACAACATAACCCTGCATGGGTGCATCCTCATTACCATTTCAGTTCATTTAACCTGGAGACAGGGTTTAATGCACTTTCAGAATCTCCTTTCCCTCTGTCTCTAGGAATCTTGGCTTTTCTGCTCTCTGGATAACGTTTACCTAGCTCAAAGAGCCAGGCATTGCACAATCATTTCTCGTATTCTAGGATATATTCTAGGATAATTGTCAAACTTGATCCTTGTTCTCTCTCACTCCATCACTTTGTACAGTTACCTTTTCATTTTCCTATTGCCTAGCTGCTGTTTTCAGCAGTGTTTTGTTGTTAGTTTTGGAGACACTGTTCAATCTGGCTTACATGCTTGAAGTAATATTTGCATTCTCATCCCACTAATTACTACTAATACTGTAAGGGTGCAAAACCTGAGGGCATACCCTTATCCAACAGGACTACGAACAGTACTCTTAAAGCCTCCCCTGCCTCTCAGTCTGGTGTACTCTCCTTTCGCTGCATTCTTTAACTAGTGCACTCCTTCAGGATTTTTCTTTTTGCAGATACCGTCTCCTTCCTAAGAATACAGGCACTGTCCAAGTAAAATCAGAATTTGGCCATTTGTGGATAACCCAAGATACATCATATGATTTGGAAAGTTTATGAACTTTCAGCTTACCTATGAGCAGCCTTCACTATCTAAGGATCTGTTTGACTCCTGAGCTAGAGCTAGGAGCTATGCAGTCATTTATAACTATTTTTGCCAGGACTGCTACTCCTGAGTTTTTCTTTAAAATTGGGGGTGATATTAAATGCAAGAATGTTTCATCATTAATTAGACTACATCAAAAGAAAAAAAATGTGAATTTAGCAGTGTGTTTATGTAAGCCTGAAATCCTTCCAACTGAACAGTTGTGGCTTGCATGGAACAGTCATTCTCCACTAGACAGCCAACATGACACACAGCATACTACACAGTATTGCAAGCAAGCTGTAGCAGGTTTCTTAAGTTAAAAAACCACAAGGCTGGAGTATCATTCACTATCACAGGCCAGAATACCTGCTACTGAAAGAAAGCTATCCATAATACTTCAGTATTTTTACCTTGTTCAAAGACAAGGTGCCGTATACGGCAAGGTCTGTGACACAGACGCATGCACATATACACATAAATACGTGTCCTCCCTTTGGAATGGCAGACATCTGCACAGATGCAAAAATAATCATGGCTTGTCAAACCCTGTAATTTTTTTTTAAGTGAATTGCTGGCAGGCACTACATACAGTTTTTGATGCAGCAGTTCCAGCTCATTCTTTGTGAAACTGATTAATTAGTTTTCATAGCTTCTATTCTTCTGCATACTACTAAATAGAGAGAGATGAGCATCAAAGAACTGAGATCCCCTGCCAAGGATGTAATTTTTCTCAATGACTTCAGAGACTATTAGATAGCTGAGTTCCAGAGCTACTGCAGTCTGCCTCACACTATGTAAAAACCTACAGGAGTTGTTTCTGGCATTTGTTTAAGGTATATGTCAACTTTCTAGGCATATTGGCAGTCTTGTGAAACAACGAAGACTCCTGAGTTCCTAGCAAAGCTTTCTCTTCTCCTGAATCTTACTACCCCTGCTAAACACTACTGCAACAGCTTCCACTAGCTTACTGTAAACCTGTCAGGAGGCAGGCTGAGTAGGATGCAAAAGCAAAGAATAAAGAATCATTTTTCAAAGAGGTGGAGGAAAGATGTGGAAATTAGGAGAGGAATGACTGTCACACACACAAGCTATCATCCCTTTTACCTTTCCACGTGCACCCCTGCTTCTGAATGTTTGCAAAGTCCTCCTGATAACAATTCAGATAGATACAATTCAGTGACTGCTATATCCATAGCCTAGAATTATTTACATTTCAAAGTAAGCAGAAAATGCTTCTCTAGCAATGTCATGGCTCATTCCCCAGAGGAACCACAGAAAATGTTGCTTTTGAGGACTGATGATGGGTATTACAGCACTGTACAATGCTATCTGCTGTTGTAGTTCACTGGTTGGCTCCCAGACTCTCCTGGCATGGTACTTCCATCAGATCGAGGTCTAAGTTCATACATACCCACTCCATTTTGGGACTGAAAACCTTAGTTTTGCCAGATTCTCTACCAATTTTGTCTTGCAGAGCCTGCCATCTCACCTAGCATACAGAAAAAAACAGCACAAGATGCTATCTTCTGTGTGTTAAATGACAGTTAATTTAATTCACCATGAAAAGATAAGGAAAGAATAAAATAGTTATCTTCAGAAATTTGCAAGGATAATTAAAAAGTTGGATGTGATCCTTTCACACTCTACGCAAGAATGTGATTTTTCTAGTGGTATTTTAAATGAACATGTGGCTGTATCAGGTATGTTTAATCTTCTAACTGCAGGTAACAGCTACACTGAAACAGCAACACTGATGAGAGGCGAAGAAACCTGTGTTTAACCTAGTAAGGTACCGGAAAGATTTTGACATTGACTAGAGCTGTACATTTTGGACTTAACCCATGGAAGGTAAAGCACATTTTAAGCTCTATTTAGGGACATCTTGGCATAGACGAGCAACAAAGCAGGTTTTTTTGTTACAAATTCTGTGCAAACATTAAATGCTGACTTGCTTTAGATCTTGCACAATTAAGACAAAGCATACCTTGTCTATGCTAACTTCATCACAGTTTCCTTTTTTTTCCTGCACAATAGTTACATCACCCACATCATCCACCTGTACCTGTAAAACAGGAAAAAGCTTGTATGAGTATTTTTATCCATTCTGATTAATTTCAAGGTACACAGCTCTGACTATGAAAGTAGTATAAAACCACTAAGCAATACAGTAGTACTATTCTGGGGCAAGAAGAAATAGTTGGATCTAAGCTGGAAATGCCAATTAAACCTGTGTATTTCTCTGAAGAGACTTTCTCCCCAAGGAAGAGATCCTTGATTTAACAAAGAGAATAAGGGATTTTTTTTAATTCACACATTAAAATGAACCTGCCAACATCAACATTTGGAGACATGGTAATTTCAAATCAAACCATTTCATGAAAGCTTACATTTATACTTGAAATAAGGGGCAGAAAAAGTTTTTGAAAAAAAAATTTAAAATTGGTAAGATACTGGCCCCTCTGATGGCACAGGACAAGCCTGATGCATGTTGATCCCACTAGCCACTTAAAAAACCCAAACACAAAAAAAACCAATGAAGAGGCAGCTGCATTGTGCTCCGTCTTCTACAACTACAAAGTAGATGATTGTCCCCAAGGAGTCTCCAGACTAGAAAGAGCACAGGGAAAGGTGTGACACATACACAAAGTGCCTCCAACAATGGCAGCCAACGGGACATTAGTTCCACATTTGAGAGCGAGGAACAGGGAGCTGATGTGAAGCGACAGAGCAGCCAGGGCAGGAATGGCTGGGCCGGATGGCAGGAGGTAAATCAGTGGCAGAATCCCCAAGCGCCCAGATACTAATAACACTTCACAAAGTACAGCCCTTCAGCAGCTTTTGCTCCCGTTGACTGGAGTTCCCAGATCATTGCTCTCAGCCTTTCTTTTCCAAATTTGTAATAAGGGTAAGATTTTTGGGCATCCAGTGTAACAGGATAAGTAATAAGTCAAGGATAGTGGTAAATTAGAGCCATAAGCTTCAGACCAGCCTGGAAAAGATGGCCAAAAGGAAGATCTATTGATATAGCTACCATAATAATCCAAGCATGAAATAGCCAGGGAACACTAAGACAAGGAAAAGATTTGTTAACGTACTTCCGTCAGCAGAAGCTGCTGTTACTTTTTTGAGGGTTTACAGTTTCATTTAAAATGATTTACCTCATTTTCCAAAGCTACGCGAGAACACTGTCTGCAATAAGAAGAGCTCATTCCCTTGGATGAAAAGAAAAACAAAACCAAAAAAACCCCACTCCGTTTTACTTTTAGATGGCCTGGAACTGTCTTTTCAGATCTATTAAAACACAAGCAGGAAAACTGTTGTGACAGATTCTGCAAACAGCTGCAACATTGGTTGGGGTTATTTTGCTGGAAGGTCAAGTGGCAGACACAGAAGGAGGAGGGGTGCACCCCCATGCCTACTAATTCGTAGCTGTTGCTGACCTCCTGAAGGCGATTACCCCCTCTGGAGGTGTGCCAGTCTTCCCCCAACTACATGGAAGGGGAGCACAATCACACGTGGTAGGATTATGCCATCTGTCAGCAAACAACTTCAGAGAAGCACACAACTTGAGTATACTCCTCACTCTGCTCCAGCTGACTGAAATGGCATCCAATGGGAATAATATCAATCATTGGTATTAAGTGGGTATCACTCCACACTGTCTTAAAAACTTACTCTTTTGCTTGTTGCACAAGCCCAACAGAGGGTTTTTCAAGGCATGCAGCAGCATGTGACACTGTAGACTAGAAAATGGTTCAGGACTATGGCACAGGTAAATGGAAGACCAACATTATCAGCTATTTATTACAGCAGTGTCTTTTGGCCTGGCAGGAACTAGATTTCTCTAGAGCTGATTTACCCAGACTTCTCAATCTCCAGTATCTGAAGTGCTTTCTATTATTAAAGAACAGAGCTGAATATGGGAAACAAGAGACATCACTCTACACCCTCCTCAATTGTTTACAAGGTATTTGCTGTGTTTTCCATTGTAATTGGCCATGCAAGTTTACATGTCATTGTTAGACTTATCTTGCCTCCGCAGAATGTGAGCAGCTGCAAGAATCCAAATAATGTCTAACAATCTCAAAAGGGCAATGTCAATTTAATCAAAAAATATACTCCAGCAATAAAACCACCTTGTCCTTTGAAAGGTCAAAAGGAGAAACCGAAGTAAAAAGCCCCAAACATCTGCTCACCTAATGACTGATAAGCATACACACTCTCAACACAAACCTTTGTGGAAAAAGCCTGTATCTGGGTCTCCATGAAGGCTGAAGAATCTGCTTATATAAATCTATATTTCATTATTAGCACTAGACACCAGAAAGCTGCCAGGTTTCCACAGAATGTGAAGAAACTGTGTATATGAGTGCATAAAAAAGCAAAGCACACCATGAAGTGTGCTTGAGAGGCAGCTAGCACTATAGCTCACTCCATCCCTGTTCACAAAAATCCTCAATGATGCTTAATAGCTAGTACTCGACTTTTAAACAAGCCAAGCATTCAAAGTTCTTGATAAAAAAAAAAAACAACTGGAATGCAGTTTCCCATTACCTATGAAAATAAACCCAAGCTCCTAATGACTTGCAATGAGCTGTTTTCAAAGTTAAGTTTAAGCAGCTAAAAATACAGATAGGTATCTGCTGAATTTCTGAGCATCTCACAGCTTAGTGGCTGGGCACGTAGGTACTAACTTTAGGCACTGACATAGCTTTAGAACATAACCCTAATTAAATAAAAGAAGAAGAAAGTTTTTTTTTAAAAAAAGTTAAAGCAATAAACCCAGATCTTAATAGTCTTGATTTCTGGGGGAAAAAATCAAAGAAGAAACCTCTTCTTTCATCAGCTCCTTTCCATGTTGGTTTTCACCTCAGAAAAGGCAGTACTGCAAGACTCTGGGATAGGATTTCCTTTAACAGTCAGCCTGGACACAATTCCAGTTACCTTCAGTTATAATTTACATAGTTCACGTCTATCTATTTTGTTGCACAGATGTATTTTTTTAATTAAGAATTTGTTTTTAGGTTGTTCTCTAGTATTTTTCTATCAGAATTTATACATCAGTGCTTTAGGCCTAGCCTACACTTAGGATTCTTGGGATTTTCTCTAAAGTTTTGTCCAAATTAGACAACCAGCTTTGGCTAATCTCCCTCTTGCTTCTAATACTATGCAATTCCAGCACTAATGACAGCAACAGCTTGAGGAAGAGTCTAACACACACAGATGCACTCATGCTGCCAGCGTTACCAATCTGCTCAAGTTAAATGACATGGTATTAAAATCCTGTTTTATAGGAGTGTTGCCACTTTGCTAAGAGCAACTTAAGGAGGGATAGGGAGGGATAGAACATTTATGACTCGGACTATTTTGTGCCAGTACTTGCTGTTAGTTTTAGTATTTACATTCTCAGTTGAAACACTAGATGACTACAGCCAGGAGGCATTAAAAAACCTCCAGTGTTTCGCAGCTATCACCTGCTGAAATCAATAGATCAGCTGATCCAGCTCCTCAAAACCCTGAGGTGGCCCCTACTGACCTAAATGTAACCTAAGGGTCTGAAGAGGCACAACAGCCTGCAAAATAGGAAACTCTACCTAAAAAGCTTCCAATTCCTTAGCAAAGATACCCTTTTCATTATAACTTACCAATGTCTTATTTCCCATGTCTTCCCTTCTGATCTTTTTTGTATTTGCTTTTGAAACTGGGTCTTCAGTGAAGTCCTGTGGTGGTTCTTTTGTTCTTTTTTTCCTTTTTCTGTCACAGGTCATATGATTACTATCACATAATACCTTATCTATAACATCCCCTGTAACACATTCAGCTTGCTCTTTGTTCTTTTTGCGCTCCTTCTTTTTATTGTTTTCTAGTAGTGTTATTATTTGGCTTTTAGATGCACTGTCATTGTTTAAAGAACCTTCTGGGTATGTTGTGTCCTCCTCCTTTTTCTGATTCTTCTTTTTCTTCTTGATGACTTCATTATTACCCTTGATATTCTTCCTGCTTTTTTTTCCAGAAAGCTCTTCTTCCTCAGACTCAGCCTCTTGCTGTGCTTGGAGAGGCTCATCAGGAACTCTGTGACTGTGGTCTTGATAATCTTCACATGTTAAGAAAGACACACATTTACTTCTGTTCTTCGTCCTCTTGGTCTCTTTAATACTTCCAGAGTTCTCGGCAGCGTCCTCTTCCTCACTATTTGTCAATGTAATTTCCTGGGAATTCTTTCTTTGCCTTTTTCTGAAGTCACCTAATGCAATGAGGCTCTCGGGAACTCCACAAATGTCCTGATTATCTGCTAGTGGTAAAAAGGAGTTGGACTTACCTTTCTTCCTCTTCTGTCTTCTCACATAAATCTTCCCATCATTCTGGACAACATCTGTTTCATGGGGTTTGCCCATAAAAGCTGTTTGTTGTGAAATGTATTTGCGTTGTTTTTTACAAACTTTTTCAGACTGCTTATGTTCACTGTCCTGGATGTCCTCTGATGACAAAGAAAAAATGCCTTCCTTCTTTTTTTTCTTAGTTACTTTACCATCCAATTCCAAATACAAAGCAGTAATCTTTCTTCTTTTTTTAAAAGTAAATTCATTTTCCTCAGTACCATCTGCATGATGACGTGAAGGCTTCACATCACTACTCTGATTATTCTCCAGTGATAAGCGGGAATGACATTGGACTTTTTTTTTCTTCTTTTTGAGAGTTTTAATTTGTTCCTCTGATTCTTCTTGAGGTTCTGAATCCAGATGGCGTTCTATATTCACAAAGCTTTCTGAATGTGCTAATTCAGAGCTAACCTTCTTTTTAATGCCTTTCTTCTTATTGTTCTTCAGTTCTAATTGGTCTAAACATTCATCTTTTAAATTTTCCTTTTTCTTTACCTTTTTTTTTGTCTCAAGCTGGTCATCCTCAGTTTTAATGACAAATTGACTATCTTTCTCGATTTGAATGATGATCTGGCTCCTGCTACTTTTCAATTTTTTCTTTTTCTGTACAGGTTCCTCACGAACTTCTTTCCTCTTTTTCTGTATAACCATCCTAAAAAACAAAATGAAGATGTTATGAGCACTGCTTCAACAAGATGACCCAAGTCCTAGTCTATTTGGTTTTCCTTTATTCAGAAACCATTCTGTATCTCTTATTGTCCCCAGTGCTTTTTTCCAACTTGACAGTCTGCTTTCTGTGATGGAGGGAACCAAAACCGCATGCAGCACTGCAAGTAACCGTCCACTGGAGTGGTCCAGGGGTTATTCTTTGTCTTGTTCTTTAGTGCTGTCCTAGTTAGTTGGCAACTTTGTCTTTTTGACAGCTGCTGAGTGTGACATTTTCACAGAAATATCTACCCTCTAAAAACCTTTCCTAAATGACAAAGCATGTCTTTACTGACATATATGCATAGTTAAGGTGGTCTTCCACATATGCATGACTTTTCATTTATTTAACACTGACCTTCATAGCACTTTATTGCCCAGTTAGCATTACAAGATCCTTTCAAGGCACCTTAGTCATCACCTTGACTTTGCTTCAGTTTCTGATTTTTTGTCCTTGCTGTCTGTTTCCTTTCTTGGGACATTTACACCTATGGACAGGTTACAGCAGAGAAGCCTTTGGTACCCATCTGGTGGCACTCCCTGCCTTTGCTGAGAAACTTTATTACTACTTGGTTTTTCATTTATTAAATCAGTAACTTAGTCGTTAAGGTGGAGGCTGAGGGAGCTGGGCCTGTTCAGCCCGGAGCAGGGAAGGCTGAGGGGAGCTTCTCAAGGTCTACAAACACCTTAAGGGCTGGTGCCCGGGGCCGGGCTCTTTTCAGTGGTGCCCAGCGGCAGGACAAGGGGCAACGGGCACAAGGTGCGGCACTGGAAGCTCCACCTGAACACGAGGCAGAACTCCTTTCCCTGGAGGGTGCCGGAGCACGGGCACAGGCTGCCCGCAGAGGCTGCGCTGTCTCCTCCTCTGGAGGCGTTCAGAACCCGCCTGGATGTGGCTCTGTGTGACCTGCCCCAGGCGACCCTGCTGTGGCGGGGGCTGGGCTGGATGATCCCCAGAGGTCCCTTCCGCCCCCGACCTCCCGTGAGCCTGTGGACCAACCCACGGGGCCTCCCTGCCGAAACCCTGCCCGAAGCCCGCACGCGCTCGCGCAGGTTCCCGCCCGCGGCGCGCGCTCCGCGCTGAGGGGCCCGGGGCAGCCCCGCGCCCGCCGCACCCCCAGCGACCCGCGGCGAGGGGCGTCCCCCGCCCCGTTAGACGGAGGGAGCGGAGCGCGGCGCCAACGCGGCGCCAGGCCCGGCGGGGCCCGCCCCGCTGGCAGCCCCCGGACCGCGCGGCTCCCCGCCGGGCCCGCCGCTGCTTACCTGCCGCGGCCACGTGCAGCGCCCGCCGCCCCGGAACAGGAACCGCGGGGACCGGCGCGGCGGTTTCCGCGGTAACGCGGCGCGACATGGCGGCGGGCGGCGCCCCCGGCCTCTGGGAGCGGGTGTGCGCAGGTGAGAGCGCCCCGCCGCCGCGGGCGGGGGGGCGGCCCGGCCCCGCTCGGCACCCCAGGGGGGCGGGGGGCGCCGTGCCTCGCCGCCTCGGGCAGGCGGGTGTGCGGGCCCCGCCTCGCAGCTGCCTGAGCCTGGGTTCCCGCCGGTTCCCCTCAGCGCTGCGGCGCCGGGCGAGGAGCGCGGCGGCTGCTCCCGCCTCGCCGCTGCGGGCCAGCCCCGAGGCATTCCCGCTCCCCAGCGCTGCGTGACACTGTTGTCCCCCCTCCTCTGGGAGAAGCGCCCCTCTGCGCGGGGCCCTGCCCCTCAGCCCCCGCAGCGGTGATGCCAGCGCCGTGGGTGCGGGGCTCGCGTTGTCAGAGCCCATTGCTGACAGGAAAAGTCTTGGGCTTCTCCCAGATCCTGAGGGGAGCGGGCTGGTGGGAAGCTGAGAGAGCGGTACCGTGCTTCTGAGGGGCCAAACGGGGCTCTCTTCGTTTAGGACTTGATAATGACTTAAAGGAGGTATTTTGTGTTAAAACAGCCATTGTAAATGTAGGAATAAAGTTGCTTATTCTAATAGAACTCAGCTGAGGCATCTGTCGCACACGTGGAATCAGCAGTGCTGGTGAATCTCCTAATTGCAATGGTAGAACAGTAAACTTGCTGGGTTTGGCTGTGGGAGTTCTCTGTATTGTGTAATCTGATCTGTAAGGTTTTTTCATTGTCCCGCTCCATTATTTTTCTTACCCTGATTCACTCAGTAATCTGTGTGGATCATGTACTGCTTTTGCTCTTTTTTTAGTTATTTTGAAAGGGGAGCCAGTAATACTTGGCAATGGCCCGAGGATTTAAATGCTTATAGAGGAATCCAAGTTGAAAGGCACCATTATATACTAGTAAAAAGAACGGTTAGTTCCATGCAAGCGCCTGTGCTTTGCTTACATTAAAATATTTTAAATTATTATTTTGGTTAAAAATCTTTTTCCCAATAAAGGGTTCTTTCGTCACTGAGAGCCTCGGTCTAAATTCAAGCCAAGCCAAGAGGCTTTAAAGTTCTCACTTGTTTTAAAACGTTAGGTTTCATGTTAAATATTTCTTGTATACAAATTTTTATTGTTTCAAGCCAGAATAAATATCTTTAGAAAGTAATGTTTGTTTAGGAAGAAAATAAATATGCTTTTTTAAGTCTTCTGGATAAATGTTATATTTCCTTTTACTTTTAGAGTATGAAGCAGAACAGCCTCAATTTCCAGATGTTCCTGAATCAAAAAAAGGATCTGTGAGTATAGCTCAAGTGAAAAATCTGCATAGGGCTGGTTTTAAAAGATTTTAAATAACTAAATGGGCAAATTAGGTACCCACAGAGCAGGCTCATTCTCAAAATGAAAACAAAACTGTATTTTGCAAACAACTGTGAACCAACAAAAGTAATATTCCAAGTCATTGCTTTTATTTAAAGCAACTTCAATAGCACTATCCTAAAATTAGATTACCAGCTGTGTTTCCCTTGTACATCTTTCTGTCTTTTTGCTGTGACTATCTGCTTCACAGCAGGACTCAGAAGTATGCAAGGATCTCTTTTGAGCAGTGGCAGAGGCAGACTGAGTACTGAAATATGCAGGAGAGGGGAGCAAGTGCAGTGAAGGAGTTATGCCCCAGTTTCACGTATGTGATAGGCCACTTAGATGTGGCCATTGAAATTAGTGGAATTAAACCTGATCAGAGTTGTTTGAAGTCTAATTCTGACCAAATAAATTCAGTCTAGGAAGACTTGTTTCGCAGACATAAAAACTTAAGAAAGACAAACCACTTTAAACCTTTGTCCCCAGCAGTTCTAGGAGCAGCAAAATTAATTCTTTTGAGCATCACATACAGATTTAACTTTCATTTACGCTTTTTTTGTAGATGTTTTATTATTATTTTATTGTTATATTTAGGTTACTTTGATATTTTAAAACTATTTTAAGATGTTGTAGTTTAAATTATCTGACAGTTGACCTGTCCTGTTTCCCCAAACTAATCTGGCTTCGTTACAGGCTATTGGTGAATTTCAATAGTGAACTCTGCTTGGGGCATTAGTCTGGGCATGATATATTGATATATTTGAGCATTGAAATGAAATAATATACATTTTTATGTTGATTCACTTTAAAAAAGTTTCCAAAAGGATCATTTTTTGAATTTTGCAGATTATTAAAAAGGAGTCTCTGCTGTCGTTGACATGCAGTGTATTGTAGGTGTAGTGGCCTGATCCCACCACCTGCTTTTCAGTAGCTCATAAATCCAATTGAACTTTAAAGTGAAACTGTTTAGGTGACATAGTTTTCATAACATGTTCTCATAGCAAACTGTAATGTGGTGCATTCTAGGGGATAAAAGGATGTAGCTGCCTTTCTATAACAGGTGTAGCTCATTGTCTGTTAAGAGTATTCTGCTGGCTCATTGTAACTGTCTCTGCACTCCTAAAAACCATATGTAAAATTGTGGCCCCTTTTTTTTCATGGTATCTGTAATTGTTTCTGTACTATTGGATTTGCATCTGCTCTGAATTTGTCTGTTTGTGCTTTGTTTAGAAGGAAAATTTCTTTTCATTAGAAGGTGATTATCAGAACTTCTGAACACTACAGAAACATATATTTAAGCTTCTGAGTGGAAAATACTTATTCAGAAAACCTTGTCAATTTTTATTTTCAAAGAATTACTATTTCTTGCAATAGATTTAAATATTTTAAAGTACTTAAAATATTTTTTTAAATTGTGATATCTCACCAGATGCTCTTTAAGAGCAGTCATGTACCTGCTGTTAGGTTTGTGTATTTTTATTGTGCTGGAATCAGCAGAATTTTTTAAATGAAGTACTTGGAAAATACTGAAATAATTTACTATTTCCATTATAATTCCATAATTTTTCAACTGACCTTATAATTTTTCCTGTTGAATTGGCTTCTATATTTTTTTACAGTCTGATGGGGTATTTCTATAGGTTACATTTATCTTGAACAGGTGTCTTTGGAAGCAGGAATATTGGAGCCATTACATATGGAACAATTTTATTCAGCCCCTGCAGCTGATACTGTTGTCCAACAGTTGCTTCCCGTACCCGAGGCAGCCCCCTTTGCAGAACCACCTCATCCAAAAACATGTAAGTAGGAGTATATTATCTTGAACCGTGCTGTGATTATTTTTATTGCATTGGACAGGCTTTGTAATTTGTTGAATTTAAAGTGTTAACAGCTGCAACACCTTTTCTTAAGTGGAATTTGCAGGAATTCCCCTGGTCTGTAAATGGAACTAGCATGGCCACTTGGTCAATGGCAGAAAACTCAAATGGTACATTACAAATCGCTGGCATTGTCTAGCTCAGGGGTCCTCAAACTACAGCCTGTGGGCTGGATATGGCCCCCCAGGGTCCTCAATCAATCCGGCCCCTGATATTTACAGAACCTCCTCCGCCAGGGGTTGGAGGGGGAAACCAAGCAGCCGCAGATGACTTCCTGCCACTTAATCCGCGTGCTGGCCCGGGTTTAAAAAGTTTGAGGACCCCTGGTCTAGCTGTTAAGGTAGTTCTGTTTTCTTCCGAATAAGTGACTTTTTATTTAGCCACTTAAATCAGAGAAAGGCAGGCATTTCTTCCTCTAATTTAATAATGCAAAACTAGGATCAAGAGTCTAAATAGACAATTGAGTTTGAAAACTGCTTTCAAAATATTATTTTTGCCTGTCTGGTTACAAATTAGAATGGAAAAGTTTTGTTCTTCCATTCTTATCTATTTCTATACTTTATAAAAATTACCAAGTAGCAATGTATTTTTATTATGCATTTTAGCCCTCCTTTTTTTCTTATATTCTCTTCCACTCATTCCTGCTCATTAGGAATTCCTGTTGCTAGTCAGAAGTAGTGTTACCCTTGGCTTTTATATGTATAGTGTCCTTCCAGTTATGAACATTTTCTGGCAGTATGTGAACCAATTAAAGGTATAAAGCAGAGAATAAATTCAGTGTTTCAGCTGTGTTGCCAGAAGAGAACACTTCTGTGACTTAATCTTTACTGACCACACCAAAACATGAATATGTAATGAATGGCAGGCAGTCTGGCTTTAAATCAAGCACAGCACTTCAGCTGATAAGCCACACCTCCTTATCTGGGATCCTAACAGGTTTGATGTTGTTTTGTTCACCTTGCTGAGGGAAATGCTCTTAGGGCTTTGTACAGGGTCATGCTCCCTGTTTCCTCTGGCCCAGTGAGTGTGAGTTCCTCCATGTGCTGTGTCTTCATCAGGAGGTGTAGAAGGCTCCTCCGCTTCACCCTTCACGGTTTATAAGCTGATGGTGAAATGTCCCATTAGGGAAGATGGAGATGTGGAGAAAAGCTGAGAAGGAAAGAGCTTGAGTCTCTCAGTTCAGCAAGCATGTAGCCATTAGGCTATATGTAGAGCATGGGCAATAGCACTGCTGGTTTTTGGTGATGCTGACTGCAGCTGCTTTCTTCTACATGAAACTCAGTGATGCCTATGTATGTGAGCACATGTATGAGTATGGTAGGTGCACCTCATGTAAGGGCAGTGCAGTCAAATGTAAGAGAGAGATGCCAACCCAGACAGCCCTCTCAAGGTGGAAAAATTGGGTATATGGAGCCACATTCAAATTTCTGAACCACCTGGCAAGTAGGAAGTAATTATGAGAAAGAAATCACAGCACCACTGAAATAAAACCTTTGGGTTTTCCTCTGCCTATAAAATTATGACCAGCTGTGTTACTGCAGATTGTAAAGGGCATGAGGATAGCTACCAAAAGTGGTCTAGCTGTAATAGCACTGAGTTCAGCGCTGGCTAATTTACTTTTCTTTCTGTCAGGGTAAATTAGTCCACATTGCTTCTCATTTCCATGGTTAAACTGCTTCTGGTGTCTGAGTTTACTCATTTAAAACTAAGTCTGACATTTGTGAGGCGTACTGTAGTTTGCAGTGTTGATGTACATTTAGTTTGAAATTTACTCAAGTTCATGTTGTCTTGACTGAAGAGAAGCAAAGACAGGTCTGTGGCTGTATCTGAACCGAGTGAATCTGTTTAGTTCAAGCTGTGACGGTATCGGTAAAATGACTGATACTTAGTTTGCAATATCTAATATTTGTATATTTGTGAAACTAAGTGCTTACCTGTAAGTGAAGGCTGTACTGTTTTACTCAGGTTCTCCTCAAGAATACTTAGAGTATTACATATTTCCAGTACTCTTACCCGGAATTGCTGAACTTCTGCATCAAGCAAAGAAGGAAAAGTGTTTTGAGGTTAGTTTTTAGTTTTCAGTTCAAATCATTGGCAGGAAGTTACAGCCTTTTATTTCACAGGCAGTATTTCTTTATTTGGTCTTTTGCAAGAAAACCAGCCACAGTATCGTGAAATAATGTATCATGAGTTGTTTTGGATCTGGTCTTTAATGTTGTTTTCTCCAGTAATTCGGAACAGATTGCATACTACACACACTTGATCATTATGACAATCTAACTCACAACAAACCCTCCTTAAGTATCTAGCCTAAATAGTGTTTTATTTTAGAGAAACAGACTTTCAAATCCAAATCTGTACATTCAATAACAGTAAGTTATTACAAGTTTTGCTCGGTCTTAACAAGATTTGTGTGCGTCTATAAACTGATTGATTTGTAGATGTATTTATAGTCTGTCATTAATACAGGTGAAATAGGAAAGTGGTTCGTTTACATGTCATTATAGCTTGACATCTCTGTACATCATTCTTGCCATCACATTTACATTACCTAGCCAAGAACAGATTGAACATATATATTATTCATCATGCTTTTAATGAAATCTATATTGATTATTTTTTTTTTAAAGGAAGTGAGTATCCTTTAACAGGAAAAAGGCATGTCTTACAGCTGGCTTAAAATACTATCCTTGATAGATGTTACATATTTCTAAAAGCAATAAACCAGCACTTAATACAAAAATATGAGAATTCTTAGAAATATTTCAGTTTCAAACTCAGGACAAACCTAAGGTTACTTTGTCTATTTTTAATCTTGGAAATTTTGCAGAGCTTCAGTGGTATATAGATTAGGAAGTATCTGTTCTGGAAATGGGTTTTGTATGGGTCTGTGCGTTGCTTTTTAGTAAAGTGATAAAAATCCATTCCTAATATGCATATAAACTTAATAAAAATGAGCATGTCTTATCAAAAAGACAGTGAGTGATTCTCATTGTTTTATGAAGAGATATTCTGCTATTGGGGAACCAAGTTTAGGAAAGCAAGCTTATGTCAGGTGTGGTGTTCATTTTCCAGTGACATCATTTCTTCCTCCTTTTGAACAATAACCAGTAAAACAATGCCTCTTTATGTGTGCTGTAAAACTGAATATTTGCGTTCTTTTCCCTTACTGTCCAGGTGCTTGTACTTGGACATTGTTTCCTTATCTGACTTAAATACGTAACTCCTGATTATACTTTTGTTTCATAAGAAATGTGTTGATCCATATGGATTTGGAGAAAAAAAACCATGCTATAATTTGTATTAAAATGGTTAGTGCAATAGCTAGAACTGATTTTTAGGGTCAAATTAGAGCCTTTAGAAACCCAGAGAAAGTTAGGGACAGGGAGAAAAAATCTTGTGATAAACACACCAGAAGATAGTTTCAAAACATAGGAGAACAAAGAGTAGAAGTATTCATGGAATTCATGACAAAACAGGAAAGGAACATGATTAATTGTGATTAAGCTAACTAAAGTAATGAAGGATGAGAACAGAATACTGGGGTTGAATTTTGGATAGACGTGAGTCATTAAAGGCTGTAAAGGGCAGCTGTATAGAATAAACCAGTGGAAGATAAATGGAAGAAGTACTGGAAGGAAGGGAGAAATAACTGAACTGACTGCAGTCAACATTGAATGAGCCTGGTAGAAGAGGGAGGGAATTGTAAGGGAGAATGAAGAGTGGGTTTTTGATGAGAGGGACTAAAGGTTTTCATGTTTTGAAGGAGAATGAAGATGAATGGGAAGAGAATAAAAAATTTAAGTAGGAGAGTTGTTTAGCAATTCAAATTGTGGTAAGGGAGATCAGATCATGGGACCAACAGAGGAATTGAAGGAAGAGATCAGAAAAGAAGCATCCATGTCTGGAAAGGAAGAATTGTAGAATCAGATGGGGAAAGTCAGGAAAAGGAGATGCTCATGCTGAAAGTAGTCATTTGTGTAGGAAGGAATTCTGCAAGATCTTACTCAGAAGGTGGTATAGAAACATAACAACTTAAACATTTCCTTTAAAGTAGGTTCTCTTGCATTACGTAGAACATATGAAAAATTGGGAAAGCAGAAACCTAGAAAAAACACCAGCTGCTAGATACATTTGCAGACTTCAAACTGACATAAATATGAGAATGGTCTGCAGAACCTTCATTTTTAAATCAGAGATGAAAGAAACCTATTAGATTGCCCAGTGTATTCCCTTGCTGATTTTTTCCCCCCTTCTTCCGTAAGTTCTCCTGTGCTTTATTCTATCTGCTATTGAATGTCTCCAGGGGGAAGATGATTTGCTTAAATCTTTTCTCTCATGAGAACTGACTAATGCATTCATTTTTCAGCATCAAAATTGAACGATGTTTAGGTGTTTGTTATTAGCATAACTCTGATTTTTCTTTCTGGTTAGCAATCACAGAAAGAGGATGTTGTATCAGATTCAGTAATGGATTATATTATATTTAAAAGTATGATAGTTCAAGGAAAGTGAATGGAAGAACGTTTCCTAATGACTTTGCTATCTCCTGATCACCAGTATTTTTGCATGATTATTGCCAAGCACATCTTATTTAAACTGAAAAATTGAAAATGAATTCTGAATATAAATAGTTTATAAACACATCTGCAGGCTAACAATGCACATTGTGCAGGTATTTCCTGTGTTTATCCTGATTCATGTAACATAGGATGAACGTGTCAAAGGCAGGTCAACTTATGTCATTTTTTCCCTTCTGTAAATGTTGACTGCTGTGCAACTAATGTTTTAATTCACTAGCAAAGTGGACTGTTTCCTGGCAAAAAAACAAACAAACAAACAAAAAAAAAACAAAACCCTCAGCTTGACCAAATTCCTCCCTGGTAAGTTCACTGGATCTAGCAAGGATAAACCAAGAAGAATTTTATTTCTTTGGTGATGACTGTGACAACACTGTTCTGATTGTTTTTTCCTGTTGCAAAGGAAAAGCAGTTTACTTAAAACAGATTAAATTACTACTTCTAGATTAAATTGAATTTTTCTGTCAAAGTATAGAAATTATTCTCTGAAACAGTTCACTAAGTAATGGGACCCAGTTTCATACTGTGATTGAGAATAGCTGTACAACAATGATCAGACTCTGCTATTTGTTTTCCATTTCTGTTCAAGTCAAAATTTGTCCACTTAACATCTAAAATGACCTGTAGGTAGCTCTCCAGTGAAGGTGTTGGTTGGTCTCTTAAAGCTTAGATGTTTGGCTTCTTGGAGCAGTATCTGGCATTAGCATGACAATGTGAAAATTCCTTAAGGAGATGTATTTCTTTGCAGCGAAGCACTCTAATGGAGTGCTACGTGAACCCCAAAGCTTCTGTTGTCGTGAAACAGATCATAAAGGCACATGGTTCAGGACTGATAATTGTTTTGTGATGTTTTCTTTTTTCCCGTTCTTCTGCTTTTCTGTTTTTTAAAAGAAGCTCTCTTTCTGTGGGAAAAGACTGTATGTCTGCCAAGGTTAAGAGTCACTTAGAAAGGTAAAAGGTTTCACTGGTATCATCTAGGCATCCCAAGCAGTCTAGCTCTAAACTTCACATTTGACATCCCCTAGCTGCATGACTACCCTGTACTCTTCACTGTGCAGTCAGCACCTCACACAGTGTTCCTCTTCCACTTCACCTGTGGCTGAAGTAGTACACTGACTGCCAAATTATGCCATGTAGAGCATTTTTTTCTGCCTGTCTGTTCATGTCCCCCAGTTCTTTTTTGCATCATATTCTTGTAACACAGGGAGGATAATGCATAGAATAAAGCCGTTCATCATGTGTTGAATTTCCAGTTACATGTGTATTGTATTTTTCTTAGCAAGTGGTAGTAGTACCTTCATTTCTTACATTTCATTCAAGACTCTAGCCTCTTTCATGACGTTTAGCTGTTTTACAAATGTGTTTTGCCCATGTGAATTGTCTTCCTTAAAAAGTAGTAATTGCAGTTGAATCTCCTGTTTCAGGGTAAATATTACCTTCTGGCTGGGAACTAGGCTGTTAGCTAGATGGCTGCTAATCGGTGTTTCTGTTCTGCAGAGGCTTAATGTCTTTTAGTGTTCACTCTCTGGCTGTCTACATCTATAACATATCATGTAAGAGGGGTTCAGAAGGTGCTAGTCAAGCTCTTCTGTTATTCTGACCAGAAGTCTATGTTATATTCTCCATATCATGGTTACTCTGGTTTATGATAAGCAGAGTAAGCACCTGAACTCATGTATACATTCAGTCTGTAAAGATGGAATGTGGAGAGGAAATCTCTAAGAAAAGGAAGGCCCTGGTCAATTCTGTATTGACCAAAATTCATGCTTTGAATTTTGAACTCAAGACTTATTTTACAGCATACAGTGCCATTCAGCTAAACAGGTACTGGCTGCATGAGTCACCAAGGGTAACCCACTGCAAAGCATTTTGCAGAATTCTCTTTGGTGGTAGTAAAGTCTTACCTTTTTTTTTTTTTCCAGAGCAAAGCACAAATGTTTTGCTCTGAAGCTCCCCGTTTTTAATTTTTTACTGGATTCTCTCTAACATCCATGGTATCCATGGTTGTGGATATACATATGCCTTGTTTCTGCCTTCCTTTCCAGAGTACCCAACAGATGGTTTTGTCTGAGCAGCCATACAATACTCTGCTCTGTGTGTGTCTCGGGTATTCACAATGCCTTCAAGCTGGTTCCGTACGCAGGAGGAAACAATATTCCATCCATGTTCCTTCTGTGCCTTGGAAGCAGTGAGGTATTTTAAGTATGGTAGTATGGTAATAGTACTTTGAACAAAATGGCAAGTCATTTACAACATATTTTCATATATGAGTCCTGTTAATTTCTTTGGAATAAGATTGCCACTTAAAACACCCTTCAGAGATATTTGTTACAGCTGTACTGCAGCAAATACCAAGATAGTATATGTAGCATTTTCTCACTCAGTTTTTGACTTGACTTGAAAGCATTCCACAAAATTTCTAAAATTTTGGCTGAGCTATTGACTGTTGGCAGTAGCAATATTAAAGTAGACAGAGTAATGTACTCTATATTTTATTTAATAAAAGCAGTCAATTTAGCTTCTGTTCCCCTCCAGTAGTAAAAACATGTGTCCAATCCAAAGATAATAAATAATCTGAAACTATCTTCTATCTTTAGAGAAAAAGGACCAAATTTATTGCCTGTGATTTCCTAACTGAGTGGTTATACAAGTAAGTTGATCGTGGCTTTTTTACTATTAATTACACTTAATGGTTCAAAGGCATTAATTTGCAAATAGCTGGAATTTAAATTAATATGAGTTGTTTTCTTTCTCTTTTTGTTATCAGCAAGAACCCAAAGAGGAAAGATGAGTCATTCACAGATTTCTTCTCCATTCCTTTTGTTAACGACTGGCTAAAGGATCAGTAAGTTATTGCAGTAACCTTTTCTCCTTTTATTCTTTTTCCCTTGCTATTCCAAAAAAGTAATGGAGCTTTGAAGCGTTGCAACTGTGGCCTCTAAATGCCCTTTACTGTGTGCAGCAAAGAACTGTATGATGCTTTCTAACTTGATACTGTATTGGTTACAAGGTATTTTGTACAAGGACTGTTCACAGAGATACTAGTTAAGAATTCCTAAACATTTTAACTGTAGAATGCAGGGCATTCAAATAGTCTGGTGATATTATGAATATCTTTGTACTACGGAGCAAAGCAGTGTTTTCAGTACTGCTTCCTACTATGGAAATCTTTGAGGATATATAGTCTAGAAATTCTTCCTCTAACTGTAAGCAGCTGTTTTAAAAATACCTGTAATAATCCTTGGTGTCAGGATGCATTTCTGCAGACATTTATGACTTTGCATTTGAGAAATGAACACTTGTTTTGGCAGCTTCAATCATGCATTCCTCGTTATTCCTGTAGAACCAAGCTACACAGTAGTTTTGAAAGAAATGTTACTGTCCTCGAGACTGCATTTTGTTTTAAAATGTAGCTGATGTATGAGAAAAGAAGAAGAGTAAAATCATAGTCCACAGTGAGAGAATAAGAAAATTACAGAGGTCAGATTTTAAAGAAAAAATTCCATTTGCAAACTTAAATAGAGGCTAGATTGGTAGTTGGTGAAAACTTAGAGATATTAGTATCTTTGGAGATGTATTTACTTCATTACGCTATATAAATGGAAATTGAGCTTTCTTGAAGTCTTGTCCTGTGAAACTTGGAACTTTAAGTCACTGATCCAGCAAGAGGAAAGCTCCTTGACATTCACAGGTCTTTGGAGACAAGCTGATAATTGTGGAATGAACAGTTAACTTCGACTGTCTTAGAGGTACTCATGTGATCAAAGTTGTGTAGAAAGTTTCTGCGGTAAGAGATGGACATTCTGGAGAGTAACCCATTGCATCCCAACTCCGATACCTTCTGGTACCTGCTACTGCATCATACTGTCCAGCCACTGTTCAAACCTACCACTGGTAGGACACTTAAAATGGTTTCCCTCTGTAGCTTTCTAGGTCTTGTCAACAAGATTCCCATTAAAGGCGGTGAATTTTGTAGTTTGGAAACTTCATGAACTGTGGTGAGGTTGTCATACTCATTTCTTAAGCATGCTGAAGAGCTCTTGGGTAGTAAGGCAGTTGTGATACCACTGAATTGTGCGGATGGATATTTGTACCTAACGTAAATATCTACGATCACAGTTTAACAAACATTTCTCTTGGAAGTAAAGCTGACCTAAATGGTTCCCTGCTCTCTCCTGTTCTTCACCGCAACCTGCCTGGAGGCAACCTATCACCCTGTCTGGTAGGATGCTTGGTTATCCTGATCAGGGACCTACTCGGAGCTAGAAATCTCTCTGCCAAAATCTGTGCTGGTGGTTTGTATAGCTATTTAAAGTATAGATAATTTCTCCGATCTGGTTCACTGGGAAGCCTGACAAACTTTTGTATTGGCAGAAAAGAAGGATTAAAATGAAGGGCTCAGGGCAAGTTGAATAGAACAAATGAGCTGCTAAGATACAGAGGTGGTGGCAGGAACTGCTTGAGTCAGCTGTGCCAGCAAGAGAAATACATGGTGGAATCATAGCCTGAATGACTCATAGCTTCTGTTAGTACTTGTGCTCCTAAATAACGTAGTGACAGCTCCACAAGGACACTGAAGTGTCAAAGTCCTACGGAAACCGGTACACATTTACTCTTAAATCTGCTAAACAAGTAGACCTCTAAAATAGTAATTAAACCCCAGCTTTTTGTGAACTTATCTTAAAATTACAGATTTCTTAATGACTTATGAAATTTAATTAACTTCATGAACTTTATTAATGAAAATTGCTGATTAGAGCAAAATGACAGATTACAATATTAAATAAGAATAAAAATGAGATAATTTATTTTTATGTCCTGGATATGTCATGAATAGTTTATTATCTGTCCTTCCAGATATCACATTTAAAATGTAATTGATTCTATGCTTTTTATTGCCATTTCCATTTTTATTTATAAAGGAGTTTTCATTTTTTAACAGGATTTATGAATATCTAAGAGACAATATGCTAAAAAGTGCTGGTCAGATTTTGAGGGGAAGCATCCTTAACCTAACTGTTTAGATGGTATAATAAAGAAAAAGAAGTTAAAAGTGTTGCTGCAAATTTAAGGGGTAAACTCTTGTGTTGCTTTTTCAGTTACTTGTCTAAATTTGAAAAGCATTCTGAAAAGTCTGTTAAACAGGAATACATTTCTATATTGTGTTACGATAGTGTTTATCAGTGCAAAGTGGTCTTCATGCTTATAAAAAAAAAACAACCCAGAGGGATAAATTTTTGTTCTGTCAGAGATCCAGCTTTTTTTAATGTATTCCATGCTTCTGTATGACTACTTTGGCTCTCCTCCAGTGCCTCCAGTTTTTTCTTTGAAGCTCTTTTTTTTTTTTTTTTTTTCTTTTTTTTTAAGAATAGTCAAAGCCACAGTCTTATGAGCCTCCCTCTGTATGATGTATTTCTAAATGAGATCTTGCAGCCTACTTTTCCTTTACAAGGAGACCCAAATGGTGCATCACTTTCCAGAATTTTAAATGCATGCATTGTACCTTTAAAAGCTGATTACTGTAGGTGAAGGAGCTTGTAAAATTTAAATTTGTTTTCAGCCTTAGTATTTACAGTAATTGCCATGACATCAGTAAATAAAAGCCTCAGTTAGCTACCTTGTCTTCTGCTGGGTTCTGTATGTTACCAGTAGCATTGACAAAATATTATATCTCTTGGTAATCCTTGATTCCTGAAACAGATTTCAAAAGCAGTAGAAGGAGCAGCCTCAACACTGACTGGTAATCTACATTTCATGTCCAGGGGAACGTTTTCCTAAAGGACAGCTGTACCTTTCAAAGGACAAGAAACTGGAGTTTTAAAAAGAAACTAACAAAAGTTTTTGGAGACTTCCTAAAATACATACCAATGTCCCTATCTTTACATTCAGGACTGCTGATATATCCAAGTAAAGTAGATAGAATTAGAACCTTGAATGTTTTGTACTCCTATAAATATGCTAATGAGCAGCACAATTGCCTTTTGTCAGCATTTTCCAGTGGTGTTTCTGGTTGAATAGCAGTGAAGCTCATTCGCAAGTAACCAAGCTCTATGTACTGAATCAGGGACAGGGAAAGAGTGTGATCTGTGTATATGCCCTGATTCCCCTGAAATTTTAGTTTTCTGGCATAGATAGGCTGAGTTTTTATTCTGAGTATCATGAAGTATCATACCCAACCTTCTTTAGCATATTAATGAAAGAAATATTAAGAAAACCATTAAAAATAGTTCCACTGCTTTGAAAAATACTGATAGCATAAAAGTCTACTGTCACGTGAATTTAATAATATGACAGTATGTTCAGGTTCACCTTTAACCCTTACATTCAGTGAAGGAGAATGGTATATGGATCTTGGTTAGGAATAAGCATAAGTATTTCCCTTGCTGTTCAAGATCAGTCTTTGTATGTGTATATTGCAGGGGTTACAGGAACTGGAGGTGCATTTTATAAATAAGCATTAATTCACAAGAATTTATTTATCTGCATTTTCTAATTTTCTATATGGAATTATTTACTTCATACTCAGTTCAGAAGGACACATTTCCTGGTTTAATCTATCTATGTGTACCAAAACAAATGTGCAGATACAGAAAAAATAAATTTATCATGGCTTTAATGAAGTGGACAGCTCAGATAAATATATATATGTCTATAAATGATTACTAAAACTGAAGCAGTTGCTTTTTGCTGAACACCTATATATGCATATATACACATAGATTAAAAAAAAAATTTCCTCCCTGCCCCCCAATATTTTAATTAGTTTAAGTCTGCTGGTCTCAGCTGCCTTTACAGTTGACTTCATTGTCAGTTCTCAGATGGCCAATAGGGGTAATTTTGCACGGGTGACTAATTTCTTTTTTTCCATAATGTGCCCAGTTTCTACAGGCTTTGCTTTCTGAACACTGCTGTATTTCACTGGTTTGTCTCTAAACCAGCCATGTTTAGAGTATATTTGATTTGCATTGTGATTTTTCTTTCATTTTCTGTAATAATTTGAGCTTTAAATCTTGCTTTGGGGATATGATGAGCAGCACGTTTAATTGTAATAACAGAAAATTCCAACAAATATGTCTGTATGAATGTAATTCTGGGTGGATCAGAGTAAAGACTTGCCAGTCCAGTAATATGGCAGAATTCAAGGTAACAAAGGAGAATTTTTTGACTTAAAAAAACTACAACTGTGTGTTGGAAAATTGCCTGAAGTTTCTGTGTAAAATACTTACGTTGTGTAATGGTGTTTTATGAGGTTGAGGTTTTATGGCTACAGATCCTGATGCAGTGTTGAAACTTGCCTGAATTTATGTAAAATTGTCAAAATAGCAATGAGAAAATTGAAAATTGGAAAAAAAAAAATTGAAAATGTATTAGTGGTTTGTGACACCTTACTAATGTTGCTGTTAGAGCACTAAGGGGAGATTATTTTTGCTGTTGTTAGGTTTTTGTGCTTACAGGATATGAAGTCTGATCTAAAGTTACACATAGATGGAAATTTCCCGACTGGCATGAGTGGACTTTGGAATAGGTCCACGTTTGGTTTCCTTCAGTCCAGGACCACAAACATTCTTACAGAATACATAAATATTGGTCATACAAAAGAGAAAACTGAGGCAACACATTATGATTTGCAAAATATGTAGCAAGTATGCAAGCACAGGAGGAGGACTGAGTTTAATCATTAAAATGGATAAGTCCTTCACAAGTAGAGAGCATACTAAGAGGCAGGAAAGCCACTATAATGGTCAGACAGAATATTCTTGCTCTGCTATTGTTTTGGCATGTTCTCACCACTGAGACTACTTGCTGTGCTTCCTTTCATTCCTGTGACATTCTTGTTACCATTCACCTGTTCTGCCTCATTCTCCTGTCCATTATATGACTCTGCCTCCCCACTTAACAACTTTCTCATGTTAGTTCCACACTGTCGTTTCTTTTTACCATGTCTTTTCTTCATTATAAATAGTAAATAAGTATATAAATAATTTGTATATGTTAACTGTTGTATGCATATTATCACTATGACCACTTTGATAATACTTCTAAGTGTATATTGATAGGTTTTTTTATACTGTAATATTTTGCATCTTTTTTATGTGTGTGGTCTCTTGTTTTAGAATTGTGGCTGAGACAGAAATGAACCAGTAAATTTAAAAGTTAAATGTTTTGTTTGTTCACAACTTAGAGCCTTTATATTTGACGATATTTGAAATACAAAAGTGTATTCAAAAGACCAGGAAAGCAGTGGAAGATGCACAGAACGAAGGGGGGCAAAGGGGTCAAAATAAATACTTTTTTTTTTTTCCTTCATTTAGCTATTGGCAGTATCAAGGAGCTTTTATTTGTTGGTGGTTTTTTTCCTCCAAATACTTTTCTCTTCTTCCAGAGCACTTAGATTACTGTAAAAAACAGTAGTTAGTAATGTCTTTCTGACTTTTGAATAGTTGTATTAATACTTAAAATGTTACAAAGAAAGGTCTCAGTTCATACTTGATTTGACTTGTGAAAATATTCCAGGGTATTTTTGTCAAGTGTCTGTGGGAATATTTCCCTGTAAACCTGCGAGACTCATAGAGTGATAATGTAATACGTGATTAATATATCTAATTGGTTATAAATACCAGGTCAGATAAATCAGTACTTCAGTGTCCGATTGCTTATGAATAATTGTCTTCCTGCTTTTGGGGTAAATGATCTTAATAGTATCTATAGCAGAGATTTTTTGAGACATTTATTTTGCATCAAAACTATGCTTTTTCATTGTTGCACACTTGCAGCTCTGGATAGGCATGTAAGGAGAAGAACTTAATGAAGGCAGGTGCTGCTCTAGTATTTCTAGATTCTATGAGTAGGAATAAGAAATAATGGAAATGTAAAACTACTTTGGAAAATTTCCAGAACAATTTTTTGGTTGTTCAAACCAGCATTTGAATTTCTGGAGTACTTTCCAAACCGAAGACTTTATCAGAATCCTTTTTTTAAGAGTTAAGCAGATCACCATGGTCATTTACTTGTGTGATGTAAATTTATCCCTATTCTTTGGTCTGTTCTTGTGTCTTTTACATTATGAATTTTGCAGTGATTCTGTCGTTGCCTGTGTTCATATATGATATAAATATTCAAGAACAATAACCATCAAAGTCAAATTAAAGGTGAAGTGGTTGTGGCTGTTTAATATGGCAGCGGCTGTCGCATTGAAGCTTACAGGCCTCCAGAAGGCCTGATTCCTGTTATTAGGGTCGCTTCAATATTTCCAGAGATGAGCTTTCTAAAACCAGAGGGAAGCCCTGATCATTCGTTGGTGTACCTGGATATTCCCCTGTCACCTGAACCCATCTGCTTCAGGTACTGATGCTCTCTGTGGCTAGCGCAGGGGTCCTGCAGGCAGCTAGCTGTAAGGCTGGTGGTTAAATGTGGTGGTTGTCTGTTACGGTTAGGGAACAGATTTAAATAGAAAGAGTAATTACAAAATCCTGAATTACACATAGTGAAAATTTTGCTTGATTAAATGTTTCCTTGTATTTCCTTTTCAAGGAAAGAGTCAGACATATTTGTAGGACAGAGTAGGAACTTAGTGACAGCTGGGGTTTCTGGACATTACTGTGCACAAATACTGACTGTATAGTGTCCCTCAGCATGACTGTGAACTCCATAGGTTAGCTTGTCTGTTTTGCGGACAAGCTAATGGAAGGCTTTCTCCCCTCTGCACCTTCTTCAGAGTTCATTGAGAAACCCAGCTTCTGTCCATGAAGAATCAGATACATGTCTTCGATAAGAACCTTTTTCATATACCTCATACGTTTATTTAATGCAAGTCTGTTTTGTGTCTTCTGGGTGCCAAATTCCACCTTATAATGTAATATAATTAGTAAGCATCTCACATAATCAGGATCTGTACAAGTTTGCTCATAAAGCAAGAAATGTGTTTCTGGAATTTACCTTTCCTCTGGTCAGTGTCTGCTTTACTCAGATTTGGTAAAATATAATACTTAAAAATAATTGTACTGATGCTCTTTTACAGGTGTATCTTATGTTAAACAATGTATCCTATATATATATATATCCATAGGTTTAATGTGTGGGCTTTTAAGATTGTGCATAATCAAAGACTAAATAAGCAGAATGTAGTCAGTGTGCATTTTACTGTCAGTTTTAATCTTCTTGGAGGCACACAGCTGTCTTCTGCCACAAATGACATATTCCCTCTTTTCCTAGTTCACTGCTGAGGGGCGATTGCCTCTGCTCAGATTCTATTTTTATTTGACCCGAAGCCAATTGCCTGTATTCTTTCAGACAGAACCGGACCTGGCATGACTTCTCTTCTTTAAAGCTGCCCTGTTGAAATGATTGATATTTGCCAGTGACTGTTGTACTGAAGATGAAGTCCTGTCTTGCTTGATTTTTATATTGGTTTCTCAAATTTAGTGTTGGATTATAAACTAGACATTTTTGAAAATGAAAGCAAATGAATGCTAGAGTTGGTCTTGCAGGAGAGGAGAAATCTCAGTTTGTTCTTTGGAGATGTACTCATTCTTAGAGCAAGTTCAATGTCTTTGATATAACTGGTGAAAATATGTAGGTCTTTCTGTGATTTTCCCACTGTAAGTTTTGGTGTTCAAAGAGATCAAAAATAGAACAGAGGATGAAAGCCTATCAGGCAAACCAGCACAGTCCAACTTCATATTTTTAAGACTAATTATAAGAAGCTGTTAGCTCAGGAAGCCTTGCTTGTCCAGCACTTGTGATTTCCCTTGAGCTGTAAAAATGCTAATCAATGTTCACAGAGCTAAAACTGTTTAGCTTAGTGAGAGACTCCTTTTATTTTTGTCTTATTTCTACTTTTCCAAATAGACTGAGTTTTTCTTCCGTGTTGAAATAAATGTAGGCCAAAACTCAGCTGACATGATGGTGAGACCAATTTAGCTGAGTACACAGACTAAAACGGTGTAGTCAGTGTAGGATTAGATAACAGTTAAGATTGTGCTCTAAGTTGAAATGCTCCTTTGGTGAAGACAAGCCCTAGGAGAAAGATGTCAGAGAGCTGGGAAGCTTACTAGGGCAGAGACTAATATGAATGAAATTAAGTGAAAGGAAAATGTAAGCTGTCAAGCCTCCTAGCTTGATCTGTAATATACTGTAAAATAAATTTCCAAAAGAAATGGCAGAAGTAATGTTTTAGCCAAAAAATGTAAGACTGCATAAAAAGCTTGTTAATTTATGGTCTTTGCAGTATGTGTGTCTTTATAGTATAAATACCACAAATAATGTTCCTGTGTGGATTGCATGTGTTTGTAGATGATTGCTGCATCCAAATTCATAATGTTGTGGTTTTCCAAGTCAAAGCTGCGTTCAATCTGTTTCCCGTGCACAGTGTGGCTCTTAGCAGCCATTCTAACGCTGTGCCAAGTCTGCTGTTTGTAATTGGTATTTTCATGAGTTGCAACGGTGCCCTATAGTTCATTACCTTTAAATTACATTTATTATAAAAGTAACTATATAAATGTATTTTTCCTTGTCCTTTCTAATGGATGCCATCCAATCATTGTGTGAGACATGTAAATCGACATTCATAGAAAATGGCTTTTGGGATGGATGATTGGATATAGTGATTTTAGGTTTTGTTAGTGATGGCTGAATTGTAATTATAGTTTGGAATGTTTCCCATTAAAATTGGTAGCAACAGAATCACCAAACATGCTTTCAAATTACTTTATATTTTGGCTGAAAAGTGTTGACTTCACGTATGTATTACTTTCTTTTATCACCAAATAATATCTATATTCTATCAGAAGTAAAATTTCAGCTTTTTAAGAGCTACTTTAGAAATTTCTAAACATGGATCCATGCTTATGCAGATATGATAATCATTACTTTGTTCAGTACATTTTAATTTTAAGTGAAATCATGATGTAAGTTAATGAACTAAAATATATTTGTGTTTTGTGTATTTAATAATTGCTGTAAACATTTACATCATAAGTCTGTTCATTGCTGCATGCACACTAAAACCTCTGCTTTATAAATGGCATGCCGACTTCTCCTGCCCCCCTCCCACTGCCGCCTCAAACCTTACCATAACAATAGGAGTTTGAAATTCATGTAGAAGAATAAGAAAGATTACTGCTCTTGGTGTGCCATTTTTATATTACTGTTTTAAAGAAGAAATTATTGTGGCGTAGATAATGCAGAATATATTTTTAAAGGAGACTTTCTTTGCACATTTTACCTTTGGAGCAATACGAAATTGGATCTTTCAAGCTCCTGAACAACCTTTGTCTTTTTTATAAATTATACTGTTAGGGAAGAAAGCATTTTACATTTATAGGCTGTCTGTTTACAAAACAATTATTTTTTTAAAGTCCTAGGCCACCAATTCCTCTATCTCTCCTTCTATCAGAAGAAGAAGCAAGCATAGTAATTCAGTCCTTCTGGAGAGGTTATCGGGTAAGAATAATCTATAATTATTTTGCTTGATGTTGAAAACTGTAGGACTGTGAAGGCCCCAGGGAGAATCCTTACATAAATTTTAAGTAGGGGATACTATAAATAGCTGCTGAGACCCCCATGGTTCATTGGCTTTGAATGTTGCTTTGCCTTATGCCTAGTGACTACAATCTTTTCACAGGCACTTACACTGATGTAATCTCACTGTTTTCCTCAACAACAGAGAATCCTCAGAAATTAGATTTTCAGAAGTACAATTAACACTGAACAATTTATTTTTTGTATTTTAGTTGATCTTTGGCTAGTTGCTAAAGGATGAAGTGTTACTTTGTTTCATGCAGGGATGTGTGAAGTGAGTGTGGAGATGCACAAGGAGGATTGATGAGGTCTGTTAAGAAATAAAAACATACAGAAACAAAGGACAAAAAATTGAGACCAAGAATGAGACAGGAGGTGTAGGAGAGGCATGAAAGCTGTTATTCAGAGAAAGGGAAAACAAAATGGCAAGCAGATGTTGCAAGCCATACTAGTAATACCACACTAATGCAATCCCCAATTTAAGAGGGAAAAGCAAGGCGCGTAAAATAAATACAAAGAAAATTGACTAAGACTGTTATTTTGGAGAGTGACAGCCATGCTAACCCTAGGGTATGAAATAAATTATTTTGAAAATCCATTCTGTCAAATATTTCTTCAAAAGGCTCTAACACCTTCATGCCTTAGAAAGAAATGACTTTAAATTCAGGTGACTTTGGTGGCAAAGAAATGTCTTTGACTGCCTTTATAAAAATTTAAGCTTGTACATAGCCTCCAGATACAGCAGTAATTTTGTTGTGATGGACAGTGAGATGTCTTTGTCTGTACATCAGTTGTTCTTTAAATAACAATCAGTATAAAACACTCCCTGTGAAGTTCTTTACTACTTTTAATAAGCATGAATATATGAGTGGCTACTGTGATGTGCCATGCAGCCAAAGATGATGAAATACCTTGAAATGATCTTCTCGATGGATAGATTTTTGTGACACTTTCTGCTTGTTCCTTTTCTTCTCTTTTTCATTTTTTTACATGGAGATGGCATTGACACTAACATTAATTAGCACTGACGGTATCTCTGTAGGCATCCTTGCAGTGGAGTATTGCAAAGGCAACCATTATCCAGTAACTCTTATGTTTACTGAACAGTGCAAGGTTGCTCAGGTACCTTGTGGTTCTTCTACCAAAGCTTCTGAAGGGCAATATCCTTCCTTGCTATATATATTAACTTCAGATTTTTCACAGTAGTATTTATGAGTAACAGTAACCTTTAAAAAAAATTTCATATCAACCTTGTAAGAACTTCTTATAACTTTTACAAAAGGTAATATAAAACTATGTTAGTATAATGAGATATTATTAGAGGCCTAAGAGGTATCTGA
This sequence comes from Falco naumanni, assembly GCF_017639655.2. Classification (NCBI taxonomy): domain Eukaryota; kingdom Metazoa; phylum Chordata; class Aves; order Falconiformes; family Falconidae; genus Falco; species Falco naumanni. Next base: position 79,220,411 of record NC_054057.1, read on the forward strand.
CGTCAAGTCACTGAGTAGAAGTCATGCCTGTCTATATTGATCATGTAACCTTGTAATGTATTTCTGCTCTGCCAGTGCACTATCTGAAATATGGCAAGTTATCTTTTGCTAAGTGGATTGAAAAGTGCTGTGGGAGTTCAGCTACCATCTATTGTGTTCTTAAGCTGCACCACAAAGGATAAATTCTGCCTGGAAAGAATACTTTTGATAAATAATTTATATTGTTTTCTTTAAGTTGTGGTTTTTTTTTTAAACTAGTGGAAAACTAAGTGCTGCTCTTTTGCTCTGTAAATATCCCAGGAAAGTGGGAGAAACCCAGAATGTAATGCCATAGAGTAGTAGAGTTCAAATCACAGAGCAAACTTATTACCATATCATGTAAATATAAGAAATTTTCTAAAAAGCAGTCAGCTTCCTGAAAGCAAGATATGTCCAGGAGAAGCCAAGCTTATTGCTGCTTGTTTCTGTCATGCTATTCAACTTCAGCCTGAATTACTAGGATATTAAGTCCTAAAAATAATGACATTCTATATACATAACATTTAGGAAGAAAAAGAAACTGCATTTTTAATAATTTTATTATAATTTCAATATGCCTTTGAGAGAGTAATCACTCACCAATGTCTAAGCTAATGCTAGTTGTCAGAGGACAATATCTGTTCTGGATTTTTGCTTTAGCACTGGAGGTAGTAATTGTGTGAATGCTGAGGTAGACAACAGGCAACACGCTGCTAATTAATCAATTCCTGCTTAGAACAAGTTTAAGTAGCAGAGTAGTAAAAGCTGTTGATGCAAATTATTATTAGTAGCAAGATCTACACCTGTACAAAAGCAGTAATAGAATTCAACTTAAATCTTAAATGGAGTCAAGGCCTGTGACTATTGTAATTTTATGTGGAAGCAGAATTACATGCTTCATAGGGGTGATTGACTGACAAAGAAGAGATATCATGTAATGCATTCCAATTACTTTAAATAACAGATTAATGGCTCTCCTGTTCGTGAAAATTGTATGGCTGGAACTGTCAGTAAGCCTATTTGTAGCTGATAGCAGGTGTGGATCAGTTTGCTGGAATAAATTTCCTGCTGTATGACCCTTCATGCTACTCTTCTGCTCTATTATGTTGGTCAGTGGGTTGGTTTTGTAGTGTTGTGGTTTTCTATAGTCACTAACACCCTTCAACATAATGCTTTAAATTTTAATTAACTCAAAAAATAAGCATCTCACTGCAGTCACATTTTCAGGAGTCCTTGGTAATCAAAATGATCCCCTAATTGGCGTATTCAGTGGGGTTTGTCAATTATGTGGCTTTTATTTCTGTGTAAGTTGAAAACTAAACCTGTGGGATTGTGCTTTTATATCAGGCCCAACCAAAGGAAAGAATGTCATGTGTTCACCCAGCCATAGCCTCATGAAAAAAATTTAATCATCATCTTGGGTAACATGAATGTATATAATTTTAGTGGCAGTTTCTGTTTTCCCTTTCCCAGGTCCGCTGTGATAGTGAAATACAAGAGCTGCGTCAGTGGCAAAAGCAGTTGAGAGAGCACAAAAACATTGCTGAGAGAGTGAAAGAATTCTGGGCTAAGCAGGAAGCCAAAGGTAAGTGATTTAAATAGTGTGGTGTAATATCTTACTTTTTTTAACAATGTCTTAAATTTTTATACTTTAATACTTTGTATTAAAAAAATAGGACACACAGTAGGACACTAATCCTGAGTGAGAAGGGATGGTAATGTCTGGTGGAAATGCCTGGCTGTTTCTTTACACGCACTGCTTATGCTAAGTTTGTTGCCTATATAGCTGAAAGTGACAATGAAAAATACAGAGCCAAACGCCCGTGATTTCAGAGGACAATGACAGTGTGCTGACACAGTATTTCTTAGGGCAGGATCAGACCTCTACCAGCTACACAACACGTAAATACTGATTTTTACCAGACCGGTTGTAGTACAGTTTTTCTGAAATGTGGGATTTCTATCTGGTAAATGTTCTGTGGTTATTTATAGCAGAAGTTGGCCTGTACAGTTCTAAAAAAAGAAAACAAACCCAAACAACCCAATATAATTGCCAAGGGAAATGAGGCCAGATTGCTTTAAGAACTGAGACTGTAATATGTTTCTTTTTTGCCTTGATTGTCAACAAGGGTTTACTGACAAGGCTAAAGTTATCATTCAGTTAGTCGGGCACAGTGTGTAATTATGACTGTTTGCCGAGCCTCTTTGTTTACTAATGCAGAAGGATTCACTAACTCCTCAACCAGTCCACATTTTATCTGGCTCTGCAGGCTGGGACTCGGATGTGATATACGTAGGGATGTGAACTACACGCCAATAGGTGCAGAAGAGGTGGTTCAGCTATGTTGTTCATGTGTTGAAGACAGGGAAAATTATGGTGTACCAGTCAGCACTGTGTTCTTCAGTCTGATGGCAGTCTCGCAGGGGTTTTCTTAGGTGGCTGATCTTTGCCCTGAACTACGTAAAGCATTCAGGGTGCTGTTTCATGCAGTCGGTTGGATCAGACTGGGAGCTGCCAAAAGGGTAGATCTCACTCTGTAGCTCTTGCATCAATTTTGGTGATTGTGTAGCTGTACCATGAGTTGGGATCAGTGAGGGCATTTGGTGTGGGGCAGGTCAGTTTTCCTCAACAATGTTGCCACATGATTGCTGTATCTAACACAAAGGACAAAGTGAACTGGGAAGAGAGAGTGTAATTAATTTCAGCATCCCATCACTTGGTAAAATTGAGCAGAATATGAGATAATATTCTCATACCTTGTTACTGTTGATGGCTGAGGAAGTGCCAATCTCCAGGTGATTGTCAGGAGGTAAAAGCCAGGGGCAAGTCATGGCTTAGACCTCTTCAGCTCAGTACACAAAAGCACATCTGTCAGTGCCCGCCTTCTGAGCCTGGTTTTGTGGGACTGGGAAAGGAAAAACTTACATATGAATCCCTGCAGGGTAAGGGAGTTTAGAATCAGGTTTCTGTGAAAAGTTTTAAAATTTAGAGTCCCTGTCAGTTAGATACCTACTATCCAGAAAAATCTACAGCTCTGGATTTCAAGTGACAGAAAATTTCTGATGTGCAATCTGGAATTAGGCAGCTTAATGGGGGGCATCTGTCCTCTGTGTCGCCTAATGACCTACGCAGCTTTTCACTCCACACTGAATATTTGTGGGTCACCATGTGGAAGCTCTTTCTTTGCTGCCTCTATAGACCATGCCATTGTTTCATTGTTTCACTTTCAGGTGCCCAATTTCTACACCTTTAAAGCCTAAGCTGAGGCACTGAGTATGTCCTGCTGGGTCTTCACTCAGACTTTTTTTTTTCGTTCCTTATTCTCTATGCAACTTAACTCTTCTGTTTGTTTAAATGGAGTTATTGTACTCATGCACAGATATGAAACGGTATTCTGGAATTAAGTGTCTGACATCCTCACAGTATGCTTTATTTTAGAAACCACATTAAGAATGTCCATACATAAAAAGTACTTATTAACATCAGTGCTATAGCAATAGGAGCTTGTTGTGACTAGAGCCTTGCAATTCTGCAATAGCTCTAGTCATCAAATCTTTTGTGGCTATTGTTGATTTAAAAACCATCCTGCTTTTTAATAAGTGATACAACTAAAACTTCCCTATGAAGCATTTTAATTACAAAACAGTCCATGCTCTGTAAATGTCAAAGGAATTAACTGGAGTCAGGTCATTAACCCGATGCACTGCAATTATTCTTTTACTTTCTATTATGTATCATTTCTATCTATCACTAGTTACAAGCAGATCAGGCTAAAAGGATGGTATGAAAGCTCCACACATTTCCCTTTCTGCTTGCAATCTTCTTTTGAAAGTGTTGCCTGAAGATGAAAGGATTTTCTACATTCACATAGGTGAAAGGAGAAATCTGTTACTAGTAACAATCATTATAACAACTGAGTTTACAAAATAGACCCCTTGTTTTCAGTTTTCTTTATCTTGATATTTTATTCTTACATAAAATAAATGTAATAGGTACTTGGGGCTAATAATTAAATTCTAAACAATGTGTGAAACCTCAGCACTTCCAGATGGGCTATTTTTTATAATACCAGCCAACATAAAGTTATCCATGTTTTCAAGCTCCCCCAGTGGCAAATCTTTGATCCCCTAAACTTCTTTTCTATTATTTCCTATTTATACTTGTATGTCTGTTGGATAGCATTAGTTTTTAGGCTATCTAGTCAGGGTAATGTTGCAGTTATGCTGTGTTAAGCTTGCTGTCAAGCCTTCTGATGTGTATGCTGAACACTAATTCTGCAATCAGATTTGGATACATAAGGTATTTTCACTGGGCATTGTCTAATGAACACAGTGTTCAGTTATAGTATAAATGTTACCAATAAGTATCTTACTACATGGTGCTATTGTAGCACAATTTCTCCTCTATTGGGTGAAGCAGAAGAGTATTTAAACCCACTCTCACACAAGAGCTGTGCAGCAAACTCCAGGCGGCACTGAGGGCAAACACTTTTAAATTGTTGCTCTGGATTTCTAAAGTAATTCACGTTTCGTCAGGTAAGATGAAGCGAATCAGTGGCAACTCTCATCCTTGAGGACAGTGTTGACTGTTTAAAAAGTTGCCTCTGCGTGCTGCCTCCTTTAATCTTCTGCAGCACTCACCTGCCAGTCGCATGCATAAGCTGGTACCACAGGGTGATTTCATGTTCACAATTGAGAGAATCATGTTCAAGTACTGAATCCACTGTGTTCCCCAGGGCCTAGAGAACCTCAGCAACTCTTGGCTTGCTTATGCTAGGCAAAGCTCTTGCACAAAGGGAAGTCTCTCTCCAGTTTTGCTGCTTGCCCTATGATGAGGTATGGTGACTGCAGCAGCAGCTACTGGATAGTTCTGCAGTTTGCATGTTTGCAAGTGCAGTGCAAGGAAAAGTATTTTCCTGTTGGAGGTACTTTTCCTGCCCAAACAGCCATTCTTCATGATCTTCAGGGAAAATGTGTGAGCTGGGTTGAAGCTCTTGCCCTCTAGCTTCAGCTGCATTGTGCTATTTAATAGAATTTGTCCAGTAAAATCTGCTTCCATTGTAATATTGCAAGATTTATGCTATATGTATTACACTCTGAGTTCGTTAGAAAATATGCAGTGGAGAAATCTACTTTTCCAGTTCCAATTGCAAGATTAGTTGGTGTTCTGTATACGCGTCAAAATGCTTGACGTTCTTCCAGTGTTCCTTTCCAGTGTTAGGAGTTCTGTCATAAGAAAGTTTGCATTGATACTGGTACTGATACCAATACAAATAGCAGTAGATTTCTTTGAGTGGATATTTGGATACGTTGAGGGGCAGGCTTATAATTAACAAAGACAGTAATGAATGACAACCTCAGACGGGTTCTGCACGTCTACACCAACAGCAGGGCTGCAATGAAAGCTGTTCCTGCGGGTGTATTTCAGCTGTGAAGGCTTAAGTGTGAGTTCAGTCTGCAGAATTCTCAGGGTAGAATTTTTTAAATCATAAATGCAGTTAGGTATCAGCTGATATCAAAGCTGTCATAAAAGAGTAATTTTTCAAAAGACATCGTGTTCAAAATCTTCCTTTGTGTATCATGGCCTCCTCAGTTGCCTTGCTATTGCAGTTATATATTGCAAGGTGTTATGAGCTGACACACTTTTCTGTGTCTGCACTGTGCTATGTGCAGGACCTTTTGATCTCTGCTTCACCTGATTATGAAATGTTCGGAACAAGAATTTTCTTCAGGGCAGTATACATTATAGTACGAATACCAAAACTGGAAGACTTTTTTGGTTGGGGTTGTTTTTTGTGGTGTTTGGGGTTTTTTTTTTGTGATAGCCATTTGTTACAAGGCCTAGATTTTCCCAAACATTTATTCATATTTATTTTGCAGTTTTAATCCACAAAAGCTCAGGTTTGATTTACCAACCCATGCAGTTGGTTGCCTAAGGGATAGTCTGTAGCTGAAAAGAATTCATTCTGACGAGCAAAATCACACAGCACAACAGGGGAAAACTGCGTTTCTGTATGGGGTGTTTGTATGCAGTCAGTGAATTAGAATTCTTGGCTTTAGTAGTTTACAGCTAGAAGATTAAACAACAGAGTAACTAGTAACTGTGTACAAATATAATAAAAAATAAAATCCATGAGACATAAGTTGTCTTCCAGCAGACTTGACTAATAGATAAAGAAAACCTTGGCATCCAAGGTTTTCTTCAAGTCTGTGTGGGAATTCATAGCCTATTTACAATGGTTTATTAGGAGTTTACTTTGAAAAAAAGTAGTAGGTTCTTTTTGGGTTTGGGGCTTTTTTTTTTTTAAAAAAAAAGAAAAGATATAAATAGATCTTGTTTTGAAGATCTAAAACCAGTGGATTCAAATTTACTATGATAAAATTAAACTTCTAAATTTAAAAAATGAAAGACAAATTCTTTTCTTTGTAATACATGTTTAATTCTGTCAGTGTTAATTGTTGAAAAATTGCATTCCTGAAGGTGACTATAGAAGTTGATCTAGCAGGTTTGCTAATTCATTTTAAATGATTGCAGTTTAATGTTTGTGTTTTGGCCTCTTGCTTTTGATTTGTTAGCATTTACAGCATCTCATCAAGGCATGTTTTTTCACACATTCCGTTGTCTGTGATACCAGTAAGAGTTACAAATGCATACATTTCTCACTTGTTTCTAAGAAATAAACCTATATATTTAGAACATATCGTTGTGAAAAAGGTTGTATATGATACTAGATCGTATTTAGATACGCAATCATATTTTGCATATTTTACGGTAGTCTTCATGCACATAAAATCTTAAAGTGAAAATTACAAATGCATTTTCAGAGGACAAGATGAAACTGTATTCAAAATGTTGCAGCTAAGAAAAGCAGGGGCCTAAGGGTGGAGTGGGCTGTGTCATTTGGCAGTTGAATAGATTATAAAAACTCCTGTCTCTGAAGAAATTGAATCTTTCCATAAACTATTATTTACGTTGTTTTGGAGAATAATGTAGTGATAACATTTCCTTTGCTGCCTTTGCCGCCTTTGCCGATTGTTTCAAAAGGAAAACCAAATTTCCTTTTAATCACTGTTATAGAGGTTTCCCATCATCAAATCAATTTTAGGACTCTAGGGGACACAGCTGTTTCACCACTTCAAAGAAAGTTGTGAAATTGCCCCCTTTCATTTTTTTTTACTTAAACCAGTGCAAGTTTATATTGCTTATGTCACATTAGCTTTCAATGTTATCACATTGTTTCTGTAATTCCTTAACTGAGCTCCGCTAAGTTAATTTAAGAGTATCCATACATAAAATAGCTGTGGGGCGCAGACAGATGGCTATTTGGAAACAGCTGTACTAGTTTGAGACGTTACTGTCCAGAGGTTTCATTATCAGTCTCAGCTGTGATGCCATAATTAATTTTTGTTAGTGCTCCAGCTGCTCTTATTTCATCTATTATTATTCTGCTGTTTATTAATGCCATTAAATTCTATTTCATTGTAAAGCCAGCAAGGTTAGTTAAAAGCGCTTTTACCAGTGATTCAATCTAACTCAGCTGACTTTGCTCTGAAGTGGATTGTGAGCACTCATATAAAAATGAGTTGCATAACACAACTACTTCTTAACCTTGTCTTACTACACATTCAGTTTAACTGCATTAATTAATTCTGTTAATTCAATTAATCCCCTTTAATTAAACCACCAAGCTCTTCACATGAAGCAGACAAAGCATTTATTGTTACTAAAAACTCAGATGTCACAAATAAAGCATTAAGATTCAGGATCAAAAGAAGAAGAAAAACATTTTTAAATAGATACGGCAATTTATTATGAAGTTAATTACATTAAGAATAACAATGAAGTATCTCTTAAATTTGTATGACTCTAACCTTGTTTATTAGATGCTGTAAACAGTGTTGAATCTAACTGTAGGGGATGAATGGTGAGCTGCCAAATAGCTTTTAGAAAATGCTGACTCGAGCAGTAATGTGATTCTATTGACACTACTAGAAAGATCAGCATACCTTCTGTGGAAATACCAGCCAAAGACTCGGTTAGTGTGAGCTAACTGTCAGATTCTGCTTTGTTGTGGCTTTCAGCACAATGCTATGTGTACCTTTATTTCACGGGTGTGTTTTAGGCAAAGACATACCATTTTATGAAAGCGTGTTCGTATAATCTTCACCAGTGTGATTCTTAAAATGGATATTAAGAGGAAGTTAGAAATGTAAACTGATGGTAATTAACAAATCCAAAGGCATTCTTAATTTATTTTCTGTTTTCAGAAAGTGTGTTAAAACACATTGATTATTATTGAAACTAATGAAGTTTTTGTTTTCATTAAAACATAACCAGAACAAAAGACTTCTCGAGTTTTTCTTAAGTAGGGACCAAAAGTCTGATTTTTAAGGAGCAGCTGAGGTGTTCCAGCAACTTCCTCATTAACAAGGCAGTCCTGTGCTTCCTTGGCCACGGCTCTTGCCATCCTTTCCTTTCCTTGGCACTAGCAATTATGGCTTCATGGTTGGTCCAGCTGGCTGATCTGACAAAGAACCGCTCTTCAGTTCTGTTCGGCTGCCCCTTGGGTTAGTTTTCTGCTGGATCAGCCTGATAAACTGACTTGCCTGGTAATGACACAGTCCTTACTTTTAACATAAGGGAAATGGTCCATCAGTAATAGAGGGAAGGAAAACGGCCCATTTGTGATGGCTGCTCACTTTCAGATCAGCTCATCTGTCCTGTGCCTGCTGTGTCATGTGAAATCATACCCTACGTGGCATGACTGCTTGGTTTGGTAGGCCAAGGTATAATGCAGCCTCATATAAACCACTGATTATCCACCTGTTTCACTGCATGTTTAAAGTATATCTTTTTTTTTCTTCTTTGTTTGTAATTCTTTATTGTTCTTTCACTGTATCTTTTATACTATTTATTACTAGTTTTGAAAAGTGTTCTACTTTTCAAAGAAAAGTTTTCTACATGAAAATTTGCATGAAAATTGCTTTATAAATTAATAGCATCTTGCAGGACTGCTGGCCTCTTTTAATGCATATGCCTGCTACGTTTCTTTTTGAGCGCAAAGAAAAAGGTGTATTTCTCTCAGCCTTTACTGAAAATGATAAAGCAATGGCATTCTTACCTGACATTTAATTTGCTATACTGCTCCACTGCTGTAATGTTACATTCCACAAAATGGGCTGTATTTGGGGTGTGATAGTCCTTACTCTTAGCAGTTTCTACCTTCAGACTGAAAATGTAGCATAGCACTCATGGCTCAGTTTAGTGGCTCTCGGCTTTAGCCTTGTAGAAGAGAATTATCTCCAATATAGCAGAGCTGGTGGGATAAATTTGTTGCAGAATATTTTACAGAATTTTTTAAAAATATTACCTTCTACAGAAAACACAGCTAATAAGAAAGCAGCCTCCAGAGGATATGAGTGAATAGCAGGTGGAAGATGATGTCCCTTCTAGTTTTATTATTCAAATTTGCTGAAATTAATGTAAATGTGTTCAAATAAGTGGTTTAATAACCTGGGTGTTATTTGAGATCATGTTTGGCAGGATGTGACACAGTGGCATGCACGTAGCAAGACCTGCCTTTGGTTTCATGAGACTGATGTACTACCATGAGTGTCTGTTTAGGAGAACTTCTTTTCCCAGCGTGCATTTATCTAGGCCTGTCCCTATCGATTTTGTCAATATCTGTAGCCTAAATCATCCATTTGAAATGGGACATAATTTGCTGCATCGTTTTGGTTTCTAGCTGGTATCCCATATAGCTCCAGTCGTATTTTTGCTTTAATGTTTCCAAGAAGAAATAGGCCTTGGCTTTTTGGTTAACAGCCTGGTTAATTTGATTTGTGCCTCCATGCAGTGGAGAAATCCTATCTAGTCATGATTCTGAGCAGTGTGTTACGCAGATGCAGTACTGATGAGACATCACTGGAAATGAAAAAGAACCTGTCCTACAATTAAAGGAATTTGAAAATACTTGATTTTTTAAATGAAAATACCTAGATCTTCATTCATTACTTATGTAAATAATACTGACACTGTTACAATGGTTATTTCTCTGCTGGTGTGCTTTTGGAAAGACCATTGGTTCTGTATACACTTGTCTAGTACTTTCAGCTATTTTATTTCCTAAGGGCTTTCTTTTTTTCTTTTTACCTGCATAAAATCTATAAAATTTTATTTTAAAAAAGCATTGTTCTTAAGGAAAGTAGTAAAAGAAATAAATATTCCTGGTTTAATGGCAAAAAACAATTGCGGCCCTATTAGCTAGCAGTTCTTACAGATCAACTGTAGCCTTGGCTTTGCAAGGTACTTCTGTAACAGTGAATATACACCGTGTGTGAATAATCTAGTTAAACCAAACTGAGACAGAAAGTAATCTTCACAGCAGGTAGAGGGGTTGATTTCCAGATACAGGAGGGAATATTTCTATGCATTCCATTCCATTTTCAAGCTGTTTTTCTCCTTTGGCAATAGAAGTTATTACTCACCTATACTAAGAGCTTTTAAAAAATACTTCTTTCACAGAAAGAATTTTTTCCCTTGGGAAGATGCAACCAGCAATGTGCTGAAGAACTCAGAATGTAGGTGTTCTGTCACTGGAAAAATGCTTGAATATATGAATGAGATTGCAGATGAAGAGTAGAACAGGCTGCATATTTTAGCATTGCTGGAGTAGGAACAGATGCAAATTGTCAAGAAGCAAGGAAATGCAGTCACTCACTCCTTATAAAGCTGTGATGTGTCTCTACCTGAATTATGAGGAAAGATTCAAAAGCGAAATATGCTTACTAAGTTGAACTGGGGAAGTCTAATCTGCGTACTTTTGAAGGATGGCTGTATGTAATTGTATGAAAGTAAATAATCATATCACATCAAAGCAGAATGAATTGAAGAAGGGAAAAAATGTTAAATTCAGTACCCAGGAAAAAATAGCTACACTATGAAACTTCTTGGAATTTATTCCATAAACAAATAAACATGAGTATAGTCATGTGCTGTAATGGATCCTTATTAATAGTTCCATAAATGAAGTTACAATTGCATACGTGTCTGCAGGACTGAGTACCAAGGAAAATATTGAGAAGGGGAGATATATATATATATGGAATGACTTACACTAGGCTTTAAAAAATATTTAAAAAGTACTGTAGGTAATAATGCTGGATTAGGAAAAGATATAGTCTGAATAGTTAATGGATTTCTTAAAGACTGCACCTCTGTGGTTTATTTAGAAAAAATAGGCTTGGTAAATTTTAAGGAATTCATCAGTTTTATGTGAGAGGTTTCTTGCCTTTTCCCCCTCTCCAACTTTCACCAAGGGTGACTGAAATGTAGTCATGTTTTAAGAAGATTTTAAACAAAATTATTTGGTTTTAATTCCATCTGCTGTCTTTTACTGTAGCTATAATTCTTTAATTAATCTCATTATGAAGCTCTTGTAAGTGATGACCTCCCCATATTCCATGGTTTTACACTTTGAATATATGCTATATAATACATATATTAACACATATATGTTAAGATCTCAAATGTTTAATGTATTTTCTCAAATTATGTTGCTTCAAACTGAGCTATATAAAGAAGTTAAAAGTGGAAGGCTACTTGCTGTTGGTGGGACGCTGCGATTAAAAGAATTTGATTCTGCTTTTTTTTTTTTCTTTAAACGTTACAGTATTTACAGGTATTTTGTTGTTTCTTTCTGAAAAGTGCTACAGTCCAAATAGTTTAAAATGAGTTTGTATATGTGATTGCTTTTGATTTAAAAGGACATATATAAGGTTTCGGTTACACAAAAGACCTTAAAACATCGTCTTTTTTTCCTTTTTTTTAAACTAAAATCCAAGAACAAAGCGGTGCCGATAGCTGAGTATGTGGTGGTTTTCATCAAGCCTAATTCAAGATGCTTGAGATGTTTCTGAAAGTTTAATCTTGGCACTAACAGCTGAGAATGTAGTGATAAAAGTCATAAGACTCATGATGCAGATTCCACTTTATTGGTCCACACCCCAGAGTCAGATGTCTTTGAAAAGTTATAAAGATTACAGTAACATTTAATTTCTGAAACCACGTTGGGAATGTTTGGGAAAAAAAAGAAAGATGATAATTTAGATAAGCTACAAAATACGTGATCTTCTGAACTGTGCTTAGACAGGCACAGCAGTGTATCTGCTAGTGCAAGTCTGGACTAATCCTCCAGTACCAAAGCTGTATTTTTACCCATCACTCTGCAGTTTTTAATAATGATTTGTAATGGAAAAAAGACAACTGCAATCTGTTGATTTTTCTGTGATTATATAATTTGTTTGTTTGTTTTAAAGGAGATGAAAAATTCTTCATGGGTTTTCCAATCTTTATTTTTCTTCTTTTAACCTTCTATAAGATAATAGTGAAAAAAATGGAGCATTTTTATTGAAAATTCTTGTTGGTGTTTTTTGTTAGTTGGTGTTTTTTAGTTAGCAAACCCAAAATTTCTATAACTGAGAAGCATTAAAAGCCTGGAGAAAAGGCTGCCACCATTTAAAAAGTAAAACCTCCAAACAGTCCTGCAGAAAACCTAGACTGAAGACATTCCTAGTTAAAAAAAAAAGGGGGTGGGGGGTGGGGTGAAGGCAGGGATAGAAAGACCATGAATTGTTAGTCTTAAAATATGATTCAGAGATTAGCAAAGTGGGTGACAGATTGCAGAACATTGCTACTTGCCCCAGACTTCCCTTTAAACCCTTTAAACTGGTATTAGTCATTTGGATATCTTTTTTTAATGTAACTGTCTATTCTATCTCTTTTTTTCTTTTTTCTTCTTTTAACCTGATCATTTGTTTTAGTATGCGTAAGAGTTTAAATTTGGTGATTTGACAGAACGTATCCTATTTTGCAAGTAGGAAACATTTCAGAAGTAAGAGGGGCTAATGGGTGTAAATAACAGTTTTCATGAAGCTGCCCAGTTTGTATCTTCCAGTATTTTTTTTCTGTTTTTGTACCTTGAATTGTAAAAATGCCATCCAGATATATCCAAATGAATTCTTAAACTTTCTATCAAAATATTAGGAAAGCATGGTGGATTGCACAGACACATTCTGCTAGAGATCTTTCAGCCTTTTTCTATCTCCATTACTGGATGTTGGTGTTTGGGAGTCTCCTGTATATCAGCTCTTGCTTCCCTAATCTGATCCTAAGTGAAGTTAAAAAAGCCCTGAAATCGTTTGTTCTCTGAAGTCACAGAGGCAAGATTAAGCATTTAACAAACTTTGTTCTGATTTGGAGGATTAGGTTTGTCCTGTTACTTTTATATATCCATTTTGCAGAAGCTTCTTCTGATGAGTGATCCTCTGACAGTTTCAGATTCACAAGTAGCAGGAATGTCTGGGCATAATTTCCATTTATTTGTTTAATGTACCTTTTTTCAATACATCATTCTCCTATCACTAGTGACTGCAGATTTCCTGAAGTGAAAGGTTTCAGTAATAATTGTGTACATGCTGACTTTCAATAGTAAGAAGCTAAAATTATACACACTTTATAAAGAACTGTCTCTTTGAGTCAGGTCTTATTTCAGCAAGATTGCTGGTGGCTCCAGTTTCATGTTCAGGCTTCTTTGGCATTTCACTGGGAGGCTAGGGTGAAACTCCTTTCTCTATATATATATTTTACTCTAAGCTCCTGCTAATAAGTTATTCCAATAGATTTTCTTTAATGGATTTTCATCTTCTTACAGTCTGAGTCTATGGTATTTTTGATTACTATTTTCAACTGTTTAAATTACTAAATGTAATTCTCATAGTTCTTATGTTTTAAACAAAATAAAGAGTGTAGGTATATAAACCTTTCATAAGCTACTGTCACAAACCAATTTTATTATACAGTAGTGTATAAAGTAGGTCATAGTTTGTTCGCTGTTATGCCGAAACAACCAAGTCTCAAACCAGAATGTCAGTCCTGTGCATTAAGATAAGGGAAAATTGTGTCTGTTACACAAAATAGATGGTAAATACGTTTGAACACTAATGCATCCATAAATAGGACAAAGGCTGGTCCTCAGATGTCTAATAGGAGTTTTGCAGATTTTTCGAGTATTCTACCCCCAGGGGCTAACTGAAACAGTAAATCCAAATACATCCAAAGCCAGTGCTGCCTTTCACCACCACCCTGCCTCAACAGTGCAACACGTGCATGATAACTGTGTCAAACGAGCTGCGTTTCCAAGGAACGTGGCAGGCAAACTAGTAGAGAACTTTATTGTAGTAGGAGTAGCAAGTCGAAAATAAGTTAACAGTTGTGCTAACCTCTTCAGAGCAACCCCCACCTCACATCCAAGTAAATCAATCACAGTCTCCACTAGTGCTTATTATTGTAGTGATGGTTGTAGCGTCCTATGATTTAGAATATGCATGCAACTAAAGCATACTTTAATCGGGTTCACTCTATTAAAAAATAAGAGTAATGAGACTGAAACATAGTGCTAACAAACTCAACTGTCCTGACAGTAGTGAGCTATATAAACTGTAATACTGGATATAAGTGAGATGTGAGATATTTTTTTTTAACTTACACTGTCATAGCACTTAAGGGCCTCAGTTGCTCTATGTCTTAGGACTTAAAACAGGAGCAGGTGTTTTAAAACTACATGAAATACTGTGACTGTGCTGCCAGTGATGGCGGTTGTGTTAGTTCTGTTTAAATCTTACGTTGCACTTCCTTAAATTAGTGATTATGCATTCTCTGTAGTTAATTTTCACACATTCTGTTACAAAAACATCTTGGGAGTTAACATGTTTGTAATTTTTGTGGGAGCTGAATCCAGCCTCCTGTGAGAATGGTTTTCTTGGCACTGCCCTGAGACTGGCAGCAGTGCACAGTTGCAATCACCACTGCATAACTGGCATCCTCAGACAGTTCGTTCTGCCCAGTTATGTTCATACACCTTTCCCCAGAGTGCAGGAAATCTCTGTAGAGAAAAAGAGATGATCTCCATTGCAGCAGAATCCCAGTTCTCCAGTGGTACCAATCTGCCAGTGTAACAGCACACAGTGACTAGGGACACAGAGGGATAAAATGGGAACTGTGCTGTTAAGGTTCAACTTCAGGTTTTTTTTCAATGCAACTGAAAATAGAAATGGGTCTTTCTCTTGCTCTGTTGAATGAATGATATGATTCCTAAGGCTGAAGTGGTTAAAATTCAGCGTATGAAGGACATAGTTGTAAGATGGTTGTTCATATTGACATTTACACTATTCATTGCTTTTAGATATGTGTGGTCTGAAAGAAAGGTGCTGGCTTATCAGTTCAAAACTTCATGGGAGGTATGCTAATATACAAACTAAACATCTTCCTTAGATGTTTCAAAATATTTCCAGCAAGTTTAGTTTGAGGTGTCAAAGCCTGGAAAATACATTTTTCCAATGGAAATTTCTAGTGAAAAGACTCAGCCAGGCAGCTCCTTTCTCCATCTTTTCAGCTTATCTGAATCCTGAGGACATCTTACTTTTCTGTCTGCATAGGAAGCAAGTATATGTCGAAAACTATTTAAATAACTGCCTGAAATGCAGAATCATGCTGACAACCTGTGCTTCTTGGTTAGTGTGATTTGATTTGGAATTGTTATGCTTAAGTAACACAGGTTATGATAAGACACGGACGCTACTGACTAAAAGCACTGCCAGCAGCTACCTAAAACCCCTGCTCATTTTAACGTGAAACTGTGTGAGAGCCCTGGGGTTTTTGGCCTTATTGAATTTTTTATGAAATATTTGCAAAGGCCAGCCTCATCACATCAAGGAATATTAAATAAAATTTGACACAATAGTTAGTGTTTTGTATATGGGACATTCATAATCACGAGATACTTAATCCACTTTGATTTTTTTTCTCCTTACCAGCTGTACAAACAAAAGCCTTAAAATCCAGAAGTGTCTTGTGCCAGCAAGGCACTGGGCACATATTGCCTTGATGGTTGTAGAACACAGGGCATATCCTGCCACTGTGGTCATATTTTGAGTTTCTAAGGTATTTTCTGTGTTCCTCATCATCATATGTCACTTTTCCTGTGTGTTTTCTATGAGCTGAGATCTTCCAGGTTGGTAATGCATTGAGCACTTGAAATTAGCACATGGGCCTGTTGCAGCCCAGTGTTCTGGGTACTTACGACTAGGATTTTGTTTGGTGGTTTTCAGTTACATGCTTTGTAAGTGTAACTAAGCTCTCCTCAAACTGTATGTACAAAAGGGGATTTTTTGGGCTTATTTGGCCGCCTTTGCCTCTAGCATAACTTTTATATATAAATGTCCCAACAAACTTGCTTGGTGTTCATGGTGTACAGTACAGATGCATCTTCTGAAGTGCAGGGAGTAGAAAAACATATAAGTTAAAAGACAGTTTGTAAAATATTCAAATATTAAGAACAGCGTATGGCAGCTGAAATCACAGAATTAGACTGAGGAACCTGACTGTTGTATCAGCAGAAGAAAAACATCAGGTTAATCTGTATTACAGCGCTCTGAAAGAATACGGAGCTTTGAAAACAGCTTTCACAAGGGGGTGGGACGTTTCACTTTTATGTAGAGCTTTTGTTCATTTAGAATTGTTTACTCCAGCAAGCAACCCTGTGCTCTTTGTTTGACTGATTTTTCCCATTTGGCAGACCCTTTGCAATCACATGGATAACATTCTTCTTTCCACTGAGACATAGAAAAACTATTCTTTATTGACCTTGCTTGTTGTCCTAAATGACAAAAATATATTTATATACTAGGTGAACTGTATGACTTCATCACTGGCTTTCGATTGAAAATTCTTCAAAGCAAAAACCTCAAAGAGCTGCTTTCATTATTATTTTTTTTTGAGCAATCCAGTAACTTCTTACTAGCAAACAACTCTGCCCTCAGCTATCCATGAACAACTCCCACAGATGGCACTGAGAACTGTGTACAAGTATCTGAGTACTGAAGCTGTGTCAGAACAAAAAAATACCATAGAAGAAACAGGTCTTTTGGGTTGGGTGAGGGATTTTTATTTATTTATTGAACAACAGCGTATTTGCTGTGGAAATAAGGATGTTTACTTTTTTGTTTCTGTGGATGTTTTGGGAAGTATTTAATGTTTTCTTTTATATGGTTGCAGTGGGAAGCAAATCAGAAGGCTCAGAAGTACACACACAAAATCATTCAACATCTCCATTTTAGTTTTCTCACCAGTATCACAAAACACAGAGCTCATGGGCTAAATTTTGTGGCACTGATATAGAAACACTCTTAGCATTAGTTTTACATGTGAGGTGGTGTACATCAAAGGGAGATTATGTAAGGACCCAGCATGCTAAGACAAAAATCAGTCCTAGTGTAAGCAAGCACAATTCTGTTAAAACAGATGGAATTGTGCACATTTAGTCAAAAATAGTGAGTCTGTGTTTATCTTGTGTTCCTGAGTTGCAAGCTTTTCTGACAGGGACAAAGCTCTGGATGAAATAAATGGGGTTGCACCCACATGTAGGCAAAGATAAAAACTAAGGCAAAAATCTTCATTTAGTATAAACTGGAGTAGCTTCACTGACTTCTGCAGAGCTGTGACAATTTATACTGAAACAGAACAAGGTCTTAAAAAGATTACTCAGGATGAGTTTGGTACAATGCTCTGGGTGATGCTCTGTTTGCATTTAGAAAGGAATGTACTCTGAATAATTAGAAAAGATAAGGTGGACACCCAAAGGAGATAAGGAGACCATCAAGTCAGGAAATCGTTGAACAAAGAAGATCAAAAGGTCTAGTCCACCTAGATCCCACCTATTGTGAATGGAATGATTAGGTGTTAAAATCAAATGAGTATGTATGTAAAGATGGTGTCTAATCTCTCACAAAAACTGTATAGAATACCTAACTTTTCACAGAAAACTTCGGAGCTAATTTGTCCGGTGCGAATCGGCTAGCTCCCCAACGCTGCACAAAATAAATACCTTTGCTGCTTAAAGACAAAATTTGTCTCTGAGCAGTTACTCTGTGCCGTTTTGGCATCAATACAAATACAGGCTCTGTTCATAACAGCCAGAAATGCTGTGCCTCTGCAATTCCAACCGAAGGCAGTAAGAGTTAGGGTTGTGCTGCATTTCTGCAGAGAAGAAAAAAAAAGTCAAAGGCCCTTTTGTTATCACTTAGCACATGTGCTGAGAAAGTGTAAAATTAAGATCACACAGGATTGCTCAAAGTGCTATCACTGTATGTGTACTTACTTACTTAAATTGCAAGCAGAATAAAAATCAGATTGGGCCCCCTGCTAAGGAGCCCTCATCTTTTTAACTCTGGCTCAAGCATAGTCTTATTTAGGCCTTTATAATTTCATAATTAGAGAAGATATTTGCAGTTCTACTACCAATTCCATGCAAGTCAAACAAAGGCCTAGTTGTTTCGAATGAAAGCCTGATAAAACACAGATACCTTCTAGCTCTTGCTGTGGTTCAACATGGATTTCTTCCATCACTTCCATAGCGCCTTTGTCTTCACTGTTACACCACTACCCACCCCTTGTGGTTTTCAGTCCTGGCTGATGATGCTGGTTGTTGCACCCAGTCAGGAAAATCAAACCAGCTGAAGAAAAATCTCTCAACCTGCATTCTTCAGCCCCAGCTGTATGATCTTATCCCCTGCCCCCCTTGTCATAAGCACTAGCAATTGAGCCAGTACAGGAAACTGCTGAGCCAACTGGGGGAAAAAAAAAATACTTGTAGTGTTAGGAGTTTGGTGGCTAAGCTCCTTGACTGGTTCACGGTGGGTTTGATAGGTGTCAGAGCTAAGGGTGAATTTGGGAATGTGGCCGAAGGTGAAAGAGTGTGCCCCATGACTCTAGGAGCTGGTTTCCTTTAGTTTAACTTAGCTTATATTGCAAAATTGCCACAATATCACCACAGGACAATGGTGTCTGTAGCATGCCATTAGTTTACTGTAAAGGAAAAATTTTAAGTGGATTTTAACAGCAAGTTAACACAAACATTGTAAGTAAATAGTAAAGCCTTTATTCTCGTTAAGAACAGCATTTTGAAAATAAAACATTTGCCCATGCTTTACAACCTTTGTAGTTTTGTATACTTATGTACAGTCATCAGGGTACACATTGATTGTCTTGAAAATCCTTTAAAGATGTACTTAATAAGATACCAGTATGCAACAATCAGCGGAAAAAAGGTTACGTTATAAAACACACATTAATACATTTAATAAATATATATTATCTATCAAAAATGAGCTTTAGCTCTCATCAATTAATAAAAAGCACCTGCTTTGTAATCCTGTAAGTTGGCAGAATAGTCTAATTGTTTTATTATAAAAGCTACAATGTTCCCTTTTGCATGGCCTTTGGTTAGACCCAAGGCATCAAGCTCAAACAAAGCCAACCAAGATGCCTGTGTTTAGACTAAAACCAGAAACATCTAGTTCTACAGTATTTCATGTACCTTGTTTATAGAAACAACTGTATGTATTGAGAGTGTTCTTCTGAAGATGCTACATATTTTCTGGCAAGTGTCAAATGCCCTCAACTCATCTGAAAGCAGGACAGGATCTGTAAAGTATGGCTTTGAACTTTTTTCCAGCCATCGATTAAAAGACAGTTATTATAAATCTTATTTCGGTAATTTTTTTTTCAGGTGCTTTACAATTTCATTTTTATGCATGGAAACACCATGAGCACATAACCATCAAGGGACAACATAGTAGCTTTTATAGTATAAAAGCTAATTGTAATTAACTGAACTGCGAAAGGCTTGTGCTTGCTTACTTACGTTGTTCACAGATGCTCTACATTCTAGATAACTTTCATAAAAGGCAAAAGTAAATACTGTAACAAAAATATAAGTTAACATAAAGGTGCCTTTCTTCAATTACAGTTTTATTTGGGGCATGTAACATCACAGACTAGTGACTTTAAAAGAAAAAGTTGCTTATTACTAATTGTATAAAGTTGTAAAATAAAGACCCTCCTAATCTATTGCCACACCTTCACCACCACAAATTAAACCCAATCCTGCTAATCTTTAATTTTATAAATAGTCCACATGACTAACCCAGTGAGACTAGTCATGTGAGTAGCAGTTTGTAGGATCTGGCCATATCTTTGTATAAGGCCTCAAATTCCAAAAAACTTCATCAGAAGCAGGATTGGGAACTCTATCAATTCAGTCACATCTAGAAAAAGAAAAAACCCGTTTCTTAGGATAACTATATCTTATACAGATTTTGTCCAAGGTCTGTAGAATGTGTATTATAATTCATAAATCTTGGTTGTAGCATGATAAACTTTTTAAAAGAAAGCTGTCCTACCATTTATGCCATGGTCATCTTATATGTTTTTACAATAGAGTTTCATTAGTTTTTTTAAAAATTTGTTTTTTAAAAGCAAAATTCTGCAGGCAAGTGATGGTAATAGGTTTTTTATTGTTCCAAACGATGCATCTTCTGGGTAACTATCATTATCTTAAATACTATTTTAATTGATCAAAGCTTTGCTTAAAACAAGCAAACTGTATTTCTAAGTTGCTGGATAGCATGCAATATCCACCCCTACCCTACTTGGTTACTAAGGCCATCTAGTTAGTTACAAAATAAAATAAGTAATCTCTAAAACAAGCACATGCTTCCTTTGCCTCGAGGAGGGAAGGGCAGGGGGGACTTAACATACTCCTTTTCTCATGCAGGACAAAAACATTGCTTCTGGAAGAGAAGGGCTTTGAAATAAAACCCCATAAGATGATCATGGCAAGAATGGCAATATATATTTTTCCCATATATATATACACATATATATCTCTGTGCAACACTTAGGGACTGGTCTTGCAGCCTCTGTACCTGTATGTAGACCTACTGGTGTCGATGGGACTACTCGTGGGAGTGCAAGTCTGCAGGACTAGGTTCCTAATTCAGTAAAAATGGAGGTACATGAAGAATCAGGAAGACTCTTGAAAAATAAAAAGCTTGTCTTTCTTTTGCAGTATATAGCAAGTAACTTCTTTCTGTGAAGCTACCAAGCTATTCATTTATTAGTACATTATAATTTTTAGTTTGAAAATATATATTTTTATTACAGCATATGCAAAGTTTAATTGTTATATGTTTCCTATGCCCTCAAGTAAAAACAATTAGCTTTTAGTATCGAGGAAAGCTTAAGGTTAACATTGGCCAAACAGTGAGGATACAATGATGTTTTCAATGGCCGATATGTATTAAATGTTAAATAAAGGAATGATTGCTTAAACATAATGAAAAACCATGGCACAAAC
The DNA here is from genome assembly GCF_017639655.2 of Falco naumanni. NCBI lineage: Eukaryota > Metazoa > Chordata > Aves > Falconiformes > Falconidae > Falco > Falco naumanni. Next base: position 79,241,683 of record NC_054057.1, read on the forward strand.
AATGGGCAATGGGAACCTTTTAAATAACTGGGAGAAAACAAAGATAAAAAGCTTTGAGAAAGTCTGTCTTCTATCAACTCAAAAAAGGGGAGGGGAGCGGAGGAGTAGGGAAGAAACCACCTTAAACAAACAGAAACAACAACAAACCACCTCCAGCACGGAGATTCTACTCGCTAGGCACTAAAATGCACAACCACATCGAAATGCACAAACAACTGCAGTCAAGGGGACGACTCCTATGGACAGGGATTGGAAAGGGAGGTCTTGACCCTACTGCTGCTGAGTTTCTCCTGCGAGGTGGTCAGCACTTCTCGGTCGCCACCGCTCTCCTGCTTGGCAAGAGCAGCCCAATGGAGCAGGCTGGCTGGGGCAGCGCTGTGGGTTGCCTTTAATCCACCATCACAACCAACGCCTTCTGGCAAACCAGTCACCTTCTCTCCCCTGCTACATCTTTGCAAAAGTATATCCCTCCAGAGTATCACTTCATGGCTTTGGCTGTAGGAGACGTGAGAGCGCACGGCTTTTGCTTGCACCCGGGGTCAAGGCTGGAATAACGGGAATTGATCTCGCGTGGCCCAGGAGAGCTGCCTCTCCGTAGACCTACGCTTTTTCTCTCTGCCTCAAGAAGCTCCATAACTTGCATGAAACCTGCACGGACCTTTTATCCCTCCAGAACTGCATTTCCTACACCAGCTTTTTAAAGAGAAGAGTATCAGCCTACAGTGTAATGGTAATTTAGTTGCCACGGAGCGACAATGCTTGACTACACATGATGCTACGTGACTGTACAGTACAGTTAGATAATGAAGCAAACAACGTACTGCTCATGACAGTTGAAATGAAGGGAAAAGGAGCAAAATGGAAAGAAATTCTGCATGTTTTCACACTGTAGTGGCAATCTCTTGTGGCAACGTGAATTAGGTTTAAGTGAGAGGAGGGTATTTTGCAAGCAACTGGCAACCAACAAAAACAGGCTTGCCTCGCACACTAGTTACAGACAAGAGGATATCTTACGTTTCAGAGTACAATATCCCCCTCTTCCAATTTAAGGTATGCCTACTTCTATTTTTAAGTCAGATTCAGCTTCAGGTTTACAACTTTGTTTTTGCAATTATCAGTTCGATGGTGTTCACATTTAGGCAAAATCCTCTGTAGGATTTCGAAAGCTCCTGGATGTTTTGTTGCTTTGTTCTGGTACTGTTATGGATTCCTCCCTCAAAGACACACTGCCAGGGTACAACATCTGCAACAAGGATTCTTATTCTCTACAGCCTACAGCCTTTCACCAGAGGTGTCGTCCAGTGTAACTTGGCGGAGCAGTTGGTATCTGGAAATAAGGATAATAAACCCGTAACTGAGAGATCTAGTCTGTTCAAAAATCAGTGTTATCATGCTACATGTACATGACAGCTTTCCAGACAGTAGTTCCAGAGCAAAGTGATACAAAGACACTCATCTTCCACCCATACAGTACATTTACCTCTCTGTAAAAACGATGACTGTATATACACATTAATCTGATTTTACTATCTGATGTTCTCCATTCAGCTTTCTATCTACCTCAAAACAAAGCAAAACAACAACAACAACAAAAAAAACCAAAGCAAATTCTCTTGCTTCTTCATCCTTAAACTGCCTTTTCCCTGAGCTGCATATTCTGGTATCAGAAAACATGGGCATAGATGAATCCAAGCATCAGGCACAGATGAACCTAAACATCAGAAGGATGCTATTCATTACTGACAGCAAAGCACCAGCCTTTTCATTTTATTCAAGTTGATTATGTTTCCCTCTGTCTTACCCACACAGGAGAATCCTTGTTATCTAGTCCCTCTTGTTCACTAAAATCAACCAAAACTTTACTTATTCAAAAACAAAAGACCTGCAATCAATTCACGTTATTTGGTTTTAAATGTAGAGGTTGAGTTATGGAATCAGCTCATGATTCAAAATAAAGAAAACCCAACTCACATGAGTATAAACTGGCTAATGGGTAGATTTTTAAGAAGCATGTCGGTATGCATGAAAAACATGGGTATGAAAATTACTCTTTTTCAACAGTATGCCTGCTATATGAAATGTCTTCAAATGTAAATTACACATCACGTGAAAAACATTTAGAAAGTCTGTTTGGCATCAGATCACTAAGCCATTCTTACAACAACCAGGCTGCAGAAAAACAGGTCTATCAAAGAATGACATGCCAAACTATTGTCTAAGAAAGAAAAATCAGCGCTATTAACATTAAAATATTCTGTATTCCTCTTTTATGAATCTCTTTCCCAGAGACACACACATCTGTAACTTACAAAGAATCACATACATTTCACAGGAAAACGGAAGGTGTGTGAGAGACTACAACTGTCTGCAACAATGATTCTTAATTATAGTAACGCACTGGCCTGTAAACATTTGTGTGACTCACATCATCTTGAAAAAAGATCAGGTTAGAAATTGTGCCACTTCATAGTTAATTTGAAAAGGCCGCTGACTACGTAGTTTTACCAAAGAAGTTGGTTCACTCCAGCTACACTGCAAAATGTGAATGGCCAAGTAAAGAAACACAAAATACTTCATAATTACGTATTTTCTAGAGGACAGTGAAGTATTACATGCATACTTGCTGCTCAAATTTTCATTTATAGCTTCCCCCCTGCTGTGAATAACCTAAAAGCAGGTTTTTCACTTAGTAGTGGTTGTATGTATCAGTGTATATGGAAGATTTCTTAAATTGTCACATTTTGATACTTACAGTCCCACCATTTAGCACAACTGCCATCTCAGTTGGCTGATAAACATTGCTTCTAAAAGGAGCACTAGGTCGGCTTCCCAAACTGCCATTTCGAAATCCTGCTGTTCTTAGCGCTGTGTTTAGAAAAGAGAGAGAGTTTTTAGGAACACAATTAATGCTGTGCATCTCCTTTGAGAGCATAAAAGTATCTTGTTTCCAGTTTAGTTATTGTGAGCTTTGCCACTGATTTTAACTTCCATGCTGCTGTACCAGTTTTCACGTTGCTTTTGTACAGCAGTTTTTCTTACATAGTTGGGGATGGATGTCAAAAAAATCAGTTTTACATAAAATTAACAGTGCTGTGGAATGGGAAAAAAAAATACTGGAATCAAATTTTTGAAGTTTGCTTAGTCTCATTTCAATACGAGCAAAATGTGTTCAGTCACCGAACCTTTGATGTATCTTGCACAAAGTATTTTGCAAAGTGCTTACTGTATTGTTCTGGATACTGTGGGGTTAAGTAAAATGATACTACATTTTGCTTTCTATCAAATTCAGAGGACAGGGATCCAAAACATTGCTCGAGCCAGTAAGCATGCTCACAACCCCCCTGAGCATTACTTCAGCGTGACTAGCATATAAGGATTTTCCAGATGTTTCAGATTATATTTACTCTGAGAAACTAGAAATATGAAGTAAATACTGCTTTTGAATAGCTTAAACATGGCAAAGGACTGAAGCAAGAGAGAAGATACTGATTATCCTTCTGAATGCTTATACCAGAAATACATCAGCCTCTCCATTAATTTTAGCACAGGTTTGGATTCAAGATGTATATTCTGACTGAGAGATATGCACAGTTAGGGATATGCTTCTTTCTCTCTAAACTAGTCTGGACACATACAAACTCCCTTTTTACTTTGGGGGTAAATAATGGCTTCACTGAATTCAGATGCAGCCAGGGAACAGAGCTCATTTATCCATGCGACGTGCGTAGTTACAATGGGCAATACTCATCTGTGAGCTGGTAAATAGAAACATGCCCAGTTCAGGCACCTGGGGCAAGAATTTCTCTTCGATTTAATTCAAATTGCAGTTCTCTCTGGCTGAAATCGTGAATGAGCTGAAGTTTACAAGAATTTCAGCATAGACTTTAATGAAGCCAGGATTTAATATAGCTGCACCGTGTGGAACAAGATTTAAATGGATCCTACTGCCATATGCTGTCCTCTATCCACTGATACTTCTCTCTTTGGGAGTTGTGCAGAGAGATGAAGACAGTATTGATTTAGCACAGAAATTCAGAAACCCAGTCCTGCAAATGCCCAGTTGTTGACTTCAGATACACAAAGACCCTCACTTGCTCTGTATTTTAAAATCAGCAATTTTTGCAGAACACTGGGAGAACAAAAGATTAAAATGCCTAAATTTGAACTATGTATTTTTTATTTTATATTTAACTATCTCAGGGTCAGTAGTATTTTTTCTTTGTAGTTTGGCTCCTTATTGCATATTAAACACAAATGATTGCACTGGTATTTGCTAGTACACGTAAAGAAAAAAATCTCTTTATAATGCATACTATAATTAAAATAGTTACACAAAATTTCATGGTCATTTCAAAGTTATCTTAAAGAGCTAGTAAATTTAATTTCATATTGCTGATTTTTCCTGCCCTATTATTGTTGCAATAAATCTAAAATTCTTTTAACATGTGTTGTGGACAGAATACCCATTTGGGATTTTTTTTCCTCATACCAGTTTTACCATTTTTCCTTGTACTTTTTCTTACTTAGTATTAAATACATCTACTTGTGTAGAGTATGTATAGGTAAAAAAAAAAAAAGCACCAAGAAGATTTGAGCAAATGTGTCAAATTCTACTTTAATACATATTTTAAATTTTGTTAACTTTGGTTTTAGGCATTGGCTCTGAGGGTGACTTGTAGTACTAAGTTATTAAATCAATTTCAGCAAGTACCAGAGCTGCTTAGGCTTGGGTTTCTGGACAGCTGTAGCATTCTACATTTCACATCCAGATTTTTCATGTATGAGGCAAATTCTCTCTGCCTTACAGAAGTTGCCCTACTAACGTGCACTTCACTTCTGGAGAGCACCGAGAACTCATTCAAGTTGCCTTTTTCCAAGGTTTCTAAATATTTTACTAACATGTTTACAAGACACAGGTATGAAAATAACTTTTCAGTAGATATTTCAACTTATCTATCATATGTATATTAAAATCTCTGGTTAGTATGTTGTTTAAATAACTACTTTAAAATAGTTTTCCTTTATTAATGCTTAATGATATTGCTGGAATAGAACAGTTCTCTATATGTGTAACATGGAGCTACATTTTGCTAAGACTGAGATTAGGAGAACATACGCTTGTTTGAACCTGTAGTTTAAAGGTTGTTCAGATCCTTAAAATGCTGATTAAAAGAAGAGCAAAATTACTAAATTACTTTATACAAGTATTAATGGAAATAACAAGAATTTATGGAAAATATGTTTATCCAAGCATGTTTTCTATTTCAAGCTAACTACTTACTAAAACAAATACTGCAGTTAGAGAAGTGTTGTTTCCTGGTTATGAAGTCTTCCAAAATTTTATAGCTAGTAGATCTTATATTCTTAACTATCATATCAGTATGCGTACATATATATCCAAATAAGTATAACTGAAGAAAGTACCCTTCCTTTAATTTCTAAACTCTTAATGATGAATTCTTGAATTGAGTTTAATTAAATGAATAGAAGAACATTCTCTACATACCTGCTAATAGATTCCAGGTGCTTAGCCACTGACAACCATCAGTACAGTGATCTGACTTCAATTAACACTTCAGCAGCCATAATATGTGACTTGAGTATTATTACCTGTATTTACTTTAAGTCTTTACCATACTAGTGAGTTTTGTCTCCAAACCCTGTTGGCCTAAGCCTGTACTTAAAAGAACTGCTGCAAAGGAATAAGGAATTTGTTTTGATTTATTAAAAATGTATGTATCCTTCTCCCATATGCCACAGGAATAGAATGACATACATTTATTATGATAAATATTAATAAGAGCATCAGATAAGGAAATCTATTTTGTATTGTACTGTGTAAGATTCAGAGAGATAAAAAAAGAACATAAATTGCACTATAATAGACACTATAATGATTGTACAGCTATCATACATCTATCCATTTCACTAAAAAAATTAATCACTGAACAATTACATCAAAAGGGAGCTTCCAGTTCTTTTTTAAAATGTATGCATGAATGGGAATAATACAAAGTGAATAGATCCAATTTTGTTCTTAGATCTGCCTTAGTCAGAAATAGCTCCACCAAAGCCACTGCAGCTACCTTAGTATGAAATTAATTTAATGGGGGATGGAGGACAGTTAAAAAACAGCAACAACAACAACAACAAAAATTGCTTTACAGTCCACGGTAAAGCTGCCTCTCTCTGCTTGGTGCTCTGGAACATTAGTAATAAACAACCATTCTTTTATCCATGTGATTTTTTATTTGTTTTACTACTGCCCTTGGTATATACTCATGGAACTTCATTCCTTTCTGTTCAAAGCTTCCATACTAGAAGGAGACCTTTGAAGTTCCTGCTAAAACACTTAGAGGAAAAATGCCTTCCTGACCTGACACTGTGCTGAACAAGAGTGCTGTTTCCCTCCATGTCTCATCTATATCCAGAGGAAATATCAATCCCAGAGGAAATCAAAGATACGTAAAGATGAATAGGAAGGTGGAGTGCCTGGACAGCGTGCCCCAAGACTTCTTTTGGGACTGCCGAAGCAATGTGGCAACTACTGGCTGGGATACCAAAGTCCACTTCTCAAATTAGAGTGAATGAAAAGCAGCGTGACTAGGAACAAAATCCTTTACTGAACTGTGGGACACTACCAGACTGCACCTGTGCTACATAACACCATCAGGCTCGTGCTTCCCATCGCTGGTCACGTAAGCATCCCTGTGTATTTTCTGAGATGGGTTAAACGTTCAGCAATGGTTTGGATCTCTTAAGCAACCAGTTGTTCCTGGCCCTTTCAGTAATCACTGAAAAATGTTTTCATTGCAAATTTTAATGATGTGTCATCACACACTGTTCTGTGTCACTAAACAGCTATGACAAGGAAGGCAACCATTAACTTGAAACCTCTGTCTATGCATACTCTGTTCAGACGTTAAAGCCTTCAGAACAAAGACTGCCTTTGAACTTCTCTACATGCCACTTTGCACTCTTCCCCCCCAGTGTCACAAAGTGGCACTAAATCTTATTTTAATGGGACTATACTTAATAGTAATAATTTTGCTGATCAAGAGGCTGAGCATTTTCTAACATAGAGCACTTCCTTGATTTTTTTCTTGGGTTTTCAGAAAATATTTCATATTAAATGTTGTTAACTGATAACGACAAAAAATGTCATTTAAACTATTTTAAAATAGAGGCTGCTTTTTCCACAGTGAATCTTTTTGGCTTTCAGTGTTGGCTTTGCATTTGAAATTGTTAAGTTTTTCCATGAACAAACTACATGCAGAAGAATCACTTTAACCAAACACATGTATTTTCTGTACTGCATTTTTTTCACTCCGCCCTCCACTAGGTGATATCTTAATGAAAACTGTAAAAGGGAACAATATGTAAGTTTGCAAAACATGGCATTTGTCATGACCCTTGTTTTGAACACCTGAAAAACAATGCATACAGATGGTTTTCTTGGCTACTACAGAAAAATACAAGTTTTCTTTAGTAAATTCTTACCTGCATTATGTTCATCCATTGAAAAGGCTTTATTTTCCATGTAGCTCCGAGGAAGCTGTATATCTTCCTCAAAAGCAGTTTCACGCATCCTTGGCTGTGAAGTATCAAAATAATTGGGAGTGTTTTCCTGCTGTGATGGAAGGATGGTACAGTGGACCTCTGGGATGGCGTGAAAAATAACAAACACCCAACCACTGGACACCAGTGCAATAGCAAGAGTGGGATCACTCCATTTGTCTCTTCTCTTTAGCTCAGCATTACCAAAGAGGTACATAGTCATCCAGGCTACCCAAATCAGAATGGAAAAAAAAAGTGTTATAATGAGGCATACTCCATTTTTCTTCCATTTCTTAAACTTTCCACAGAGAGTGAAAAGAGAAAATCCCATGGTAAATACCATGAGGAACATAACGTAAATCAAAGCCATAGCAAAATCCATTGGTTCGTAGCTGCAGGCCAACTTGTTATCTCTGACAATTGTCAGTATTAACCACTCGGTTGCGATAATGACCTGAACGAGCATCAGGCAGATTGCCACACCAGCTAGATGCCAGCCAGATGGACTCTTCCCATGTCGAACTAGTCTATGAAGTCTCCAGGTTTGAGCTAGCAAGCACGAGAAGCACAAAGCAAAGATAACTCCCCACAGAAATCTTCGGGTGGAGCACACCATTTCATCTTCTTGTATGATGAAAGCAAATGTCAGCCCAAACAGTCCGAGAGTCCCAAACAGAAAGAGGAAATGTATTCCCAGGGGGCTCTTCTTCTCTTTGTCCTTGATGAAGGGCAGCCTCACCAGCAAAATCAGCATCAGCAGCAATGTGGTCAGCACACCTGCCCCCGCAACTGCCTCCACAACTATGCCCCAAATGGCATCCAAGTCACACAGGTAAACATACTGAGGGAGAAGATCCAGTCCACACCCTCTAGACGTACTGGAGTTTTCAGAAGAGCCATAGCTGATCACGAAGAGGAGGAAGAAACCAATGGCTGGATAGGTTTTCATTTTTCTGTCTGAGACAACAAAATATTCGTTTGTTTAGCGACAGTTCACTTTGGAGGACTTCACAGCAACTGCAAACACAGCTCATTTCAATAGCCCATGTTTACTGGTTTTTTGCACTGGCTTTGCAGCTGGCGTTAGCCCACCCCTAGTCCCCTTTGCTGCCCTCCCTGAAAGCTGCTTTTGCCTGCTGAACTGGGAATGAAAACTGACTCACTTCTGTGTTTGCACAGACTGAAAATATTTCCAAACACTGCGCCTGCAAATATGCTAAAACACAACCAGAAGAAATTATGTATGCTGTTGCAAAATAATACATTATCTACAGTACTTTATTGCTCAAATTCAGGTGCTTAATGTATGTGTAAATTGCACTGGGCCTGATGCAAGTGTAAGTTGTATCAAAATTAGACTGTTTCACAGCCTTGCTCCCATTACTGGGACAAAGGCAGAGTCAAAACCACTTTTTTTTTTTTTTTTTAAGGATACAGCAGTCCCAAGAAAATAAACATTATGCTTTTTTTTTTAAACAGAAGAACTTCTTTTCATGCTCAGTCAATAGGCAGTTATAATATTCACTCCTTTCATCCTCTTCCAAAGCCCAGGTATTCGATTGCATTTGCAAATGGGAACGGTTGGCTAGAGAAATCCCATATTCTGTGACAATAGTGCATACATGCAGTGTCATCAATCAACTATCAAAAATGAATGACTCATTGTGCTTCTTAGCAAATATAAAGCTATTCAAAAGAAACAAACAACAAAAAACAAGAGCATCACTTTCCCTGTTCCAGAGAGCGAATAATGGTAAACACTCTAGGAACACAACATGTCCCACTCAACCATCAGGACCAAAACCCTGGACAAACCCCACTTAGTTTTAGGAAGAACATGGGTTAGGTGCTTTAAAAAGATATATGTTGTGGCATTTGCTTTTATTAAGCAAAGCTGGGCAAAGGAGACTGTTAAAGATGTAACCTTTAAATGAACAATCTGCCCCAGCGATAGCCGCCCTGGAAAGGCAGCCTGAAGCGAACACTACATGTACCAGATATGAAACCTGACGCTATTAACCTTCACTTGCATAGTTAGTGCTGCCGGTTCCAGCAGGATTATGTTCATTGATGTGAGCAAAGTGCCTAGGTGAAAATGTGGAGTAAAACATCCATTTGTATGGTATGTCCATACGGAAGAAAAGCACCATATAAACAGGCAATAATGTTCCTCATGTAGCTCACATGCCACGTTGAAGACAGAAAGCGAGAAGCAGAGAAATGCTTGGGAGCTCTTTCGTAAGGTAGACAAACAGCCCTATCTAAAGATACTTCATAAATCAGAAATGCTTTTAATGAAAACATAAAAAACTTTAGTGAGAGTTGAAAATGCTATAAAGTGACAGCACAATGTTGTATCAACAGGATCAGTGATAACCAAAACAAAAACTATTTACATAGACTGTCCGAAATGGTAGAGTCTCTTACAGCTGAGAACGATGGGGTTTCTTCCTGCGCATTACAGTCCTGTAATGACCAAAGTTAAATCTTGAGGATCTCAATCTTCAAACTCATGTTCATTCCCCTTTCACTGCGTAATGACCAATGCCCATTTTCAGCCTCTGCCGGGAGACAGATGATGGAAATTATACTGCTTCCTATTAGAGGCATCAAGACAGCAAATGTGCTAATACAAATGCATAATGACTTTATGGTCTTCATTCGTACAACAGACAAGAAAGCTTATTACAAAACTTCATCTCAGAAGTGGAAGCTGTGACAAATAATGTGATCTGAGACTGGACAAACAGGAAAAAGGTAATCTATGATCTTTCCCTACCCATAGAAATTACAGTATCCTTGCACCGTTGAAAGGGCTACAATGTTCTAATGATGCAATGAGCTGCAGCTAATGACTAATGATTTTTTTTCCCCTACCTAGCTTTAATTTACTTTATGGTGAATTGAGGAGTATTTACTTGTTTATGTCTGATTGGTATAACAAGTTTCTCAATGACTGTCACAACACTAATGTTAAAAACACTGACTTTACAGACATAAAACTAATCATCAGTGAAATATATTCATTTTTGTATTGAATATGGTTTCACTCAATAAGTCTCCTTGCTCTGTGAGTACATAATTAACTAGAAGGAAACATTCTGAAAGTGATTTTGCAATTCCTTCTATGCATAGGCAGTTCCTACTTCAACTAGTGCATTTACTCTACAGAATATCCAGAATATCCTAAAAAGTGTGAAATGGTCAGTGCCTGCTGACACAAAGGGAGGCAATCCACTGGGATCTACTAAGGCAATGCTGCAAACCACTGGTTCCAATTTCAAGAAGCAGGACATCATATGGAAAATTACTCAAAATTCATTCTAAATGCCACCCAAACTAGAAACAAACAGCCCTTAAGTGAGGATCATGTTAATTTTGCACTATCCTATCACTTACAAATTACAATGTGCATGTACTAAATCAGTTTCAATACTAACTTTATTTGCTATTCTCCAAAGACCTAGGGGGTAATAAATTAAGTGCAAGTATCCCCAGTTCTAAGATATTTTCCAGTTTTCTGGTTACTTTATTCATGTCATGTAACCCTCATGTGATTGAGCTATTCTAGGACAGTCTGTTTCCATGGAGATTGTGCTGCATGGGTAAGCAGTCATATTGTCAGCCCATCATTTGTTTCCTCTTCCTATTTGGAGGTGTTGGGGGGGGGGGGAAGGAAGGGAGGGTTAATAAATTTGACTTTTTCGCCCTCCATGAAGAAGTAGTGTCTTTTGAAAAGGAGGAATTAAGCTGTGACAAAATATATTGAGAATTTAGACAAAATATATATTCAGAAATGCAGAAATGTTCAAGTCAAAAGGAGTTTTCCCAAGTTACTTCCATTTGTGAAATTACTTTTGGGAGAGCTGATGGAGATCAACAGGGGCTCTCTCAGAAAGCTCCCAGGCAGCTATAGTACTGACCAAAAAGTCCCCAGGACTGCTGACAGGTATTCTTGGTGTGACATTGTATTCCTACCAAATATCAGTAAGTCTCACTGAACACTAGATCTGTCCACACCAAAGCCTGCAAGCAGGGCTCAAAATCCCCAAATGGGGAATCTTTTCCTCACCACTGCTATCAATACGTGGCTGTACATTTGCAACCTGTTTAATATGTATTTCTGCCTTACTGGGTAAAAACTGGCAACGTTAACACAAGTCACTGTGACGATACCTGCCAAAATCCTCTTTCCAACACTGGAACTCAGCACAGAACTCAAGACAGTTGCATAGACAAGGGAAAACATGGCATGTACCAGTTCGGCAAGGGAATACCGCAACTTCAGCTGAAACTATAGATTCAATAAATATAAGGGAAAACTGGAAAGCTGTTTTGGAAAAGAGAAGTATATCAGTATGTTTTTTTTATTAAGATAGTGTTTCCTCAAGCCTGTGCTGTGGGCAGAATGGCAGAGTCTTGTCTCTCTCAAGACTTTGTAGTAAAATCTTCTGTATGCACAGTATCACTCATAGTTACCTCAATCAGCAACTGCAGAGGAATAGTATTTTTACCTCTTTATGTCTAGACTAGCTCTTAGCAAAGTTATGCAATCTCGCAGCGTAACAATAGCACTGTTTGACTGGCACTTCTCTTCTGCTACCGGAGAGCTACAGCAATTGTAATACAGAAGTGTCACAGAAACATTCCACCACAGGTACAGCAAGTGGCACCAGTACATCCCCCGCCTAGCCGAAATGGAACTGTTCATACCGAAAGAAATCAGCTTGAGGTGGTTTGTTTCTTTTTCCCCCCAGATCCCCCTCCAAAATTATATTTCATTAAAACTGTTAAGCCAACATACCTGAACTCAGAGCAATCCCGAGCATGTAAAATGAATCAATAAGCCTTACACATTTCAGGCAAAAGCAGCAAACAACTAGCAGGACAGCTTCCAAATCCAGTCCTCACTTTCTGGTCCAAAATCTGCTCTCAATGACAACAGTAGTAACTCGACTGTTTTCAACAGAGTGACGTACCCAAAATTATCTGGTGTAGAATCTCTACAGAAATTGCAGACACACAGCTGCCCCAGCGGGTATGAAGTACAATTACAAGCAACTAAGCAGAAACAGAAAATCTCACAGTTGTCATCAAAAAGTTGTCACAGTTAAAAATCAATGAGGCTTTTCATAGCTAAAGTCTTCTGACCAGGGATTGCAAATATCTCTTAGCCGGTCAAATAGATACTGGTCCATGCTGCTAAGGAACGTCTAGACAGAATAAATCTGTAACCATGCGAAGATTTAAGGTTAGGCTATTCCTGGTTAGATGTATTATCTGTCCCCCTTTTTAGAGTCCTAATGTTAATCAATGGATACAGGAAGATGCATTCAATCACAGAGAAGAAAAACAATCTAGTAAATAAAAGCAAGAGTAGCCCAAATAGTAACCTGCTCTGCCACACACAGGCGGAAGACTGGTTCACTGTACCATTTCCCAAAGAAAACCGCCCCCACCACGAAGTGTTGTGGAGAGACGCTAGTGAGTGAGGAATTAATCACAACACGGGATCTCTGCCAGCTCCTTTTGATCAGATCTGAAGAATGAGCTTCAGGACTGGTAACAGAGCTGCCACAGCCAAGCTGAGACCAGATGACTCAAGAGATGTATTTTCAGAATAATAATTAATAGTGCAATTGTGCTTTGTATGCAAAAACACAGCAATGATTTAGACAACCCCTTCATTAGAATAACACGCATCCTGCTAGGTACAGCCTCACGGTTACAGAAGGCAAAACCCCACTCCAAAGAGGTCATGTAGAACAAGTGCTGCTTTCATTTAGAAATATGTTGCAATGCTGAACAGAATATGAAATGATCTTTCTAATGTTGTAGGTGCTCAGGTCCCTTGGGTCAGATTCTGTGTATCACCTGTGCCTAGCTACTTCTGACTGTAACGCCTGATGTTCATGACGCTACTGACAGCAATCGATTATAGCAATCAATGTTTTTCTTTTCTTTGCTAATTCTCAGACTTTCTATTCATGTCACAGCCTCCTGACCAAGGAGTTCTCTCCACCGGATTGCTTCTCATGCAGCGAGAGAACACCTCAACACCGGCACTGGGGGCTGCTGGTAAGTGGCAAGCATAGCACCGACAGGCTCTGGGTGTACGGGGATGGCAGCCAGCCGGGGTGCACAAGGAATCAATCCTGTTAGCCTCGGGATAAGCGTTAGCTCAGGTGTAAACAAAGGGCTCACATAAATGCTAAATCCTCCCGCCGTTCGGCTCGGGGAAGAGGTGACACAGACACGGGGCTTTTTATTAACTATAGCGAAAACCGCCGGGGCGGCGCAGCCCGGCCGCGGGACTGCACTGCGCACCCACCGCCCCCGCTCTGCCCCGCGGGGCTGCACTGCGCACCCACCGCCCCGGCCCCGCGGCGCCCCCCCGGCGCTGCCCCCCCGGCTCTGCCCCGCAGCGCGGGTGCAGAGCCCGGCAGGCCAGTGCGAGCTGCCTCCGCTCTGGGCTCTCCATAATCCGCCTGCAGCCGCCTCCTCCTCCTTCTCCTCCCGGTGCCCATCCCGCTCCAGCCTTCTCTCTTTTGTCCCTTCCCTCATTTCCCTCCTCGCTTTCCTCCTCCAGGCTCCGCTTCCCCATCCTGGCTCCGAACTCCGCCGCCCGCCCCGCCAGGCTCCTTCCCCGCTGCCCGCCGCGCTGCGCAGCCCCCTGCTCCCGCCCCCCGGGCCTGCCCTATATCCTCTCTAATCCGCCCCCCCCTCCCCAGCCAGCCTGTTGTCTGCTGGCGGCCACCGGGCCGATTCCGCGAGCAGCGCAGGGAGCGGAGCCAGGCGAGCGGCTCCACTGTGCCCCCCCGCCCGCAGCGCTGCCCCCCAGGGTCTGTCCCGGGGGCCGGTGCCCCCGCCAGCTCGCTCGGTCACTTACCCGCTGGATGCTGCGGCCGAGGGCGGCGGGGCAGCTCTGTCCGCCAGCCCGCCGCAAGTCACATCCCGGCACCGGCGGCGCGGCGGCTCCGCGGCGGGAAGGGAGCGCAGCGCCGAGCGCCCCCGCGGCGGCGGCGGCTCATGGAGTACCTGGCGTCGGTGCGGTGCGGTGCCCTGCCCGCCGCGTTCTGCGCCCGCCGCCCCGCTGCGCTACGGCCCCGCGGCCAGCCCCCTCCCACCGCCCCGCCCCGGCTCGGCGCGGCACGGCACGGCAGGGCTCGGCACGGCGTGGCAGCGTACCCCGGGGGCCAGCGCGCCCCCGGCAGCGGCGCCCCCAGAGAGGGGCAGCCGTGCGGCACGGTGTGCGCGCACACACACGGACACACCGAGCGGCGTGTGCCGCGCGGCACGTATGTGCCGCTATAAGCGCAGGCTGGCACAGGCGGACATACGTACCCCTATAAGCGCAGGCAGGCACAGTCGGACACAGAATGGTGGCAGCTGTACGTGCTCCTACAAGGTGACACGGTGTCCGGGCACAGGTGGCACGCACGGGCACTGCTGCGGGCTCCCGTGCGGGAGAGGTGCGGGCGAGGGGCGCCCTCCAGCCACACTAGCTGCCCGTGCGCACCTATGGCCCGCTCGGGGGTTTCGGAGGTGAGGGGCTTTGCAGCCCTGTGACAGCTGGGGACTTTGCGATGGGCTGGATATGTTCACTGAATCTGCTTCGAAGACGTGCTTCAGCCTGCTGCTACCTCAGACAGCAGCTAAACATTTGGAAGAGAAAAATGTGAAGTGCCTCTGTGTCCTGCAAGTCCATTTTTCAGCCTGCTGCTGCAGGGAAACGCGGGAGCAGGCCCTGGGGGTGCGGGAGGCCCTGCAGAGGCCGTGCTGGGAACCATTGGGTGCCTGCTTCCCACCTCCCCACCTGCAGCTAGTCTCCTGCTTCCCAGCTCCTCCACAGTTCAGCTCCGAGGCAGCCGTAACCCTTATGGACAGGACAGGGCTTACTACAAACTCCAGGAGAAGTTACTGGTAGAAGGGAGTGACAACTCCAGGGCATGATGTCCATGAGCAGCAGAAACTTGTTCACCTTTTCAACTGGTTAGAGGACGTTTGCATGACACGTCCATGAGTGGTAGCCACGCTGTGTCACGCATCTGGGGGCTTATGTCTGCGCTTAAACCACTGAGGAGAAACTGGGCAGCTACAGTCGCTGTGGTTATCAGTGGGGAGCGCCTGGCGCCTGTCCTACCCGGCCAGGTTTCTGTATCCAGAGCCTTCCAAAGGGAAATGAAACGTGCATTCATCAGCACAGAAGAACCCTAACCTTTAAACAGACCCATCCTCACATGCATGGGCTTATTTAGATGTCACTTCTTGTGCCCTGGGGGGTTACCTGAACTTCTCAGCATGGCTGATGCAGAGTAAATTGGGTGGTGTGGCTGGGCTGTAATTGCCCGTGTTTAGGCAGGGCAGCGGGGGAGGGAGGGGGAGCAGCTGAGGCAGAGAAACAATTTCACATTTCTACTCTTTTCTCTCTCAGTTTCTCTGCCTTGCTGATTCTGGGGTTTGGGCATTGGTGTTGAGTCACACGTAAGCAATAATACCCTGCCCTTGCATCAGTCAATACCTATGTGCTATTTGAAGTAAAACAGGATAATTTTACAGAAACTGAGGTGGTGAGAGGTGAGGCAGCTGCGAGCTGCCCAAGGTCACTCAGCAGTCTGGCAGGAGAGGAGAAAATCCTGATTCACCAGATCAGCATGGACACCCCGCTCCCCTTGCCTGCCTAAGCCAAGCACCCCAATACTACAGGAACGAGCAAAGACCTTTTTGTGTATAAGTAAACACACAGAGTTCTCTGTCCCATGCTGGATACAGAGAGGTAGACCAGAGGGAGGGATGAATCACAAGAATTCATGTGCTGAAGGTCTTGGCCCGCTCACAAGGGAGCAATGTACTGAGCCCTTCAGCAAATGCAAATCTCGGTCATTGTTCCCTTCTTCCTGTGTGTCTGTGACACAACCCGTGGTACACCACGAGGGGAGGAGCCGCCTCCCCTTTGCCTCTTGGTGGTACAACAGGGCAGAGAATGCCCCTCTCAGACCCTACCAGTGCGGCCTTGCTAAGGCTGGAGCAGTTTTTATTGTCAGCTGGCATGAAAACGTGTAGGACAGAACACAGAATCACCAAGGAAATGATACAAGGACTTCACAGAGTAGCTGCACTAAATTACAGCATTACTTTTCTTAGTAATTGAAAATATGTTCTGAAAATATGCTTTGATTAAGGGGAAAAGTATTTCCATTGGTCACCTGCTAGCTCACCAGCAACTTCAGCATTTCCTCACCTTGAAAGCTGGTAGAAGGATGGAGTAGGTGCTATGACCCAGGTGAACTGCATGAATTCCCTGATTTTACAAGGTGCTCCCAGCTCCTACACTGCTTCCTGGGACCCTGCAGCAGCTGCAGCCAGCGACTGTCTGCACGGGAGGACTGCTCAGAGGAGACTAGGAAGGGGCAAGGTATGCAAGGGCAAAGTCAAGGTGAAATTTAGAGAACTCTGCTTGTGCCATGCAATACTTCCCAGAGATGATGACTTCAAAAGGTGTAAGCTCCATGCTTTTGTTCATCTCTGAAATAGCAAAGAATACATACATTATCTATGTCTTTACTTTAGACTGGGCATACAGTATGCTCAATTTTAAAAACACACCACTTTTCAGCAATTTTACTGTTCCTGTTTCCTACAACACACATTCAGTCATTGAACAGACTCTTAGCTTTTTTTTTCCAATATTTGGTTTCCTGCTTATGACAACAGGCAAGCAAACAGTCTGTGTGAGTCTGCATGTCCCCATTTTTTTTTCTTCTGCAGCAGGGCTCCTAGCAGGATTTGACAGCAGAGAGCAAGCGTGTTACAGCAGCACTGAGTGGATAGCACTCACCCATCAAAAAATGCCAAATCCTTATTACCACAGACTGTCATCCTCATTTCAGGATTTTGTTTGTGTCCCAACCTAAGATAAAGGCAATTTCCATCCTCTGTTCTCTTTCTTTCCCTCCGGGAAGCCTGGAAGGTGTCACACTTACTGCAAGAGCAGGCAGGAAAACTGTCAGTGTTTCACCCCCAGCTCTCCTATTGTACGGCAGGTCCTGCAGAACCTTTTCACTCGGTGGAACTGTGCTTGTGCCAGTGCAATTTAAATAGAATATTTCATTAAGAGATCAGCAGTAGGCACATGGAAATGACAGCAATCGTTCAGCCTGCATTACTCCTGTTTGCACTGGGGAGCGTGTAGAGGCCCTGGGCAGAGGCCAGCCCTCCTGCACACAGCGCAGCCTGTAACGCAGTTTGCTTTCCAGCAGTCACTGAAAGAATACCCTGAGACAAACCGTGTGCCTTAATCCTCAGGATATCAGGCTGTGGTGTCACTGCCTGGTTGTTCAGGCACCCCACTAATGGACATGACAGAAGAGAATGAGGAGATGCCAGATGAATTTCCCCCAAGCAATGGTGTGCAGTTGATTTACACCGTTTCTGACCCCCAAGCAGAGGTACTTGTCATGACACAAATCCCTGCAGCGTGATTAGTTTGCCTAATACTTGCCCTGCTTTTCCTCAGGGCAGGATACAAATCCTGGTGCTCCCATTGGTTGGCAGCATCGAGGAGACGAGGAGACAGCGAGATTTGTGTGACCACTGCAAGATGGGTTCGCGGTGGCTGCAGCGGGTTTCACACGTTGTTCTCCACAGTGCTGCGAAATGGCTCTGAGTGGCTGAAGGTGGTTAGCGAGGAGAGGGGGAGAAGAAGTGAGAGAAGGAGAGACTCTTAAAGTCAATATGAAGCAGAAGATGGATGGCAGGAAGGAGATGGACACACGGAGGAGAGAGAAATAAAGAATTATTGAAACATTAAGGAGAAATGTCATCCAGAAGAACTTGGATCCATGGCACAAAAGAAAGGTGCTCTCATGATGGATACTGTGGGTAAATGGCTGTAATGTTGGATGTCATGTCTGTGTTCAGATCCAAATTGTACCTTTTTTTCAGCTTGGGTTAGACAAACCAAGGTAAGAACACACCTTTTACAGCACTGCACCTCCTAATAACTCTTTGACTGTTTGGTAATAAATACAACCCGTCCTGTGGACAGCCCCGTCACTTGTCGTGACATATGCCTTACGGAGAGGCAGTGAGTCGTCTCCACTGGTGAGTCACAGCTCTCAACACCAGGACAAGAGTAGCAACGCGGGCAAGATTTACAATGCAGTAAACATGATATATGCTTGTTTTCTCAACACATTTCTTTATCACACTAGTAATGCATAAATGCTTACTTCAAACTGCAGAGAAACACAGACAAGTTTTAAAATCTAATGTAGCTGGTAGAATTTGATTAAAACACAATTTGGATCAGGATGGTCTGTGACACAAGGCACACGCGATTAACATTCTTATGACTGGGAACTTGCACATCTTCAAATCATCATTTCACAAGGAAAAACAGAGATAGATGTTTAAATCAACATACCTCTGGTTTATTGAGCTATTGTTATGCACCCTCTGAGGCTCTAGCTAGCTGGATGCCTCTCAAACTAGCCAAACCATTTCAATTTAAAAAGTTTATACTTGACCTTTACTCAGGCAGAGTCCCAATTGGGTTAAAATAAATTCGATCAGGCAGACGATTTGTGGCTTTCAGTTCCTGGCATGAGAACATTTCCTTAAAACTGCATGTGTCAGGGAGCCAGTGACCCGGGCCAAGGCGGGCAGCTTCTGCTGGAGAACCTGGAGCTTCTTTCTAGTGACCAGCTCTGGATGGCAGTGGGTGCAGTGAGGTTTCTTAGAGTGACAGCTCTACAGCACAGAATGACATAAAATGGTTGTGGAGTAGAAAACCACCCTCTGCCCACTGTGAGTTCTCGTTTTTCCCTTAAATCACACATCCTGGCTCTGACTGACCCCCTCAAGCAGTTCTTGTATTCCTTTAGATTTTAAACAAGCTGCAGCCATTTCAGTAAGTAGTGTGTGTGTGTCTAGATGAACAAAGGAAATGTTTTCTTAGCTTTTGCTGCAAAGGTTGTCTTGGTCATCACAAGCAGTCGTGCTGCAACCACATGCTTGCGTTCACAGGCAGCGGCTGTGCTCCAGGCTGTGCACGCTTCCCTGTCTAGGGCTGCTGCAAGGAAAATGTTGCAATCACCTAAAACACACATAGAGATTTTCTACATCCTCTTCACTCCTCAAAATGTTAAAGGTATCGGCCGGTGTAACTGTGCCATGCTTGAACATACTTATGTTTCAGATGGGCTTGATTTATAAGGGTTTTTATTTATATCTGCTAGTTTCACACCTCCACAAGATGTAAAGGTTTTTGTCTGAATGCTGCTAGGCATCATGCTGCTACCTCTTGAGCACAGTGTCATTAATGTCCTCATCTGTCACATCTCCTCAGGGAGGTAGGAAACTACACTCAGACTCTTTGCTGGCCTTCCTTTTTATTGGTGTGTTTGGTGAAAAATATTGCCCCGTGTTGTGGACTGTCTCTGTGTCTAAGAAGAAATAAATAACATTTATAGCCTGGCAGAATATTGAACAAACCCCCCTCTTTGTGAGCTGCCAAGGTTTTTATGTTGCTGAGACTGTCACCTACTGGCCACAGAGCCGCTCAGGGTCTGGTGAATGAAATATGCAGCTTTGCCTTTAGCATTTACACCGAGATGTTCCTGTTTGATCTAACTGTAAACAGTAATTCTGTAAGTGGAAGGAGATCAGGAATACAGGAAGCTTCCTCATTTGTAAAATGTCCAGATGTCATGGAGTTTTAATGGAAAGGAAACCAGGATCGCATCACAGCGGGCATGTGAATTGCTAGTTCCAGTAAACTTAACGAGAGCAAAATAAGCCATAACCAACACTCAAGGGAAAGGAATAACAATAACAATAACAATAATAATGATAACAATAATAACAGCAACAAAAACAATAACAACAACAACAACAATAATAGTAATAGTGATAATAATAGGACCAGCTATTTTGTCTCTAGAGGATATTTGTCACATTAGACCATGGGCACAAGATGACTTTAAGAAAGGGCCACATCTTTGTGTTGGCCAGTAGAGCTCAGCAGGAATCAAAGGACCCTTACTGAAGATCTATGCTACAGCTTTTACCAGAAAAGAGAAGAATTGCTCTAAAAAGCTATTTTAGCCCTGCCCTTGTCCTGTCCTCATATCTGTTGTCACTGCTAGCTCATTTTCTGCCAGTCTTTGGGTCAGAACCTCAACTGGTGTAAACAAGAGCAAGTCTGAATTCATAGCTGGAATATGGCCCGCAGGATAGATTTTTCTCCCTGTTTTAAGGATTGTTGCCCCTGTTCCTCCCTGGACCTGAGCACAGGTTAATGTGCTGCCTGAAATGCACTGTTCAGCCAGGATTTTTTCTGTTTAAGGCACAGAAATGGGTTGCTGAGCTGGACAACAGGTGCCAAACAGCAAAACTGCATCTTTGCTGATTATTCCAGTGAAGCATCACTCTCTATAGCTCTTCCTAAAATCTGATTTTTTTTTTCTTATATGTAATTGACCTGTATTACTGGCATTCTGCAGGATTGCTGATAGGAAAGGAAAGCTAGTGCCATAGAGGCTGGCTCATGACAAGTATCCTCAGCTCATTTGGTGTTACACAAGGGTCTTGCTGCTTGAAAGCACATCTAAAGTAACCCTCAAGCTCACTGCTGTGTGTTGTACTGAAACCTTAAAGAGGGTATTTTTTTTAATGGATGTTTTTCATATGCCTTTTAGTTCACATCTGTAAAAAGTAGATTTAATGTACTTTAGAAACACTCTTTGACCATGTCTGGAGTCAATCCCTAGCACTGACTTTATGCAAAGTGGCCGTATTTTTATTTCTTATTAGGGTTTTTTTGTGAAACGAGTGCATTATTTCCTTTATTTCCTTTCATTCCTGTGCTTGGACACTTAGAAGCTTTATTGTTGTCAGAGAACACTGGGTGCCTGGATGTCTCTCTTATGAAAGCAAGCAGCTGCTTAAAAAGAAAGCCAAAGAGATTAGAGTCTGCGTGAAATTCCACTAAATTCAGTGAAAAGGGTAATTTCAAAGAGTTTAGAATCAGATTTCAAATGTGTTTCGTGAGAGGCTTTGGACTGGTGGATTAATATAGGATGCTGACTCTCAGTCCCCCCACTGTACAGGAAGGATAATATATTTACCTCCCCTGCAGGTTACCTCACTACTCACTTCTTGTGCACTGTTGTAAAAGGGCAAAACACTTTGAGGCCATTCAGTGTCAAGAGGATTTGGAAACCTCTGGCTCACAGCCCAGTAGACCTTGGGGCCAGGTCTCAGAAACATCAGCAGGGAAAAATCCACAGCCTTTCCAACTTCATTGAGAGAACAGGTTTTTGCCTGAAATGCTCTCTTTTCAGATTTGTGAATGCAAAACTGGAAAGAATCCCCCTGGCTTCTTCCTCTACTATCCGCCCACATTTATCAGTAAGTCATTTCCTTGGAGCTGGTGGGATCTTTATTTAGGCAGAAGATGGTTGGGGAGTGTTGTCTCTAAGTGCCATGGAGGTTCGGGAGCGTGGGCTGTCCTGGCCATCACAGCCTTTTCAGTCCCGGCTATCGCTTCATTTATCACGTGGAGATAGTTTCTCATCACTGGAGAAAGATTCCCTTTAAACCTACTCTTTTTCTGGTAGGTTTACTTTGCATCGAGACATACCATGAGTTAATATTGTTTTTGAGGGGAAATAAAGGCTGATGAAGATTTGAGCTTAAAAAATGTACCCTATGAATTTTATCCCTGCACTGCGCATTCATTTTAATGGTCCTTGCTGTGTGTTTTATTGAAGGCTGAGTCATAAGGAGATCTTACTGCTTTGGAAGGAAGGAAATGGAGTTTGGGCAAAAACATTATGTGTCTCAAATGGATCCAGCAAAGAGAGACTGCTCAAGCTGTGAAAACGCAATGATGTATCTTAGCAAAAGGGGGAACTGAAGGTTAAAAATAAATTCCTCGTGCTGCATTAGATTTTTTGTCACCTAAAGCTTGTCTGGACTCAGTGATATTTCTGATGACAGGGCCATCACAGTGAGAAAAGTAGATCGGGCTCTTGTCCCTCCCCTCAAGAAACAGCCCTGGAGTTACCACAACTCCCTCCTGGGTCTCATATTTTGGTGTTACGGTGATGAACATCTGCTCACCGCTTGGGGCTGGCACAGTTGTTGCGGTTGGGGCTTGGTCAAGGCGAAGCATTTTTGACTGAGGTTCTCGAGGAAGGAGAGATAAGCTCTTGTGCTATTGCAGCAGCTCTCTGGGATGCAGGATGGTCCCTTTGCAGATGCCCTTAGGGGTGTTGCCTTTGGCTGGGACGGAGAGGGGGGAACCCTGCAAGCTGAGCTGTGCAGCCTGGAAGAAAGTGCTGCCTGCTGGGCAAAATCAGCCATGGCTGGGAATGTGCACAGAGCACCCACCCTGTCACTGGAAGTCACCTCCATCTCATGCCATGAGCGGGACTGGCCTGGGGTGTAGTGCAGGAGATGTCATGAGATTCAAAGGGGGATCTTTCATGCCCTTTGTCACAGTGTCTTTTTTCCCTGTTTTTTTACCACAGTTACATTTGTGTTCCTTGAGGCAGGGCTGGCGCTGGTGTTATGCCCAGAAGGTGCGCTGCCCTTTCTCTGGGGTGCTATCGAGCACGTTCAGAGAGAAGGTGTGAGACCTGGGCAGGGAGCACAGGAACAGTGTGGGCACAGAGCTCCACAAACTGCAGAGGAGGGCAGAAGGCAGCCAGGCTTGGGGCTCCCCAGGGATCCACTTGGACAGGCACAGCTGGCTGCAGCTCAAAAAGTCACTGACTTGCAGCCAAGCCTTGAAATAGGCAGAGAGCTGCATGTTCAGTCACTGATAGTTTGACTTTGAATTCTTTTAGAAAGTTAAGTTTCTTTTCTTTTGGGTTTTTTGGGGTTTTTTTTGGTTTGGGTTTTTTTTTTTTTTTTTTTTTCATGGAGCCTGACTGTTCGAGGTCAGAAGATTTTTGATCTTCTTCAGGTAGTGCACCAGGAGGGAGAGGTTTAGGCATACCTAATTCAAAGCTCTGGACCTTCCAGCCCCATTTTTTTGATGGAGGATGCCATGCTGTCACACTCTCGGAGGCAGTGAAAGGGCAGAGACATTCATTTGGCAGGATGTCTTCATCGGAGCCACCTCCCCGCTGACCAGGGCAGCCCAGGAGCACTCCCTCCTGCCTCCTGGGCAGGACTTCATGGTCCTTCCTCTGCCTCCCTGGAGTTAACGGTCAGGCAGGTTGTCCTCTGCTGCAGCCACCTGGTAGAGTGAAGAGTCTAAGGCCTGCAAGGACATAGCAGCTTCTGAAGGGTCTCTTAGCACCACCAGACACAGCCAGACTGGTGAGGCTATTTATTAAATTATTATCAGCAAAGCTACCTACCAAATACAGCTTTGAAAACATGGCTTTTTTCTTTTCCTACCCCTCCCTTCGGCCAGCTGGTCTTCCTCCTACATGGTACAGAGGAATTTTGTTTTGTTAAGGTTCAGGCTAAGGCAGCAAATCTGGCTGATATTCAAAGGGGCTTTGGAGAAACTCTGATGTTGCTGAGAGTCCTGGCCATTGAGGGCCACGTTCCTCCAGGCTCCTCCTGGTTTCTAGTCTCCCTGGGGCTTTATATTGCAGTAGGGAGGAATAAAAGGCCCTTTCTGTTTTTAGGATCTAAAGGAACGGAACAGGAAGAAAATTATAAACTTAGTTTTAGAAATCTTTGCGATCAAGTTTCATGAACTCCTTGGCCTTCAAGAATGATATCCAAATAGGTGTTGCACTTGCAGAAAGGCTCTGGTTTAAATCGAGTGAGGTGTGTGCAGGCAGGCTGTGCCTGCAGCATCCCTGGGGGGGAGGTGGTTGGGTACCCCCGGCTCAGCCGGCGGCACCGGGAGCTCTGCAGCAGGGCAGGAGCTGGGCTGCCACAGCCCGGTGGAGCTGAATTTTTAAGCGCATTGAAGATACCTCGGTTTTGCAAATATTTGTACAAGTAGTGTTGTGTTCAGGCAGCAAGCCCCTTAGGTGTCGTGGCATTTCAAGTATTTTCAAGCTCTGGCTTTACACCCTGGTGAACTGAAAAGCCTCTCTGCTGACCTGAGCAGGAAGCCTCCAGCTGGACCCGTGCTGCAAATACAGCTCCAGGTGCTGCACGCAGCTATGTACAGCCATAATATTTATACTTTTCTCATCTGGCAGGTGGATTTGTATACCCATATGGAAATAAAAGGACATCTGGGTTTCACCATTGTTTTGTTTAGGTTTGGGAAAGTGTTTTCGTTTGCCTGTTGTTTGTCATTGCAACCTCAGAAGATAAAGGTCTTCAGCCAGCGGGATGAAGCGTTGCTTTGTTTTACTATTTTCAGTGTTACATTTGGCCGGAGAGCATGATGCTGTAAGGGTGGAAAAGCATGCAAATAACTTGTTTATCCTCGGAGATGGATGCTTTGTAACAAGCTGTGCTGTTGACTCGACCCAGCTTTACTTTCCCAGGCCTGGGGAGGCTGGCAAGGCTTGCTAGGGAAGGCTTCTAAACCAGCCGGCTCCTCATTTCACAATGGCTCCACCGAGCATCACAGTGCTTTGAACTAATGGTGGCGATTCCACAAGAAAGGAAAGGAAGGTGGGAAATAAAGATACATGCCCAAGTGCAGATTTAAAGATCCCACGGCAGAATTGAGTAGGATGGAGTAAGCAGGTGGGATGTGTAGGGTAAACGGGGAGGCTGGTGGCTGACCACAGAAGATGGTTAGTTTGTTAAAATGTTATTTTCTGTTCAACTTGAAGATACTGTTCAGACTGAAACGCACACAAAAATTGATGTGAATGAAGCATTTGGACTAAAACAAAAGCTGAGTTTCTTTTTAGTCTTTTTAAATGCCTTAGAAATTAAATTTTCCTCAATTCAAAAGCAGGACATTGAAATTTGAGGGAGAAATTTTCTTTCTGGACCCACAAAAGCAATTTTTTTTTTTTTTTTTTTTTTTACTTCACTATTTCTTGAATTTTGGCCAAATCTGATACTTGGGGCCTTCCCCAAACCATGCAGTTTGCTTACTAATTTGTTTGTTTATTTAGAGATCACCTGGTAATAGTGCCGGGAGCGTGAGGAGCATGTGCTGCGTTACCTGTGCTGAACTCGGCAGACTGTCTCCCACCCAGCCCATCCTCCAGCGCTGTTCCAGCTGGTGTCTGTAACCAACTACCCCACGTCACCCCAGCATTAGGAGCGTATTTGTATTAATGTCTCATGTACTTCCCTTTCTGCATGGTTGCACGGGGAGGTACTGCAGAGCATAACAGACTCTGTATCAGACCACCACTGGTTTCTGAGTTTGACATCTAGGAACGTGGACAGGTGGCTCAGAGGTAAGCTCATGTTTGGTGGGCAGCGTCGTCATGCCTCAGGAAGAAGTGGGAGATTAACTCATTTACATACTATATGAAACCCACTTATATGCTTATATGAAACCATGTGAGCCCAGGTTTCCCTCATCTGAGCAATTCTATGTGGTTTTTTTTCTGTAACTATGACAGGGCATTTGCTCTGCTTGCACGGTCCTACCTACAGCTGGGTTTCAGCTCGTGCACTCTTCACGCACTCATTCCTATGGCAGTCCTGGGCATTTGGGAGCAGAGATGGGGAGGATGGGGAGCCAGGAGACTTTCAGGAGAGAAGCAGGGTTTAGTTTGTGTTGAGTTGTGCTTTGCGTGCACTGTGTTGTGCTTTCCTACCGCTGCCCCATGTTTAGAATCATAGAATCATGGAATTATTTCAGTTGGAAAAGAGCTTTGAGACCATAAAGTCCAACTGTTAACCAGGGCTGCCAAGTCCACCACTAAACCATGTCCCAAAGCATTTGCTTTGCTTTAACTGAGACCTAGTGTGAGCAAATTGTATCTTTGGAAAAACGTGGAAGAAATTCATATGGAGTGTCTTCTCTCAGTGTTAACAGTAGAAGAAAATGCTTAGATTAGTGCTCAGCCTGCTGGTCCTTCAGAATGTCTCCTACTCCGGAGAGTTTAACTTTTAAAGTAAAATAACTTTGTCAGCATTATATTATCAGACAAGCTTACTGGTGGGCCTGAGCAGTGAGCTGCTAAAGCTCCCAGAAAATCTCTCATCTCAGACCACCGACGTGTTGCAGACACGTCTGGATGGAATACGTGCTGGGAATCTTGGCTCGTTTAGAAAAAACCCGTCCACTTTTCTCAACAGGAGGGAGGTACTGGGCATAGGTGAACTCTGCTGGCTGCACCACCTGTCTCCAGGTCTCCCAGCACATAGGGCTGGGTGCAGACCCACGTTTTCCTGACGTTCCCGCTGGCGGGACTGCCTTGGCTTGGGTGAGGTGTTTTGGGTGGCTGCAGCAGGACCAGAGGGTCCCCGGCCGCCGCGGCCACCTCCTGCCCGCAGCATCTCTGCAGCTGGGCGTGCAGCCGCCGTGCTTCTCTCCAGATGGCTGACTGCGCTCCAGCCGGGAGTGAAGTGATCCAGAAATCTCTTACTTACCTCACAGCAAGCAACTGAAGTGTGTGAGAAGCTTAATTAATTAATGCTTGTAAGACAGCGAGCTCTCCTGAGAAAAAAAGCCAGGAGGGGGTGGGGAGATGACAGCCAAGTGCAGCTCGTGGGGATTTCTGATTTTTCATTAGAGCTGGTTGAAAACTTTCTGTCAAAATACTTGATGGTGTGGTTTCTGTCAGAGGCAGGGCTGGGGTTAGGTGTCCCTCCCCTCAGCCATTTATTACCCCAAAGAAGCGGGTTATTGCTGTGTCTACACAGACAGGAGCCAGGGATCAGCCACAGGTGCCAAGCAAGGCATCCGTGGGTCTGAGGTGGGGCTGTTGAACACATGTTTGGCTGAATTTTTCCACCAGGATGACAACAGCTTTGCCCAAATGTGGTGACTTTTCTACTGTGGGCAATCTAAATTATGACTTATTTATACTCAAATCACATCCACATACCTTAAAAAGTAAAAATAGCAAAATAAAACATGTCTATGCAGGTCAATGCATCTCCTGTCTCCAACTTGCCCCTCTCCTGGCCTTTCTGGTGGTTGAAGTGCTGGGTATCTGCACTGGTGCCCCGCGGTGTGAGCTGGTGGCTGAGAGGGAGCCATGCCTGGGGGCAGACACCGAGCTGATGTCCATGCCTGGCCAAAGCCCAGCTCTACCCACGTCCAGGCAGAAGAAAGCCACTGTCACTTCTGGGCCAGCTGAGTTGCTGGGCTGGAAAAGTAATTCATGTAAGTAAACGAGTAGTAAACAATTGACCTTTACCTGGTGACTCTGGTCACCATCAAGAACCCTAACACAATCTGTGATCATAGCCCAAGAGGAAAGTAAAACAATTTCCTTCCCAAAAGACCATCATTAGCTGGACTGATGTCAGCACAGCCTCACAGCTCCAAGGCTCTGACTTCATGTCATAAATTAGAAGATTTTCAGGCCAGACAACACTTTAGTAGTCTACATGGGCATTGAAGGGCTTTGTAATTAGCCTCATAAAATAAAATGCTGACTATAAAAAGGAGGAAACAACTGCTTGCCTTTCAGCATACAGGAACATGTGTGAGGCCAGAATCAGCTTAACAGATGTGATCAGATCCCGTCTTCTTTCAGCGTGTACCTGCAGTTAGTGGCTTTGCAGGTACTGATGGCAGGGGTGAGGAGGCACACCTGCCTAGGACACATGGGAAGCAGTAGCAGAGTAAGGAGAAAGAGAAAAAGAAGCTACAAAGTCGTGCTGTCAGAGTGAAGTAAGGTTGCAATGACTAATCAGGTGGAATAAATCTCTCTTCACTCTGCAAACAAATCATGACCTTAGTTATCTAGGCCCTGATCTTGCTTTTCCTAAAGTCAGTGCCAAAGCGCTCCTTGACTTCACTATACACAACAGGCTCCAGCCTGTTTTGTCCATGAGGGATACTCTGCCCCTTGCAAACGATCCGTGCGGGCAGGCAGTATGGTTCCCTGTGCCAATGGTAAAGCTGATCTCACAGGCGGTTACTGTGCCAATGCTTTTAGCCAGTAAACTTTTGGGCAGCAGTCATGCAAATGTTCAGATTCGTTTAGATGTGCAAGTAGCTCAGGAAAATCAATGGAATCACTTAGATGATTAAAATTACCTTGTCCAAAGTGTTTCTAGCCTCTGTACAGGTCCTTGGTCTGTATGAATGGCTTGCACACAGATCTGTGCACTTGCAAGGATTAAAAAAATGCTTTTTCATTAAGAGAACTTGCTCTGCTTGAACATGGGGAAGGTGACTATGAGCAAAGCAAGTTATTATTTTCCCACTGGCATATGTTGTTTCTAGGTCTCTTTATGTTGTAGTGTACAGATACTGTCTGTGAGAGACATGAAAAACTGTTACACCAAGCTCAGTGAGTCCCTGATGCTTGCAAGTGTGTTTTCTTTATTTTTAGTATTTCCTGGAGAAGGATTGAATCCATCCATGTGCAAAAGATTGCAATTGACAGAGAGGGGAGGCATGCACATGTGTTTCAAGACATGTGCCTGGGGTGGCTGTGGTTATATAAGGGCTCTTTTGACATGGCCAATTACATAAAATGGTAATACTGGAAAGGCAGGCAGTAAATGAATGCAGGGAAGGAGTCTGTTTATAGCCGTGGAACCTGTGTCACCGCAGGTGACGGGAACGAAGTGGAAGAAGGGTCACCAGGTTCACCGTGGTTAGGCCTGTCCAGTAATCCCCAGGTGCTGCTGGCTTTGAGCAAGAAGCAGGAATCCTCCCACTGCAGCACTGGCATCGGATGGCCATCGGCAACCAGATGGTCATGCCTCCGTAAGCACTGGGGAGGAATGAGGCCAGGGAGCACCCCAGTTAATAAGATGTGATCTTTGGAAAGCTGTTTCTTTTGGTACATTTTTAACAGAAATGTCTTCAGTGAGCTGCAGGACACATGGCACGGCCAGTTCTGCAGCGGTAGGAGCGGGGAGAAGTGCTAGTGTCAGTGTGGTGCTGCAGCGTGCGCACAGCCCAGGGAGGACGGTGGCAGGAATGCCCAGTGCAGCATATGCTCTGGCTGCGGGAGCTCAGTCCCCAGGGAAGGAGCCACAGCTCTGAAATCCCTGAAGCTGGCACATGGGATGGAGAAAGGTTTCTCTCATTGAAAATTAACTTCAAAATTGTCTGGGCAGGCAGTGGGTAATCAGCCCAAATCCAAACACGAGCTCTTCTTAGCATACAAGGAGGGCTTCACCACTGGAGCACGCTCACTTCTCTCTATAGGTAACCCTCGTGCTCTGGCATCACCGCTGCCTCACTGCTGTGTTGGCACTGTGCCTGCTGGTGGGAAGGGGGAGAGGATAGAGGTTTGTGCCACCTGTCCTGTCCTGCTGTATTGCAGGCAAGAAATCAGAGATCTCCCATGAGAAAGCCATAAGGCATATATACTTCACATGTTTTAACATATGTCAACCTTTCCAGGTGTAAAGCCCACGACTGTGACCAACCAAAGGCTAAATTTTGTCCCTAGAACAAATGTATCAGTCTGCTGTGCAGTTCCCAGCGAGCCATGCTGCCTGTGCAGCTTGCACCACAGGCTTGGGGTGCAGTGACCTCTCTGTGACAGCTCTTCTTCGGGGGACTCCCGAGTTTCACAGTTCACTGCTGAGGACCAGGTTTATGTCTTCACATTGCTGCAGTCACCAGGTTCAGTAGTGGGAAGGAGCACACAGGCATGGGGTAGACTTCAGGTTTGGAGGGGCTTCAGGAGGTTGCCTTCCCTGGGAAAACACACCTTTACCAGCTTCGGGTTAGTAACCACGAGGGTGAACTGGGGCAGTGGCGTTTCTGTCCCCAAACTGGCAGCTCGTGCAGGTGAGCACGACATGGTCTGCGTCTGTCTCTGCATCAGCCGGGAAGGGAAGCGCGGGCTGGCCAGTTTGAATGCATTTCCAACAGATGGTGCTGCGATGCCACCAAAAGCGAAATGCAGGCGTACAGGAGAGGTTTTAGGGATGGCTCCCTACTCCTCATGCTTTCCCAGTTGAATTCCAGCAGTTTTTGTTTTCCCCACAATTTGCACGGATTTTCCCTGGCTTCAGTGTTTATCCCTAGCAGCCCAACAGGACACCGCCTAGCTAGAGCCAGCCTGCAGATCTTCCCTCTTTCTGGTCACCCTGTTTAACCCACCTGCTTTTGCAGGTGAGCTGTGACCCACCACAGACATATGGCGAGCTTGGTGTGGGCATAACCGTCCCCACCCAGTGACATGGAAGCAGTGATGCCACATGCCACCAGCATAGGAGCCCCTTGCCACATTGTACAGCTGTGTTTTAGCATTGCCATCCCTCCTGTCTACATGTTCTTTGTGTTGTTAAGTCTCTTCTTTCTTGAGATAGTGGCAGGGCTTTGGATATCCCTGGAGCTTTGAAGACTCATGGGTTTTAGGGATGGCAGCTGCGGAGTCTTCACATCAAGCTGTGATGAGCACTTATGTTGGCAAGGGAGCCATCCTTGCCTGGATGGTTTGGCACATGGAAGGACATTTCTTGTGTCCTAGCTTTTCTTTCCTGAGTTATCTAAATCTTCTGCTTATACTGGAGGAGTAGTAAGATCCTGTTGCATGGACCTTCCTCAAGAGATATTTCTTTGGCTCTACAGCCACTGGGGAGTAAGGAAGGCCTTGTACCACCTGCAGCTGGAGGAAAGGCTGCCTCTTCTGCCAGCTGCTTGTTAGGGCCTGAATGCACTAATAGGTCTTAATTGGCCCCAATCGGCCTCACCTGGGGCCTCCTCTTCCCCCAGCTGTGGGCCAGGAGCTCTATTTGAGTTCATCCCAGGGAGTTTAGCCCTTTCCGCAACTATATTGTAAGAGTGGTAGTCTCCAGTTCAGCCACAGCCATGCCTGGCCAAGGAGCTGCTTCCTTGTGAATTTGCCTGGTGACCTCAGTGCTCGCTGGACCCTGGCGGCAGTCTTTGTGCCTGCCGTGCTCAGGTACCAACCACAGGGTGGTCCCCCTGCCCTGCCTGCCCCTATCGTGCTTGGCCCTGGGGGTGCAGCTGGCCCTGCTGTGCCCTGCCACTGCCTGTGCTCTATTTCTGAGCCCAAGGGATGCTGCAAATGCTTCAGGCAAGAGAAGAAGCCATTTATGTGCGGAGGAGGCGGTTTGATTTAATTAGGGCTTGGGGAAGGGGAGAAAAGCACATCCATGGGTGTGCTGTTGGTGCTCACCTGCCTGATCCCCACTGCCCTTACTCGTGGGAGCTGTGCCTGAGCAGCTGAGTGTCCCCTTGCTCTTGGCCTCGTTGGAGGTGCAGGGTGCCCATCTGCTGCCCCTCTCTGAACCTATGCCTCTTTTTGCGTGACTTTAGAAACTCAGTTTCCCTCTGATGTGATCTGAAAAATTTGTGCCAGAGAGCAAAAGTCATAAAGGATTTGTGGGTGGTGGAGAGCTTGCCCCTTGGTGGGGGTGGAACTGGGCTGGGCTGAGCACCCAGTGCCACACCAGGCGGTTGCAGGGGCCCCACGTGGAAGCTTTTGGTGCAACATCAGCTGTCTGTGGTTTCAGAATATTGTTGTGGTCAACCTAAGTTTGCTACTTATCTTCTCCGCTTAACATTGATATCCTTCTTCCATTCCCCTTCCTCTGAAAGGTGTGATACTTTCAAAGCACTTCACAAACAGATCAAGTAATCTTTAGGGGTTGCCAAAGGCTGAACCGGGGAAACCAAGCTGAAATTGAGCTTTTTTTGATAAGGGCTGAACTCTGTGCTTGTCTGAGCGAGTGCACAGGTGAAGCCAGCAGTTCGTTAACCCTGCTACTTAATGTTTCTCCAGCTTTGGCTAGCAGGAATGTTGTAGCTGTGCTGAGTTGCTGCTGGCTTTAGCAGAAGCAAGTAGTTACCTGTTAATGCCCCCAGTCCTGCACAGAGCTGGTGCTCTCGTGCCTGCGCAGAGACATGCAGCCGTGTGAAGGCTACAAATGCTCCGTGTCTCACCAGCCCTGACCTCGTGGCAGCAGGCAGAAGGGCTAGCAACATGCTTTGGGGGCTTGCCTCCTAAAGAGGGGGGGCTGGTTAGATAATATCGGTAAACGTGAAGCAGCAAGGGGGGGTTTGCTGTGTGGGGTGCAGGGCAAGGGTTGCCGGCTGTCACAGGGCCTTGGCAGTGGAGGGGACCGTGTGTCTTTGAGAGTGCTGCAGCCTGGGGAGTGTAACGTTGTGTTTAATGCTTAAGCACCGGGACTGCAGCATATGGCCGAGGAAGCTGGCTGTGGTCTAGGCAGGGGTGTGTGGGCCTCGCTCCCTTCATCCTGCCCTGGCAGCCAGATGCTCCCTCGCCCTGGCTTGGAAAGAAGGGGACGCCTTTCTCCTTCCCACTGAAATGGAGCCTGCTGTTGGTTCAGCCTTGCTCTGGAGTACATGCAGCCTGACAATGCCACAGGGGTTGGAGAGGAAGGGGTCTGCCCTGGGGAGCCCACTGTAGGTGTGCTGTGTGGGACTGGGGCAATGCCTGTGTCTAGCAGGGCGAGGAGCTGCTGACCGGGGCTGTCCCATGGCACACTGTGCTGTGACAGCCACATGTCCCTAGAAGTACTCCTGGCTCTTCTGTGGGTAGGATTGACAGGTCTGTGCCCCTCTCCCTAGCCCCAGACATGTCAGGAGCATCCTGATGTCTACTCTTGCTGTGGGGTGATGCTGAATTAGTGTGACATTAATCCTGGTGAGGTGGAACTGCAGAGAGAGCAGATGTGGTGGTGCTGGGAGCAGCAGCAGAGGGATGTTTTCTGCCTTGCTCAGGTTGCTGTTTGCCCGAGTGCAGACCTGCACAAACACTAACCTGCTTGCTCACGTGGCTTCCTCCTGCTCCCTGCGTGCTGCTTTATCTGGGCACAACGTCCGTGCAGTCTGCCTGCACTGCACAATTTGCTGTTGCTGAATAGTAATAGTGTTTAAAGAATCCAATAGGAAAAATACGAAAATACATTTAAATAAATAATTGAATATTCAGATTTATACAGTAGTTCATTATGTCGCTATCCAAGCCCTTGCAAAGCCTGTGTGGCTCCTGTCGCCAGGAAGCATTGCTGAGATGAGGCGTACCGGAGCCATGGACAGCCTCTCAAAGCATTGATGAGATCCTCTTATTAAGAGATCCAAAAAGCAGCTGGGACATTGATCTGTGAGCTGACAACAGTGTGCTGGCTGGCCAGGACTTTGATCTAAATGAGCACCCCATCTTTCAGATCCAACTTCATTTGCTTGGCAAAACCTGAGATTGCTCTTTTGTATCTCAAGGCTATGAAATGAAGTGATTCCTTTTCAGGTCTTGTGCACCCCTGAAAAGCAGAGACTAGGTTGATTTTTCCAGAAAACCGGGGAAACCCTTGAATAAATGTGCAATCAAAGTGACCAGTTCCCGTAATTAATGCTGACAGTAAAATTTCATCCCCACCTCCATGTAGAGGGAATGATGCTGAGATCAATTCACCCTAATTTAGCTGAAATTACCTGGGCGATGCTGTTGGCACTTTGAAATAGTAAGAACATTTTGACTGTATTCTCATGCAAATATTTTCCCAGTGGATGCAGTCTTACAGGATTCAGAAAAAAGTACTTGAATACTGTATCCCTTTAAACAAATGTCTGTTAAAATTATCCTTAATTTCTTGGGCTGAAGTACCATCCTGGTGGGAGAGCCCTGGTAGCAGTGATGGTTTTATTGTACTTTTGTGTGGCAGGTGAAAAGCTCAGCAAGGCAGCCAGTCTCCTTTCTTCTGTTTTCCTGCTTTTGGCCTTTGAGCTCCAGCTCATAGCACAATGAAACCAGAGGAAAATATCTGCTCAGTGGGGTATGGAGCAGTAACTTATGCCTCAGCCAGCCTTTGTCACATACCACAGCTTTCAGGAGAAGCTGCCGCCTCTTAACCTGTTTCTTGCATAGTGTCCTTAGAGCAGCATTGGTGGGCCGTGGCTTTGGTCTCAGTGGAGCTGAGGTTTCAATCTGTCTCCTGGTTTCCAGGGCTCAGCCCCTGCTTGCACAGGGAAGCACTGAAATCTGGCAGGTCCCTGCACAAGGTCTTGCTCATGCAAAGCACCAAAGCTCTGGGGCTTGCTCGCACACCTGGTGCTCTGGGCAGGCTTCGGTGGACAGGATCTTGGCTAATGCATCCAGGATTGATGATGTTTGCAATCCTGGAGGAACTGCATCATTATTCATGTGTCTGCTGCTGCAGTCATCTGGGTGGATGACTATTTGTCACATTTGGACATCCCAGATGGGCCTCTTAGAGAGTCTCTGCTGGTGTAACTGTGAACTTGCCTCCTTTTGGCCCAGCATGTCTGTGCTGGCCTTAAAATTCCAGCCCTGCAGCCCCTGTTAGAGGTGTTAAAACTGTGACGCAGGGGGGGTCTGACAGCTAAATGGTGTTCTGCAGGTTTTCAGGCCCGTAAGGTAGGATTTTAGCCAGGTGCTTGTGTCCGATCTGATTTTTTGGATCCTCCTGGAGGGCTGCGAGCGGTGGGGGTCTGCAGGGAGGAAGCCTGGCCAAGCTGCGTGATGGGCCGAGATCCCTCTTCTCGGAGCACAGGGAAGGCAGGTGACGGTCCCCCTGGCCGTGAGCAGGAGCACCTCCTCAGCTGCCGTCCCCAGAGCTGTCCCCGACACCCCGGACCCCAGAGCTCCGGAGGGATTTTGCCCCTGGTGGCTCCTCCACTCGAGCATCCCCCTCGCCAGGGGACAGCGGGTGACAGCCCCAGCCCACCGCAGGCTGCCTGCGGGAGAGCCCCGCCGCGGCTGGCCCGGGCTGTGCCCCGCGGCGGTGCAGCCGGTGCTGCCGGCGGGGGCGGGTGCCCCGGGAGCGGGGCTGTCCCGCGGCGGGGCTGGCGGCACTAGGTGGCACCGTTGAACCGGGAGCGGCGAGACGGGTCCGGCGGGACCCGGCAGCCAGCGGCGGCGCCCCGGGGGAGCTGCTGGGGGGTAAGTCCCACCGCGGCTCTAGCCTGTGTGTGTCCCCGCCCTAGTGCGGAGGGTCCGTGTCGTCCTCCCCCCTCCCCGGCTCACAGTCACGGGCCACCAGCGCCCCCTGCGCCCCCCGCCCGCAGCTGGTGGCAGGGGAGGGATGGGTGGGGGCTGTTACCTGTTTCTTTATCATCTTTCCATTTCTGGCCTTTGACCCTGTTCTGGTCCGGCATTTTCGCTATAAAGCAGCACCTTGCTCAAGCCGGCGGGTACCCGGCACTTGCTGTGCGCACCCTGGCAGGGACACGGCGATGGCTGCGGGGAGAGCGGCTCCAAAAAGGTGGTTTACTTACAAGATTTTTGTTGAAATGTAATGTTAATCAAAGCATTCATGAGAGCATCTAGTTTTTGTAACTGGAAACCAGTACTTTCTGGGGATATTTTGGTTGTAAATATTTAACGTCACGCTTTTGCTGTAGAGCTCAAGTGTAAAGTAATGGAAAAATGGTGCCAGGAGTGGGACAGGATAATGGACTATGCGTGGAAAATCTGAGACCAATTATCAAAACTAATTAAGAGGTTGCTATAACTGAGTAGCGATTGATTAAAATTTGGTATTACGTTATGAGAACAAACATATGTAAACCATTCTTTTGTTGTGGGAAAAATGATTGTTGCACAGTTGTTTCCCCTTGTTAACACTGTGATGACCAGGAGCAATCCCAGTGGAATGGGGCTGTGCTAGCCTGCTGCCAGAGGGGAACGGGGCTTATATTTCTGTGGGATGCTCAGGCAGCGGATAGGATTAGTTGTGGCTCCTTGGGAAGTGCAGCAGCCTGCAGCAAGTCCTGTGGTAGCAGCAGTGGTGGGCTGCCCTTGCAGCTCTGTGCATCGATGAACATCCTTAGCTGGGAATCAGCTGCAGCTTGTGTTGCTGGATGCATCTTGAAAATGCTGCTCTTCAGTGCTGGCTCATTAAAGACTGTGCTGACGAGGCTCCTGCTGGGTGGCAGGGCTCAATGTCCTCAGATCTGTACTGGTGGAAACTAAGAACAACTTTCTAGGCCTGGCTATAATCCCAGCCTAGGAAGAGTGGGAGAGCCGGCAGCTTGTGGGGGGACCAACAGCCTGTGAGTCTGTCCCGCTCCTGTGCTCAGGCTTGGGAGTGCTTGCGGGCTGGCTCAAAGGTAAGTGGTGGCCGCTACACTAGTGAGTACATAAGTGCCCTGAAGTGTAGAGGGGCTCTACATTGACAACCCAGGTGGAAACGAGCTGCAAAATTCAGGGCTGAGCTTTTCCCAGTGTCTGGATTTGTCCAAGCTGATGTTCTGGTTTGGATGAGAACCAAATCTTCGTGCATACAGTTGGTTTCAACAAGTATTGCTGCTGATCTGTGCAGTGTGCTCCTACTAACAGAGCGTGGTGTCTGATACGTGGTGCTGGTGTCCAGTGCTGCAGGACTTGCTAGACCGCCTCAGCCGGAAATAGTTTCCTTAGGGTGGATATTCAGGGTTTCTAAACGCTGGGGAGTCTGGCAGCTGCTCCCTGTGTCCTCGTGGCAGGAGGGGCTCTGGCAAAGGGGACCCGCAGAGGCCGTGTGGCAGACAGGGGTGCTGTGATAGCGGGATTAGGTGTTTCCCTGAAGGAGCTAGAAGTCTGTGTGTTTGCCTAGCTGCCCCCATAGATACTCCCTGCAGCAGTGCTGAGCAGTCATCATGCTGGGAAACCCAAGGTGATCTGAAGGGAGACTCCATACCTCTTCCCCTTCTGTGCTGCTGGCTGCAGCCTGAGCTGGACCGGCCCCAGAGCTGCCCAGGGAGGATCTCGGGCTGACTCGGAGAATGCGGTGTGAAAACCCTATAGTTACTGCTAAAGTATTACTCAAAGCTTAGGTGGTGGTTATATTTATTATATAAATATATTATCCTATTAGCCATTATAATTCTGTAAGTATATACTAATAATATGTCATTGTATGCTTAGGTAAGTTTTTCTACCTCTGGTTCAAGCTTGTCCCTCTGTGGAAAATCACTCCAAGCTCTTCCCTCCTGGTCTGCCTGCCGTGTGCTCCTGCCTGCTCAGCACTGACCCAGCCTTGCCTGGCTCCCATCCTGGTTCCTCTCCTTGGGAAGGGCAGCAGCTGAAATACTGCAAACCCCCTAATTTTCCCCTAAAATATAAAACATGTCAGTGATTTGGAGCAGTTGCTGCTGTTGATGTCAGCACATTATTATTTAGGTTAAAATGTGTTCAGCTTTTTGACTTCCTATTCATAAAATGTGTGGCAGGGAGTAACAATGGATGAGCAGCACAAGTTTTGGCAGTTGGAATTAAAGAAGTTGCCTGAGATTTGGCATCGGGAGCTTTTTTAAAAACTCATGTTATCTCTTTAATGCCACAAAGTCTCAGTTAATACATTGAATAGACTGTCATATAGGGTATCAGGACCGTGATTAGGCAGTTTCTCGGACTTTGCCTGTCAGCAGAAAGATATGCTCTTGGCATCTCTTCTGAAATAGTTCACTGAGACTTTGTTTTGGGGAGAGAGATAAAGTTTTCACAGATTAGACGAGGAGGACTTGAGAAACCAAATGGCAGGAGTGATAAAAAGTGATGCATGATGGTGGGTAAAAAAGCTAGAAGCTGCAAGAGATAGAGTTAGAGACTTGGATGGGGATGGAGAGAATCTGAAATGAGCAGAAAAAATAATTGGCACTGTTTGTTCATCCTTTCTTTCATTTAGATTTTTGCTTAACCCCTATTTGATTAAACAGACTGACCCATCCTTATACCGAAAGGTTATTTCATCTAAGAAGTGCAGCAGAGGCACTGAAGTCAGAACTCTGTCTGTTTGTGCATGCCAGAGGCAGTATTTAGCGCTGCCTGGTGTCAGTGACACTGGCTGGCGAGTCTGTAGCTGCTGCTTTCCAAGGGAATTTCGGTTTGCTGAGTGTTGCCTCCCCGTCCAAGCTTGCCTGAGCTCTCCTGTCTGCTCTGCAGTTCCTTTCTTTACAAACGCATTGCTGGGTATTAACCTTAGCTAATGAGACCCCAGGGGATAAAATTGGGAATGCTTCCTTGTTGCTGTGTTTTCTGGGAAGCGGGATGAGCTTACCAGGGGATGGTCCTGTAACCTGTCCTCTGTGCAGGCACCTGTTCTGTGTCCATGCATCTCTTTAGTTTCTGAGCCTTCCAGGCATTAACATGGCCAACATCAGTCACGGGCCAGTTTCCCTTGGCCAGGAGAAGCATGGGTAGTGAGTGTCTAGCAATGGTAAGTTGCTGGTGGTTCTTAATATGTGGTCCTTTATTAGCAGAGGTGAAGCCCAGGGAGGTCCTGGCTCCTTGGAGCCACTTGAATGAAAAGCTTTCTGCCATTTCTATAGACCAAGGAAATTTGTTTCCCCATCTCAGCCTTCATCAGGGAGTGAAAGGTGATCTTTTAGCATCTAAGGCACAGAGCACATGGAAGATACTCTTCTTGAAGGTCACTCTGAAGAAGCCAGTGTACAGTGGTGGACACCGGTGTGTTGTTGGAGAGGTGCACTGCAGTGCTCTGTACAAAAGAGGCTTGAGTTAAATGAGCTTGTCCTGAGGTCCCTGGGGCCTTGCTCGAGGGTGGCAGGTTTGACAACAGGTGGTACTTTACCAAAACCATGCAAAGCACCAGGGTTTTGTCCCAGTCTGGCAATGGAGGCTCCAAGGAGAGCACAAATAGGTCAGCTGTCCCATGGAGTGCTGGTGTTGTTGTCTGGCAGCTGCGTTAGTCTCAGCAGGATGTTGCACAGTGCGCGTGGCCTGGTGTTTCAGTGTAAAGGAAAAAGAAATAATGGTCTTGTCAAGGCCACTGTCTCAAAAATGTCCAGTCTTGCTCCACTTAGGCTTTGATGCACTGAAATCGATAGTTCAGCGGCCACCTTGATCTACCCAGAAACAGCCTGTGCTGCCGAAAGCCTCTCCGATCTCTGGTTATGCAGATGTTCCCCATTCTCTGCATTAAGATGCTGTCCCATTTTCACTTCTCTTCATTTTGAATAGTGTCTGTTTTCAGATCAGAAACGTGGGAAATGGGTGAAAAGACCTTGGGAAGTGTAAATGCTGCACTGAGGGCCTGTCTGGTCTGAGCTAGGATGAATGCTCCATGCTTGACATAGGAGATGGGCTTCCCGTTTTTGGGAGGATGGTACTTCACTGAAAGGCTGCACCTAACTGCTGTTTTATGATTAACACTACCTGCTCCCTCTTCTAATCTAACTTGGTTAGACTTTCTGTTGTTACAGCATGCACCAATTTGCTAAGTATTGTTCTGTGTTGTACAGTCCGTCATTAGTATTAACTGCAGTATTGTCTTCTGATTTTATTTTTTTATCCATTGAGCCAGCCTTTATAGGATGCTACAGTGGAAGTGATTTGATTGTGCTTTTTAAAATTCAGCCCTGACCCTTAGCAGTCAGTGGAAGTTTTGTTGCTCCAAGCCAACGTATATATGCAAGAGTTATACTGAGAGCGGTTTTTGATCCTGCTGGGTTTGGTCCCAGTACAGAGAGTGCCAGCCTGAGGTGTCTGTGCTCTTCTCCTGCTGCGATGCTGGGTCAATAACTACAAGTGCAGCCCGCTCAGCCTCCCCATTAGCTGCGTTAGCCTGCCCTGTTTCTGCAAATCTGGGCTGCCATGAAATGCCTCCAGAGAGTGAATGGTGGCTTCGCACCCTGCCGGCCCTTCCCTTACAGTAGGTAGTAAAGGTGTTTTCTTCAAGCTTTGTTCGGGTGGGTATTTTATTCAGACCTAGAAACAAATTATAAACTTACCTAAAGATGACAATGAGGAGATGTTTAGAGGGAGGGTGGCAAAGGATCCCAATGAACAGACTGTGTGCTGGAGGGCAGCTGCTGGCAGGAGTCATTAAAGGCTGGTTTTGGTGGCATTGAATCCTACGTTAATGAATGGCACAATGTTATGCTAATGAAGTTTTGTGATAGAACAAGAAACTGGTGCCTTTTGGAAAGGGGGGAGGGGGACTACTTTTGCCTGTGCTGCCCTGAACTGCCCTCCTGCAGGCAGACGTGTCAGAGGCAGTAGGTGATGTAGCTCTAGGAACAGGGTCTGGGTCCCTCACTGAGCCCCCCAGGCCAGGTCTGGCATAGCTATGCAGCCATGTAACCCCGCTGTTTTGCTGTTTGCTCCTCTGCTTGGCAACAAACTGACAAGCCAGAAGAGTCGGCCCTGAGCAGGCGGGCAGGCCGTGTCAGTGCAGCTGCTGGTCCCCAGGCAGGGCACTCTCTCCAGGTCCGTGGATGCTGCGCCACTGAGCGGGATGTGGGAGCTGGGGTGGGCCTGCCCAGGAGGAAGGCAGGAAGGGAGGGAAGGTGGCTTGGAGAGCCCATCTCTGCTCTGCTGGAGGTGTTGAACAGCTCTTGCCACCATCATGTCACTCCCACCTCCCTCTGCAGCCCGTAAGCTGTCCTTCAGTGTGTCACCCATCCTGCTCTCGGGTACCCTGGATCACCGCGCTCGCGACGTGTTCCCAGGCTGCTGGATGGCTGTGGCAGTGCTGCTCCTCACCATGCCCTCCGAGGGCAGTGGGGCTGCCCCCACCAGCTCTGCCTCTATTCGCTTTGTGCCCTCAAATCGCACAGGCATGAGAGAAGCAGAGTCCTCGGTGCAAATGTCCCCCAAAGCCAAGCTACCGCCCATGTTTAAGTGTGGTGTAGAGGGGGACTGACCTTTAGGCAGCAGGTTTGAGCTTTATTAAAACAGCTGGAGCTATTCTGACAGTCAGCTCCCTGGGCACTGCAGATGGATGAAACAGATATGTGCCGCTAATTGCAGATGTGCATCTTGCACTGAGAGCCTGTATCTTTTAAGGGATCCAGCTACCCCACTGCCTTCAACGTGGGCAGGGCACGGCAGGTCACCACAGTGTGGGGATGCAATTAAGCAGAAGGTTTCTGCATTCCTGTTCTCCTTGCTTGGCAAAAAGCGCTGGAGGAGCTTTGGCTGTTGCTAGTTGTCATGTGGCTTATTTTATTTTTATTATAGGAAGAGTTCAGTGCAAATGTAGAGAGAGGACTTGGATGCTTCTGGTGCTGTGGCTGGGAAGTAGGCCGCTCAGAGCTACCAGGCAGAAGTTCAGCTCTGTGTCCTGCTGGTCCTTCTGACACCCTGGGGAGGTGTAGAGCTTGCGGCTGATAGTGCCACATCAGAGAGCTCTGGGTTACCTTGCAGAGGAACAGGAGAAAATGGGCAGTGCGAAAACTGCTGGAACATAAACGAACTCTGGTATTTCCTTGGTATTTTCTGGGTGTGCTTTGCTATGTTGAGCCCAAGGGTAAATAGAAATAAGATATAAATACTTATTACTAATACCGTGTTTTCCCTACCCCTGCTAAAAGTCACCCTGCTGTAGTGTGAATGCCATCATGTGGTTAATTAGGAATGGACTAGGGTGCCTCTGTTATTAAAATTCTTCCTACTTCTTGCATTTTAACTAACTACAGTGTCTTTGGGTTCGTGCCAGCTTCAGTTTTAAACCTTTGAAAAAAGTCTCTAATCTGCATAGCGCAGACCAACCAATTATTGTTTTTTCTTTATAAACAGTTAATATCCATTGAACAGAGATCTCTTTGTTGCTGATGAGGGTGCCTCTTAAAATGAAAGCTATTTTTTCCTCCATATCTTTCTAGGGTGAAAAAATACTTAGGAGGTGCACTTCCATCAGCCTTGTACTTGAGTGAGTGGGAGAAAAGGTGGCAGAAGAGCAGCTGTTTGACAGGTCTTTAGGCTGAATGCATCCAAGCTGGAGACTTATAGTGTGTTCAAATTAGAATAGCTTATCTGGAGAGGTCAGATGCTGGGCATTGTTTTCCTGTTAATGTGTATTGGAAATGGAGTAGAGCAGGGCTGTGACTTTTTCAGGACTTTCTGTCTTTGTCAGAGCCTGATCCTGGGCTCAGGGGTCAGATGTTGCGTGCCACCACATCTGTTGAAAAGCAGAACTCTACAGGGCTACCAAATGCTGTCTGTTTCTTGGGTAGGGCTGGTGTTCATTGTAATTTTATAAGAGCTGAGCCATTTCAGGTGAAAATTTCCATGTCACCTTGCGTATTGGGAAAGGTATTAATTTTCTGCATGGAAAAGAAAGAACTGAGATTAAGGTAAAACTGTGCCTGTCCTGGATGAACACAACCACCTGACTACATCTTGCATCGCCTTAAACATTCTTTAAACCATAGCAGGTACTACAACTTTGGTTCCAAACGTAGTCTTTCAGAGCATTATTTTCTTAGCTGAAAAGTCAAGTTTTATTCTCTTGCATTTTCTTATGTAAGCAGGTCTGTCCTCATTCCTGAAGACTTCCTATTTTATTCTTGTGGGTTTTGTGCCACAGCAGAGTATTAGTTGGGGAGCAGATTCATACAGATAAAACCCAGGAAAGCTCAGATGTAACCTAGGGGAAGGAGCAATGCTGACTGGTGGAAAGGTATTTTTAAGCTGTTCATGTCTGTTCTTGCTTTGTAATACGTATGACTGAGAAGGAATGACCTAGCTAAACTCCTGAGGCTGGAGTCAGAAAAGCTGTGGTGTCACTTCCCGCGACTGGTGCTGGGGCCCTTTATCAAGGTGTATTAATCCCGTCTTTCTACCCAGCTGTGCTTGGCTTTGTGCTTCCCTCTCCAGATGTAACATCAAGAAACAGCAGTCAGGGACTGTCTGACCCACTTAGGGTAAAGCTGAACTCGCGAAAGTGCATTGTCATCTGCTAAATGAGAACTGTAAAGGGGAAGGGAAAGGAGGAATAATGTCCCTACTCTTCTCTACCTGCCTTGAAACCAATGGCACTATAGGCTTTCCTTCAGTTCTGCCACAGGATGGTAGCTCTGCACTTTTACAAGGATGTCAATCAAAGTGCTTTGCTGCAATAAACAATAAGTCTAATTATCTTGACAGCTGGCATAAAGAGTTAGGAGGCCCGAAACTTTCCCAGAGGAGTAGGTATGAGAGCAAGCAAACAGATCTAATAGTCTCCTGCCCAGCTGCCTTGATGAATGGAGAGCTGACACAATGAATCAGGATGGTGGATTTGAGGGCAAATAGGGAACAGTGCCATGGAGGGACCTGCTGAGCTGTCATCAGATGGGTGTGTGGCCTCTGCTGTCCCCCTGGTGGGCTCTGTCAGGCCAACTGAGTTATTGCTGGCAGCATGGCTGCAGCAGCAGCGAGCCAGCGTAAGGTAACCTGGCAAGTATGGATGCT
Source organism: Falco naumanni (assembly GCF_017639655.2). Taxonomy (NCBI): domain Eukaryota; kingdom Metazoa; phylum Chordata; class Aves; order Falconiformes; family Falconidae; genus Falco; species Falco naumanni. Next base: position 79,285,407 of record NC_054057.1, read on the forward strand.
GCCCCCCAGGAAGATGGTAGGGAGATGCCATGTTTGCAGCATCACCTTGAGCATGTGGTGTTTATTTAGTTTTCCTTAATACAGGGGCTCACTGAGTCCTGAGCTCCAAAATGCACCCTTGCTGATATTAACACCGTGTGTAATAAAGCATGAGGACTCAGTCTGGAGACATTTGTTCTGCTAATCTTTTTTGCTGTGTGAATATCCACATATTCAAACCCCTCCCTGAAGTGAAGTCACCCTTGGCAGTGGTCATCTGAGGAAGCCAAGGAGACACAATTCGCAAGGTGACTTTAGTAGACTTAAAAATAGGTCTGTGAAAATGCTTTTAAGGACCTGGAAAGACTTATGTCATCTTGCTGGGGCACTGGGGGCTGTGTAGGGGAGAGAGCTCTATGGAGAGGTAAAACAGGAAAGTAAAATGGAGGATGGTTCTTATTTAGCCATTACTGATTGTTTTAAGTGTTTTAGGGTCAGCAGAGATCCGGGCTTTTCATTTGATTAAAGCACTGAGCAGGTAGTTAATCACACAAATGAGAACCTTGTGATGCTTTTAAATAAACACTACATACAATTTGATGTTTGTGGCTTGTAAGCACTACAGGCTTTGTTACTGTCTTTAGAGCATGGCTGCGTGGTTTATAGATCGGTGGTCTGTGGTGCTTTTAAGTGAATGGGAGTTGTGCTAAGGAAATCTGGATGCTCCTATGGCATCAGGGCTGTTCCCCCCCAAGAACAAATTGTTCTGATTTTCTGGCTCTTCAGATGCCCTCTGTGTAATACCCTGGAGAAGTCCAGGTTCAGATTTAAAGGTGTGTGGGGGAATTTAGCTACTCTGAAAATGAGAAACTGTAATTAGGTTGTTTCTGAGCATGTGCTTTTGAGGAAAAGACCCTGTTTCTGTAGCCTTGACATGCAAGAGATCACAGTCGCTGTCTCTGGTACAGGGCAATTTTCATACAGTTTAAGGTATGTGATGTGCATGTAAAATACAGACATGTAATTTTATCTGTGATGTGTTGTATGTGCGCTGTGTGCAGCCTAAGAGCATGCCTCTTGTGAGTACTAGTGCAGCATCACACGGAAAACATTGCATGTACTTGATCCAGTGTGTTGGCATGTGTCAGCTTGGTGAAGTGGCCATTTTCATCTTGGAGAGGGACGGGTCATCGGGGGGAGAAGCGGAGGGTGGGTGTTGGTGGGTGGATCTGCAGGTATCTGCAGTGTTTCCTGTCCTGTGGGTTAGCTGTCCTTGAAACTGGAGGCATCAACAAGGCTTCTGGCCTCATGATCTCTGGCCTCCCCCTCATCCCATCCCCTCCTCTCTCCAATATGTGTGGTTTTCAGGGCATCAGCAGGAACTGGCTCATGCAGAGATAAGCTGAGACCTCCTTTGCCAAAGACCTGCTTTCTCATCTGATTCTTCCACACTCAACCGTTGTTCTCCATAGTGTTTTACTTTCCCTTCCCTCCTGGCTTTCCTTTCAATTCCCTAAGCTACTTTGTGAAGAGGTGGGCTTTTGTTGCTCTGACAACTGTAGCCAAAGTACTTGAAGAACTGATTTGTGGGTTTCTTTGTCCCAGGCTTGCCACAGCTCTCGTGTGGGACTGTCTGTATCCATTTCAGTGGCTCTGCAGGTGCCACTAACTGGTGGTGGGGTCTGTGCGTGGAGAGCGAGCTGCAGGGGGCTTGTGTGTTTTGCATGGCCAGCACAAAATGAGGCGTTTATGGAGCTGAAGATGGTGTCACACAAAAATTGGGTCCAGTTGCTTGTTTTGCTGGATCCTTGCTGTGCTGAGAGCAGCAGGGACACCTAGTCTGACCTCTGTGCTGCTCTTGCCGAGCCTCAGCTGGTGCTGCAGTGTCTGCTTTAGGCTACAGTAACCGTTGAGCTGGTCTGGATGGGGAAGGATTTCTTCTGAAGCCAGGCACTCGTTCATGGTGCTCCACTGGTGGCCAGTGACACTCTGCCTTGAGCTCACTGAAGTGACCGGCCTTCCCTGCAGGCCAGCTGTGGGGGTGCCCCCAGCCCCGATGGTTCCTGAGCTCCAGGAGAGCGCTGCCAGCAGGAGCAACGTCACTGAGGAGCTGGCTGGAGAGCAGGGTGTGTTGACAGTCATTTCCCAAGCCAACAATAGTTAGGCAGCTGTAGCAAGGTCTAACAAATTAGACAAGTCTCTCCTCCTCTTTCCTTCCCCCCTCAGGCCCTTTTACAGTAGTTTGCAGTTTATGGCGAAGACCAGATCCTTTCACCTTGTGCCTCCTGAGGGTGTCTTGGCCCAAGATGTATGGTACCCCCTGTGCTTTGTTGTCTGGCAGTTCTTACTGTATGAAACAGACCATAAAAGTAGGGAAATATTCCAGCACAATGTTGTTTTCCCAGAGAAATGGGAACTAGCAAATAAGATGATAAAACATGTTTTGTACCAGCATAAAGAGCAAAATGGAGAAGGAAAAAAAAAGGGGTAGTAGAGACACATGGGAAGGGAAATGAAAAGGTAATTGAAACCCAGCCCTTCCCTAATGATTTAAATGAACACAGTGTTTATTTAAAGCAGTTAATGGTCTGATGTTGGAGCCCTCACTCACCTGGGGACAGGCGGTGGTGGTAAGGGCTGGCTAGGAAGGTACAGAGCAGGTCCCAGTGTCCCTAACAGCAGCAGTGTTAGGGGCAGGTGTGTAAGGAACTGAACTGGGACCAGACGTGCCCCCTGCCCTCTGTTCCCCCAGTGCTGCATGGAGTAAACCTGGGGCCATGCCCTGGTGAGGCAACAGCTTGTGTCCTGTTCCCAGTCCCATGGTCACCCAAGCCCCAGTTCTTCACTTTTGCCTTTCTCTGGGGGTTAAACACAGCAACGGGACACAAATTTACAGCCCGTGGTCCTGGTGCCAAGGTCCTTCCCCCACCTTTTGTGTTTTATCCATTCCCATTTGTTATCCTTGCTTTAGCCACTTGCTACTGCCAGTAAAATGTGTGCTGGCAGTGCCTAACTGTGCCAGGTGTAGCATTTTATTCCCAAAATGATTGTGAACCCCAGTTTGTTTTATACTTCATTAAAGAAAATTTTCCTTGGTAAGGAGAACATAATAAATTCTGATTTGGGGATAGGGAGGCCTTACAAAGGAAGGCAGAAGCTTTGAGTTTCCTGGTGAGCAACATCAAACGGGAGGTAGCCCAGTGCTCCCTGTGTTCCTGCTGTGCCACCATGGCACTAGCTGCCCATCTTGCCTTCTTCTCTTGCCTAGACATCAGACCAACGTGGCTTCTCCTGGGCTAGGTTTCACTGACCCAGGCTATGTCCCCCATGCTAAACGTTGGGTTTAATGAGATGACCTGGGGGACTCCCAGCCCATGCTGGTTTCAGGAGAGCTGTACCCTCCCTGCTGCGCTCCCCCCTCTCTGCCAGGTCCTTTGAGTGGGTTAACAGGTGGGATGGACAATGTTGCCCTCAACCTGCTGTTCTGAAGCTTCCCTGGGCTCAAAGGTGGGCTCCAGAAGTCTAAGTGTGTGAGTCACTCTGATAGATAGCTAAAGGTGTCGTGCACTGCTGGGAAACATCACCACGGAGCTGGGAAACCTGAGCGCTTCATCCCAGGAATGCCAGGACAAAAAACTCTGGATTATTTTTTTTTTTTCCAAGCAAGAACACTATTGAGAAACAAGCAGAACATGTGAGCAAATCTGAAGCAACCACTGCAGTGCTAAGCTATCTTTTAGGATTCTCCCCCTGCTTTATCAGTCAAATCTTCCATCAAAGCAGTGCTGTCTTATTCAATTAAACAATTTGACCTTGACCATGCATTTCAACTCCCTAGGACAGAGCTGCAAACTGGGAGCATATGGCTGAATCCACCTCCTGAGTAGACTCACAGGATAACTTTCCATCACAAAGGGTGGCTTTGGTTGCTCTTTTTTATTCATTTATTTCCACAAGGCAAGCCCAAGTGCTGGTGTAAGTGAGGCTGACTTGCAGATGAAAACTAATGAGTGAAATTACTGTGTTAATGAAGAAAATGCTACTGGCAAGTTGTGAAAAGTACTTTAATAGTGATTAATAGGACAAAATTAAAACTGAACTTTAACTCTTCTCTAGTGTTTTAATTAATAATTAATTTTAATATTGGTTATGGCACATCTTCGCATGCTCTGAAGTACTTGTGGCAGGGCAGTCAGGAGAACATAGACGTTCTAGAAACTTCTGTGATGACACAGCCATAAACTTCAGGCTGGGACCTTTATGATCTGCTTGTCCATCCTATGGTTTATAACCACATTTATGCGGTTATGAATAACCGGTCCTATAAGATCAGTGGGCTGAGATGTAAGTGGCACGGAGCACTCTGGTGCAGCGTGTTGTTACAGGAGGTGTAGTCAACAGTCTGATGGGGCAGATGCTTCACAAGCTATTTCTTCTGCCCTTCAGCCAATCTGTTTCATATTGGAAGTTCAGGCTCTTTCTCCAAAGTTTCATTTATCATCCCTTCAGGGTACTGCAGACCTGCAAAATACAGGCCAGAGAATACTCTCTGGTGATTTTTCTTTTTTACCCACCTTGAGCTATAGGTTAGTTTCCAGAAATATTTGATTCCAAGGCCGTGCCGCTGCCTGTGGGGGCTAGGTGGCAGTAGGTGTGGGTCCCCGTGGTTTGCAGGGGCTATGCTTTTTCTCAGTGAGCAGCTCCCTGATCCCAGGCACAACACTTATTTCTTCCAGCTTTCTGCTCCACATGGATAAGTTGAAAGTACTTCTCCTGGAGGTGCCTGTCTTGCATTAAAGCTTCCTTCAGAATGTCCTGGGAAACAAGAGGAGTATGTGAAGATGTAGGTAAGGCAAGCACTGGGTGTTGTAATAATCAGGTTCTGCAAGACAGTCTGAGGATGGATGGGAAGCCCCTGGGCAAAGCTGATGGTCTGGCAAGGAAAAGCACTTAGAAGATGGCAACTTTTATTTCTAAGACATCTGCTCCAAAGCTTTGCAGATGAGTAGTTGGACTGACTGGTTCTAGTGGCAATGAAATGTGTTTGGGGACTGCTGATGGCTGCTGATACCAGCACCTGGTTCTGTTCACTGTGTTTGGAGCCTGTGGGACTGTGTGGTGGTGGGTGAGGACACTTGCCCTGGGGTCACCCTCAGCTCCCAGCTCATCCTGCCCTGCGGGATCAGCCCTGTGCTGACTGCTCCTTGGCACGGAGCACGCTATTGCAAAAACATGGGCTAGGGAGTCAGCCAGCGAGCAAGGGATGGTTCTGAAATCGTAATGGTCTTTGCTTTCCTGGCCATGCTGACTTGAAACTCTTCAACTCTTCCATGGGAGCCTGACTGAGAGGAAGCAAATGTCTTTTTTTTTTTTTTTTTTTTTTCTTTTCCCTTTAAAAAAAAAAAAGATAAATCACGCGGAAAAAGATCTATCTTAGGATACCTAGAAACTCAGGTGAGGGCTGTAGTTCTGGTTGCACAGGGCTGGATGGGAAACTGGGAGGCTTTGTGCGCTGCACTGGAAGTGGCTTACAGGGGAAGGGGCCTGTGTTGTCTCCTTAGACCCTCAGCATGATACCCAGCCCCCCGAAGTGCAGGCTTGGGTCTAAGCAGCTGGGAGGATTGCAGAAGTACTCCCACTTCATTTCAGCATGCTGCCTCCCATACGGAACATGCCTGGCTTATATGTTGTGCTGGCAAGTGTGTCCACATTCAGAATTAAACTGGTTCATGTCATGGAGGTTAAAAGAAGGGAGGTGTGAGGAAGCTGAAGCCCTTCAACAGTGAGCAGTACATGTGTGACTTCTTATGGGATTAGTGTGCTTTTTGCAACGAGGCCATTCTTAGCTATGCAGGAAGGTGGCTGCGAGATGAACAGTTGTTTCCAGAAGGTCTGCAGGTGCTTGGGAAGTCTCACATTATGTTGATGTAGTGGTTAACATTGTTTGGAAGCATTGCTAAGAATAGCTGACTCTTTCTGGCTTTACAGGAGTAGCTTCAAAAATGGCAGTCATCTCAGGCAATTCCTTACCTCTCACAACTTTCCCTCCAGCCTGCAAGCTTCCTTAATGTTTGCGTGCTTTCTAAGCTCTTTGAATGGTCTGTGAAGGTGCAGCAAACTGTAAGGAACCATTGCAAGTTGGTAGAAAGTGAATTTTGAGTCTACAAATGCAAATACTCATCCTGGGATGGTGATTGTGGTGTTATCTAGTCAGGGAGCAAACCACTATTGAGTTACATATCAAATCTAAACTGTGCACGAAAGATTTGAATTTCAAATTTCAAACACTTGCAGCACAGTGCTCACAAACAAGTTACGGATCAGGAATTAGTCACCAAACCCATTGTGACTAATTTTAAATAACAAGTTGGGGGTGGGGTGGGGGAGAAAAATCTGCTCAGAGATCATTTACAGGCTGAGGAAAATAGTCTAAAATTATTCATCAAGCTTATCAAGCTTTATTCTTGAGTAACATTGTGTCATCACTAGCAGGTGGTAGGAGAAATGGCACGGCATACCATAATTAGTAAAAACTAGTATAAAAAATAATCAGCTAATCTGTGTGATTTACATCCAGATGGTTTTGAAATTGGAATCAAGATAAAATACAACTTCCTGGATCATAATTTGCATTCTAGTTATTGAGTTAATTCAAAGCTCATTATTGTTTCAAAAGAATTATTCTAGACCACTAGGGAAGAGTATTGAGTGTTGGGAACATTCCAGATGTATCATTGGATCTCTTTTTGATCAATATTGCACATGAGCACCCCTGCAGGTATGTGTCACAACGCCATCTACTGCATACCTGCATACAGAGATGTTTCTGCTTGGTGCGGATGTTCCTCATGTAGCCTTGCCAAATTTTAACTGCTGACCCTCAAGAGTTACCAATGACTTAATGGAGAAGACATTTGGCATGACCTGTGACAGGGAGTGCTGTCACTCTTGGTTCAAAGGACGCTTAAATAGGTGTTTTCCCTGAAGGATTGTTGGGTTAGCAGAGTATTATTGGACTGGGAACAGCAGGGACTTCCTCAGAAGGGCCCAACCATCGCTTCAAGAAGTAATACTTGTTCATGAAGTGTGCCTGCTGGGTTCTCATTTACATGTCTGTAGCTTTCACCAATATGTTTTTGCTTTCAAGTAGCCTTTTTGTTCCAGCAAACATCTATCCAAGTTATGTCTAAATCTCTTGACCTGGCATACTTGAACAACTTTTGTAGCAGAAGTGTTCTATCTTCTAGGAAATTTCCAAATAATTTCTTCTTTCCTTTTTCAACCCCGTGGGAAAGACCACAATCTTGCTTGCATACATCAGCAGTGCTATTTGTGGACAACTGCAATGTGAATGTGCAGAATTTGCAGAATTTAGTCACTCTTCTAGCTGAAGAACAGTGGCTTTCATATCACCCTAAGTTTAGACATCGCTAATTTTAATGTAGTTGTCTACCCTCCTTCTATAGCCAACAGAGACAGCTCCAGATCCATCGTATCCCAAGGGAAGTGACTGAATTGCAGCTGCTGCCTTAGACTGCGATAACTGTTTGCCACTTGAAGTTAGGTGAGGCTGATTATACCCTGCGCTTCCAGGTGACCACAGTTGGTGGCTAGTTGGCATCTGAACAGAGATATGATCAAAACAGAGCCAGGTTATTGAATATACTACAGTTTCTATCACAGCCTAATGATGCTTTTCTTTGGGGGTTGGTGGTGGTGATGTGTGAAAGGGGCGAGAACAGAAACCCTGCGTTATCTGGTGTTCTCTACTCTGTGCCAGCCAACAGAGGTGAGGAAACCTGCGAGTAGATTTGGGTGTTTGTCATGAAGTGCTTGTTACTGGGAGACAAATCCTCCCTTGGTGCAGCTGAGGAATATCATGTCTCTTTTAACGCTGGCAGTAAGGAAACACCAAGAAGCACTCTAGATGGACGGGACTCTGCAGAGGTTGTCCTTGAAAGCAGGCTGCTTGTTAGTCTGCCTTGACAATTGGAGCTTTATTTTCAGCATGCTTATTTCGGTGATTGTCAGCTCATCAGGAAATCCCTAAGACTGCAGTAGGCTCCCAGAATGAGAAATGTTTCCAAATTTGCTGTCGGAAGCTTTTTTTCAGATAGAACAGGTATTTCGGAAGGATGCTCATATCTGCTTCCTGATATGAATGTTCGACTCAAACATCCTTCCATGCATCATGTAAGTGGGGCGCAGCACCTCTCACCGAGGAGCGTGCTGTGGGTTGGGTTGGTTCCCAGTGCTGACCTCCTTTTCTGTGCTGAGACCTACTTTATGGTCAGCACCCAGCTGTACTACCCAAGGTAGCTGGTTCTTTACAGTAAAATCAGAATAGCAGCATAATATATATATAAAAATCATATCTAGGGAGTTATAATGCAGATATATGTGCAGGTTGATACTGTGGACATGTTCTTTTGGAGAATGTTCATTACAAAAAGAAAATCTGTTACCAAAAGTGCAGTTATATTTGGGTAAGACTGCTTAAAAACAGTTTAGTGACACAAAAATACGCTTTGTATCTGGCTTAAGCTGTAAAAGGAATCTGGGTAAAAATGTGTTACAGTAAGTGGTCAGATTCGTGTGGGTTGTGGAAGCTGGCATCTTTACTCCGTGAAGGAAGAGCAGGTTATGATTTAATTTCATGTACCTTTGTGTACAGGGCCACCCTGATGCCACCACTCAGTTCAGAGCAGGATAAGAGGGACCTGTGCTGAAAGCTGTGGTTTAGCAGCCCCGGGCAGCCTTCCTTCTGCCCTGGGCTCCCAGATAAGAGCTCAGGTAACAAATGTGTGCCCTTTCCCAAGTGAACTCAGTAAAGCTGGTTCAAGGAATTCAAACATCTGGTGAATAACTCGTTCCTGGGCAGGAAAAGACCAAAGCAAAACTGACCTGTGGAAGGCATCCCCCTGGGATGCAGGCAAGGGCGAAAGCCATCTCCCTCAGGAAGCAACTGCTGCTGTAGCAGGGGACTGTGCTGCCTGGCATTGAACAGGGCCAGCAAGTGCCAGCTCACAAATTACGTTAGTAGGCAGGGTGAAAAATGCCTTGATCAGCTTGAACGGTGGCTGTGTAGATTTATTAAATCCAGCTAATGTTTCTATTTCTGGAGATTTTGATGCAAGAAATGTAGCTTCTAGCAGAAGCATGAGTGAGTGGGTGTGTTAAAGCTAAACTCGGGTGGGAGAGGCTAGAGGCGGGGAGCCAGGGAGAAGTAAGTGACAAGAACTTTTCTCAGAAAGCAGAGGGATAGGGAAACCCCCACATCTCTGGGTCTGGGTTTTGAAAGCCACAACCCTCAGCTCCTCCTAAAGCTTTTTCAGTACCTGTTACTTTCAGCTGAGCTGTCTGTCCAAGGTGGGTCTTTGGAAACAGGTTAATATGAGTTAAAATACGGCACAAGTCTCTGTAAAACATCTGCCTTATCTTTACATAATGAATTAACAAAGATGAGCTGGAAAGAAATAAATTATTCAAAAACCTCCTATGCTTTTGAAATGCTAACAAGTGAAATCCTTTGGGACTGCTTGATTGGATTATGGTGTATCATACGGTAAATCGAATTGGTTATACTCACTCTGGAATTATCAGATTTACTAGTTTGGCCAAAATAATTTAAGCAGGGCCTATAACATGAATGCTGTGTATAGCTGAAATAATGCCAAATTATTTTAATTAAAGTAAATTCACTTTTAAAAAATAAGGAATACCCAAATTCTCTACCGTTTGGGAGCTGGGAAGCGTTTGTTGTTTTAGCAGAGCTCTGCTCATCTGCAGTGCTTGTGGCTTCCTTCTACGTGTTTTGGGGTGTCCAGCTGGAGACTGTAAGTGCCCCAATTTATGGAGTAGGTGCCTGGGACTTGGAGAACCAGGCTACTTTTAAGGCAAATATATAACCACAAGAAAGACTAGAGATTCAAATGGAGTTTGGATTTAATTTGATTGCTTCTGACCTAAATATTAGCATGATATATACACTGAAGTAGCTGGCTGCAGGATAAGACACATAGTGTGTGGGAGGAATAAGCTTGCTGTAGAGCCCACACCTTGGCACCTTTACATATATCGGTCAGGACAGATCCTTGAACACAATTCATTCACATTTAGGTCTGTAAATCACAGTCTTCGTAATGACCTGAACTGGAAAGGTATTTTGGTGCCTATCTTTAACAATAGGGATGACTTTACTGAATGAAAGCCAATAAAAGCAGCAGCAGAAGTCCTTCTCTGCCATACACTGGCTCTGTCCTTTCTCTTCAGCAACAGTTTTGGGGTGCAGCATCTAACCAAAGCCCCCCACAAAGGAGAGGGCAACGTCTCATGCTGACTGGGGAAATACACGCATGCCTTGAAAACCCATGGCCACTGTTACGTGGGGCTTATAAAAGTGTCTTGTTTTCCCTAGAATATTTTCCTTGCTGAGAAGAACACATAAAATGTGGTGAATGTTTCCAGAGCTGTTCAGTTGCCCAGCAGACTTCCCTCAAAGGCTTTAGCTCCGTGTGTGTGCCTGAGCTAGCGTAGCATGGCGAAGGGATCCCGGGCACTGCTCAGCACTTGGTTCTTTCTTACCTAATGTTATCTTGTTTCCCATCTCTTCCAAACCTTTGGGCAGGCTGACATGGATGAGAGCACCCAGGTCTCAGATGGGACACGTGTGCTGGGTGCGTGACCCTGAGCTGGTTCCCTGTCGCTGGTGGGAGCTGAGCAGCAGGCTCGTGGGTGGGTGAGCTCCTGCTCAGGGCGAGGGGAAGGGGTGCTCAGCAGATCCATAGTCCCTGACAGGATATTTATTACAGCTCACCTTCTGAGCATCTCTGGGAAAAAGCTTTAATTATCACTTTCTCTTCTGAAGTAACTAGCACAGAATACTGCTTAAGAGCCTCTTGATGGGATCCTTTGACTATCTCTGTGTGAAGAAATAATAAGGCTTGAACAGTAAAAGCATTCCCCTTTGGAAATATGTTTTCCAGTGCTTGACCTGTGCTGATTGAGAATACATTTGCCAAGTGAACAAATTCTTCTTTACCAGCCTTAGCAGTCCCATTGCCAGCTGCATTTGTTATTCGGGAGCAATTGCTGCTGACCAGTGCTTTTCACTCGTCGCTTGGTGAAGGGGAAGAACAAATGAATCAGCCCCACTTATGGACAGTAAATGTTCATGCTCAGAGCACAAAAACTTGGAAGAAGTTGCTGTCCTTTCCTCAGGCTGGCCACCCTGCTGGGAGACAGAAGTCAGGGCTTTTTGGTGTCTTGGGAGCAGAGGGAAGGGAAAATAGGAATGACAGCTACAGACAGACATTCTGCTTTCCTCCTTCACCGCCCTTTGTCCAGACCCTCTGGGTGAGTGGTGATGTGCCGGTGTGCTCGGGCAGCAGGTTACATTGCTTTTGTCAACTGCAGAATGTAAGAGATTAGGATTAAACCCTGAAGTACAGGGGAGCCCTTGGGTGTTCAAAAGGCTTTGTGCTTAAATGAGTATTTGGTGCTAAATTCTCAACTCCTTGGAAAGCTCGGATATGAGGAGTATGGTGTTGGGAGGTGCAGGGTTTCACTGCAGAGCCAGCTCTCCACTGGCGATGACCATTTCTGGGGGAAAGTGTGGCAGTCATCTAAATAGCAAACTTACCTAGCTGTGAATCTTTTGCCACCCTTGACCAAGTCAGGAGCTGTCCCCTTGCCTCCAGCAGTCAGCCCTCATCTGCCAATGCAGTAGGTTCCTTTCAGGATCATCCTTCAGGACCCTGTTTCCGAGCTCCTGCTGTGGTGGTTTTGCCTGAAGTTAAACCCTTGGGTCTGGTGCAAACCAAGAGTGGAAATGCTGCTGTGCTGGTGTACGAGAGCATCTTGGCTTGAATAAGCCCTTCCTTGGCAGATGATGGGGCAGTGCACCATGCTGAATGCAAGAAGTGATGTAAAGCAAAAGCAGTTTGTGTGGTATGCCTTGATCCCCAGGGAAGAGGCTCTGCAAAGGCAGCACTGAGCAGCATGAAGAGCTAACAGCTTGTGTGTAAACAGAATAATGTGTAACGAGATAGCTAGAGAGATGAGACGGAGGAGCAGCCAGCATGGCTTGAGGCAGGCTAGGGCGCTAAAGGCAAACACTGAGCACTAAGGCAGTGCGGGAGGTGCTCTGGTACAGTCCGGGCTCAGGAGGAAACAGACCTGCGGAGGGGTCTGCGGTGCCTCCTGCTATTCTGGAAACAGTGCGGACAAGTGGCTTGAACAAATAGAGGAGGGCAAACTACTGGTTTGCTACCGTGAGGTGGGTATGTTCTGAATATTTATGATGTTCAAAAGCGTGGTGTAATCCTTGGAGGTCTCAACTGTAACTTAAATACAGCACTGCTGCCCAGTGCTGTGTGGATTTGGCTGGGACACTGGGTAGGTGTGAAGGGGGTGCAGCCTGAACCCCTAATTTGCCCTGCTGATGCTCGTGTCGGAGTAGAAGGCTTGTCCTGGGTGCAGCAATGTGTTGCGTTTCTGGCTGAACCACGGCCAGACCTACCATTTGGACCTCCTGCTGCTTCCTCCACAGCTGTGAACAAGCTGAGACGGGGTCCTGGCTCTGACCTGCAATACACCTTCAGCATGTGGATGGGTTTGCTGGCCTAAGATAAGCTGGTGTTTTCAGTGGGGAGAGCTTTGGTATTTGGGCACAGCCAGCTGGTTGGAAACAGAAATACTGAGGTACTAACAGACTGACTCCTGTTCTTCCCTCTGCCGTCAAGAGTTGTTCCAAAGAATGTTTATCAATATGGTGATAGGCACTTTATACATATAAATGTATATATAATGTTGCTATAGATCTGAGGGTGTGAGCTGGGACCACATACCCATGGTCATCCCCAGCAAAGCCAGGCAGGGCTGGTGCTGCAGCTGGGCACTGCAGTCATCTTCCAGTGAATTTGTCCATTTTGCAATTAACTCTTTAAATGAATGCGCATAAGGATATCTAACGACGCATAGTAGGAGAGAAAACAAGCTCGGGTGTGTTTCAGTAATGTCTTTTAAGTGTCAGCTGAAGAGACAAAGCTGGTCCTCTGCCTTCAGAGTGAGTCACGGTTAAAAGCTGGCCATCTGCAGGGAATTGCAGGCAAGTGGGTGAGCACTTGGCAGATGTTTAATCATTTTGTGGATTCTGCCCTTTCCACTTAATTAAGAATTTGCCTGGTTGCAAACCTCCGCTGGAGAATACAGCTCCTTCTGCACTCTGTTGGGGAGAGGTTTGGTTTTTTTGCTATGATGAATGCTCAGACTAGAATAAAGCTTCAGCCAGACAGAGGTGTGATGAACTACGGAAGTTTTGACTTGGAGTGACTGTATGTTACTTCTGTACATTAAACTGGCCTAGCAGGACTGGCTGTCCCCACTCCTTTGGGTGGAGGTGTTGGCCAGCAGGGACTGCCTGTAGATTTGCTATTGCTTTGGCTATGAAAAAGCCTGTGAAATGTTTGTATCTTGAGGCAAAAGAACCCTTTTGCAGAGGGTTTGGAGTGGCTGCAAAAAGCTCGAGGCGATGCAGAAGGGTGTAATGGCTGTTTAATGGTGAAAGATCTCTGGTGGTTTACCTCTTCTGTGGGGTGCCTTAGGCTGTCTTTAAACCTCTGCGTGGGCAATGGGATAATGGTCTCCTTGCAAGGTAGACCTGGTGGAGCTGCTGGAGATCAGTAGCAAGGTGACACTGTGGGCAGGGAATGTGTCCTGTGGTCTGACCACATGGTGTGGGCTCAGACTGGGGGGGCACAGGAGGGGTGACACCAGTGACTGCAGCCTGGGATTTGTGCAGGCTGGCCTTCTTGGCCACCTCTTGTTAGCTCTGACAGGGGTGCTTGGCTTTCCCATAGCTGTTTCCTTTTGGAATAGGAAGTGAAAACTGTGCCCATTTCCCAAAATGCTCGCTCAAGTCAGTTTGGCAGCCTGGAAAAAGGAATTAAATGCATCAAAGCTGCCAACAGATGCTCACAAATCCTTAGGCTTTCTCAACCAGTTTCCACAGAGCTATAAAATCCATGGAGAACTGCAGCGGAGAAGTGATATACATATTCCCAGCTTAAAGCTCAAAGTGCCAAGGTCCAATTTGCTGGAAATCATCTGGCCATGACAGAGGTCTTGGTCTACTGTCTGCCAGGGTAACCACTGGAAGACGAGACTTGCCAGAGCAAGAGAAAAATAACGTCCTTCTGCCTTTTCTATTTTTCTGCCAAAATTATCTTTAGGTCGTTATTTAACCTTTTTGTTCAACCCCACAAATGTCTGTTTTGAGTAGATAAGAGATTCTCTCCTACACATGTTTTTAACAAGGGTGGTAAAGGCAGAGTTATGTTGTTGTGCTCCACGTGATGGCACAGGGATGCAGGATGCCCAGAGCTGCTCGGTACCTCCTGCCCATCCCAGGCAGCGGTGTGAGGGGAAATAACTGTACAGCCACAGGCTCTGCCCTGCACGTGGATGTGGGAAATACTCTCCTGCCCTGTCTGGGTGACTACCACCACCACCGCAGCCCCTTGCAAAGAGGCACCTACTTCTGCTCCAAAGGAGAACCTGCAATGGGAGGCGAGGAAGGATTCGGAGGCAGTATAGATCTGACCTCTGTGGACAGGGCTGAAGTGTCAGCTGCAGCGTTTCTGAATGCAACTCTCTTAATCAAGAGGCGGTTTTGTTTTACAGCCCTGTGTGGTGAGAACCAGACATTAGTGGTGATTTGCTGCTGTGTGGGCTGTTAACTGCTCTAGATGAACTGCTGCAGATCTGCTCTCTGCAGATGTCCCCAGATCTTGCTTTTACAGGTGATGTGAAAAAGATATAAAAGCTTCTTTAGGCTCCTACTGGGGAAAGGTGCTGGTCCAGATTGTCAGCTAGTGCAAATCTGTGCAGCTCAGCTGAAGTCTGCAGGGACAGACTGCCTGAGGTGGAGGATCTGCGCTGCTGGCCTTCACCAAAGTCCTGCTGAAGTTACTGGGTGCTTCACATGGGCTTTTGCTCTGGAGAAGGACAGCCAAGTGGTTTGAAGACAGTGAAATATTGATTTAGAGACACACCAAGGAGCAGCTTGTCCTACTAATTCCAGAACAACATTAGCATGAGTCAGGATACATGCTGCAGACTGTGCTGGCCAAGAGGCTGCCGAGGTGGGGTGTAGATCTGTGGAGCGAGGAAGGAGCCCTGAGAGGGAGAGAAGAGAGACTGAGGCTTTCAGGCTCAGTATTTGAAGAGGGGGCATTGAGAGGCATAGGAAGGTTTTGTTTTAAATTAAATCCACATCACCAAAGGTGATGCAGTAAACTTGCAAGTTTGTCCCTGCATCTCTCTCCCCGCTTGCTGAGGGCTGCGCTGATGGCAGAGCTCTGACTGGTTCAGAAACCTGGATCTGGGCAATGGCTTCCTCCCTTGCCTAGCACTGCCCTGTACCACCGCTCCCGCAGCCAGCCGTGCTGCCTGGCTCTTGGCCTCCGCGTTATTTCTGAGATGACGGGGTGGATGCTGGTAACCCTCACCATCAACCCTGGTCCTGCTGTGGGGGAGCCCTGGGGCAGCAGCGTGCCTGGCATCCCCCACCTCTGGGCAGTGCATGGAGTGGCTTCAAGGTTGAAGGGTGTGGATGTGAGCCCAGACGGCACTGAGGAACAGTGGTGCATGTGAGAGGAGAGGTCTTGTTAAGGTTTCTTTGTGCTGTCCTGGCGGAGAAGCCCTCTTCCAGGGCAGGCAGAGGCTGCTGCTGCTGTCCCAGGCAGTGCTCGGCTTTGGAGCAGCTTGCTGGGAGCGCAGGGGGCTGCTGGTGGCACTGCCCGAGAGGTGCCACATCTTGGGTGTCTTGGGTGCACTGTACCTTCGCTGGGGCACAGCCTCAATTTAAGATAACTTGTACTAGTTTCATGCCTGGTATCTAAGGCTTCAGCCTTTTTTTTTCTGTTTTCAGGGACTTGAATTAGTCCTTATTTGTCCAAATAATTCTATTGAGATCATATCAGAACTGGTAGACACGTAAGAGGTTGTGCTACATTGCATTTCTATGTGGGCCACTGCTCCAAAGTAATTTTTCTTTCGTCATTCTAAAGCAGCTAAAGCTCTTAATTCCACCAGTCTTTCTCCACCTCTGCAAGCTGTCTCTAGACACAAGTTTTGGTTCAAATCTTTATCTGCCTTTTCATCAGCTGCCTTAGGTTCTTCCATAGAGCTGCTGTGATTTGTGCCAGCAAATGTTCGAGTGTCTCATGTCACAGACCCATCTTTATGGCTAGTTGGCTGTACACAGACTAACTTACTGGTTGGTAGTTTTATTTGAGGCACCCATTAGTTCCAAATTTTACTACAGTGTTTTTAGCAGCAGCTTTTATGCTCTAATAAATCCTCTTATATAAAAATGTGCTGAAATTTTTGAACTTTATGTAAATGAAATTAGGAACTCTGCAAATGGCTATGGCCAAAGCAACACAGTCTCGCTGATGTTGGCACGGTTTCAGGGAGTGTATTTGAAGAGGGATGCTCATCTCTGCACTGACACTACGGATGATAAATAGGCATTGCCAGAATGCTTGCTAAACATGTGCCTTGTGTGTGGAAATCATCTTTGGTGTGGGGAAAGCATCCATTAATCCTGTTGCCTCCGTGAACACGTACAAGGGAATACAAGGAGGGCACCATATGCAGTGCAGGCTGTGCTCCAATGTAAGCAAAAGTGCAAAGGCTTGAATTTGGCACACGAGTGATCTGGGAATTGTCTGAATAAGAAGAGATGGGCCTTGAAGCTGCAATCATTAGAAATCTGGCTATAGAAAGATAGCAAGATTAGTCTGGTGACTTACAAATGATGGAGTCCTTGGCAATCTAAACTTCATAGAGGAACTGCCTTTAGCAGCTGACTAATCTGCAAACAGGAAAACTCTGGGTTTAGTCACTGGCAAAACGTTGGTTTGCCAGGGTCCCTTCCAAACCATATTGCAGTCTCTGATGAGATACCCCGTCACTTCAGTGAGTTTAACTCAACCACACAGAGAGCAAATGAAAACTTTTGCTTGTTGCTATGACTGGAAGGGCAGGTCTCTCTGAGATGATACCTATAGAAAAATTGCTGAACCCATTGCGATAAGCTACGAAATGCATAATTTGTTTCTGGTCTAAACTGAACAGTGTTCAAAATGGAATTTCATTGCCCTCTTCTCTGGCAGGAGACATCATTGTTAGGTGATTTGAAAGGCAAACTATTGAAATTTGATCCTGTAGACTTGAATACGTAATAGTGGATACCACTTTTAGGCACTTTAAATCATAGCTAGGTAATTAAGGGGGTATCTTTAATGTATGTATATCCCTTGAAATCTATCTGGCCTAGTCACAGAGTTGCAATTTTTACTTATACCCTGTTTTTGTAGGGGTTACTGTATTGAACCATACCAAAAGCCCATCTTCTGGCAACCTGTTTCTGTCACTGGCTAGTAGATGGTTAAGGGTCGCTGGCTGCTGCTTTTGTTACCTGTTATCTGTATATTTTTGCAGGAAATGTATTATCAAATCCTGTATTTAGCATTTAAAGTAGACTCAGCACATGGAGGTAGTGTTTCTCTTCAAAGCCCCAGTTGTTGCTCAGTCTGTGCTCTTTGGAAAGGTGCCTCTGTAGGAATGAACCTTTCCATCTTTTATCATGGTTTTTACTGGTTTCCCTTTGTATCTAAGGGCCATGGAGCCATGGAAGGAGCTGTGTAAATGTTGAGTGGGAGTTACTCTTCTGCAGTAAATATAAACCAGTAAATATGTATTTTCCCTAACGTCTGCTCGTTTCACACACACACACAGAGCTACCATTTTGCTATTCCATGTTCTATTTAATTTCCCCCTCAGATCTTGGCAGTAATTTGGGACTTTCTTAATTTGTTTCCTTCAGACACAGTAATTTTCCCTTGTCCCACGATCTATATTATTGATCTCGTGTGGTCCGCTTCACTCTGGCAAATGTTTCTGTTCCAATTCCAATTGGATTGACTTTGGTTTGCTGGCCAGTTTGAGAGCTGGCAAGCTCCTAAATGAGTCCTGGTGTCTGTGTAATACAGTGAAAAGTGAGATTCAGCTGTAACGATTCCAAAGGGGACTATTTATTAAGGCCACTTGGCGTTCAGAGGATCTTGTACTACTCTCTGACTTTCTAGCCCTCCGGCAAATTAAATTGTTGGCTATTGTTAGTCTCCCATAGTTTCTTTTGGCTGGGCTGGGTCCTGGGGACTACTTAAGTTACACAACCTGCCTAGTGTCCTTAGAGCAGGAGCTTAGCTAGAAAATCAGGAAAAACTTCCTGATGTTAACTACCTAAAACTCTTATGAAATTCTTACGTAAGGCCCGTTTGTGCCAATAAAAGATTCCCTACACAAAATATCTGTCCTTTTCTACTAAAAAAAAAAGTGCCACTGCACTCAGTGGTGGTGGTGTGGTTGATCCCTTGCCAGGTCAGCCAGCACCTCGGAGCAGGAGCGGGAGGAAGTGGTTCTTGGCATACCAGTGAGAACAGCCCTGAGGTTTGGATGACACTGAATGGCTGTTGCTTTAACTTCTGCTCCTAAGCTGCCTTTTGGGGGGTTGCACCCTGAACTTCCACTCCCTTTTAGTTGAACCGGTAGTATGTTCCCCTTACAGACTGGAAAAACTGACTTTGTGTCCCCATCCTGAAGACATGCAGCTCTGTTAAGGGGAAATGCATCCCATCAAACAGCGTCCCTAAGAAGTTGCAACAAGGATCCATTGAACTTGTCTGTGTGCTTTTTTTTCGAGGAGAAGCACTGAGATCAAAGCCTGAGAAAACCATTTGATCTTCCAGCTGTAAATAACTACTAAAAGAGAACATATGCTATATTTAATTACCCTCCATTGAGGTGTTTGTATCCAAACTCTGACAAGCTGGTTGAGTTTCTTTTCCCCTTGTTTGAAGCAGTGGGTAGTTAAAGGAGATGAGCATTGCAAGAAGAGATGAAGGTAGAAGAGTTGAACAAGTTTCAGTCTGCTAGCCCTTTATTTCCTGCTGGAGCTACTAGAATGCTGCTGGGATGATGGCTTTGCTTTGGGAGCACATCCATGGGTGCTGGCTCTCCCATTCTTGTACCCACTGGCTGTTCACAGAAACATCATCCAGAAAGCTCTTATCAGTGAGTCCTTACTCTCAGAAGTTGTCTTTCATGTGTACCCTCCCAACAATAAAACTGATAAGTGGTTAAAGCTGAACGGTAGTCCCCAATTTTATAGCTTGTTACCAAAAAGACCATGCTTTGCGTCCCTCCCTTACCTCATGCTCATCAAACACTTGAACAAGATGAAGTGGTGACCTGACCACACCAAAACTGCGGGTGTTTTGTAGTGAAGATGGAGTCAGGCTGGTCTAGTAGTGCATTTGTGTGTTGAACTATTAGCACATCCCTGACCCTAACGGAATGACATACATGCTGAAGTTCATGTCTGCTTTTACGTTTTAAAGCAGCACCCAGATGTCAAAATTCAGTAGAAAGCAGTGGATTTCCTAGTCATTTGTGTGAATTATTGAGTCATTACTGTAATGAGCGGTAATTATCTACATTGCCTTGGAAGGTTGATTCACTGGATAACTGATCAATCTGGAATATTTCCAACAGCTAGGAGCACTAAAAAAAATAGGCAAGCAGATAAAGATCCAACACAACAAATATGCTTGTCTTTCTCGTGAGGAGACCTCTGCTGGATTATTCACTGGGTTTATATTGACCTAATTTACAAGATGCAAGGTTTGAAAAATTCTGCCTCAGTGTCTGATGCTCTTGAAAAGTGATATTGGGTAGCTGGGCTAAATTACATCCTGGAAAACCTATTTTTCTTCATCCCCCCTCTTCCAAGCTTCTTGGATATGATTTTGTTCCAAAACAGTGATGCATAGCCATGAAATGGCTGTGCCCTTTATCACTCCAGCATAAGAGAAGATAAACCAAACAGACCTGTTTATTCATTTTGGAGGAAAAACAAAATTAAAAGGCTTCTGTGTATTGTGGTAATGTAATTCCTAATCAATGACAGTGGGTTTAACAGAGATTTATGGGTTTTTAACTTGTAAGATTAATGGCTACATACATTGATGCTGTCAAAATGACAGTATCGTGGTCACGTACTTTGTGGAACAGATAGCGACCTCCTGCCAGACACGTCCTTAAGGAAATGCAATTATTGCTGCCCATTTTACAGTGCTTAACTTTTTTTCTCTTGGTAAGTGACAACGGAATGGGTTTTGAGCATAAATTAATCTTTCTAGATGAACTGTTAACCCTTTGTGCCTAGCAGCTAGTTGTATTAACTCAATGCCTGCATACTGTTTTCTGGGGTGGCCCTGGCAAATACAATAAAGCACTGCCAGAAGTGCCATCTGGAAGGTCTCTGGAGCACTCTGCTCCAGCACCCACGTGGAGGATCAGATCTGCAATATGATGTCTCATATTGGGCTTCTTTACTGTAGCAGTCACTGACAGCGTACTTGGCAGCACAACATTCCCAAACGTGTATGTACACACACATATACACGCACGTATAGGTAAAGCATGGTGGTAAGCTTCTGCATGTGCAACATACTGCAAGCAGGTAGCTAGCGAATGCAGATGTGGGGGTATATCTGCTCCAGCTGTGGCTATTCCCATGACAGCAGAGTTCATGATAACATCCGGTTATGTGTGATTACAAGATTATCTGACTGCCTGTGTCCCAGGAGCTGGGTGAGGTGCCAGGTCTGGGACACAGTCCAGGCTGAGAGCTGCCATCAGTGTCACTGCGCTGCTGCTGAGTGGCTGAGATGTCCCACGCTTGCTTGTGGATCTCCCACCTTGTGCTGGGCTGCAAGACACACCCATACAGTCTCTTCTTGGGACTGACAATTGATTTTTCAGAAAACCTATGCAAAATGTGGTGAAGGGACATGCAGAGTCTTAGTGGAGGCTTAGAAATCCCAGCTGACACCTTAAAGATCAGCAGGACAAGAGGCATCCAGTGCTAATCCCTGAGTGCTTGGTCCCAGATGCTGGTGGGAACCACTGTGCTGTCCTGTTTCTGACTGGTCTGACCTTCCCAGGTTTCTGCTTCTCCTATTGCTGTAACTCCTGAGTACTTAAACTGCAAGCTCATCACTTTGTTTTTAAGCCATTTCTTTTTTGGGAATGACCAGGTTCGTTTCAGCAGGCTTTAAAGTAGTTCCAAGTGATAACTTGGTAGTGGTTTCAGATGGGCAACAGAAATGTAATGAAAAATAAGACTGCATTTGTTCAGAAGAAGAATCCCTAGCATGTTTGTTGAAACACCTATAGAAGCAATTTTTCAATATCTTTGTGCATTTAATCAGCAGTCAGTGAGTTCCTATGTTGGGAAGCAGAGTCTGATCCACAGGTAGGTCATCAAAGCATGATAACTTATGGGGAAGTTTCACAGCATACTGTTGTGAGTTGTAGTGATATTTGAGATGGTTTTGAGATCCACCATGACCACAGTCTGACCCAGCAACAGTTCTACTTCCAACACATTCAAGTTTCACTCTTGCTGTGGAAAATTCATCTGCAGCAGATGAAAGCAGCTTTTGACTACCCTAATCTTGAAACTTTAGGTGACTTTTTGGGTATTTTGGGCTGAGATGACTGAGCACCTCAGTCAGATGCTGAGAAAACATAGCCAGGGATGTCAGCGATGAGCAACAAGCTGGAGTGCCTTAAAGGTCCTGAGAAACCAGGAAGCAAAGTCATTGATGATTGAAAGACTTAATTGAGCATGATTTCCCACCTCTCTCTCATGTCTGGGGTACTTACATCTCAGAAGTGAAATACTTGAGCATGTGTAGAAAACTAGTGTCCTAAAAGGCTTCTGTGGAGGTAAAGAGCTCAGAGGACAGGTTCAAGGTTACCTGAGAAGTCAGTGGCAGAGCTGGGAACCATGACTGCAGATCGAAATCCTCACTGACGCCTTTAAGCTGGTATCCCTTCATCATTTCACACGTAGCAATGCCACAGGGAATCTGCTCCAGGTACTGACACCTGCCCAACTCCCTGCAGAGAGTGCCTTTTCTCTGTGTGAGTTGTTCGCATGGTGTAATTACACTAAGGTGAGGCACTGGTTCTTGGAACTCAAAAAATTTCTGTTGTGCTCAGAAACAGAGTTTTTTTTTCTAAAAGTAAAGGGGGAGCTGAATAGTCAGTCACCTGTTTTTTGATGATAGATGGTCCCCTGAAGGACAACCCATCCTCCTTGCTCACCTGCTATGTTTACCATAGTTGTCTCTGGTGGGGTGCAACACCAGAGAGGGCTACAGCTCTTATTTGATATGAAATAAAGCTCAACCCCTCCTTTTTTATGTGTGAGAATTTATAATTGCCCTATGAACATTTAAAACTGTGGTTGGTTTCCCTGGCTTTTTCTTATAAGCTTAATGATGCTTTAAGATGGGAAGCAACTGCAGACCTTATTTTTGTCCTTGAATGTTATGTTTTTTCATGATTTGCAAGATTGTTCTCCCTCACAGTCTCCCCAGGGATTTCAAGATGGTAGAAACCACTAGAATGTGTTAATAGCCATCTTGGAAAAGTACACTGTGTCCTGGTCTCCTGGATTTTACAGCCCTGTCTTTCTTTTCACAGTTGGTAGCATTCTGCCCACTTGTAACTTCTAGTGTTTCATATCTACTTCCACATGCGTTCCGTGCAAAAAGCGTAGCGTGAAGTTCTTGGGCTCTCCCTGTTAATGACCTGGTTTGATGCATATTAAGGTACTGTCCTCTGGAGCTGGCTGCTTGTTTCGGAGCAGAAGACAGCACTGTAACAAGGCTGGTGTAACCTGAACTGCCGACCTGGATGTTGGTGCTCGATCCCTGGAAATGTGTAAGTTTCTTGTTCGGGAATCCTTAAATCATAAAGAAAACCCGAAACCAACTCATAGCCAAAAAAGCCCCCCCAACAAGTCCAGCTTTTCCTCTGCAGTTAAGCTGTGAGATCAGGTGTGTTTGCCACAGAAACTTGTCCCAGGTGAGCAGACATGGTGTAAGAACATTTAGTATCGATGGAGCCACCTGCAACTTGGTTCAACTTGGTACAGCTTAGGTGACACTGCCGTTAGCCTGCGGTCCCTGCGTGCAGGGCATACAGCACGGATTTCTGACGGCGGGCAGGGGTCTGCTGGAAATCAAGTGTTGGTTTTAAAGTGGCTGTTTAATGTCGGGTCATCTATTTGCCGTAATCCGTATAGCAGATTTCTGTATCAGTGCAGTACTCAAAGCAAAATATTTATTAAAAAAAAATAAAAAATTAAAGTAGTGCCACTGGGGAGTATCCCCACAGCCCTGGAAAGCGGCTGCCTGTCCTAACCCCGGGTCCTGAGGCACATCCCCGTACCTGCTGCGAGGCCAGCCTGCTTCCTTGTACGCCACACTCAAAAGCGTTGGTGTGCCCGTGGGCACCGGCGCGTCCTTTCACTCTGTACGAACTCAGCCTTCAGCTCCTGCTGCTTTACTTACGTGGAGGAAAGGCTGGTTTTAGGAATTGTAAAACTGAGGTGTCTCAGCGAGGACGGTGTGATTTAAAAGGCAGATTCAGAGGAGCTGCTCGTGATGTATTTTGATGGATAGTTATTTTGATCACCCGCTGCTTAGCTGGGAGCTCCCTGGCCGTTAGCAGCTCACGTTGTGAGCGCTGTGTGTGAGCTGGCACGAGTTTCATCGCAGAGCGTGGCGTGGCTGGTGGGCAGGTGCTGGCTGAGGGGATGGGGTTCTGCAGGTGCAGGATGTGGCGCTGCCGGGAGGCGAGGTTGGGGCGATGGTGTTTATTGCTGGTGGGAGGCTGGTTTGAGAGCCCGCAACAGTGTTCATTCCTCCACCTGCCTTCCCCGTACTGCGGGAGCCATGTGGGAGCCTGCCAAACCCTCGCAGCCCAGGAGGTTCGTGTTGAGTCAGTTGGACTGTTTACTATGAACAGGCTGGTGTGGCTCTGAGTAAGGGTGGTAGCTGCCCAGAGGGATGCTGGATGTACAAATCTGCTCATAAGGACGAGGTTGGACTATCTTCTGTAAGAATGTCAAAGCTGGGTTTTCCCGATCTAATATCTACTGCTGCAAAAGCTGCTGATTGACAAGAAAGGGGTCTGTGTTCCTTTTGGTGAACCACTGATGCGTTAAAGGCATGGATGGGGAGGGGGTGCTGCGGTCCCAGGCTGGCCAGGGGTGGGTGTGTAGCTCATGAACTGAGAAGGTTGTCTGATGGCCTGGGGAGGAGGAATGGTGGCCATAGATTCAGGAGGAACATATGGTGAAGGCTAGCTGCACACTGAGCTTTGCTGTTAGAAAAATAGACAAAGGGAAAATTAGCAGAGACTTTTAACTCAGTGTATCAGCTTGTTTTCCAGGAAATTACTAGAAAATGTGCACAATGTAGATTTTAATTGCCTAGTCTCTTGTAAGCATGTGAAGATCAGTTTTGTTGAATCCATTTAGTAGTTAATGCTTCCATCTCCTGGAACATTTAAAACTTTAAAACCTGGTATCAGACATTGTAAATGCTAGAACAGAAGCAGCAAAACTGCTGCTCTTTTTTTTCCTTCTTTTTTTTT
The DNA here is from genome assembly GCF_017639655.2 of Falco naumanni. Classification (NCBI taxonomy): domain Eukaryota; kingdom Metazoa; phylum Chordata; class Aves; order Falconiformes; family Falconidae; genus Falco; species Falco naumanni. The sequence goes on from NC_054057.1 coordinate 79,309,971, forward strand.
TTTTTTTTTTTTTAAGTGCAACTTGCAAGTTCAGCTTTGGAAAGAAGTTATTCACCTGAGTTCATTCAGTGTAGAGAGGGAGGAAGATGTTAGTAACAATTCAGTACAGCCCTGGCTCCCCTGCAAGCATGGGAACAGAGATGTTAGCAGACATAAAAATAATAATCAATGTAAACACTGTGCCCTTTCACATGGACCGTGTAGGGTAAAGGATGGTTTGTCTAAATTATTTTCTCCAAGGTCTTGTATCACTGTCTGTCGTTAGGTGGCTGGGTCCTGTGCTGCTGAAGGGGACACAATGAGGGTGCTGATGGGCAGCATCTTCCACCATCTGGGGTTAGCTCTCCCTGATAAAAATCAAATACCTCTCTAAATGGGCAAGGCTGGGGATGACTCACTGCTGAGAAAAATAACATGTCCTCATACATCTCCCCAAGACTTTGACAGGGAAATATGATGACAAACTCAGTTGTAAAAAATAAAAGGGGGGGTGAGGAGGAGTCATCTACTTTGCTGCTTATGGCGTTCAAGAGGATAATTAGTGCAGAGGAGCCTGAGTGGAGAATGATCTGGGTTTTTTAATGTTCATTAGCAGCACTGATTAGCTGTCCCCTCTGCCACTGCCATTACCTGCTAGAGAGTTGCCAAATCCGTGCTTGCGGCGTGCCTTGCAGCACACCAGCTGGATATGGTGCCATAACTGCCGTGCCTTTTGGCAGACATGGGTGGTTACCAAAGAAGCTTTAGTTTCTGTCTTTATTAAGTGATGCAGTTAATGGCTGCGATTATACACTGAGCCTTAAAATTAATCTCAATGTGCTTTTCTCTCAGAAGGCGATGTGCTGCACGGCAGCTCCCTCTGCCCTGGGAGGGGAGCAGGGGAGGCTGGCTGCAGCCACGGGAGGCTGGTGGCTCCTCGGTGGGTGCAGAGAGGAGATGGGCTCGTAGCTCCTCTGGCCACCCCAGGTGTGGGCAGTGCTGCTGCTGCGCAGGCTTGGGCTGCGCTTGCTCAGGACCAGTCCTGTGGGCACGGAGTCCCTTCGCGGCAGTGGGCAGAGACAAGGAGCCAGGGCACGCTCGCACATGCCTTTTGGATGTGCTAGTCTCCAAAACTGCTGTCCTTCCCTGAGGTTTCTTCTGGCCTGGAGAAGAACAAAGCCTTTCCTGGCACTTCTGCTGGCTGTTGCTCCAGAGGGACTTATGGGTGTTTGGTCCCAACGTTTTCCTTTTGGCACGTTTCAGTTCAGATTCCCTTTTCTATGGTTTTTAAAACATAATAGCAAAACACTGAGAATGCAAGGGAAGAAAGGTCTCCTTTGAGCTGTTGGCTGCAGGTTGCTCTGCAATGGGGCAAGCTTTGCTGGACAAAAACAGAAGATTGACATCTCAGCAGCTTCCCTGAGCTCTCGCTGCCTGTGCTGGCTGAGCAGCTGCAACACCTGGCACTGCTGTGGAGGTGCCAGGCCAGCAGAGCTGAGGAGACCTTTTTTTTCTTTAATTGATTTTTTTTTTTTAATTTTAGATTGATGTAATTGATTTCCCTCTCTTGGGCTGGGTGCTGGGGCTGCTTGCTCAGTGTTTATTCCAGCAGGGACAGCACCCAAACACATACCTGATGGATGGCCTTGTCCGGTGCCTGTTTAACAGCCTTTCCCGGGCAGGATGGGTAGTGTGGCATTTACTAGAAGCTGTTGTACACTACTGCTGGTTTCAGGGCTGTTGCCAAGGAAAAGCTGCCAAAAACTCTGTCCAGACAAGACTCCTATGTAGAGGATGCTGAGAAAGGGCTGATCAGGCACTGAAGGATGGTGGGTTGTGAGTGCTGACTATTGCTTGCTTTCCAGAGGTCTAGATGAGGTGTTTTAACATCCCTGCTCTTCTCCAGGATTTCTGGTTTCTGACACATTTGCGTTGGGGCTTTGGGTCTTGAGCATGTGGTGTGCTTGACCCCCTGCCAGCCTGGGGTGGACTAGAGGACTCTGGCCCAGGTGGGATGCAGGGAGGTGAGCAAACGTCGGTGCCCCTTCACCAGGGCAGGGCTGGTAGATGTGAACTGGCAAAGTGGAAGGAGCACAGAGGTAAACATAGAGCAGGAATCCTACGGGAGCCCTGGAAGGCTTGTAAAATGAGAGCTTGAAATCTTGCATCGTGCGAAGGTATTTATTTTCTAACCAACAATGTGACTGTTTCCAGTGTTGTCCAACCCAGAGGCTGGCTATGCCCACGTATACCCAAAGTCTGGGAGGCGTGGGCTGGTTCCGACACAAGGGGAGGAAACAATGCTGCAGTCAGAGTAAAGATGGAGTAAATAAATAAATAAACAGCACACCTGGTTTGGCAAGCAGCGAAAGGAACAGCACCAGCAAATACCAAACTCCAACCTTAGGACTGTCTGGTTAACTCCTGCAGTTTTATTATTTATAATTACACCTATTGATTCTTCAACACACTCATTGCTATAGCTACCAACCTGCAGTAGCCCAGTTAACTGCCGTGGTGCAGAGGCAGGGACCTGCTGGGTGCTGTAGCATCCTGGGGGCTTGCAGGGTGCAGCTTGCAGAGGGAGGGAAGCTGCTGAGATGCCTCCAGGTGCCAAGTGGATGCACATGTGTGGTGAGCTGACCCTGGCTGGATGGCGGGTGCCCACCAAAGCCGCTCTATTGCTCCCTTCCTCAGCTGGATGGGGAGAGAAAATATAACAAAAAGGCTTGAGGGACTGGGAGATCACTCAGCAATTACCATCATGAGCAAAACAGACTTGGCTTGGGGAAATTAATTTATTGCCAATCAAATCAGAGTAAGATAACAAGGAATAAAAAGTAAATCATAAAACATGTTCCCCCTACCCCTCCCTTCTTCTCAGGCTTAACTTTACTCCCACTTTTCTCCAGCCTTACCCTCAGTGGCACGGGGGGGATGGGGAATGGCAGCTGTGCTCCATTCATCACACACTGTCTCCACTGCTCCTTCCTCCTCAAGGGGAGAGCTCCTCACACTCTGCCCCTGCTCCAGTGTGGGGTCCATCCCCCAGGAGACAGTTCTGCATGAACTTCTCCAAGGTGAGTCCTTCCCACGGGCTGCAGTTCCTCATGACCTGCTCCAGCGTGGGTCCCTCCCATGGGTGCTGCCCTTCAGGAACGGGCTGCTCCAGCCTGGGTCCCCCACGGGGTCACAGCCCGGCCAGCAAACCTGCTCCAGCCTGGGCCCCTCTCTCCATGGGGGGGGCACAGGTCCTGCCAGGAGCTGCTCCAGCGTGGGCTGCCCACAGGTCATGGCCTCCTTTGGGCATCCCCCTGTCTGGCGTCGGGTCCTCCACGGGCTGCGGGTGGACATCTGCTTCACCACGGACCTCCACGGGCTGCAGGGCACAGCCTGCCTCGTGTGGGCTTCAGCACAGGCTGCAGGGGAACCTCTGCTCCGGCGCATGGAGCCCCTCCTGCCTCCTCCTGCGCTGACCTGGGGGGCTGCAGCGTTGTTGCTCTCACATATTCACACTCTCCATCCGCAGTCCCCTCACACAGCAACCTTTTCCCCTTCTTAAATACGTCATCCCAGAGGTGCTACCACCATCGTTGATGGGCCTTGGCCAGTGGCGGGTCTGCCCTGGAGCCGGCTGGCACTGGCTCTGTTGGACGTAAAGGAAGCTTCTAGCAGCGTCTCACAGGAGACTGTCTCTACAGAGACAGCCCCTCACCCCCACCAAAGCCTGGTCATGCAAACCCAATACACCATGGAAACATCACTTTCCTCCATGGTGCTTTTCTCCTACTGGCTCTGGTTAAGAAGAGACTGTCTGAGCCCCTCCGGCTGGGGCAGGTTGTGGGGCAGCCCCTGAAGGAGACCTCCTGCATGATCTGCATCACCCTGGCTCTCTGCAGGGATCTGGTAGGACCCCCTGGAGCTAGTGATCTGGAGGAACACTGGCCTTTCTGCTGCTTTGGACTACAGGTGGATTTGATGATATTAAGGGTCTTTTCCAACCTTAATGACTGTATGGTGGCCTAATTCTTGCCTTTGTGCCTTCTGGATTTCTCACTCCAGAGACCCCTGATGCTTTTGAGATTTAGATTCATACTAATGTGCTCCTGTATTAGGTGACAGCTTAGCAAAATGGCCACTGCCGTCTGCCCACAGATTCCCCTGTGCTGTTTCTCAGTTTTTCCCATTTTGATAATTCCTAGTAGTTTAATTAAACTGCAGATTTCATCCCTTCCCTATTCATTCTCCTCTCTGAATCACTGGTGCAGTTGCTCGCAGAGAGCATGGTAGTTGTGCATGTTAAGCAGGTCTCCTCAGCTAGGCTGCAGATGTGTATCCTTATCTTCACCCCGCAAGCATCACTACCCTCACTGCTCGCAGACGCAAACACGAAGTGCTGTTCTCCTCTTCGGTGTACGCAGGGTCTGGCTGGGAGGGGTGAGTTGTCAGGCATGAGCCTTCCCGCACGCAGCTGTTGAGCTTTAGTGCTGTTGATTGCTGGAGTTTACACATACGCACTCCTGGAAAAGGTCACACCAGTGCAATACTGGCTTAAATGAAAATTGGTGTATTATGCATGTGGCTCTTCCTGCAGGCAGCTGATTAAACAGCCAGCTGTGGCCAGATGTCTTCCAGGGATCCTCTGGGATGCGTGCAGCTTTGAAAGATGGTTTGGATGACTTGTAGTTGAGCCTGTTTGTTGGCTCAGTCAGACTCGTGGTACTTTTTATCGGTCGGGCACAGCACTTCCTGACAGTGCATGAGGGGCTCTAGCTGCTCACACTGCCAGCGTGTCGGGCATCAGAATGGGAGGAACCACCTCGGGTTCACCTGGGTGCGTGGGCTGTGCTGGGTGCTGAGGGAGACTCATTTCAAATCGGGACATGTCAGGAGCATGACCTATGAGAAGTGCCTTGGTTTTCTTTACTTAAGCCATACTTTTCTAATCTGAGTCAGCTGTAACCTATAAAGCAGCTTTCAAATGAATTTTCCCACATAACCTCTACTAACGCTTCTGCTAAATAACAACAGGTGCTGTTTTAAAGATGCTACTTGATCAGAGCAGAGAGATGTAGACAATGTGATTCATTTGATACCTGCGCTTTAAAAAAAAAATAGTTGCATCTCTTGGCCTTGGTTCCTGCACCCTAGGGCTCTGTGTAGTGCTTTGCCCTCCCCTGTTCAGCAGCAGGGACTGGCTTGTCGCAGCACCCCCCAAACTGCCCCATTGCCCCTGACGTGAAACCACATCGTGTAGCAAACATGTGTGGTGACAGGCTGGGGGGACACGGCATATATGAGCCCAGCAGCCCTGCCTGGCCCCTGGGGGACAGGGTGAGAAAGGAAAGGGGGTTTGAGTGGGGGGTGCTGGGGCTGTGCAGGTGAGAAGGGATGGGGATGGGTGAGCAGGCGGCTGTGAGTGACCCCCAGGGCCAGCCTGGGGCAGGAGCAGTTCTGGTAGCTCAGAGCAGGAGCTGCTGAGGAGCTGGGCATTTTGTGTGTTGTAGTTCAACATCACCTGTGTGGACTTCTGGTCTTAAACCTGAGCAAAGCGTTTATCTAATGTCATTTGACCCACGTTCAGCAGAGCTTGTTTAGGATTCGTAACATGACACAGGGGGTTGGGTAGTTTCTGTTTAAACTGGGCCCCCCAGTGATACAGCTGGCAGATGAGGTAACGCTAATGAGCCCTCTGCCACTGCTGTTATTGCTACTGGCCAATAACACGGGTTATTGGGCATAATTATCCCTTCCTTGAGACTGCCCGCAGTTCAATTAGGTAGCATTTCGTTGAACTCCGAAGTAGATAAAAGACAGACAAAGGAGGCCACAGTGCACACTCTTCTTTGTTAAAGGATTTTGGGATGGGGACGGGGGGCCTTAAAAACATATAGAATATCAGGGAAAGGGATCTCTGCCAAAAGTAATTTTAAGCAACATTTCCTGAAATGCACAACTTGGTTTGGCTGCATCCCTGTGTGGCTTTAGCATCATGTGTGGTCCCAGGTACCCCAATACCTGAGATCTGTGCTAGTCAGAGGCTCTGATGGATTTCCTCACAAACATATCATCTCAGGTTTAGACTTTTATTTTGCTTTTTATCCCAGAAACATAGTAATGCTGAAGGTCTGTACCTGCAGGACAAACTCGTGAGAGCTCAGTCCAGCAGAATCAGTTACATTTACAAAGATGACTGTGACAGATGACTGGGAAGGTACTGCTGGAAACCACTGCCCATCACCAGCTTTATAGCGATATTTAATTCACAAGGTTGAATGTCTTTAATCCTGGTGTTAGAAAACCTGGCTGTCCTGAGGCTGGGCTGCAAATTCTGTTACAAAATCTAGCAGGGAAAAATCTTGACTCATTGAAATTCTGTAGCCTTTTTCTAAGCCTTTTTCCAAGCGGGAAACATGGCTGGTGGAGGCAGGGCTCATCTGCCCTCACTCATACAATGAAGGCAGGAACTTAGGGCCATGGCACACAGCAGTCCTCTGCTGTGCTTTGGGCACTTCTAGCAGCCGAGATTAATTTTGTTCTTCTGGTTGGCTGAGTGGCTGATGAAGGGTTCTCTACACAACAGGTATCTCCACCTTGCGAGGTGAACCCCCCCTTCAAGGCAGGTCTGTGGGGATGGCGAGGGGACCAGGCGCTTCTGCCAAGGCTGGGCTCCCTGGCTGTGCTGTGAGGGTGGCAGCTCCTGGTGTTTTAAACCACCAGAAGCTGATCCATCTGTGATTCTAACTCTTCGCGGCTTTTTGTTCGGGGATGTGAAGGCCATCGTTCATCTGTGGTGCTGCGCCCACAGCTGGGGGTCACTGCCCCGTTAGGGGTCAGGCTCCGGCAGTGGGACCTGTCCTGGGGTCTGTCTCCTTGCCATGGCGAGGACAGCATTGCAGGGTGCCTCTCTCGGTTCCATGTTATTTTATTGCCATTCCCATGACCAGTTTCCAAGGCTAACCTGCACCTGATGGTCTTCCTGGAGCACTAAGCTGCCAGCCTGGGTGCTGTAGGTCCCTGCAAAGCCCTCGGGCCAGGGGCTGTTTCATTATGCTGCTGTACAGCACCAGTCAACGTGAGGTACCACACTTGGCTGAAGGTCTTCGGTTTGCTGTGTTACAGCAAATTAATCTTCTGACTGTATTCAATATCATACTTTTGCCTGCGGTTCATCTCGTCCATTTAGTTTGCTAAAAGAAGGGGCTGAGTGAGAAATAGGTGGAGCAGGGTTTCTAGCCTGTTGGTAAGGCAGGAAAACATGAGCCTTTAATTATTATTTTTTGACACAATTTTGTAATTGTAATAAATATTTATGTGTCTTTGGTCCACTGTAGCAAGCTAATAGTAAATTCATTTGTGATGCCTATTTATTACAAAATGCTGGAGCCTTTCAACCCCCTTGTTGTGTCTGGCAGCTCCTGGGAATTAATTGCATGCTGTCAGAAAGGTAGATCTTGCAAATCCAGCCCCAGCCTGCTAATAGTGGGATTATTATTTAACAGCCCAAGTCTGTGTGAGCCTGCTTTTCATTCTGCTCTGCTTGGTGGCTTTAAAGAGGCTTTTAAAGAACTGAACAGCTGAGGCAGAAGTCAGCATGGGTTCAGTGGGGAATGCATTAGCAGTGCTCCCCTGTCTGTAGCATCCCCAGCCAGTGCTGCTTGGGGGAATTGTGGCCGCACGCAGGAATTGCTCTGAGCAGCTGGTGGCTTTCATGGCATCGTGCTGGCCATCTCCCTTGAAGCAGCCCCAGTGGGGTGCACAGACTCAGGGGCACCTCTGCTGCCCTTCCAGCTGAGTTTGGGACCTGCCGAGCTGCCCTGGAGGTGCAGGGGGTTGGTGCAGCTTAGTGGTGTGGGAACACCAGCTCTGAGGATGCACAGTCCCGATCTAACCTGCTGCCTCGTCTCATAATCCTGTCTGTGAACCCACCAAGCTCCACTTAAAACTAGCGGGGAGATCTGGGCTGCTGGAAAGGCTTTTGCTGAGCCTCCCTGCTTTGGTAGTTAGATATTGTCTTCTAACTTCCAGGGCAAATTTACCCCAGGAAAGTTCACAACCTCGTATTCTTGTTCCAGCACTGTGTCTTTATCGAGTTCTTCTCTACTGCTGTTTATCCCCTTTTACATGTATATCTCTATGCGTATGGCACACGAAGTCTTGTAAAATGCAATGAATGCTGTGCTGTATCTTTAGAAATGTCTGTGATTTCAGTTCTGGGATTTTTCTCAGCTGCTTTCTCTCGGTGACTCATCATCATTCAAGCCCAGCTGGCACAACTGGGCTCTGGGTTGTTTCTGACTACTGAGGTTTTATAGCAAATGGATTGTTACAGGCAGACAAGCGGAGAGCCTTGTGTTTATTACTATTGAATTCATCCCATTTTTATCACCTCAATCTTCAAGGTCACCTGGCTTTTACATTAAATACATTTCCTTCAGTCCTCTGCTGGCAGTACAATGCCTTTTTTAATAATCTGTACACTTCATCAGTACTTCTCACACCGTGTCTGTTAATGAAAGTACTGAGACAGGCAGATCCCAGGCTCTTTCTGTAAGGAACAACTCTGATAAGCTCCATCAGATCTGACACTGCCCCTTCCAGCAGCGCCCCTTTCCCCCTGGCTTGTCTCTCTGTGATGCTGTCCTTCAAAATCTGTTACAGCAGGGAGATCTGGCAAGTGGGTCGGACATCACCTGGATCTCCCTCTCCTCCCACGTGTTTAACCCTACATTTCTTATCTCCAGGACACTGATCAGTTCCTTCTCTGCTCAGTTTTAATATCTCAAATATGAATCCAACTGCCGCTTTTCCCATTTTCCCCAACTCCTGTGACTGACACAGCCTGTCTGCAGGGAAGTCTATGCCATCAGCTGTCGTCAGTCGGTGGTGGGAACTGGGGTTACGTGTTTTGCTCTCGTGGGCCAGCCTGCCCAGGTATCTCACCACCTGCAGTGATGGGGGCAGCAGCCCTGTGTCCTGGTGTCACACCTGCTTTGGATGGGTCAACAGTTTCAGGTCCAACATTCCTGTTGGTATGAGGGATAGGGATCCATGGACTTCAACAGCTAAACTCACAGCAGCTGGGACTGTGGTTCAAAATGAAGAATTGGGCCAGTAATAATTTATACCTCTTATATTTCAGAATTTCTTCCAACAAATGAACACCCATAATCCAAGGCCATGCTTTAGTGACGAATAGCTGCCAAGGACTGGTCTTATTTGTAGTAATCTTAAGTACCTATAAATCAAAATTATATCAGAAGAATCTATAGATCAAACAGTAGCTCAAAACACAGTAGTAAGTTATGCACCATCTCATAATTTATTATAATACAAACATGTTTGTCAAACACAATATATTGTCTACTTATGAAAATATCAATATTCACAATTTAAATAGGTGATAGGTCCCATAATCTTATATACCAGCAACTCATCTAAAAAGTATTTTGTTCCTAGCTGTGGTCTTCAAGGACATATACCTATAAGTAATTGTAAAACTGTCCATTCACAGCTTATTTTTCTTCTAATTGTAGATATTTGAAATATAAATTAAATAGAGTACAAAAGACCATCTCGACAACAAAGATGGTTTTGTCTCCAGGATACTTTTTCCCTAAATAATGATGCTATATGTGCTTGGTTAAGTTTTGACTATTGGAAAATTAGGAGGTACGAATAATACAGCAAGACATTGGCTAATTAGCAACAGTCATTGCAAGATGCTTCGCACAACCAAAAATAAGGCAAGTATTATCAACAGCAGCTCCCGTATGGCAGACTAAAAAGTCAAGGATTTATTATCCAAACTGGACTCTAAGGCGGCTTCAAATGTCTGTTAACAAGATACACCTTGATCCAAAGCCCTCCTAAATTGATGAGGATTGGAAAAAAACAATGACAAAACCCGCAAGCAACCTTCCCTTTGACTTAGAGGGGGTTTGGAAGTAAGCTCTTAAAGCCCTAAATTATCAGAAATAAAATGACCAATCCACTGTACATGAAAATTGCACCTTGTCATTTCTAAAATTATATGGAAAAGGATTGCAAGTTTTTTTCAAATGAAGTTACAGGAACTGGATGGGTTATTTTTAGTGGGAAATAAAATATTCACACAGAAAGACTCTGTTTAAATATGGTAATTTACAAAAATACATTGTCAGGACAGGAAAAATCAGATGACACTGCTAGTTTGCAGGATAAACATTATGTTACAAAAACTAATAAATCACACCATGTGAATGGCAGCATATGCCATGCACTTAATTGAATGTTTTTAATAAATAAAAGCCCTAAACATTCACAATTTTCTGTAAGGTTACTATTATATTAAGTAGAATAGTGAATTTCTTGTATAAATAGTTTTTTCAATAGATACATTCTCAAAAATGAACCACTTATCTACATAGATATTGCACTTCGGACTCATTCACATGTAACTCAGACAAGCATTCCTCATAACAAAATCAGAATAAAAATAAGTTATAAATACAGTGTTTTCCCAAAATGAAACAAACAGTACCTTTCTCATAAGGTAACTTTGGTTACTATTGACTGACGTAGATCAGAGAGAGGTTTCTGAGAGGAGGGTTGAAGGCATGGCCACAAAGCGGAATTCTGTAAAACACGGGGGAAGGGAATTTTAACCTTGCCATGACAGATACAGCAAGGCTGAGCATCCCTCTTGAGCTTCATTATTGCAAGTAAGTGTGGAGCTTTATCGAGATCACAGGGACAAGCAGCTTACAGGATGAGGGGGTTCTCATTTCCCTTTGAATCTGGGGAGGTTCAGGGGGTAGCATCCCCTCGGTGGACAAGAGTGGGAAGGGGCAGCCTTTGCTGGAAGCTCCCCCTTTCCGCAGACCTGCGCCTCTCCTTGCTCTAACCAGTGTGGTCCCTGGGGTGCTCCAGCACCTCGCAGGAATGCCGAGCAGCTCTCCCAAATGCTGTGCTGGTGGGAGAGGACTGGGTGGTGTGTGCCTCCTGAGGTGCTGGGCACCCCGTCCCAGTGCTCCTGACCAGCCGAGCAGCCTGGCTCTCTCCCGAGAAATCCCCTCCATGCCTGAGCTGGCTTTGCCGGGGGTCCCGCTCCTCACAGCTTGTGCCTCCTGCTGCTGCTCCCCCCTGGGGAAGGCACGCTCGGGCTTGCCGTGCGCTTTGCTGTTGTGGGACACCGGTACGAGTTGGCGTGTAAACGCAACCTGTGTGGCAGAAGGGAACCAGGCTGTTGTCCTCAGTGGGGCTTTGGCAGATTTGGCATTTCTTAGGGGAAACGCACCGAAGCTGAGCCATCCATGGGTTTCTGAGAGATGCCTTCAGCATCCTGATCCCACCAAAGGGGGACTGCCTGGGTCCCTTCTCAGGGAACCTCTGATGTGTTAGGTCCCGATGCACCACAGGCTCCCTGCAGGGCACAGGCACAAAGGCAGTGCTAGTGCTCTGCCATTACTGGGAGGCTGAATTTGCTGGCCACGTTGTGCTTGTGTCCACCGTGCAAGGCAGTCTGCGCTCACTTCGGTAAGGCTGCAGTAAGTGCCCGATGTAGATGTAAAAAGGTTGTGGTGCATGGCTCTGAGAGACCGCGTGCCAAGACATAAAAAGGAGAGAAATTAAAAGAAATACAGTTTCAGCCTTCCTGTAAATCTTTCCTCACTTTCTACACTCAGCATTGCTGGGATGCTGGTTTTTGAGTGTGAAGGAAGAGAAGTTAAGCTACTTTAAATAAGGTAAATATTTAAAAGCCTTAGTCCAAGCTGATCTATGTTTTTACTGCTTTGGGTATTTAATGGATTTCTTTCACAAGTATGGGTATTTTTTAGCAATTAAATGGCAAATCTGCAATAGGATGGTATAATCTGCCAGGAGAAACTCTTAGGTTGAGGTTTTTATATGTTAATCCCCAAGGGCCAGAACATGGGGGATAACTGAGAATCTTTGTTGCTTAAGATGGAACCTGAAGGCTGTGATCACTCCAAACCTCACAGGAGCAGCTACCATAGGAGCTCTGCATCAGGCAGGACTTGGCCTCACACTTGAAAGTCTTTAGATGCCATAACTGAAATAGCTGGGAAAAGATGCTGCTTTTGTTCTTGGCTCTAGAAACCTCCCTCCCTCCCTCGAGCTCCCCTGTCTCGGTCATATTCTTAAATAACAACTTAAAATGTATGAATATTGGCAGCTTGCAGGACTGCTTTCCATGCCAAGGCTGCAACAGGTACTAGATCGGTCCCCCGGCCTTGTTCAGATGAGCCAAAAAGGGCTTGTCACCATTTGTCTCACAGGCTGCCTCCTGCAAGGACGTCTTGACAGCGAGACTGCATGTGGTGGTATCTCATGTCAGAAACAATGCGTCATTTTTGGCAAGTGCACGCACCAGAAACGGCACCTTCCGCAGTACATGAAAGCATCTGTTCGCTCTGTTGATGGCGAGCTGCATGGTCAAGTAAGGTTTTGTTGTTGTGTTTTAAAAGGTTGTAATTAAATGCTGTTGTGGCTTCCCCCGTCCAATGACGCTGGACTGCACTGGTGCTGGGATGCAAAACGCTTGAGCGTGACTGAACGCTAAGACTTGAACTCTGAAGCATATTCAAAATGCCGTGTAAAATCAAGTGCTCCTGTTCCCTCCCAACAGTCTGATCTGCCTGTGGTCTCCCAGGGAAATGAAATCAAATGACCACTCTTCAAAACAGCTACCTCAGCAAATTACATCCTGGAGATGTAACCACTTGAAAAGAACTTGCACCCAGAAACTCCACCTATTACCCTTTTCATGGTGATATTTTTATAGGCTTTCCGTTCTTATCATATTGGTAAACAAGCATTTTGATGCAGTGAGAGTTGGCTGGGGAAATCCAAGGGCTGCTTGTTATGGAAAAGTTATGATTTGTATAGAATTGCACAGGTTGCTTCTGACACTTAAAGAAGGCTTTCAGTGTGGCAGCTGCCATTGTGCGAAATCTTTTGCTAATAAAACAGTAGAGGAAGAAATTAATTGCAGTGTTCAGCAGTGCTAGCATATTGGCGATGTCCGACACAATATGTACCACCCAGCTGTTGTTTATAGGTGATACATAGAGGTGATACAATATCATGATTATTCTTGGTGCCCAAAGTATGGCAAAAATAGAAGTTATAGTAAACAAAATGGCTGTTGTTTTCCCTGTGGAGTACCCTCGCAGTCGGAAATTGCTCTTTCGCCGCAGCTTGTAGACGATGATGGAATTCAGGATGAAGAAGATGGAGCATGGCACCAAGTAAACAGTAAAGCAGTGGATCCAGATGAGCACATGATGCATTGATGTGCTTATGTAGTCTTCGATCCAGATGTTGGGCCACCAGTAGTACGGGATGCTGGTCAAGAAGCAGGTGATATAAACACTTACAATGACTTTTCGAGTACGAGCAGGGTAGGAGACTGTGTGATACTTTAGCGGATGGCACACAGCTATATATCTATCGATCGTTAGTGGAACCGTAATCCAAATTGAGGTGTGGATGGAAGAAAATTCCAAGACCTCAATGACTTTGTCCAGTACCTGAGGCATCTGTTTGTTTAAGATGAAGTCTTCCATAAGGAAATCAACAAAGACGATGAAGAAGAGAACCAGGATGTCAGCAGCAGCTAGAGCTAGAAGGTAGTTATAGGAGGACTTCTGTCTGCGAGCCACGAGCTGGGAAAGGATGATGACTGTCAAGATATTTGCTGTGGAGACAGAAACGCAGAGTTAGGCTATTAAGATGGAACACTAACCTTTTTGAGCACTTGCAGTAGCTCTGTTTGAGCATCTGGCAGTGTGACCACCTTTATTGAAGTTCGGGAAAGCAAAAGGAAGACGCTATGGCCGGGTCTCTCAGCAAAGCCACTGCAATGAGAGGAGCATGTAGCCCTGCTCCCACCTGTGTGAACGCTGGCACTCAGTGTCCTGGCAGACCAGGACGAGGGACAGAGGGAAAGTCAGGACCTTTACTCCAGAGCCAGGGTTAGGTGGTGTCCAGCAGCCCTTTGCCATCCTCCCAGAGCAGATGTAGTGGTGAGTTCATGGCACTGGCTCTGTTGCTGCTCTCTGGTGCACAGCATCATCACCCTGAGCCAGGGGTGCTGGGACCCTTGCCCATGCACAAGGAGGCAGGGGTAGAAGGAGGCAGCAGGAGGAGAAAAAATTAGTGTGTACCACACACACGTGCATGCTGTCTCTTACTACCCCCTTTGCTTTTCTCACTTGTTTTAAAAAAGTGACAAATGAGAAGGGTAGGGTGGGCTCTCCAGAGACATTTTATTCCTCATCTCAACTCATGGTGCCTGCCTGTTTTAGTTTTGAACTCCATCTAAAAAGAGCTGAAGTCAAAGCCATCTGGATTAGGTAATGCTCTCTTGCCTGAGTGGGATCCCAATCGAGAGTGCTTCCAGGGAAACACACAACCTCAGCTCCTCCCGAGAGCTGGAGGTGCTTTGTGGCACTCAAAGTTTTCAGCTCTGCCCAGGATGAGTCTCCTATAACTCAAATCCTATAAATTCGCTTGTCTGACCCACTGTCCTACAGGTGGGGTCTGGGGAAGCATCTCCCTTCCCACCGCTGAACCCGTTTGCTCCACAAAGACCTGCTTGCTTATCCAGAGCTACTTTTTTTAGAAATCTTTCAACTGGAAGGCATTTTCCTCTGAAGTGATACTTCTAAGCCTCTAAGGAAATCCTGCTGGTCACATCAGACATGATGGATGTTCTGATTCAGCCCAAGTGTAAACATCCCCGAGTTTCTTGAAGAAGCATCTGCTTCTAACACTCCGGCCACAATACAGACCCATCACCTAAACCACACCTAGATGCATAGTATGACACTTAAATAATATTGTGGCAAAGTGCTGAAGTGTCCTGTCTCTGCTGTTTCGCTGCCTGGTTTGCTTCGGTCTTGTAGAGCTGTGATTCAACTTAAACATACGTTTTAGTGGCTGTCTGAACCGGTGCTATAAGGGACGCTATAGGAAGGGCTCAGTCCCACAGCCCCTGGCCAGGCAGAACTCCCCACTGTGGACACAAACAGCCCTTGCAGTCCTTGAGAGCTTTCCTGGAGCACTAAAGTGTAGCCAAACTTTAACTACTTGCTCAAGTTTACTATTACTTACTGTGTAGTCTTGAATTGGAGAGGGAAAAAAATATAAATCCTATTATTCCTACTAGCGGTGTGGCTGGAACGAGACAGGCGAGATTGTTCCCATCAGAAGTTTATATTACTTGGCTAGAATACCTGAAGTAGTACTTAAAAATCAGAGATCTGGTTTACTGTGCAAGAGACTGCCAAATGTTTGTATTTGACATTTTCATAAGTGTTCTATAAATCACCTCTTCTGTGCATTCAGTGCTTCAAACATTTCTGCCAGCTTTGATGGATTTCCCAAAACAAATCAACAATAATTGTAAGGATTCCTTTAAATCAGAGAGAAAGGAAGTTGCTGACATTGAGGTAATGATGACCTAGGATATATGTCCTACGACTGGAGATGCTTTTTTTTTTTTTTTTTTAACTGTTTTACTTGGCACTGGAGAAAACTTCCTCCTTGATAAATGCCTTCAAAGCCTGCTGTCTGGGAGCAGATTTCTGCCACCAGGGAAATGAACTGCAGCAGAGTGAATGATCTTGAGTAATAGTCCTCATAAGTGTCACCTATTTTGGTATTAACTTACTATATTTAATTCTGTATCTTGGAACAAACTACACCAAATATGACAGCCAACTGACTCCTTCCCTAAACAAATAATAAAAAAAAAGGCTTGATCTTTCCAATTCCAACAGTATTGTCTCAAATCACCTTCAGGGGAATTTTCACAATTCTATCCTCTGTTAACACGGATGCAACTGCATTGATTTCGGCTCAGAACAGATGTGGGAGACACAAGGTGATACAGTCAGGACTGCTGTGTCATTTTTCACTTACTTGCTTAGGAAATGCCTCTGTGCCTGCTGATGAGCCCTGGAGGTACAGTGAGTGATGCACTGTCAAAGAAATCCTCAAGCTGGAGTGTTTATCATGACTTGCAGCCACTATTGGTTTTGGCCAGCCAGGCTGAGTGGCTTGGCTTCACAGGTATTGGATATGACCCATGGGGTTCACCTCCTCTTTAAATCTTCTAGATTTGACTCACTCCTCTGGCAGTAGCTGGAGCCAGCATGCAGCGTGGGGGATGCTTGAGGACGCTGGTCCCTGCTGGTAACTCTGGCCTGGCTGTCAGGGGAGCTCCTGTGAGGATGCTGAAGCCATGCCTTGTCCAGGCACAGGGGTCCTGCTGCTCGGTTCTAACCCCATTTTCCTACAGGAGCAGATTTATGAGTCAGTCCTTTCCTCTGTACCTTCTCCTGATGCCTTTCTCAGGGTTCCCGGCAACGGTAGTAACAGCATGTACTGAAATGCAAGTTATTTGTCTAATGCCAGCGAGCTTTGCTTGGTGAGCCAGATTAGAAAATTGATCTGACAAAGTACATGCAAGCTCTATCCAATTTTTCTGCAAGGGTTACAGTATCTTGTATTGGAAATGCTTTCCCTGGGATCCCATTAGGGCTTTTTCTGGCTGGATGATATGAAATATAGTAGTATCATTTACTTTGTGAAAACAGAGATATACTGGGGTGCAGCAGAAAGTTGCCAGTTATGCCAGTATTTCAGCACAGGGTTTGGGAGTGTTTCTCCTGCTGCATGTTGTAGAGGGAAAATGAAGATGAGCTATGGATAAGTCTCAGCCCTTCACCCATTTCCTAGCCAGTATTAAGGTGGTCCTTGGTGTGTCCTCAAACATTCTCTACAGCTTAGTAAAACAGGAAATGTGTGGGAACACTGCCCCCATACAGCGTGTGAACAGTTGTGTTCTTGTGCCAGCGTCCTGGTGACTCCTGGGTGCCTGCTCGGTGCCCTGCAAGCTCTCCAGGGGGGAAATATTACCTATTGCAAGTAAAAGGTGATGGAAGAGCATTTGCAACCATATTTGAAGCTTGTTTACCCTAATTCTTGCCCTAACACTGTATTCAGTGGTGAGGACTATGGCAGAGATGATGCTGGAGATATAAAAATACCTGTCTGTACTGTAACGTGCATGGAGCTACAGCTGCTGGATAGGTCATTGACCCTAAATTGTCTTGGATGTTATGCTGCCCGTTTCTCACAGTGTTTCTTTTTTTTCTAGAAGCTAAGTAATTAAGATCATCTGAATTTGAAATAGATCGATCACTGTGCTGGGAGTTGATTAGGGGATGACAGATGGGAATTTATGCCAGCGTCACTTGCTGCAGTGCAGTATTCTGAATTTATAAATATCTGGTTGAGAACCAGGGCTTGATTAGGGACTAGCTGGCTGAAGCCTTGAGATGCCACTAGCAGATGAAGAAAAGCAATTGTAAGAAATGGTAGTTTCCCGTCTTTCCCTTTAGTTACGAGGATGCCTTTAAGACACAGCATCTGAAGGTCTCTGACACCCAAACACCACCAGTCCACACTGCTCAAAATACGGCAATCTTCTAACTCAGCTGGGCTTTGTCACAGGACACTGACATTTCTCATTTGACACCTCCTCTGACTTTATCAGCTTCTGAGTACAAATTGTAGCACTGAACTTCATGCCGTTGGAGGTCCTATGTATCCCAGAGGGATCAGCCTTTAGGAGTAACCTTGGTTCAAGTGGCTTAGGGTTTGCTCCCTGTACCAAAGCCGTGCTGCCTTGCCTGTGGAGCCCAGGCAGTGTTCAGTGCCTCCTCAAAGCAGTATCTGTGACCTGAAGGCACATTTTTCCCCCCTAGCTTCTTGTTTCATGGATTGCAGTCACAGCTCAAACCGCGCCTGTCTAACCACAGCCTTCGCGGGGCATTCGCAGAGCTCATTCCACTGGCTATTATCACTGCATGTGAGCTTAAGCAGGAGCAATTGTATCTGTCTGAAGAAGAAATAGGCATGTTTCTGGGCTTTGGTGTTTTTTTTTATTGAGAGCATTTTGCATGTCTGCAGCAGCCTGTGCAGCCAAACAGTCTTTACAACACAAGCGGTAGCGCTGCTGTGTTGGGAATAGGGCCTGCTGTGTGCTTCAGTAGTTCGGCACCATAAACTACCTGAACGAAGTAGCCACCAGTGTTGCTTACTGAGCGTGATAAACACTAGGTCACCGAGTATAATGGACACCTTTTACCAAATACAGTTGTTGCTAGGATCCCCACAAATTATCACACAATGTACGAAACTACTCTGCAGGCCTTGCATTAGTCACCTGACTGGCACAGAGAGAGGCGGTTTATGAACGGGTAATGTTAAATTGCTTTAGAAAATATGTTAGTAACACCTCTTCTTTAGATTTAGAAACTCTGAGACTACAAGTACAATATGCCAAAAAGATATGGTGAAAAAAGGCGATGTTTTGCCTTGACGGGAATAGGTGATTTCCTCTAAGCTAGGAGGAAATATTAAAACATAGACAGGGGCCGTGTCCAGCAGCCAGATCCCAGCACTGTGACTAACGCAGTCATTCACCTACGGAGACGAGGATGGCATTCAGCCCTCCCTTCGTGTGGCGGCCCTCTGGAGAAGATGATGACAATGGGTGATTCCTGATGGAGGGTACGTAACAGGGATTATTTAAAAAAAATACGCTGTGGCAAAGTAAATGCATGTTTATTACCGATTTTGGCTACAGCCGGTGATGTGGTCTTTTAAAGATGACCCCTGGATGCTGTTTTGCCCTTAAAAGAAGATAGAGTAGCTGCATGTTTCCCTCTTACTGCCGGTATGGGTTGAACTCAACCCTACAGCACATGGAGACAACTTCTGTGAACGGCACCTGCTCACGACTAAATTTGTTCCTATCTCTTATTATTGTGTTCTGTGATCCTTCCTTAACTCGTTGTGAAGTGTAAAGAGATACTTTATGGAAGATAATTAGTGCAGTACAGGTTATTCCTTCCCTGAGAGTTCCTGTGAGGACTGATTTTTAAAATAAATTTATTTTTTTGTTCAGTTGTCTGAGCACTGGCAAACGGCACCCACCCACCCTCAGGGCGGGGGGAAGAGCTGTCCTTCTGAAAGGAAGAGAAAGCCCCTTCTGCTGGTGCCCACGTTATCTCCCAGGGGATGGAGAGGGATCTAAGTCAAAAAATGAGCATCACAAAAGCTATGGTAGGCACGGATGCAGGACTGCCACTGGAAGAGATCTCATCCCTCATAGGAAGGTTCTTGTGTGGCTTGTGCTTAGAAATCCCATGTGCAGGGACAGGCTCTGCAGAGCAGACCCAGCTCTGAGGGGGAAAGTGAACCTGGAGGCAGAGGATGATGAAGCTCCTGCCCAGGACAACTCAGACTTCCCCCCCCCCCCCCCCCCATATGCAGGAGACTGGGTTAGTGATTGCCAGAGAAAACGTGGCAAGGCCTTGCACTTAGAAGTGACAAGTGAATTAAAGAGTTAGTGTCAGAGGCCAGATTCTGCTGATGAAATCTGGCCTCTGGGGCTCCTTTTCCCACTGACAGTATTTATTAGCTGAGGAAGGACGCGGTGAATGGGGTACTCTGCTCTGCGGCTGGCACCAGCCGTCAGTGGGTCATGGAGGCCAGAGGAGGGTTTTAATCAGGCCAAAAGCACTTCCTCACTGTTGGAGGGCACAGATATGGTCATGGCGTGGAGATGCCGTCGGCCAGTATTCACTTCAAGGCTTGCCAACCGCTCAGGCTTAAGTGCAGTAACTTCTCTGGCAGACAGGTGCAATTACACTGTGTTACTTTTGGCTTTCCTAGACGGTTGGAGTAGGCTTTTTTCCCTGGTCTTTATAAAACAGGGCTATTTATTTCTGCAACATGAGAATGGGCTAGAAGGAATGCCAGGCTAAGGTGTGGAGAGGTCCAGTAGGTGCTCGCTGGTGACACGTGTGTAAATGCAACAGGGATCTGGTTCTCCTCTTGGCATCTTCACCCTCCTTGTCCACCTTTCCTGAGCTGGACCTACAGTGCAGAAAGCCTCTAATGACTCTTGGACATTCTCCCCCTGAAGCCTGTCTTAGAGGCACCTACACAAGGATAAAAATGTCTAAAACTCACACCTCAAAATCGTTAACCTCACATCTTGCTACCAGAGCTTTCTAATGGAAGTAGGTGCTGGGAGGAGAAAAAGCAATCTGCAAAATAATGCAGGAATCATGAAAGGAATTTGGTTATTTGGGCAATGTATCGGGACAGAGATTTTCAAGGCAACTCGGGTGTCTCGTTTGGCAGGTGTCTGTGGCTTCTAAATGTGGACTGTCAGCAAAGCTTAAGAGGTCTCAAGCTGAGTAAGTTGAGCCTGAGGATGACAAAAACATTCTACCCTTTTGATACTGAACGCCAAAGCACTGAGGCAGGTGCCAAAGGTATTTGATGGGATGACTAGGATGGAGGGAGACATGATTTCATAAGGGTGCTGGCACGAATTCTTTACTGAACATGAATAATTAAGAGGATTTTACCTTTGATTGTGGTTTTGCTAAAAAAACAAAGTCTTTATGTCTTCCTAAAGCATTAGCTAATGCACTAGGAGCTCATGCTTGCAAACCCCATGGCCAAGGTTTCTCAGAGACTATGCCAATTTTACACAATATGCAGGAAATTACAGACTATGTAAAACCATTGCAGTTTGGCTTTATTTCCCCCACAGAGAATATACCGCATCCACACTAGATACATCACTCCTTGGTGTGCTAGTCTGGACATTAAAGAAAATGCACCTGGAATGAACAAATGTTTGTGAAATATCCTAGTCTGATGTAACTGACTGACAGGCAATTTGTCTTGAAACCAGAAGCAACCTCTAGGTGCGCCTATCTGCACAGTCAATGCACCATATGATTGAAAAGACAGGGAAGTTAAATGACTGTACGTTCCAGGGGTTCTCTGTTTCGGATGGTAGAGGAGAACAATTTCAGTGAAAAGGATGTGTTCAGTGCTTCAGTAGGCAGGCTTCTCTTCTCTCCCATGGATAAAGGGATATGACTCTTTTTGGCCATCTTCTGTACCGATAATTCTGGTCCTACTTGGTTGCCTCTACTTCATTCCCTCTGCACAACCATACTGGTGTCCTGGAGGGCAACCCGACACTACCTCCCATCAGGTTACCCCCAGAACAGCACCAATAGCACTCCAGACACTAGGGTTCAGGATCCTTACATATGTACCTTTATCCTGCAGAACGAAAACAGAATTGTGTGCAAGGGTCTCCTGTGCTCAAGGGGTTAATTTTGGCTTTGTTTCCTTTTCTGGTGTCTCAAAGTTAATGGGAAAAGAGATTAAAGGCTCAAAGAGACCATCTGAAACAGAAGGTGAAAGCTTTTGTGGCCAGGGATTGCTCTGCATTTAGCATGTGAAAGCAGAGTGTGCACCAGCACCACTTCAGGACATCTCCTCACATTGTTTGTTTGCCTACAGCAAATTGTTTTGACGTATGCTGTTGAAGGCCTTCTCCTGCTGGCTTGTTTCTGCTGATTCACCCCCATTTTACAGAGGGGAGCAGAAAGAGGAGGAGGAGGAGAGAACTAAGTAAGGGGGTGGATGAAGAACAGCAGGATATTAGACTGCCTAGTGCTTCTGAATGGCTTGACTTCTTAACAACTGGGGGCTCTGCATTACCCACCTACCGTGAAAACTGACTGTGCTCTTTCTTTTGTGTCATCATTTCAAGGAAAAATCTCCTTTGGAGTTTTTCCTTCCCAATCCATTTTAGCAGCCTGCCATGCAAGGTTGTGCACTTCATAGTCTACTGAGCCTTCCAAATATTGCACCTCGTTATCATTACAGCCTTGACAGTGTTGTTCTCTGCTGATGTAGTAGAAGAAAACCAAAGTTAGCAGTTGTACTCTGTAGTGGCATTCAAAGATGCACAATCAAGTCCTCTTCTGCGTTAGGATGCATTCAGCCACATGCTGCCTTTCAGGCTGCAAGGCTTTAGCGGCCACAGTCTCCAGACACACTGACCAAACTAAATGGCTCCCATCTGCATGCCTCGCTGTCACCAGTTCTGTGCAGGAACACTGTAATGAATCTATTATTTTTCATAATGATTCTTCTTTCCTTAAAGAAAAAGCATCCATTTTACAATAGGAAGTGACTCATTTTAAACATGTTAGCAGCAGTTTTGTTCCCCTCTGTCTAGCAGTGCTACTGTAATGTGCTGCAGTGCCCTTCGGTTGCTCCGACAGCTGAGCTAAAGTTCTGCCAATTTATTTGTCCTCCTTTAAGCAGGATGCAATGTACTGGCTTTGTGTCCAATTCAGATTTTAAGTCAGGGAAAGTATGGTCTTTGAATAAAAGGGGGGTTGAATCAGGCCTCAGGAGTGTTCAGTTCTTATTCATTGTGTGAACTCTATCTAATGAGCTGACAGCTGAAGACTGCTGTTTTTTCAAGGTCATAACTGCATGTAACAATTTTCCCACTAGTATTTTCAGATCTCCCTTTAGCACTGCTATTGTTCAGGTGTGCTGTTATGAGAAAGGCTATTTATTCAGGTGTTAGAAATGCTCTCTTTAATCAGAAGCCTGTACTGTGATTGCAGAAGAATATACTAGGCAGTAGATGGCAGGAACCCAGAACAGGTCAGACACACTTCTGTACTGCTGCGTGCTGTATGTACACCTACCTTCTGCCTGCTTTGGTATTTACTGGGTATTACATGCCATGTGAGTCATCAACAAACATTGCTACCTGTCCCCCTTCCCGGATGCAGCTGTAAGCATATAGAGATAGCAATGCTCTTCAGGTCTCTTGCCCCCTGCACTGCTGGGGAGCGGAGGGAGCACAGCTGGGCTGTTGCATGGATGTCCCTTAGATCAGGGATGCTCAGCCCGCAGCCCACCGGCAGTACCTGCCTTGCCGGGATAATGACCCTGGCTTGTACGCCTCCCAAATAGCCGCCTTATTCCAAGCTGCATACAAGGAGAAGGCTCCAGAAGGACCACTGCTCTATCGTTTCAGTTTACCTGTGACTGTTCTGCAGTTTGCACAGGCACAGTGCAAATGATACACACCTGTGTGTCAGCTACCCTAGGAAGTATCTGGCCTGCTGTGTGAGGACAGCTGGTCTGTCACCTGGTAGTCGAGGGTCTGTAACGTGTAGCCCTCTCTTCACAGTGTGTTGAAAAGGTTAGGCACCCTTGCTGAGCTTACGTGTTCCTTTAGGTCAGGACTACAGTTTCTCTCCCTCTGCATGGAGCCCGCTGAGTGTGCACTCTGCAGAGCTGCCCTTTAAATGACCTGGGTTATTCCATCTCCATGATACCTTGTTCAGCACCAGGTCTGACATGAAAACTACCTGTTCTCACCCTCCAGCTGACAGCACCCAAGGGTGTCCAGGTTGCCTTCCCAAGCTTGCAAAGTCCTGAATCTACGTTTAGATCAGTGTGGTCAGTTTTAAGCAGAAGCCTTAAGCACAAATACAAGAAACATTTGTGGAACAGGCTCTCAAAGCTTGGAGTGGCACTTCCCTGGGGCATTGGTGTGAGTCTTCTACCTCCCAGAGATGCTGTAAAGGTACTGGGTACGGGCCTATACTTTGTGTCACTGGGATGCGATGACCCCTGCGGCAGAGTCACTCCCCAGGCAGGTGACTGACTGGGGAGCAAAGTGGAAGCAGCGATCACGCAGTAAGAAAGGCAGATTCTACTGTGCCTCTCTGCACTGTCAGGAGGAGGAGATCCCTGGAAGCATGTATCGGGCCAGGCCCTGGTCTAGGAAATGCTGCCACTTTGTCCTTTCAGCCACAACACGCTATACTCCCGACAGGGAAGGTGACTGCGTGCAAGGCAACTCAGTTGCTGCTGCACCTTCTAATGAAGCAGGAATTGGGGTCAGAGCCAGGTGTCTGCAGTGAGCACTGCTGCTTCTCTGCCTGACCTTCCTGGCATGTCTGCCAGCACCACCATAGCAGGAGCTCTTTGGTGTAGCTGCTCTGTGCAGCTCTCACTGGCAAAGGGATGGGCTGAGAGTTGGTACCTGTTGCTCTTTGCCCCCTCCCGGATCAAATCAAAGCAATTTCTCCCCTCCCCCACACCTGACAACACCTTCTCTCTGGCCTTTTCTCTTGCTAAAGCAAGAAATGCTTCCATTAGCTAGCTAACTGGAGGTGCGTCAGAGGTCCTCCCTGACTGATGGACAAGGGGAGTACAGGGATGGCAGAGCAGGGGCTGCAGAACAGCTCCAAAAATTATAAACCCCCTTCTCTAAATGGGAGCTTGACCCTACTTCCAGTACTGCTGCCTCACTCTGCTCCCCACCCTTGCACTGGCAGCTTCTCCCTGTCCCACACAGCCTGCTCCTGGGGCACTCACGCTCCTGGTAACAGGACTGCACGCTCACGGGACACCTTTGCACATCTGCACTCAAAACAAATTTCATAAAACGTCTCTGTGTTGCCAGCCTCTGCTTAGAGGGAAAGGAGGAAACCTCCTGTCCCAGCTGATGAAAGGCACATCACCTCTGGCAGAGTTGTGGCCACCTGGGCACATGGCAGCTGCTGCAGCAGGGCTGGTGTGCAGCGGTGCCTCTGTGGTTGCCCTTCTTTGCAGGGCACAGCCTGGCACTTGCCTCTCTGCACGGCTGCCAGAGCAGGGGTGAAGGCAGTTCACTTCGCTGTCTCTCATCTGCCTTTTTCAGACTTTCTGGTGCCTGGCTGGACAGGGAGGGAGAAAGAGCCACGGCTGAGAACAGGATTGCTGAGGTGCCTGGGTTATACATGGGAGGGGAAAGGATGCTTTCTCTGCAGCCACAATCAGGCCTGGCATCACTTGGCCTCAAAGTGGAGTTGTTGAGTTAGTGAAATTTCCTTCAGACACTACAGCAGGAAAGGCAGAAACAGTTAACTTCTTTCTCCTCTCATCACACTTTCTCCAAGATTTGTGGCAAGGAGTTAACTGTTTCAGTCTCAGCAAAACACTGCACTGCTGCTGCATCTGAGGACAGAATAGACAGTGTTTCTCTTAAATTACTGGCACCATGCAAAGCTAATTACCCACTCAGGTCCCACAGGCTTCAGGGCTTTAACAGGTAGTAAGTGTGCTACCTTTACAATTTTCTAATGTTAGAAAACTGAAGAGCAGTTTCAAATTAAAACATGAAAAGCTCTTTTTAGCACTGCTGTCATCCCATATCACACCCCCATTGAAGCCTGGCCATTCAGTCTTCACCTAAACATATCCAGCTTGTTCTCATCTCTGTGCAGTCTCAGGGGGAGAAGCATAAATTTCTCATGCACTCAGCATACATACTGGACATGCAGAGTCTTTTAAGGTGTTGGTGCCAACGTTATCCTCCGATAACATGCACTGAACAAGCTGACACATTCCTACCTGAGGTAAGTCTACTGAACTCAGCAACAACGCACACCACGAATGCTTTGGCTAGTTCTGTTAAGTGCTCTCACTGATGCCGCTGCTCTAATCAACTGATGTCTCATCCCTCGAGAAATGCATGTCACTATTGCTAATTTGGATCACGCACTGATGTTATCCATGTTCTTAGAATGACGGTGTTAGGTCTGTAATTACAATGCAGTATCCTTAGGAAGCTGGTGCAAGTATGTGTAGAACACTAAGTGATTTTTCTTGCCTGTGCACACAAGACTTTCCTGTTTCAGAGACACGCAAAGGCAAGCTTAACCACAGACTGCTTCACAACTTCTTCACCTGATAACCTTGAGAGGGTCTTGGTCAGTCCTAGGGGACAGATGTTGAAATCAGAACTTGCCATTACTGTGAAGATATAAGCAGCCCCTAAGGGATTAATGAAGAGGAAACTACCTCCTCATCCCTGCTGGCTGGGTCTCCTCAGGTCAGGGCTGAGACTTCTCGATGCTGTGGAGCAGAGACACTTGTCTATGCCCCGCATCCTCTGTGAGTAAATACAGGACTTAACTTTCCAGTTCTCTGAACTATTAGCCAGTCTTCAAATTATAATTATAAGCCAGGGAGAAAAGAAAAAAAAAACCAAACTCAAAACCTCCTGAATACAAAGAATATCATCAATTCATATGCAGAATGGTAATTGTATGTGTGCTGTTGAGAGAGAGGCTTCTCTTCGTGTCCGATTAAAAAAATTTCTATGCATTAATTGCTTGAAGAAATAATTAAGGGAAATGAAACATTTAGAAATCGTAGACTTAACTATCATTGCTGCTTGCCATTTTATGTGGCACTTTAAATGCGTCGCTATACACTGACACAATCAAACTCTCTTGTGTTGCACCCTCGAAATACCCATTAACCTTGGTGCATCCAATTGCTCTGACTTTTTCCCGACTCATTCCCTTGTCCTTGGTATCGCTGCAAGCTACTCCGAGGATGTAGGTGTCGACCCAGGGAGCCAGCCGCGATGTCTGCCCACCCAGGCTGTGCCAGGGTGGCAGCTCTGCCTGCTGAAGCCCAGCCTGCAACTGCAGAAGTGACACTGCATGAGCAGCTCCCTGTGGTCCTGCGTGCCACGGCTGCCAGCCTCAGGCAGCACCCACCGGGAGGACAGACCGGCTGGGTCCTCGTCTCCATAAGGCTGATGCGATGCTCGTACCATGCTTTGAGCTGGGGATACCTGCGTGCTGGCAGCGCTGCCTCACAGGTGCTCGCACCCAAGCCCGAAACATCTTATCCTCCCCCATTTGGGGTCTCTCTCGCTTTTCTCAACCGTAGCATCTCTGTACTGTCTTTGTCCCCTTTTTAAGTAGGAAATTTCTCTGAGGGTCATACAAGTGTGAAGGATGGTGGCTGTGAGCTGGGACTTTTTTCCCAGCCCCGTACCGGCGCTCAGGGATCTCGGTATCAGCATGGCCACTGCCCTCACCGGGTGCTGGCTCTGGACACCCGCTGTCCCGCTCCCCCAGCCGCAGGGCCGGGCCCCGGGGCAGGGCAGCCCCCTCGGCCCCCTCCTGGCAGGGCGCTCCTCCCCCCCGGCCGGGCTCCCTGCTCCGAAGGGCCAGCCCTGCCCCGGGGAGCCAGGCGACACCTGGCAGCCACGCTGCCGCTTACTGCCGGCCCGCGATGGATGGGGACGGCGCCGGCTGCCCTCGGCACCGCTTCGTCTTCAAACGGCCAAACCGACAATGGCAGAAACTTCGCGTCAGGCTGCGCCTCCCTATGTCAAGTTCAAAGTCAGAGCGGCCGCCGCGCTGCGGGGACGAGCCCCGGCGGGAGGGCAGCGGCGTGCGGGACGGCCGCCCCAGCGGATCCCCCCAGGACCGCGTCCCCGGTGCCCCCGCGGCCGCGGGGCGCGCATCCCGCCGGGCAGGGGACGCTCGGGCGGGCGCTGCGCGCAGCCCCGCCGCCCCGGGCCGGGCGCCCCGTCCCCGGCGGACTCACCCGGCAGCCCCAGGCAGAGCAGCAGGCTGTAGTAGACGACAGGTGCGTATCCCAAGCCGCAGCCATAGCGGTGGTGCGCCAGCAGGGAGCCGTTGTGGAGGTGGAGGTGGTTGTGCTCCATGGACCCGCTCGCCCCGCGGCCGCGCTGCCGGCGCTCGCTCCGCCGCACGGGCCGCCCGCCCGCCCCCTCACACGCTCAGCGGCGGCGAGCGCGGCGCGGGCCCCGCGGCGGCACGTGGCGCGGGGGCGGTGGGGCCGGCGGGGCGGGACCAGCCCGGCTCCCGCCGCGGGGCGGGGCACCCCCGCCTCAGGCCGCCCCTCGCCGCCGTTCGCCCGGCGGCGCCTGCCCGGGCACCCCCGTCACCCCCTCGGGCGGCGGAGCGACGCGGGCGGTGCGGTGCGGGGCGGGAGCGCGGCGGCGGAGGGCCTGAGACCCCGCGCCTCGGCGCCCCTCGGCCCCGCTTGGCAGCAGCGGGGGCCCGGCCGGCGCCCCTCGGCCCGCCCCCCGGCCGGCCGTGAGGGCAGCCTCGGCGCACCGCCGCTATCCCGCCGGGGCGCGGGGTGGCCCCGGGGGGCACACCAGTCGGTGGGGTGGCAGCCCGCGGGCAGGGATGTCCCCCGGGGGGCACACCAGTCGGTGGGGTGGCAGCCCGCGGGCAGGGTTGTCCCCCGGGGGGCACACCAATCGGTGGGGTGGCAGCCCGCGGGCAGGGTTGTCCCCCGGGGGACACACGAGTCGGTGGGCTGGCAGCCCGCGGGCAGGGTTGTCCCCCGGGGGACACACGAGTCGGTGGGGTGGCAGCCCGCGGGCAGGGATGTCCCCCGGGGGGCACACCAGTCGGTGGGGTGGCAGCCCGCGGGCAGGGATGTCCCCCGGGGGACACACGAGTCGGTGGGGTGGCAGCCCGCGGGCAGGGATGTCCCCCGGGGGGCACACGAGTCGGTGGGGTGGCAGCCCGCGGGCAGGGATGTCCCCCGGGGGACACACGAGTCGGTGGGGTGGCAGCCCGCGGGCAGGGTTGTCCCCCGGGGGGCACACCAGTCGGTGGGGTGGCAGCCCGCGGGCAGGGATGTCCCCTGGGGGACACACGAGTCGGTGGGGTGGCAGCCCGCGGGCCGGGATGTCCCCCGGGGGACACACGAGTCGGTGGGGTGGCAGCCCGCGGGCAGGGATGTCCCCCGGGGGACACACGAGTCGGTGGGGTGGCAGCCCGCGGGCAGGGTTGTCCCCCGGGGGGCACACCAGTCGGTGGGGTGGCAGCCCGCGGGCAGGGCCCGGTGGCGGGGTACCTGCCGGCGGCCCCGCGCCGTGCATGGCGCCGTGCGGGGAGCGCAGAGCGAGCGCTTCTATCTGCCAAACTGCCGCGCAGCCGTGCTGGCCACGCTGCCGCCATGTCCCCACGCGTGGGGTGGCCGGCTGGGGGCAGCCGTGCCGGTCGGTCCGTGAGGGAAAGCAGAAGGACCGTGGGCATTTCGAAAACCTTCCCGGTGCGCCTTTGAGGAGGTGGCCCCCGGTGTCCCTCGCGAGGGCCGGAGGCGCGCAGGTTGCCGCAGGGTGCCTGTGCTCTGGGCACCGCGGGGCCGGCTGGGCAGGTGGCAGCTCAGGGGCTGTGGCTGGGTGGTAAAACAGACGTTTGGTTACAGGGCGCTTGTACGGAGCAGAAAAGACTTTGGTTCACGCAAAGCATGAAAAAAAAAAAAGGAACCCAGGAGACCCTGTGGCTGCCGGAGCAGGCCGAGGGGCTGGGCGTGTGAGGTGGGGCGGGGGGCACACAAGGTACAGCGGGTGGGC
Source organism: Falco naumanni (assembly GCF_017639655.2). Lineage (NCBI taxonomy): Eukaryota > Metazoa > Chordata > Aves > Falconiformes > Falconidae > Falco > Falco naumanni. The sequence goes on from NC_054057.1 coordinate 79,339,066, forward strand.
TACAAAACTGAAAGACGTGGTCTTTGCTGTCTGAAAACACCCAGCTGTTTAGCATGGATAATAATATAGCATAACAAGTGTTACAGGTGGGAAGGCACCGTCAGGGCAAGTGCTGTGACAGACCATCAAGGTGACCAAGCCAGGACCGTGTATGTCTTTGGGTTCCCGTGATCTTGGAAAAGCAGTTTAGCTTCTGTTTGGAAATGCAACAAGGAGAAAGCAAGGCTCTGGTCCTGCAAGAGCTTGAGTAGGTTACTTTGCTGGGAGGCTCAGGGAGATTATTCACATGTTTAAACGTTAAAAAAGATCTCTTCTATTCAACTGCATGGAAAGCGCTGTCAAGCTTCCCAGGTTAAACACACTGGAAAAAAACACACAGTTTTTCTCTGCTTTTTCAATTGATATCTTTGTGAATGTAGCCTTAAAGATGGTTAGAGTCTGCTAGTACAGCCTTTAAGTGGATGTGTTCTGTTTTAAAACAAAGCTTTTGAAAACATTCATTCAAAGAACCAACATAATTGTGTAAAGTAGTGGGGTGTGTGTGATTATACAGTACAAAGCCCTGTTAATTTAGCTCTGGCTGTTTTTTTCCCCCAGATATTTAACCTACACATTTTCTTATTTTAAAATTAAAACTGTGATTTTCTCTCATTTTCCTGCAACAGACCTGATGAGGAGAGATATTTTTTATTCCAAAAGAGAAGTGATGATTCCTGGAACCTTTTCTTGGGTGGAGTAGGTGCATCAGCAGGGCTGAAAGCATGACTGGCTGTTTTGAAGCTAGGTGAAGTTTATCAGCAAAAAGAAGGAGATGGCAGTGGAGCAACAGCTTGACAAGCGATGGTTAAAAAGCCTCACATCCAGTTTGCAGAGCCCTGGGTCTCTCAACTTCCCGATTAACAACAGTGAAATCCTGCAGAAGCTGGAGGCTAAGGAAGTGCCTCTGCCATCCATTTTCTGTTGTGCTGCTGCCACTGTTCTGTCTGGCCTAGATTTAAACATCCTGAGCAATAGGACTTCCCTGGAGATGTTGCTATAATAGTACCATTTGTTTCATCAGAGTTAAAGTTATCTCTAGTGTGCAGTTCAGGTAGCTGCTTGTGTGCCGAGAAGAGCTTTTGGTCATAAGAGAAAGAATCTTTTCCTGTCTTCCCACCTGGAGCTCTCACTAGAGCCTCACCGCTGTAGGCGGCTCTGCCATAGCTGATGTATTCCCGTTGTACAAAGGGAAAAACTGGAAAATTTGGTCACATTCACTAGCACTTCCTTCTGGCCTGCCCTGCAAATGGAGAGGCCAGAGAAAATTAATCTGCTCCTGGTACCACAGTTAGCTTGATTAAAGCTTGTCGAGGAACTTTTCTGCCTCACCGCACCAAGAGCAGGATGCACTGTTGTTTCCAGGTCTGATTTGCTTTTGCTTCACTGAAGTAAAATTAATGAAACACTTGGCAATATATCAGAATTAAAGACCCAAATTAAATGTTGAAGATTGCTCTTGTGTTCAGTGTGTAAAAGATGTTTTGAGGGGGTTTTGTCCTTCAAACAACTTCAAAAGAATTTTTGGCCTAAATGAAATGAATTTGATTATTCACCTCTCTGAATTCTGCAGAAACAGAACCTTAGACATAAAGAAATTTCAATAAAGCCAATTCAAAACTAACCACAATGCTTTCTTCTACTTAAAGCTGTTTATTTTTAAACTTCTATTTTCTAGCTACTTTCTAAAGGGGTGACATTTACGTCTAACACCAGGTTCACAGCGAGAAGAGTGCTGGTCTGCTCCTGAATTAACAGTGAAGGCAGAATGCCTCTGGAGCTTTGAGGAGGATGGTTTCTGAATCTCATCTTATAAACAGCCACATGCTCAAGACAATGAACGACATTTATTCTTTTCCAAAGAGCAGTGTATTCTTTGTGTGATGCACTACATAAGAGGTGGATGTACTTTGCTTTTAAAATTCCAGAGCCACTTGAACTTGGTTAGCTTTCTATTTTTCAGAGGAACCGAGCCTCCCTGTAAACTGCTAGGCAGTGGTCCTGGGGGAGGGAAGATCGAGTGACATGTTAGTCACATACACCCCCACCACTTGGGCAGTGGAAAAAAGCAATAGTGACTTTGAGAGAAAAGAGTCATTGACTCAAGAGATCTGGAAGAACTCAATGTTGCATTGCAAGGCACTGGCATGAGTAACAGGCATGGAAGATAGCAAAGGTGAAACTGGAAGACTAATGTATAGAGTATGTACGAGGGATTGGGAGAAGCAGTGTGAAGGCAGAGAAGTCTTTCAAAGGAACAGGTTACCGTTTGGCCAAAAAAAGGGGTGTAACAGTTACAAGAGGCGAGGGGCATTGGCAAGAGAACTTTATGGCCTGATCAAGATTGTCTTACCTGTGTAGTGCTGCTGCGGGAATTCGTCTCAGAGCTGCTACAGAGGAAATGATACCTATAAGAATGACAAGTCTTAGATTATACTTCATTAGATGCTTGTATATAATTTTGCTGCAATGAAACCCTTCTCATGAAAGCAATTTTTTTTATCTTTCCTTACTGTTAGCCCACAGAATAATTGAGTCAAATTCTACTACTTCTGAGTTAAAGGACTGTCTTTGTCAATTCCGTTCTGCACGTTGCTCCAGGCTTGGAAGGGGAGGGAGACCTTTCTGCATTCTCATAAAAGCCGTTAAGGTAGAAATGTGATGCTGAAAGTTCTTTACAGGAGCCTCTTCAGTGCCTCTGAATAGGCAGGCTCCACTTTTACAAGAGAACAGTGAAGATTTATTCATCGTTAAGGTGGGAAGTTTTTCTTGCGCTGGTGGTGATTGCTGGGGAAGGCTGCGGGACCAGAATACCAGCTGGCTTCTGCAGCTTGTGCACCTTCAGGCTCCACACCCCTGTAGACTCCTCTTCATCTCTTTTGGTCTAGTATCTCCTTGGAGACCTCGTGAAGGTTACAACAGTGGCTGAAATGGAGCTTTGCCTATTTGAACTGTCTGAAAACTTATGTTTAAAGCTTTTAAACACCTTTTTTTTTTTTCTTTTTTTTTTCCTTCTAAAATTAAATGTTTGTTCCCTGAACTCCCTTTTAGGTTTCAACTGACAGATCTCATTGTAATCCGTTTGAGCGCTATTCTGAGTATACTTTCCAAGGGAACAGAAAACAGATGTGATAAATGCCTGAACATGAGATTTAACCTAGCATCTGTTGTTTTAAAGAAGTGTAACAAAACAAAGGAGTCTAACTGTGTTTTGTTTGCATTTAATCACCTTGATCGATTAACCTGGATCAGGGTGATACACCTGATTTTCCATAGTACCCTCTTCAGGTTACATTGAAAACATGTGGCAGAAATGTGTGTTAAGATAAACTCATTTGACCTATCCAGTTTGCAATGGTTATGACAAATTAATACTATTTTTGCAACAATCAGCGTATAGGTGGTGTTTCAGATAAAATTAATCCATTATTTAGAATAGAAATTCAACTCTCTCTGCAAGATAAGGAAGTGAAGGGAATCCTTCAGAGCTTGTATGATGTACTTGTATGATGCTTAACTGTAGAGTTAATGGGCTGATTCATATGTTTAACATAAACGTATGCTTAAGTGCTTTGCTGGGTGTAAATAAATTAGGATTAAAATGTAACTGCTTGACAAATATTTCTAAAATATTCTCCCCAAACTGAAAAGAAAGCACATGAGATTCATGTCCCAGAGACAATCTGTGTTGGCTTTATTGGGATTTTTAGAAGTTAAATAATGAAGTACTTGGATATTTAAGTTTTCGCTTGGGTTGGAAATTCCACATGGTTTATCTGTAGAAAAGGTAGGGTGTGCTTAGACCTTGCAGTGGAATGCTAACAAACAGAGGTGAAACTTTCTTACTCCATAACTGAGCAGGAATTGTGTCCAGCCTGTGAATGCCAAGAAAAAGAATGAAAATAGGTTAGATTAGCACTTGTTTTAAAATCATTGTACCAATTATTTTTACTAATTATTGAAAAAAAATATTATTACAACGTAACAGTGCGTTCCGATTTGTCATGCTAAACCTCATTAGACCTCATTTCAGGATCAAGTCACAAAGTTATGTACTTTGTTCTGTAGTTTAGGGTTTCCCATACAAATGCCCTGTTTAGCTGGTTTGGTTAAATCCTCCCTGTGTATCTCCAGATAAAGCTATGTGATTTTCATTTAGATTTGGAGCTTTTCTTCACTGTAAGAAAATATATGATCCTTCTCTATATTTACTTGTTGATGCCTTGTGTTACTGGAATGTAACGAGCGCTAGCAAAATCAATGTGCCTCTTCATGAGAGCTGGGCATGGTTTCTGTGTGGAGCAGTCATCACTGGCTGGTAACAGGGCGCCTACAGAGAGTGGCTTGTCAGAAGTCGTGGCTCTGCCATCGGCGTGCTTGTCACAGGCATGCACAGCGATGGTCCCTGCAGCTGCAGGAGCCTGAATGCTGAAGGCAGCTTTTCCACTGACTTGAATGCGGCTGATTTCTGACAGCCTGGTAGAACTGCAGGAAGGTCTTGCAGCATCACCTTCATCTTCCGTGGGGAGGGACAGGAGGCATGAAAGAGTGGGGCTCCATGGGCAAAAGGCTGCACACACTGATCTTGTGGCCAATTAAATAGATTGCAAGGCCTCTTGTTAACTTCTGTCCGTCTACCAAATGAGCAGCCTGCCTGAGCAGAGTAAGATTACTTTCTCATTTTACATAAGGCTTTCACATACTATCCCCTCTATTAATCAACTAGATTAAAGGTTCTGGCTTCCTTGAACTCCTCTTTTCTTGTCTGATACACTTTGAATTAGATGTAACCATTATAAAACATATCAGAAGCAAAAGACTAATTTTTCCTCACTTTCTAGGTATTGTGAGTATTTATAGGTGCCACACTTAGCAGATACAGCAAAAATACATTCCTGCAGCTGCACATTTTAAGCAGCCATAAAAGCTATTCTTCGTCTGGCTTTTATTTCCTTGATGTAAAAAAATCTTATTTTGCATTTTCAGCAAGAGTAATTTGTCTGTCGGTGGACACATATTTTCATGCTTAGGCTTGTCTTTTTTTTTTTTTTTTTAATTGTTCTAGATAAAAAGAGTTAGTGCGTGTTGAAAAAGCAGTGCCATTAAAAAGGTTAATGAGCTTTGTACCCAATCTTACTCTCACCTAGTCCCACTGACTGTGCCACAATTTCTCTTGATTTACCTTGGCATAAGTGAGGCATAAGCAGGATCTGGCTCGGGTTAGCTACAGCTTTGCTGTAATCCATAGGGCCAATGGCAGCACAGAAAGAAGGAAGCTCTACATAATCAGAAATCAAATAATGCAGTCATCCCTGCTTCTCCGCTTAGTCACTTGCTGGTGATATCAAACCTATGTCCAAGCCTGCACTAGGGGCACAACAAGCAGTTGCCTAGGGGAAGAGCAACAAGACCAGTCGTGTGTCTGAGCCCTGAAACTAGAAATGTTTTTGATTAAATTCATGTCATTTTACAGGCAGGTGCAGTGCTCTGATATCCTTATGTTTATTCTGCAGCTCACCTAGCTCTCTCTACAGCAGGAGGAAAAGGTGTTGGAACAGATCATTGAAGAAAGGGGGAAGAAAGAAAACAAACCAAAAATTGAACTTGTCAGTATTAGCAGGGAGAGGGATGTAACTGCAAACTAACTGGTGCGGTTCAACTCAGCAGAGACAATTGGGCAATTCTCCGTGCAGCAGCGGAGCTGCAGTCAGTCTGTCTTCTAGGTGGGGACCAGTTTCATTAACTTCAGTAAGATTGCTTCACTGAGTAGGATGAGCAGGATTTGGCTTTTAGAAAACTGCAGAGAATATTATTGCAGGGTTCTCAGATTTTTTTCTCTGTTTAAATTGGCTCAGCAGGCCTTGCAAAAATCCCTGTGGGTTTGAATAAAAAAATGATTTGCAGTTTCCTAGAGGCCAACAACTGTTTCTTCTCTAATCAGATATTGCCCTGAAGGGAGCTTCGTTCTCCCTGTGGATCAGGCAGCGGTAATCTAAAGTTACTTACATGGGGCCAAATCCTGCTTGCCAGCATGTTTTAAAGAGGGTTAGTAGTTTATTTTAAACCTAAGTCCACAGGGGCTCTGGATGTTGTACAGAGCATAGTAAGATTACATGGCAAAAGTTTCTGTCCTTGATGATATTAGTGGTTGGGTACACTTTTGACAAAGACATATGGCTGTGATTTTCCTACCTTGAACTTGAAAGAGGAGTCAGGATTTAATTTTATGTCAGCACCCGGAGGCTCTTTATTTCTTGCCTTTGCTCTTTATTGCTCCCACACTGCAAAAACATACACCAAACTGAAGTCTCTAATAATACAGTCTATGGAAATCACAAACGCAAGGTCACACAGTGCTTGCTATCGGCCCCTGAAGTCCAACTTGGCCACTGCTATAAAAGCTGAGACTCTTCTGACATTGACTTCTCTTCCTCTGCTGTTGGCCTGGGAACACTAGAGCACTTACTAGGCTACAGAGTTTTCTTCCAGATGCGTCATGAACGGAACAGTATTTTCCAAAGGGGCTACTGATCTTCACCTGGAGTCAGTGGAAGCTGTCAGTGGTCAACATTTCCAGTATAAGGCCTGAAGTTAAGAGTCGTGCACCTGCTCCTGATATGCAGCTCATATGCAACAGCTCTGTCAGATCAATAGCAGGATTAAATTCCAGGCTCAGGCTTGGCTTTAATTTTTTTCAGCAGATTTGGATTTATGTGAGAGGAAAGAATGGCAAGCCATCGGGAGAACTTCATCCCTTTCCTCTTCCTCTGTTGGTACTGGCCAGCGCTCCTGTGCCAGATGATGCAGGTGGCTCCCCTGTTAATTTTGTTAAGCTCCTGTGGATGCAAGCGTTGATGGAATACTGTGCTAGCAACGAGTTGCCTGCAGCTGTGGGTTGGTTACTCTTCTTTTAGACTTTGAATGAACCTGCATATTTCTGAACTTTGCTGCTCTTGCACGATACTGGCAGTAGTACTGGCAGTAGATCTTAAAATACGCCTCGGATCAGACAGCTGAGTGTTTCCTCATTTTCAGGGGTTTGTTCTGTTTTGTGATGGTTGTACAATGACCGACGAAATAAGCATTTGTTTTTCAGTTTGAGGTAGCTAATGGATTTCAAAGCTATTTGCTATTGTAATTTTTGGCTTAATTGTTTTCTCTCTGTAACTGTATGCCTTCACTTCCAGGATTTACTCTTACATTCCCGTGTAGTTAGATTGAGGCAGATTCTGTACACTTCCACAAAATGACACTCTGTTCAATAGCAATCAGGCATGCAGACAGAGGAGACAGAACCTGCAAGAAGATTATTTTCATCTGCTACTCAAAATGTAATTTCTAACCTGCTTTTGGAAAAAAAGATACCCCAGTCTCAGAAAGTGGGTAACGTATCATTTTCTGTGGCAATCATTTAAAACTGCTGGGCATCTGACTAATGAAGGAGACAAACAAGCTGTACATGAGTCAAATTTCTGACTCGGTTTTACAAAGGCTTTTTTGCGCAGGCACTGATTTATAACCAATGTGCTTTTTGAAATCCTTGATTTGGTATGGCATGTGGGAAGGTTCTTGTAGGTCGGCATCACATCTAACATTAGGGTGGTATCTAGTTTCTGTAAATATTGATTTCTCTTTAAACAGGTTGACTTTAACTTGTTTTTAATTAATAATGGCAGATGTTCAACTGGAAGAACATCTAGGGATCATTATTCTAATAATGTCCTATTAGCTTTTAAACCTTCCTCTTAATGTAAATCTGTAATTAGAGTGCTCTGTCTATCTGCTGCATCCTACTACAAATTCTATCTGTAAGCCAATACACTGGGATGCCAAAAAGCTGTAGGGATTATAAATTGTGTCTTATGACTCTGCGTTTCAGGTAATTGCACTCTGAGGACAAAGCAGAGTAACGCAGCAGAGCTGCAGCCACAGCTCCCACAGCTCCCACCTCCTCCCAGTCCGTAGGGAGAATATTCCCTTGGGTGGAGGATGCTTTGACAGCAAGAGGGGACTGGAGAGGTGGAGCAGTGATTGTAGTCATCGTGTCCCATGAGCACAAACAGAATCCAGATGCAGAACAGACCTTGGGGCTGATGGCGGTATGTCCTGCAGCTCCTCTCTTGCAGAGGCAAGCTTGGTGATGGTCTGTCCCAGCCGGGCAGGGCAAAGAAATGCCTCTGGCCCTGGGGGGAGATCGTTGTCCTCTGACTTTGGCCGAGGATCTGTGAGCATTACAGCTGCTTTGCATGGGTCCCTGGCTACATGACTGAGATAATGCGTGGTGGGTATCTGAGGAGGCTTTCCCTCAGCTGGAAGCTTTTGGCTTTCTGTGTATTTGGATGGAGGTTTCTCCCCTAGGTTGTTGTTCCACCACCTCACACAAGTTCAGTTACCAACACACTGGCACTGACTGGGCACTTCCTTAAAGCAGTTTTATATCAGCGCAACTCCGCCGACTCTCACCAAGCCATTCCAACACCAAACTGATATAACCCATCAGTGAATCAGTCCATGAGGTATGTCTGTAAACACACAGGTATAGAATTTAGCTGGTTTAGTTGTTTTATCTTTGTAACTTGTCTCTTACAAACAAAACCCAACCCGTTTCTTTCACTGCCCTCTGCTGGCATATTCACTTTTCCTCATATTAGTCCTCATGTACAAATATAACATCCATTTCATCCGTGGATCCCAAAGGAGAAGTTGTCATTATTTGCACGTGGCACAAACCAGCTGTGCAGAGACCTTGTTAGTTGCCTACAGAAACATCAGCAACATCCAGACCTTTGGTAGCCCCCAGGGGTTCAGGAGAAGATCCACAGTCCCCTGGCTCTCACCCCACCTACTGTGAGAGCTGGTCTTCAAAGTATTACTCACAGGACACTAATTCCATTCACATTTTCTGTTGCAATAGAAAATGCTAGTTCTTGCCATCAGATAGGAGGTCATGTGTGATTCTGTATATTTAATGTTTCCCTTGAGGATGTAGTGTCATTAAACTCCTTCAGTGTTGAGTCTTAGCTGTGTACCCACATTGAAATACAATGAAATTCTGAAAAGCTCACTCCAACTTCTGGAGCCAAGCCTGGAGTGGCATAAATCTGCTGTACGGCCTGGGAGAGACTTATTTCTAGTCCTTGCAGTGACACAATTTTTTTTTTACTTATCTGCAAAAATACATTTTCTTGCTCTCTTCCCCCTCTCTTCCTGCGGTCACAGTGCTTAGCTACTGGTTTAATTTAAAATAAATAAATAATGCTCTAAGGTATCCATCAGACTGGATCACTCTTGAAAGGTCACTCCATACTCACACGGCACGTTGAAGTTACCAGCGCCTGCTGAGCTGTTCCTCTTATTTATCCTACAGGCTTCCCATCGGCAGTGTCTGCCTTTGGTAATTAGATAATCTGCACAGAGGCAAGCGGCCGCAGATTTTATGCAGATGTAGGGCAAGGACCAGGTTCCATATTTTTGCATTTCTTTTACAAGACAAAGATGCCCGATACTCTTGAAAGCCAGAAGTTGGCAGTGAGAGCTTACAAGCTGCCGTCCTGATACACATGCTGATGTCTCCAGTTTGTTTCCTTTAAATCCATACCCTGCTCCCTCCCAGCACGCTGTGCCATCTTACTCAAAGACTATCCTGTATGTTGCTTCTTGCTGTTTTAGGGAAGAAACCATTAGGGGTGTTTTTTTAATTACCTTGTATTTCTCAGTGTTTAACTTAATTCTTTCATTCAGGCTGTGCTTGAAGCATATCCTGCCTGATGTGACTAAGCTGTTGACTCACTTCTTTTATGGCTGTAATAAAACTAGATCTAATGACCAATGTCTGGATATCAACCACCAACAGCATTTGCAAAAAAAATCCACATTGTTCCTTCTCAAGGTTTTGTGTCCTGGTGTAACATTCACTTGATTTAAAGTACTGGGTGAGCATGGCCCAGTTGTAATCGCAATTTTGTTTTCTTCTTTTGTAGAGATTATCAGCTTGGCTTTAGCATTATCCCAAACCCTCCAGTTCTGAAAGTTTTAAATAGCATTCTTTTGGAATCTGTCCCTGCAACCATTAGGGCTGGTAATTGCACTGAAAGACTTAATGTAGACAATTAGCTTTGCACTGGGCCCTAGGGGTTTCATAATTTTATGAATTTTCAGCTTGCCTCAATTTTGCCATCCGTCTGGTATAATTTGGGGGCCTCTCAGCCCTTGCTGGCATCTCAGGTGGGCTGTTGCCATTGGTTCCAGCCTGTCTGTGCCAGGTGGGGGAGGGCAAGTGTCTAATTTTTGTTTGCAAGTTGACCCCAGCACGTTTCTGTGGTGTGAGGAAGGCTGCAGTGAGCATCTGCATGAGAATGTGGCCCTTGCACTTTGGCTGGTGTCTTTGCAGAGTACAAGGTGAATCTCATGCACAGGAATGTGGCATGAGAGAAGCCGTTTCCTCTGTATATCCTTGGTAGTTTTCTTGCCAGTGGCAAAATAGTGGACTTTTTAATGTCGTACAGGGCATGGATAGGAAGGAGAATCAGGGACATGGAACTGAGTCCCTAGAGCCTCCACCATCTGCTGTACCGAGGAAAGCCCACAGTAATTCTACACATTCAGGCGAGACTCAGGGAAACGATGGGGATTCGCCCTAAGACATCTGCAGTTGCAAGTCTTGTAAATTGAGATTGTATCACAGTACGTGATGCTGGAGTCATTCAATTACATAAGATACACAGTTTCATTTTAAAGAAAAAATAAGTTTCTGTACTGCACAGCAGCAAAGATTAGCTTGCGCAGATGAGCTGAGGGACTAGGAAAGACTCACAATTTGGTGGACTAAAGAGTCTGACATTTCTTGTTTAATATCTCAGGATTTTAGAATCCATCTCACAATAATCCCAATCTCATAATGGGATGTTGCTTTCAATGAATGCTAAGTTTTATTATTAAAAAAAAAATAAAAGCCCCAAACCCAACAACGGCAGTTTCAGCAGATCTGAAGCTTTTTGTGAATTCAGATGATACTCAGCAAATACTTCGGGAGGGAAACTGGAAACATTTGCTCTGGAGAAGCCGAATTATTTTTCTCAAGCACTCTAGCTTTTGCTTTGACACAGTATTTACATTTCAGAATTGAGCTGTTACTAAAAAACGTAAATTAAACAAAACAAATAGAGGATGATTCAAAAAAAATTGGAAGGTGCAGACAGTTTGGTTTGATATATTATACACCCATTATATGCACAACTCTTAATTTGGAGATCTGACTGGCAAGTTTTTAGTCTGTTGGGGACGAATGCTGCAGGGAAAGCTGCCCTGGAAAAATAAATTGAGGCTGGATGTTAAACACGACGCACTGGTTTGTGCCCTTAGTACCAATGGAGAAAAATCAATGCTCCTCAGAATCTGGCTTCCTCTTTCCTAAAGACAGCAGAAGCTTTTTTTGGCATGTGTACAAGTCTTATGGACTTCCTTTCCTTTGGCCTTTTCATCTTGCCACAAACTGAGTTCACCTGAACACCTCACCTTCCTGTGTGTAATCAGCAGGGCGGTAAAATACGCATCTAAGCCTCGGTTCAAAAGAAGTTTTGATGTTATATTGAATCACTTTGTCAAGTCCAGCGACGCTTACTTGGAATATGGTTCTTGCTGCTCCTCACGTGCTGTCCCGTGGGCTGTCAGCCCCCGCAGGCTTCACCCGGGGTTATGTCTAGAGTGCGAGGACTGGAGCAGGGGGCAGGACTGTGCCCCCCTTCCTGCAGCACAGCTGATGCTTCTCAGTACGTGGCAGGGGAGACACCACGGCACTGTGCATCTCTGCCGGCACCCCGAGATGGCATCGCCCTGCCTAATGCTGGCCAGCAGAAGAGGCAACATCTGTGGTATTAGTTGTGTGTGTCAGAAAAGCTTTTCTTCTCTTCTTTTTGCCACAGTGTTATAGGGTGGAAGGTCTTTGGGGCAGGGGTGGTCAGTTCTCTTTTTGTGCCCCGTGCCCAGCACGAGCTGAGGGCTTCAGACCTCATAGGTGGCATCATTTGTATTAACGAGATAACGGGTATGTTCCCAGTGCTATACTGGTACATGTTGCTTTAGCTGTTACCCCAGGCTTTCTGGAAATACCTGACCCTAGAGAAAATGATCCAGCTATTAAACCTGTTTGGAGAAGGACGCCAATCCTTTATCTGCATTATTTCATGCAAAGTTCAGCCTCTCAGATTCCTTAAAGGAGCAAAACACTGGAGAGGAAAATAGCCTCTTGGAAGTTTGGGGGAGGAAGTAGCATCCCACTTTCCTCTGATAAAAGCAAGCAGTGGTCTCAAGGAGATGTCTGATGATCTGATCCCACTTAGGGTATTCTGCCTGGGGAGCCTCTGGGTATGGGCTGGCCATTGTATTTCTGCAGCTCTCACAGGGTCCAGGATTCCTAAAAAAATACAGACTCTTCCATGGAGTTGAATGAGAAGTTTTTATGCTCAGCTCTAAGAGCAGCCCTGGCTTTTGACAAGTGGTTGAGTGGTTTTAAACAATGAAAAATTAAAACAATCATTCAATTAAATGTGAGCAGATGCCCTGAAGTGAACTGGTGTAGCTAACTTTACAGTTTTATTGATGATAAGGCTTGCAAGTATTTGATCATTCTTATTTCATGACTCTCTTGTTTAATATTATCCTTTTTTATAGCTGAGGTGGTTTTAAAACCTGAGATAAATTTTTGCAGCAGCAATATTTTCTAAAAAAAATAATGCAAATCTCCAGGTACAGCTTATTTAGAGTACACTGAGCCGGAGGGGGTCTCACTCAATTTTTATTTATAAAAAATTTTTAGAAGATATTTAAATGTCTATAGAGGAGACCAACAACTGGGATTTTCAGAATCACTTAGCAACAGCCCCCCGTGAACACTTTTTGAAAATGGGCCTTTATTTCATACAGAGACAACCCCCCCTATTTATAAAGCAGCCATGGTCTCTGCTCCCCTGAGGGCAGGAGCTGCTCCATCTTAGCACCTGCAGGGACTAGCATTGCATGAAGGCAGTATCTAAACCACTTTCAAAGAAAAATGTCCCCCTTTTGAAAAATAAATATTTTATTTGCCTATTCTTTTGTAAAATTTGAAAACTTCCCCTTTAGCAGACTTCATCCCTAACTCTATTGAAAGTTCTATGTTAATTGATACCCAAATATTTTTTGAAGGTGTGGCTTTCCGATTTTACTTTGTTTTTAAACTCTTGTAAGCTTTCTGAGTTAAGGAAAACAATGCAGAGAAGCCCCAGCATGGGGATCCTTCATGTTACTGCATTCAGAAGAGGGAACGTGTTCCTGTGCTCTGGATCCTAGTATAAAACCAGCTTTTTATTTTTATTCCCCCAGGTATGGGAAACTGGTCTGTTTCATTCCCCGTGAAGTGGCAAAAAGTCCACATTTTTAGTTTTCACCAGCTCCGCTGTAGACCCATGTTACTCTTCCTTCCTGCGCTCCTGCAAGGGCAGGAGAGCTGTGGCGTTAAGCCTGTCCCTTCCACCTGAGTTGTCCCTGGAGCACTGCAGGCTTGCGCCACGGTGCTGGATGAGCTGTGCCCCACGAACATCTCCCCCCGGCCTCTCTGCGTGGTGCAGAGCTCGCTACGCCCCGGCTTGTGTCCCGTGTGCTGGAAATGGTTATGTTCAATACGCAAAGTGTGTCAGGGACGCAGGAAGCCCCACTGAAGGACCAGAGGGCAGCTGACTGGCCTCCTCACTGCCAAAGCTGGACACTAATCAGGTGGCATGTCGTAAAAGCAGTTTGTCTTGTCACTGGATTTGACCCTTCGCTTACCTTTGCTCCATCATTCAATTTTCAGGAGCATTTCCTTGTCGTTTCCGTATATATGGGTTCTGCTGCGTTTCTGAATAAACAGCTTCATCCCCATTGCAAATGAAAAAGGTGGTGCAAGTACTGAAAAGCAGGAAGAGTGCAGATAATGACTTCCTTGGAAAGGCAAAACGTGGTTTACCTCATTACAGTAAACTAATTAAAGCCGAACTCAAATCTTATCCTTTGGGCTATGCCTTGACACTTGGTGATAATACAGCTAAGTAACATAAGTCAATGGGAAAGAAAAGTGCCTGTTCATACTAATATAGCAGAATGAGCTTTATGTCTTCCTTTTGGGTTCCTAAAACTGAGTATTAACAATTTGTGGGAAAACGATGCTCTAATGCTTCTACCTGACCTTTCAGAGTAGCACATGGCAGTGCCAAGTCAGGAAGGAAATACACGGTTCTGGATGATAATGACATTTTTTGGAGGCAAAACCTGTAAAGGTCCTGCCTGCTAAAGGCCTTCCCAGGCTTTACCCCACACTCCGAAATGCTCTGCAGTGCTTCTTCAACCCAGGTTGTCTTCAAAAGGTTCCCGTTTTCCTTCACCGTCAGATGAGATGATGACTGTAGAGGTCCTGTTGGGAGCTGAAGAGATTTCCCAATCTCTTCCTTGGTTTTCTGCCTTCTTTTCCAAAATCCAATACCATAAATATTTCAGAGGTGCTTCAACAAGTTTCCTGCAGAAGTTGTACCTGTATTGTTGGGTAGCAATTACTCACCATACCTCCCCCACTCTTGTCTCTTGATTTCAGTGGATTTTGCATTGAACCAGTCTCTAATTATCTGTATGTCCATACTGCAGCATGTGGGGCTTTAGATCCCAAAGGGATTTTGTAATCTGGGATGCAATTGCTCATTATTTACAAGTAATAAGCTAGAAATAGCTCACCTGTCTGCAAATGTAGGAAAATAAATGAGATGAAGAATGCCAACGAAGCTAGCCAGCAGGCTGCTTTTTTGAGGATTGCAGGGAGCGTGAAACACAGTTCCACTCTGAGCAGAAAGAGCAGTGTGAGCAGCTCTTGCATGCCCAGAAGTGTCATTTTAAAGGTACCGCTGATATTACTGGCTTCTTAGCCATGCCACTGCTTAGCAACTGCACATTAAAATGTCCAAAAACCTCTGTGTTAAGTTGGAAGAGGAGAAACAGAGATGATATCTTCAAAGTGGGAGGCATCACTGCTTTAGGCATCAGTTGGAAAACACCACAGGAAGGACCATATGTGCTACTGCAGTCCTCTAGGGCTGGGTGAACAACCCAGCGGCCACCGCTCACACCTAAGGTGGATTCTTAGCAGACGGAAAAGGCAAATCCACCTGCTTATCAGGCTGTAAAACACTTGTGGGGCCAGCCCACGGCAGCTGTGGTGCTGCTGTTGTCTCTGGTGTGGTATCAGCTGGGACTCTGAAAAGCTGGCTTCAGTGATGGCAGACCCTGACCAGCTCTGATCTGTGCCAAGCCAGGAGAAAATTCACCGAGGACAGTGAGGAGCTGTGATGTGGCTGCTGCAGGCTTGCAGGAGGGTTGCTTAGGCTTTGTGCTTCTCCTCCGGGGGCTGTCGAGTTATAGGTGAACTGGAAATCCCTTGCTCTGTTCACTAGATGTTCTCCCAAGAGATCCATTCTGCATATATAATTCTTCGGTTACCATTTGTCATAGAAAGATGTAATAATATCGTAGAGGACATGAAGAATGTTGTGCTGAGTGGCTGTGTTTGGGGAATTATAGGGGAACATTCTGAACATCACTTGGGATCTCTCCAACACTCTAAGGCAAAATGAAAAAGTCAACATGAGATGTGGAGCCTGAAATTAACTATTCTGATTTAGTTTTTTAATTCTTAAACAAATCCTTTAGAAACATCAATCAGAATTTCGATTTTGACAGACTGTTACTCAGTATAAAACTGTTGAACAAATTCAAGTAGGAGTGTTTTGTTTAAAGGATTCCTTTCAGAGATGCCTGAAGCAGAGGAATACCTATGACCTCTGCTAAGCAGTACAGTATGATGGTTTTGATAGGACTAAGAGATTATGTGTTATATATTTCAAGTTATTTTCTCAAAGGCTTTTAAAACGAAGGGCTATATATTAAAGGAGAAAAGTCTATGGGACTTGTTCAGTGAAAAAAAGCAACATCTGTAAGGTGGAAGTGTGCCTTCATCACAGCAAAGATTGTCAAAAATGGTGGTAGTTATGAATCATGGTAAATTTGAAACGTCTGAAAAATACCGTGTGAAGAGGTTGGGTGGTAAAAACCTGCCAAATGGCAGACAGGGAAAATTTAAGGTGAAGAGAAGGTGAGCATCACAGAGCGCACAAAGTGTAAACCAGTGCTTTTTTCTGATTGGAAAATCAGCTAAATAAAATTAAGAAACATCACTTGTCTGAATCAGAATCTGAAAAAGGCTATAAGAAGAACTGTTTTCAAAATGTTTACAAACCACAGGGGAATGTAAATCCCACTTGAGTTTTATAAGCTCAGAGACACTTTGGTTTGGACTCATACTTTGTGAATACCTTTGTACATATTTCCATAGTGTCCCATGTTTTTCCCCCTTTTTTGGAATGGTAGCAGTGATGTCTGTGTTCAGCAGAACAGATTTTAAAAAATCTTTCAGTGAAGGAGAAGCTACAAAGGTCTACTTGTTGCCACAAAGTTTTTAGTTATTAAAAATGAATCCACACACAGTTATTCTCTGGTTTAAGCACATGGGGATTTTGCAGAAATCTGGATGAATAGAGCTTTTTAGTTCAAATTTGATCATGCTGAAGATCAACCTGTGTCCATAAGTGATTGCAGCTATTCTGAAAAAAAGTTCTTTATCGATAAAAGACACATTACTACAGGCAGGAACGCTGTGGTGGCTTTAAGGAGTCAGAGGACAACTGAAGTCCCAAACCATTCCCATCTCTGTGATATAATTAACAGGAATGATGAAGAGACTGGAGGCAGAATCCTCCTGAGCAGAATGTAAGGTGAAACGGTCTCTGTGTACTTATTGAATCTAATAATTTACATCTCATTGAATCCAATCAAGTTAGCAGTTTATCACATTAAGATTGCATTAAGTTGGCTGTCTCCAGCGAGGCTGAATTGTTGCTGGAGGGATCCTACAGCTCTGTGCTTGGGGCTGTTCTGTTCCCCCAGAAAAAGGTCCAGCTTTGGCTGGGACGTGCAGCAGGAACCAAAAAAGCCTTGGCAGAGGCCACCTTAGGCGGTGTAACTGCATGTCTTGTTCGGGATGGAGGAAAGCCGTGGGCCGTCAGGAGACAGCTCCACACTCATGTCTTGCTTAGACTCAGTCACTGAAGTGTCACTGAAATCAGCAGGTTTCTTTTGGATTTTCTTTCTTGCAGCTGGGGTCTGATCAAGCCCTTTAAATGTGGTTTTATGACAGAAGGCTCCTGTTAGCCAGGCGTGCCAGTGGGTGACAGCACCAGCGGGTCTGTAACACCACTTCATCTTCACCTGGTGAGAACAGTATGCTATGTTGGTTACCAGAATATTGTGGAATTCAGAACCTTATGTTGATCAGGTGTGATCAGAAAGAAAACCCCCGAAGTGTCCAGTTCCCAACGGACTCGGCAATGGCCTGCTGGCCGCAGAAACCTACAGCAAGAGTGAAGGACAGAGTTAATCTTAATGCTGAGAAATGGAAGCTAGAAAATGAGATGTTTTGTGTAGCCCAGTTACAATATCCCAGATTGTACTAAAAATACCAAGTATTTTTGTAACTAACTCTTGCTTATGAGGCAAAACCAAATTACTGTGCTCTTTTTTTTTTTTTTTATCTATAAGTACCCAGCCTGTAAATTGCAATGAGCTTGAAGAGAAGAGGGCTCTGCAGAGATGACTTCAATGCCATACAGATTTTTATGGAGAATTTTGCCTCTGCGGTGGAACTCTGCTGGAATTTTTACAGTTTGGGGGAAAGGCTATTGTTATTTCTTCAAGAGCTTCATACAAACACTTTTTCCTGCTGGTGCTGCCTGTTGTTGAGCATGCACAGGGAAGCAGCACCCCGAGGGATGCACCAGGTGGGTGCAGCTGGGGCTTGGAGCAGTGTCTCTTGGCTTCCTGGTTTTTTGTCTTGTGCAAGGATTCTTTCCTATGCAATCAATTGTGCCTGACCTTACAGACCGACTGGTGCTGTCTTGACCTAATCGCTACAGGTATGGTTAGCGCCAGTCCCGTTGCCTCAAAGGGAGGCTGTGCCACGCCGTTCAGGGTCCACTTCAGAGCCACTTCTCCCACACCGTGTCCTGTTTTACTTGGGAAGAAGTGGACTGAAAGGAGATCTGTTCCTGCTAAGCTGAAACCCAAACATTTCATCCAGAAGACAAAAACCAGAGGAAGAGCATAGTGGGAGAAAGCTAGTTACTGCGTACAGCTTACAGGTGTAAAGCCAAATATTTTCATTGGAAGTAGGCTTTTAAATAGCTTTTTCTTCTGGATTGCAGCTGCTGATTGCAGCGTCATAAAGCCCCTTGGTCTGATTCTCTATTTCGTCCCTGCTCTGCAGCTTTCCCGCTGCTTTGCAGCCCGCTCCCATTCTGCCGAGTAGTGTGCAGAGAAGGGGGTTTAATATTTTTCTAAACAGCTTGTGGGCAATCGATCTAAGATTACCAGTATCCTGCAAATTGGTTGTCATTATTTAAACATCAGATAGAGAATTTTTGCCCTAGGGGCTGGGCCAAATAAATACGGTTTTGCGGGGAAAATGGTTTTATAATCATAATTTGAACATGAGCTGGGGAGAGGGGAGGCCCTTCGTCTTGCTGCCCATATCTCATTACAGTTCACCCTGCTGCAGTGATACGGGAGTGATGGGGAAAAGCAGCTCAATTTCTGTCAAAAACTGGCTGTTGTTTTTCTTGGGGCTTGCAGCAACTGTGAACTGATTAGGTTTGTTTTGGAAGAGGATGGATAAAGTAGGATTCCACAATGGCTAAATAAAAATCCAGGTATTCCTAAATCATAATTCCGGGATTACTGGAAAGGCATTTCCATCTGTACTACATTTTCAATAAGGAATGCAGGTTTTTAGTAATTTCCTATTTCACTTTTGGACCTATTAAAAGTCAGTGGAGTTGCCTTTTAATAGTGACCCAATGTTCATGTCTGCATTTAGCCCACTGGGAGTAATTATGCAGTGTGCTGTATCTGACCTCATTTTCTAGGAGCCCTCTGGACAACTGGACTGCCTTTCAGGTCCCGCAATCCTTAAATTAGCTTGATTTTTTGTCTCAGCTGCCATCTTACTTGTAATCAAGTAACGTTTTTAGTCCTTGCAAAGACCTTTCAAGTTTTCAGAAGGGTTCACACCTGCTTTAATTCAGGCAGACCTTGGTGCAGAGCCGGGGCTTCAGGGACACGTGTATATTGAAGCTTGGCTGGTTTAACAAAGGTGACTTTGAACTACCACTGTGCTCCAGTAATTGTGAGATTGGTGAGCTCTGAAGGAAAACTGGAAGGGAAACTAGATTATATCTGGGCACAATACCTTTTCTTTGCCATCATTTACATGTTTCTGAGACAGGGGCACCATTAACACTTCCAGCTGATTTTATGTAAAGACTCATCAAATCGCCACATTAGTCTTGCTATTTTTAAGTCTGACTTTTACCATCACAAAAGAGATTTAATGCGCTAATGAATGGAGTCACTGTGCTTAAGATTTGGCCAGCGAGTAGCTGGGCAGAAAAGGCTTTAAGTCAAGGCATCACACAGGTAAAGATGTTTTTATTCTGCTGTTTTAGCTCTTTCACTAGGTTTATACAACAATGAACACAATTAATTTAGTGGCTATATTCCAAATCATCTACATGTTGCTCACAGTGAAATAATACAAAATGCTCAGAAGTGTTGTTTCAGTGATTTCTCTTGGTGAGCAGTTTAAAACAGCTGTTGCATTTGGACTGGATGGAAAATCCAATTTTCAAGGCCAGGAAAATACTTTATTTTTTAAAATCGGGCATGTTTATTAAACTCATAAAAGTTAATGGAAGCAACAAAAAGCCAATAAAGTCTGGGGAAGAAATAACAAGGTTTCTCTCCTTAATGAAACTGCCTTTGCCTGGGATGGCATTTTCTGTCCCTGTCTGCAGGGAGCTGGCCAGTCCCTGGCACCGGGGGAGGAAGGCTGAGTCAGTGGCAGGATCACAGGTATCCATCAGGACAGAATAACCCTAAAAAACCTCTCAGAAGCCATGAGCAGCTGCTCGCCCTCAACGTCAGGAATTTGCAGAGGAGCTCGGGAAAGCAGCCACTTCCAGGAGAGCCCGTGAGCCCAGTCCTGAACCTGGGCCGGCCAGTGGGATTTTCAGCAGTGATGGAGCTGCCTTCCCTCTGCTCCCAGGCAAATCCCTGCGGCTTCAAAGGGAACAGGGTGCTGCTGGCGTGTTCCACCCTGGGGACCTGCTTCCCTGGCCAGGCAGCAGTGGTGTGGAGGAGCAGGAAGGCAGAGCCCTCCTTTGGGGCCACCTCTGCAGAGATGCTTCCCAGTGTCGCCTTTGCTAGGGTCCCTGCCTAAGGACGGGGTTCACTCACTGACAGAGCGCAGACCAAAGTTTTAGCCTGTTTCCAAGACTGAAATTGTATTTTATGCAAGATTATCAAGCGCAACTCCCACTTATTTTGAACACCCGGGAGAGAGAACAGTTTGCTGGCTGTTTCCTCTACTCTGCTTGGGGTTAGGGTTTGCTTTCTAGAGTCAGCGCCTGTGACAAACATGGGAAATGACCCAGAAAACAGAACACATGGAGTGACTCTCCGATAGTAATGGTAGTGGTGGTGGTAAGTCTCAAACAACCAGACCGGAGCCAGGTTATGTTACAGAAATGAGAACTGCTGTAAAGCAGGGGAAGGGCTCTCTTATTTCTCTGTGGGATAAACTGAATTACAAGGAGGAAGCCCATCTTCTCTTAGGCATATAAAGGAGACATCATTAACCATTTGGGTCATGAGAAGCGAGAAAAAGGATGCATTTAATGACTGCATTAGAGCTGTAGAAGAGTAATAGATTCCTTGGCAATAGCTGGCATTTGGGTTAGAGCATCCTTCAACAAAGAGCCCAGCTGTGATCCCGTTTCTCTGTAGGGCCATTCTCCGTGCCAGGTGCCTGCCCCTGACGAGAGAGCAGTGACTGCTGGGCTGCCAGGCAGGCTGGACGGTGAGATGCTGAGCGAGCTCCAGTTGTTAGGAGAATGTGCGGCTTTATTCCTTTTCAATTAACGTCATCATGTATAAATCTGCTGTGGGACTCCAGTGATAAAGAAAACTGACGTGCACCACTCCAGTGCAATAAATCTTTGGGCTCTGGCTGTGGGGATGCCAAATCCACTTGTCAGCTTGTTATTCTTGAGCCCATCAATTGTGTGGCAGTTGTTGCTGCAGTCTGAACACCATTGTTTTGTGCAGGGGCTGAGCTCCGCTTGGGCGCCTGAAAAAATCCTTGAAGTGTGAAGCTTGGGTTTTGCTTTTCTACACATTCTCTGCTTTCTGTAGTAGGATGCGTTCCTGTAATCGTTTTAAGAGCCTGTAATTCCCTTCCCTGCCCCAGCTTCAGTACTGACAATTCTAGATTTTGGGTGTGTGTGCTTGTGCATCTGTGTGCACAGTGCAGGTACGTGGGGGAGGGGACACATTATGGATGCAATCAGACAACTTCCCAACCTAAAGGTACAATTTTTACTGGGATGGTTTTGCACCAGCATTTCTGGGTTTGGAGTGAATCCAGGCAGAGCGGACTGGGGTGTCTCTGCTCTCTGTGGGTCTGGAGGACCCACTGCACGAAGGATTTATTCATGGCTGGGGCTCCTGACTATGCCCAGGCTACAGGTAAGAACAACTTGAATTCATCTACTCTCAGACCAAGGTGCAGCTCATAGTGGTGGAGTCTTTCAGCCTGGGTTCAAAGACATCTTCTGCTCTGAAGCTTTCTGACATTAAAGTTGAACAATATCTTTCTTTAAATAAATCGCATTATTTTGCCTGAGACCTTGGTATTTTGTCCAGCTGGTGTCAGGTTTAATCCAGCACATCAGGCTGTCTGACCAAATTATTTGCAAAAGCCGTGCAGTTCCTAGTGATGGACCATTTGGGGTTTATTCTCATCAAAAGCTTTTTTATCATTATTCTTAAAGTAGAAGCCTGCCACAAATAATGTATGTAGTGTCTGGCATGAGCTAACTAATGGCCTGCTGGCAGGGCAGCTATTTTGCTGCCTACAGTACTTTGTACTTGAATATTCTAGTGGGATGGGAACTGTGTAATACTAACTGTAGTAATGATGGGCTACCTGCACAAGCCTATATATATGTCTCAAAAAACTGCTCCCTTTGGTACTCATTTGTTCTTTAAGCACCTTATATTACATAGGCTGTAGTAACACTACAATTTAATATTAGAAAAATCAGAGTAAAATGCAAAAAAAAAAAAAAAAGCATAGCATTGCACATAAATCATGTTACTCCATTTTTCAGAACCACCTTTATTTCTTGAGGAGAAGGTGAGGGGCTGTGAGTTGAAATTTCCTTTCTGAGCAATCCTTATAGTTATTTATATCACATCATGACAGCAGTCCCACTAAGGGATGCTGTCTTTATGGTGGTTGTATAGTGGCAGGAAAGATGATGTACCACTACAGGAGAGCTGTGAC
Organism: Falco naumanni; assembly: GCF_017639655.2. NCBI lineage: Eukaryota > Metazoa > Chordata > Aves > Falconiformes > Falconidae > Falco > Falco naumanni. Next base: position 79,361,615 of record NC_054057.1, read on the forward strand.
AATGTACCTGGAGAGCCAGGGAAGTGAATTGGGTTTTGGGAAGCTTGTGAAAATGGTGTGGAAGGGAAAAGACCCAGGGAAAAATTAATTTAAAAGAAGTGGATTTTTTGCATTTCTTTACTATCTATTTAGATTTTTAAATAATGAGCTGATTGCTCAAAATTTCAACCAACTCCATGGCTGAGCAAGCAACTTCAAATTGTTCAGTATGGTTTGTCATTACAATGTTGGATCTGCACCTTTTCCTCCCTTACTTCTCCATTAGCTATAAAAGTGAAAAAAACCCTGTGGATTCTCTCTTAAAAGTTGACAAAATTTGAGCAGCTGCAGGGAGAGTTTTGTTGAACTCACCCATTACAATTTCTGTTTGAGTATCATTAGGTGTCAGAAATTATTTCTCTATGTAAAAGGGAAAAGTGTGATTTTTGAGAGAGGGTATATGACTGTAACATAATCATATGCTTTTGATTGTGTTTATGTTCTGTACCTGCATCGTTATTCACAGATTTTGATTTTTTGTGTTGATGAGACAACTGAGCAAGTGAATAGCAAGTTATGAGTGCTGATTATGTCTTCCTTCCCTCGTCTATCAGAGGGTAATCTTTTTCCTTCTATATAGTCCAAAGTAAATATGATTGAACGATTTGTGTCATATATTTGCACATGGAATTGGATCTGCTCAAACTCATGATGCACGAGCAATGCAGGATCAGGCTTGTAAACTTTCTGAAATTTTCTGCTACTTTCAGCGTGTATTTAGCCCACTTAACTTGCAATCCACATTAAAAGCTAAATGCTTCAGAAGATACCATCATCATGTACTGTGTCAGAAGACTGGAGATGTTAATGCTCTTGCTGTATTAAAGTAAAATTGAGCCAACACAGAATTTTCCAATTTTTGTTTAATTACCCGAGTCACTTTTTAATAAATTAGGAAGTTGTTTCCCTTCTTGTAAACATGTCTCTCTGCATGAAGCTCCTTTTAACTCAAGGAGACCTGTCAAACCATCTTTCTTGCTTGAATTTTGGGTGTCACTTTTTATCACTGTCAAGATGATGGAATTCAAATTGGTGATTAAAAACGACACCCTTAAGGATCTCGTTTACTTTTAAGAACCCTAAAAATACAAGTAGTTCAACTCAGACCTGCCAGTTAAGACTGAGTTGTTACAGTTTTTGGAAATGTGAGAGACAACTTTAATGAGAATAATGCATCCGTTCTCTGATATCATGCAGAGGGTTTAGGTGTTTGGAAATACCAGGAAAACACTCTCTTTTTAAGATACTTGGCCAGTAGGAGAGGGAGAGAAAGAGCAGACACCATTTCAGACGCATTTTGTTTCCACTCTTATTTTTGCTTCTTTTCAGTTGCTATTTATTCTCAGCTATTATAACAATTCCATACTTAATAAGCACCTAGATAACCAAATGCATACATAAACAGAGATAAATAAAATATCGGTGTCATCTGGACATGGTGTGCGTCTGCAGCAATAAAGGAAACTATTTATACTGCTTTGAATAACAGCGTAAATTATAGATCAGATAATTATACCATGTGACTGTGGGAAATAATAGGATGAAACTTAACCAAAACAAACCAGTGTGTAGAGGAAGGAGCCTGACGCTCGGCACTAGCTTTATGTGGCATTAACCATGAGCTAAAGGGAAAGGTTCAGGTTTTGTTGATGCCAACTATGCAAATAATATTTGTTGCCTGGGCTGCATCTAATCATTGCTGGTGATGAGAGCCTGTGGTTTGAGTGCTACACAGACTAACAGATTTAAAGAGGGATTTTGGTCCAGGAATTTTAATCCAGCCTCCTCCAGATTTCTAGAAAATTTGAAATAGATGTGTTAGTTTTCCATTTGAGATGTAGAGATTTCACTAACAAATCTGCATCGATTTCTTTTGTTTCTTTTTTAGCATGGATATGATCTTTTAAAAGCATGAATTGTGTTTTGGCAATATTTTAATGAAAACTTACTTGTATTTGGTTGGATTATTGGCAGGTTTTAAATGAAGGTGAGCTTCAGAGCCTTGCCAAAGTAGCACATTACTGATTTTTCCTCTTTGTCCTTACATGACCACCTCTCCAAAATGCCTGAGAGAAAAGACAGGCGTTGCAACATGCCAAGAAAATCTGGCAGAAAAAGGAGGAAAGCATTCTCCATAGGTGAAGCGTTTTCACTGGTAATTCCTTATCACTGAATATTCTCAGTTACATCAAAGCAACTCCCGTATGGATCTGGACTGCAGCAGTGTAGGTGTGCTCTAGTGGCTCCCGAAAGCTGAAGTCTTCTACGGGCTTCGCTGGGTCGCAGCTGAGCTGCTTAGGAGGAAGGGCCATCTCTCCTGCCCAGCTCCGAAAGCATCGTCACTTCAGAGCGCTGGGGTGGCCCTTACCCGCAGATGGGAAGAATCCAGCACCGCAGCTTCACTGGTGTAACATTTGCATTAATTGGTACTTCACAATTACAACCAGCATTTGGTAACTGATAATAACGGTCTTGTCTGCAGGGTGCCGAGGGAGCCGAGAAGCCTGAAAAAATGAGGCTCTTTGAAGTGGTAACCCAGATGCTCATTAAGCGCCCATGTTGGGGTTTCATCCTGCCACTGGACCTGTCTGCAACTGCTCAGTTGTTTCCATTTCTTCCAGACACGCTATTTCATTACGATGCCTCCTGGATTAGATAGAAGAGCAATAATAAATTCAATTGTTTAATCTTTGATGATGTTGGGCTAATTTAGACATGAATTCAGTTATCTATTTGGATGGAACTGAGGACAGAGCTGCTCCAGAGCTCTGGGGCAAACAAGGCAGGAGCTGGATCTGGCAGGCGGCAGGGGACACCTGCCCTCAGCCAGGGCTGCGGGGAATGGGCTGGGAATAGCTCAGCCCTGCTCTCAGATCCCACAGCCCTCTGCCCTGGAGGAGAGAGGAGTGGGAGGCTCTCGCTGGTGCTGCCAGCGCTGGCTTCATCCCTTTCCCCATCCTCCCTGGCAGCAGGAACAGAAATGTCTGGTTTGTTGTCCCCTCCTGGCTGTGTCCCTTCCAGCCTCGCCACAGGGTGCTGGCAGGTAGTGCCCGGCCAGGGGTAAGGCTGACAGCATGAAACATCCTGTGCCTGGGACGGTGGGGAAGGAGGAGAGGATCTGGAAACAGGGAACGGCTATGCCTCACTCATTTCCAGACCCTTCGGCAGCCCCCCTCAAATAATGCCGTTCATCCCTCCCAGCCCTCCTCTCCCAACAGCTTCCTAAATCTCCTGGCATCTCCCCTCCTGCTCTTGCCACCGCCACTCGCTTCTCTTGCGCATCCCCACTGTCACATCCTGATTTCTATCCAACCAGACTCTGAAAATCGTGGATCTCGGAATGAGACTTCTCACCCCACCCACCCCCTGCCTTTCTCTTCTTGCCACCAATGCAAAACTGAATTTTGCCTCCATTTCTGGGGCGCCTGGAGGTGGCATCAGTCATGACGTCTGATGGGTGAGTGCTGTGGTGACAAGAGATTGTTGGGACAGGAGTTCAAAATGAAGTTTGTGCTCTGGAGTAACTAGATGTGAGCATCATTGCAGCTGCCTCTGTTTAGATTGCAACATTTACCTGAGCAAATCTATAACACCTGGTGAGGGATGATACCCTAGTGTAGATACCAATAAGTAACCTGGTGGCATTGTAAACGAACAAAAGAAATCTGCATATATCAGCATAACAACATAGGCATTGATTTACATGAATTTATTAATTTGATTCATAACAGTCTCCTGTGTTCTGCTCCCCATTTTTATTGCTCCTTTTATATACTCATATGCTTGAGTCTGCTTTGCTATGAAGAGAAAATAATAGAAGATGAACCTACAGGTATTACCATTGTTTATAGCTCTAATATATCTTTTCAAAGCAAAACTGGTTATTAGAAAACCTAGCCTACAGAGCAATGTTAATCTACAGCATATAAGATGCTTTTCCAAAGTATAGTAAATACACAGAGTAGTCACACCTCAGCTGTTCCCTGGCACTAATGAACTTACACAAAACTAAGAATCTGCTCAGTTGCTCAGTCTGAAATCCAGTGTAGATAGCCTTGGTGATTTACAGTGCTACTTTTTAAATAATTGAGTAATGTGCTGGGACATTTATCTCTGGAGCCTTTTATTCAGCAGTTTTACAACCATAAGTAACTGCAGTGAGTTGATGCATCAGCTGGTGCAGCTCGGGACAGCTCCACTGACATTACTGAAATAATTCCCGTTATTAGAGCTGCCCGGTTATTTGTAGGAATTAAATGTTGATTCATTCTCTGCAGATCTAAATGTAAGTTAAGGGCCTTCATGTACCGTGGAAATACTCTGTAGCAGGTAGGTTAGCACTGACCTAATAACAGAGAATCTTACAGGCATGTTTCTGTATCTATTTGTTGATATATTTACCTTTTCAGTGAGATGGGTGGTGTTAGTTGTATGCTAAATATTGTTTCAGGAGATCAAGAGGTAAATTGTGTTATCAGATCTTTGTGAGAATCAGTAAACCAACCTGTAAATATGGATCTATTCTTCTAACACTAGCTAGGAACGGAGTCTAATTTTAATTGGAAAACCTATCTAGACAGAGAACCCCAATGTGGAATTATGTGAACTGTGATGATATACTGGATTAAGGTAGCACCAGAGACGAAATTAAAAATTGCTTTGTGCTGTACAACAAAGGTGGCTGTGTTTTTTGGAGTTACCTGTGCCTGTAGTTCTCAGGTATGGTTGTACATACAGCATTAAGAAAAAATGAGAATCATATAAAAGAAGAACTCTTAGAATATATATGGTTTGGTGGGGTTTACAGGGTTGTAGCCTAACCCTGTGGGCACAGCGCATCCTGAAGCACACTGCGCGTGGTGTTACGGGAAGGCTGCACTGCGTGCTGTCCCGGTCAGGATCACAGCTGTATCAGAGCTGTTCCTATGCCCATCAGTAACAGTTATGAAGATCTTTGCAAATTTGAGCTCACTTGTCCTTGCATCACCCCTGAAGTAACATTATATCCATTTTACAAATGGGAAGCTGAAGCACAGAGAAACTAGATGACTGTCTCTAGCTTCATCCTCAATCAATGTGTATGAAATTAGCTTAATGTTCAGCCGAGCGCTCAGATTTGTCTAGAAGAAAGTGTGATCATCACCAGATAATGTCATTCACTTGTCATTACGGTCAAAACGACTAGACAGCATAAAGATACGTTGCTGCTCATCCTGAGAGCCAAGTCACTCAAGTTGTGTGTTTCAGTGATAAAACTTTACCCTACGAGTGGTCCGGTTGCCATCAGGTTCAGCTCCTCAACTGAAAGCTGACAGCAGACTACCTGCTACCTCTGTTCCCCCGATTAGGGTGCTATTAACATGGTTTAGTATAATTAGACTCTCTTTTTAACGATAAATGCTACTTTCTGTAAAACAGCAGGTAGGCTCCCCAGTTCTTACATCCTGTACAACAGACAGATGAGTAAATGCGGTCACTCCCAGAAGGTCACCTCTGGTGAACCGCATGCCTTTGCCTGTTGGGACAGAGTAGTGTGTGTCCTGATAAAAGGAACGATGGAATGAGAAGAAAACCTCATTTTCAAATCAGAGATTCTGGCTACAAAGCAATTATTCTACATGCTTGTAGAAAAGTAACTCCCTACAGGCTATGATTTTTTGCAGGACTTTGGACCATAGAAGCGCCGCATACTTCTGTGACCCTGTACTCATACAGAAAATATATGTTAGCTGATCTCATTCTCATTAGCTAATTAGTTAATCTTATTCTGTGATTTACAGCACATGGGCCCTAGCACCACAGACACACCAAAAAGCACCTGGAAGTACTTACAGCTGCTTTCAACACCCACAAACTGCTTTTGGGGATGTTTGGATGGGCAGTGACTTCCTTTTGCCTCCTATTCTCCTCCGTGGACTTTCCCAAAGATGATATTTTGAACACTGGACTTCAAGAATGATGGATCAGGTATGTATTTGTGTTAGACTATAAGCTTTTAGAGACTTGAAGAAGTTTGTGGAGCTGCCTGTAACACTGCATGTTCTGCCTTTTATATGTTCGTGCCCTTTACTGCGTGGGCTCCTTTTGTAATGACAGCCATGCTGTTTGCATGCTGTGCTGAAGACGGAACAGGCAAATCCCCTGTTCAGCAGTGGAAGGGGTTTGTTCCTCTGCAAGGGTTAGCTCTGACTAAGTGGTATTTTGTTGTTGAGCTCCCACCTGCAAGTGGAAGAATTAAGGTGACGGGGAAAAAAGGAACAAGAAGTAACAAAGAAACTGCCACAGCAGAAAATGAGACCAAAATTCATCTAGAACCTACTAGGAAGCAGACTGAAACCCTAGCTGCCAGTGTGTAGGTGGTTGGATGGCTGCTGGAAAGGCAGGCATTCACTTAGTCTGGCTACAGCAGTCATGATTGTTTGTTCTATGTTGCTTCCACTGTTGCATTTAAACCAGCTTGTTGTTCTTTTAAATTCTGATTTGAGTGCTCTAAAATGTCAGATGTCATGGTTCCAAATGGGAAAAAGCCAAGGAGCAAAAACCCAACCTGACATATCTGTGTAGCTGAGACCAGGGTAGCAAGAGGCACAGGTAAAGGCTAATGAAGAGACTGGAGAGGGGAAGGGTATTGCTGTCCTCGGAAACGTATGCTAGGAGTGTCTTTTTTAGAGAGTGTTTTAAGACTTGTTCTGGTTGAGGGCTCTGTGGTATCTGAGTATGCTACCATCTCTTCATACAGCTGTATGCTCGATAATCCCTTTGTCAACATCAAGGCATGCCCTACAGTAGATCTGTGATCCCAGTGAAATGAGTGGAAGGCACCCTAACCTACTCGCCTCCCTCTTGATGGACCATTTTCAGTTAAATTCTGATAAATCCCCTGCTCAGTGCTATGTCATGGCTCTGCAATCTGAACTCCTTGGTCAGATTCGATGTAGGTGCAGAAGTCTACATCTTCTCACTGCTCGTGTTCTGATTCTCTGCCATTAGACTCTCCCCAGCATCCATCCAGGGCAGACAGGTCTCAGGGCACCTTGGTCAGGAATATTTTATGTTCCCAATTAAGCCCTTGGAGCGGTGAAAAGTTTGCATGCTGTTTTGGAGTATGGTGAACAGACTGTGCGGTCTGTTGAAGGAAGAGGAATTTGTGTCTTTCATTAACTTCACCACCAGAGTGTTACCTCCGCTGCTCGATGCGTGAAGCCAGACCCGATGTAGTTCCCCATCTGAACCCGGCTGCCTTCTTTCTAGCCTGTTGCTGCATCACTTGCATTTACCCCAGTAAACAGTGTAAACAGCGTGGAGTAACAGCGTGGAGTAACAGCGTGCAGAGGCACACGGACGGCTGGCGGTACTGTGCTGGCGTAGGCTGGCTGAGTGGGCTGTGCTTACGCTGTTGCTCATGCTGGGTTTTGGAATTCCAGCGCACGGGAAGCATCACTTCAGCGCTGCGAGCCGTCCCCTCGGGAGGCTGTGGGGTATCCAGCCATCTCCTGGCTCCACGGGAGGAGGCTGTGCAGTGCTCTGTGTCTTTGACCCGAAGGATTGCTTTGATATGTATTCTGGAAGTATGAATGAGATTCAAATCTACAAAGTATGTTTGAATATGTACTGAAGGAGTCCCTCTCTCCTTAGAAAAGCCCTAACGATGAGCAGAAGGCAGCCTTCTCCTGGGAAGGAGCATTTTGTACTTCTCAGATATCAAACACATGTGACAAGCACGAGGACACTGGGCTGCAGAGGTTAGAGAATCTTTTAACTCTGGGATTCCTGATCAAGGACAGAAGAAATAAAGATTAATACTAAGATGTGAAGTGCAAAATTTAAATGAATACCAAAACACGGAAATGAAATTCAGCGAAGCAGGGAGCAATATATACCTTCAAATAAAAAAAAAGACAGTGCATTATGACAAAGAGTGTCCATCTGCTCTCTAATTGTAATTATTGTGCCAAATCATGTTTAAAGAACATGAACAAACCTGAAACAGAATAGCTGAAGAATTTTCAAATGGAATAAGGAGTGCTGCAAACAGCTCTTGTAATTGCTGGAACGTATTCAGCTGGAGTTTCTCTGCATTGAGACACAATGTATAAAGATCTGAAAGGGCTGCAATAACATCTGGATGGTGTTTTGGTGGCATAATGAGCTGGTAAATAACATTATTGAAAGTGAGGAATGATGCTCTGCAGATCTTGTCTTCTGTGTTTGCACTCTAGTAGTAGTTTTCAAACAGTGTTAAAAGTAAGATGCCTGATTAATGATCCACCCAGACAGTTGTATCAGATTTGCAGTGGGATTCTCAAGGGTAAAATTAATTAATAACTAATATTTGTTCTATTAATTTTCCTAAATTAAAGTCTGCTTGACCTAGTGTAATCCTAAATACTGAGCAAGGGTACTGCTACTCTCTAAAGATATATTATAACCGTAATGATATATTGCTAGCTGTAAGGGAGGCTTTCAAAGCTAGAAAAACCTGAGAGGCAAAAAAAGTGGAAACTTTTACATAAAGCTGTCTAATACTAATGAGAAGGTGACAAGATCAGTCATCAGTAGCCCTGTGTTTGGGTGGGGATTCCAGTGAGCACCTATCCTGACATCTATATGGTATAAACCAGTACTTTCCACTGCAGTCAGTGACTGCAGTGGAGTTGCACCAGTTTACAGTAGATGAGAACTGGGTCCTGTACTTCAGCAGACTGTAAATGTCGGATCTTACTTGCAGAATTAGAAAATACAGAGCACTGTTGTGGTGTGCGGCTCTTCAGCCCTTAATCTACTTAATCAAGCAGAAATAATAGAAACTGGCTAATTCTGACACCTTCACTGTTCCCTGCTTGGGGAGAGTGTTGACATTCTCAGAGATTCCTGTGTACTAATGAATTTTTAGCAATATGACAAATGACAGTGAGTTTGTTATTTGCACGTGTTTCCCTACCACACAACATGAGCTAATCTCTTGTCTCCAAATATTTCACTGCATCATTTTATTAGCATTCTGATGAGACGCATTTCCTATGTAATCCAGGACTACTTTATGGTTACAGACAGTGGAAGGGCTTTAAAAAAAAGCCAAAACAACTACCTAGGTACAAGAACAGTACCGTAATCTATTTAGAAAGCAGTGAGTTAAATCAAGTCTTTAATAAAATAAAAGCAATTCCACAAGCTCAAGTTAATTTCTTCCATATGCATTTTCTTCTATTCATTATACTGCTGCAATACGAAGGCTAGCGTTCCTCTCTCTTATAGAGAAGATAGACCTTGACTTGGATGTAATTCTTTTTCTGCACTAGCTCAACCACCAAGAGCCAAACACCACAGCTGAGATCCTCTAAATGGAGCTTTGACATTTTTTTTCTCCTCTTAATTTTTATTTCATCTCTGTGACGATACTGGCACGACGGAGACAAAAAGAGCTGCTCTTTCAGGTACTGCAAAGGGTGGGCATAGCCAGCACGGTGCAGGTGCAAAACCTTCCAGGACATGTCCTTGCTCTGTGGAGGGAGCTGTGCCTGCAGGCACAGGGACCTTTGGTTGAGACAGACCTACAAAAACCATCCTGATGGTGCTGCGACTGAGCTTTTAAAGGGAAAGGGGGCAGAGGGCGTGGAGAGCTTCCCAGGATGTAGGAACAGGAACATCCCCGGGTTTATGTGGACCCAGACAGTCCCACAAGAAACTCACGTTTTTAACAGGCTGTATACATCCTATCCAGAGGTCCTACCAAAAGGTTTCTAAATATGGTTGTTGAGGTTGCATGTTCCGATTTGAATGCAGAAGCAGATACAATCAGTGGAAACTCGAGGTGTACGTCATTAGGGGGGCAATCAGGTGGGTTTTATGCAAACACAATTAGGGCTTGCATGACTCAGTCACTGGTGCTCTTGCTGTCTTCTTCCCACATTTATTCAGAACCCACTTTCAGTGCAGCTGAGCACATACCAGATACTGAGGCATGCAAACATTGGCTTTGTTTGTATAAAATCACTTTTTGGCAAATTGGCTTCGTAAACCGTGATTATGCATTCATAGTGTTGGTGTGTATAGTCAAGCTAATCCCAAAATCTAGAGGCAGACAATCCATCTTGAATTAAAAGATTGGTGAGAGAGCTGACATTGTTATGGGTAAATATTGGGACTTGTTGTTAAGAAAGGTTAGATTTTGCTGAAGTTATAAAATGCTGATGTGGCGGCTCTGAAACTCACAGTAATAGGTGATTTCTAGTATCAGTTTCAGGACTACAGCATGTTAGGGATAGAGAAACTTCTTTGGGATGTACTCTGGTAGCATTTAAGAGTTGAGACTTTCTGGAAAGGCAAATGGTTAAAGGCAAAGATCAAGAATGGCTCTAACTTGGTAACTATTAGCTGTGCTTAAAGGTTTGTTAAAATTTATTGTTGATTGTGGTACATTTCAGCTTCAATGGCACTGCTGCCACGCTGCAGCTCGGGAGAAGCAGCTGTGCGTTTTCATGTGCCGTGGCAAGATCCCTTCCCACTGGATACTCTCCATCTTTACCGCATCTTCAGGCATCAGTGGCACACCCAGCCCTTTCACAGCAGTAAAAGCTCAGTTTAGATTTTGCCTTACTGTCTGGATGCCCACGTCCTTCTTGTACCATGGTGGGCGCCTTCTGGGGAGCTTGCCCCTCATCTCTGCTCCCCGTCGGTGCAGTGTTTGCTGGGCCCAGTGCATGTACAGATAGATGCCAGGAGGAGAGCTGGGAGAGCCTCGGTGCTCCTGGTGCTCCTCAGCTGGGTCACTCAGGAACTGGGCAGGCTTTGTGGGCAGGGAGGAACTTCTGCTGGGAGCCTGGTATAGCCAGCGCGATATTAATCCTGTACAAAATGAACACTTAAATTCCTTCAGGACCCATTGATGTAGATCAGCAGGTCTTCATGGTTTCAATATATATCATTCATAATTCTTCCAGACACTTATCTTCCGTGTAGATTAATAGGTTTTGTCTTGTTTGAGCTGTTTTTATTGCCTGATGGATGTTTGGGTTGATGTACACTGCCTCTGCTAACCAGGAGACTGGAAAATCCTTGTAATTCTGAGGAGGAGGACAGGACAGGAGAAGCCATTGATCTTTCTGATTCTTCTGCTAAAGGCCTAAAGCCCTGGATGCAGGTTACCAGCTGTTTGAAACCTCCAGGGAGTCAGAGTTGCATTTTGGAGAGCAAACTATATTTGAGAGTGTTTGTATTGTGCTAACAGCGATGGCAGAGCAAGCGGTGCCAGCAGGGTGTTATGGCAACACGGATGCTGGAGCTGCTCCTGGCTGGCTGGGGAACATCAGGCACATCGCTCACCCTTGGGCACCACGGGTCTGTCGTGGGAGCAGGGGCTGACCTGATTTTGCTGCCTTGCATAGAGGGATTTTCAGCAAAAGTGATTTTGAAGTTGTCTTCAGATGACTTAAATGTGTCACAGGACTTCGTGGACATTGAGATGTTTAAAACCCAGGAAGTTCTGGCTCAGGTGAGCTGGTCAGAGGTGTGACAGTTTGGATGAGCATGAGAATTTGAGTGCTTGGAAAACCACCAAATGTATGTGGGGGAGAGGCAGCGAGGTGAGCAGTGGCAAGGACAAGATAGTCCTTGGGATTCTCCTGTTGTTGTGACCTTTGGAGAACATTAAGCGGGGAGTAGGTGTGCAGGCAGACTCCGGCGTGCCAAGCCCAATAGCTCATACACTTTCTGTTCCTGGTTTGCATTTACATCTGGGCTTAGTCTGATTGGGATGCAGCATACGCTTCTCTGTGTCTGCCTACTCCTAGATTACAGGAGTGAGTCCTGCAGCCTACACAAAGGTGACAGAGGTGATCAGGCTGATCCCTCCAGAGAGCTCAGCCTGAGTTTATGTCTCAGTGCATGCTGGTATGCAAAGTGTGGCTGGTAAGTGACTGTAGGTTTGAGAGTGGGCTTGGGCTTCAGCATCTTATAGGTGCTAGCAAAGGGCTGGGGTGTAGCTAGACATCCATTCCCTCCTTTGGGATGTCTATATAATGTCTACAATGATATCTAATCTAGGAGCGTTTTGGAGCAAGAATCACAGCAGACTCAGCAAGGTTTTTAACACAGCCCTTGTTGAATTATAAAAATCTCCTTAAAACTGAAGATGGTACTGGAGGAGGCAATGGATCAGGAAGTAGGCTTTGCACATTCTTGTGAAGTATTTTGCAAACTTATTCTGCAAAGCGTAGGTAGGACTGCAGAAAGCCTGGTGTAACCTTCTGTCAGGCTGAGATTCTGGGTAACCAGGGTGCTTTTGCTCTTCTGAGACAGCAGGTTTAAATCTTCACACAGGAGCTTTCAGTGAGGGATGACCTAAATCAGCTGCAATAGATATAAATTAGGTTTTAAGAATATAAAATATTCTAACTTCATTTAACTAATGTTTTGAAATATGACATTCCCTGTAAAGCAAGACTCTTAAATGGTATGTACCTAGTGGGAACACACTGAAACTCAGTTAAATTTTGTGGTTTTTTTTTCCCAGAGTATCATTGGTATAGCATGATATTATTTATACAAAGTGTGCTTGAGCTTAGTGTTTTTCCATTTCCAAACTCTTAGTTTTATTTTCAATAGCAGGAAACTGCATCAAATGTATTTACAGCTCCTTACAATATGAGTCTTAAAATTGTAATGCTTCAAGAAGCTAAGTGACATAACGTGTGATGAATGAATGAATGCAGCTAGAATGGCTAAACAGCTCCGTAGCAATAGGCCTTCAAAGAGAGGCACAGGAACCATGTCTGAAATGAGGCATTCATTTTTGCTGGCGTTTGGATGGCAAGACTGGCAAGAGGCGATAAGATCATGAAATGGAGTTTTTTACAGCCTGTTTCTCTGACCGTAGTTTAAGGTCAAAGAGTCCTTACGTTTCTTGGTACTGACAGCAGCTGGTGATCCAGCTGAAATGTCTTTTGACACTGGCAGAGCTGTTGCTGGCAATGGCAACCAAGGGTTGGAGTGAAATGAGGAATGAATGATAAACACTGGGGTCCTTCCCAAAGCAGGCATGAGGAGGTGTCCCAGGCATTAGCATCTGTGTCCCACAAGATGGGCACAGTGTCAGAGACTACAGGGATTTTTCCTACAAACAGCAGACTTAGCAGCTGGTGATGGTGAACTGGAGTACTTTGGTCAATTGTGAAATAACAATGAGCTGCCAGTGTCCAGTCTGAAAAGAACTGACATGATTCTCAGCTGCATCAATTAAAATAATCTGGGTGATGATAGGGACTGTTTATACTATAGTATAAGACATTGGCAAGTTTTCATTTAGAATAATCACAAATAGAAGAAAAACTGTAAATTAGCTCAAATTTAAAAGCATTAGTGTTTTAAATGAACTAAGAAATGTCAAGTCTGTTAGGCTCTTCAAGGACAAGGCCCCTTCACAGTCAGTGGGATTCTGTCCAAAAATCCACACTTCTGATTTATTACAGAACATTTCTAAGCTCCAGTGAGTTAGCCTCTAATTAGAGGTCAAGCTTTTATAAACTAAACATACTTGGCGGGGGGAAGGGCAACCTGCAGTAAGTCATCTTGAAAGACAAACTTGGAGGAAAAAATAAATGTTTCCCTATGTGCAGAAAGTATTACAACAATTTATCTTTTTATGTTGTGGTGAAACTCTAGGAAGGATGTAGAACAAGGAAAAGTAATGATGATGCCTGATATTAAGTTTAGAATTGTAGCACTTCATTTATTAGACAGTAGAAATCAAAAAGTGTTCCAAAATGTCTATTTTGTCTGGAGGCAAATGACTTAAAACAATCCTTGTAATGGTTTATTGCACCTGTAAACATTTTGGGAAGTTCTGTATTGAGAATTTTAGAAGGAAATTAGTTGAATTAAATTTTGTGTAAAGAACACATCACTTAATGACTCTTTAGAGAGCCTGCAAACTGTGGAATTTTAATAAATATGAAAACCAGATTTTTATTTCCACTTAACACTCGGGACCTGATTATTACCTTGCTGCTAAGGAAAAGCTATGACCATGGCAGACCTGCCTTGTCAGGTACACAGGACAGGCCATGGAGCGCACTTTTCCTAGGCATGTATTACCGGCGTGTAACGCGGGATGACTGGACCTGTACAGCGTGTCCCCAGATCCCTTATTGTTTATGTAAAACCTCAGCATATACTGTTCCTGCCTATCAGTTTAGGTTTGTTTACAACTGTTCGTATACATTGTTGAAAGCAGAAGGGAGCACAAAGCTGCATTGTCAAATTCTGCATTTGCCAGCATGCACAAATTTGCCTGCAGAGGAAATTGCCAGTTTTGCATATATGTGTGTGTGTGTATATGGGTGTGAATGTTGACTATATTGAGTAAAATATTTAGATTCTCTATCTATCAGGTCAAGATGAACCCACAGTCACGTGATATCGTGTCCAGTGTGACACAGGCTGTAAAACCTCATTTATTCCAGAGGGAAATATTCTTCTTGCTGCTTGAGAGAGCACGGTTTGCATGCAACAGAGAATGTATTTTTTGCATTCATAATAGTAGACTTGCACTTATACGGATCAGGCTGATGGTCTCAACTTTTGCATATGTCCAGTCCTTTAAGCACCAGGACCATTACCAGCCTCAAATCAAGAAAGTGTACTAGAGAAAGTTTCCTATTCTCAGGCCTAATATCAGCTGGAGCAGATGCAACAAAAATACCATTAAAAAGTCATTTTACATCAAGAGCTGTGAAAGAAATCTATTTACGTGCAATTGTACAAATTTTTCCAATAAAAAGATGAGGAGAAAGAAGCCGCCAACCAAAACTATTGTGATGGTATAATAATTTCCCATTACCACAGTTCATGGAAATGGCATCACACACAGTATTGAAACAGAGTAAAGGCATGAGCCATTAAGCTGTATTCAGAGCTATAATTGCAGCCTCAAAGTTTAAAACATATTGGGCCTTATCTTCTGCAGGTGTAAATCAGTCTTGCTGTACCGTTGTCAGCGGAGCTGTACCCTCTTACACAGCCTCCAAGGATCTGTCTCATTAGGTTCATCTGACACACCGTGCTGGAAACCATGTCTTTTGCAAGCTCTACAGTTATTGATGCCAAAAACTTTTCAACCTTGAGAGAGTGAAAGAAATGTGTGACAAAACAATTGCACTTTGGGGATAAAGCATCTCCTAAAAAAATCTGTTTTGCTCTGTCCGCTTGCCAAATGCTTCCTCCCACATAAGCAATTGAAAAGTCTCATTTGAGCAACTTCTCATGAATAGTGTTAACTGCTGCAAAAAATGTATGATTTGAAAGCCCATCTTAAGTATTTAAAACAATCTTTTCTGAGACCCAGGGTTGAATAGCTGCCAGCCTTCTCTCGCAAGCAAGCTCTGGCCAAACGTAAGGTTGCTGGTAAGGCAGGCAGCTGCTCGGAAGGTGGACCTGCGTCCTTTCTCTTCCTACAAACACCCACCACACCTGAGCTGTTGGACCAACTACGAGGCTGATCACCTGCATGTTCCCTTTCTCTGGCCAGTCACGGGATGATCCCAAACATCCAAAGTGTTTCTCTAGGTTCCTAGCAGAATTTTCATAAATAAAAAAATACTCATATAATTCATACTGGTACAAAAAAGTGCCTGAGAGAGCGCTATCCTCTAGCTGAGACAAGGAGGCGTTTAAAGCTATCAGGCCAAAATCTCTAGGAAATGTGGAGTAAAGTCAGAGTTGCAGCTGTGTCTGCTCCTCCTCAGGAAATCCTCTTCTTCTATTGCCTCTAGCCTAACTCAGCCAGATATGACAAAGATAAAATAATTGGAGAGAAATGCAGGAGGACAACTTGATGAAGCAAGGAACCATGCTAGAAACTTGCTGGAACAGCTGAAAAACAAGAAGAGGGAAACAAGATGGGAGCAGGTGTAATACAGGTCCAGGAGTAGCAAAGATGTAATTGAAGGACAATTTCCCATGTGACCTGGAAGGAGAAAGTAAATAAGTACATATCATCCTAACAGTAGCATCTAATTTAGTGAAAAGGTGCAAAACAGAGCTACTCCATTGCTAAACCACAATGGTGAACAGCACTAGGTGAGAAACTCCATCAGGAGAGCTGAGTCCTGGACACTGACACCTTCCACGCTCTGCAGAGGTGTCTCAATGTGTGGGATGTGGCTCCGGAGTTTGAGCTAAGGGCTTGCAGGCAGGTGAAAAGCATTTGGAGGTGGCCACAAAACAGGTTATAAAATGTGTCAGACTGGTGTTTGTGCTCCTGGGACAAAAGTGTCTCCCCCAGGAAGGAGCTGCACAGCCCTGTGTTGGTACGGCAGAGGCTGAGTGTGACCGTGTGATGATAATGTGCATCAATAGGACTCTTGGTACTCTGGAAAAATAGTATCTCTGGAGAAATAATATACTCTACTGTTGAAAATTTAGAGCAGCAGATAATTGATGTTTTACCTTGCCTCTTAAAATTTAAGTAAAAAGTAAGTTTAAACTATTTTTGTCTTCTGATGTACAGGATTTTTATACACTAAAGGCCCTGTTATTGTAATGTTTATATCACTGGAGAAGCCCTAATTTATCCTTATTGATTTTAACTTTGACTTACTTTTACACTGTGGGCAAGCTTCTTCAAAAATCAATATTTTTTCTTTTTGACAAATCTCCTGCAAATGCATTGTTTTACCTATCAATCCTTGGCTTTTGAATAGCAATCAAATATATATGAAAACAAAAAAAGAGAAAAGCCGGTCAGCATAAGATCTTCCCTATCTTCCCTAATGTTGCTCACAGTAAGCCTCATTGAGCTTATGTGGTATGTGCTGTCTGCTATGTGATCAGGGTTTGAGTTTAAGGTCTCTCTCAAAATTATGGCATTGTGGGATCTCTTATACCTCAAATTGGGTAATTTGACAACAATGCTAGGGAGGAACTTTACAAGTGTATTAAACTTTAAAAACACATTAGAAGTACAGATGACCACTAGCATCCTCATTGTGCAGGCAGAGGGAAAAAAAAGGTCTGCCAAGGTGATAGGAAGGCTGTGTACCGGATAAGGGATTTTCTCCATGTGGATGTGCACTTCTGCTTTGGGCACTGTTTGGTGGAGCGCACTGCAGGGCACTTGTAGATGGTCTCTAAAAGTTCTGCTTCATTGCTTCACTGAAAGCTGTGGGATTTTGCTATTGAGGTCAACGGCTGCAAAGACAGCACCAAAATAATTTTATAGTGTATTTTTTTTTAAAAAATGGGCTGCTTCCTTTAAAACTTCCCTTAAGCAACATTAACTTTTGTGACCAGCACTTAGCAGGTCATCTTGGGTCCCACTGACATTGGCAGGATTAAACGGGGTCTTAATTTTAATAATGAGAAGCTGTCAGATAAATAATTTCTACTGCTGTTTATTCACAAATGTAAATTCTTTTAACAGTCATTGAAGGCTCTGAAGGACACCTGTTGTTGTTTAATTCCTTACAGCAAATGCATTTATTATGATTATGTGGTGCTCGGAGTCAGGAGCACCTCCCTGCCTTTTACAGCGAGCTGAGGAGGAAGGATGGTGGGCACCAGGTCCAGTTAAATCTGTGCAGAAGGGAAACAGCCAAGAGTGCTGCACGCATGGCACCTCAGGACAGGTTCACTGGCCATTTTAGGGAGAGGCAGAGACCAGGAGCCACCATCGCAGCCCTCACTGCTTCCAGCTGAAAAATGGCCTTTAGTTCACAGTGTTCCTCAGATGCAGGAGCCCCTTCCTGCATCCCACTTGGGTGAGGACAAGGTTGGGGAAAGCTGCTGCAGCCCGCAAAGGTGCTGTTGACTGACCCTGTTCCCCTCTGTCCTGCATTATCCAGTGGCTGCAGCCCAGGAGCTGCTGTGTGCCAGCCAAGCAGGAGCACCTTCTTGTCTTCAAAGCCAGAGAAAGGGTGTCCCCCTCAATGAAACAGCCTTCCTGCGTTTAGCAGGGAACTGTTCTTCTAACGAAGTGTTAATGTTGGGTGAAGCCTCCCATGCCTTCCCCCAGCAGCCCTGCTGGCTGGCTTCTTGCAGAAGTGCAGGCAAGGAGCTGCAAAGGCAGCCCTGCCTTTCAAACAGAATGAATGCTGATGGTACATAATGCTTATTGCTAAATCCATGCTGCGTCTGATAGCATTGCACTAGATAGTTACACTTAGTTGTCCATTATTCTTCATCCTTAACCAGCAGAAAGAGGAGTGTTCAAGAACGTCAGACAGGGTAACACAAGGTGAGGTACAGGCTTGTTACAAGGAGAGAGTGAATCAGGAGCACAAAATGAGAGGTCTGGAGCCCTGCAAAATGAGGCTCTGAAATACATATTGCTATACTTTAATGATAGTATTAATCCAGCCAGACAGTTTATTGCTTTCTGTTCTTATCCCACCCTGTAAGCCATCATCCATCTACTGCACAGTCTCAGTTGCTTTGGTAAAGTTTCTCCATCTGACAGAGAAAACAGGAAGAATAGCTAGAGACGGCTCTGCACTTCTTCAAATGCCTTGCAGTGTCGGTCACTCCACTGATCTGTCCCTGGGAATTCAGAGTCTTGCTTTGTCACTGTGGAGGACGCAATTCTGGAGCCCTTCCTCCCGGTACTGCTGGAGGCAGTGCTGGCTCCGAAGTCACTGGGCTGCTAAAATACATGGTTTCCTTTCAGTTTTGAGATGCTCCCAATGGTAATTATAATGTCTTTCTAACAACGATTCCATTTTCTTTTGAGATTAGAGGGCACTGGCTTGATTTCTTGTTTGAGAAGGTGCCCAGGGTGCCCCCGGCCCAGGTTTCAGTGCTATAATTGCAGAGGTCTTGCTTTGACAAGTAAGAATAGGGAGAGCTTTCCCAAAGTCTAGAGGCCAAAGACACCCCCAGGCACGAGTTATGCATGAAAATCTTGCTTTGTTGTTCCTTGTCATTTCTCCTGATCAGTAGCCTCCATGAGCTGAGCACCAACAGTCTCTCTGATTTAGGTGATAGAGATCAATTGTCTAATAGTATAGCATTACCCTTTTGATAGTTGCTAATATTAGCTATATATAAAATGATAACAAGGCAGTGATTGGACTGCCTTAGTGTGAATTATTTGTATCTTATTGCTTATATCTAATTTCATTGCTATTTTGTGGGAGTTTCTGGACCTTCTTGAAAGCTGTAAATTGTCCTACAGTTTCACATCAAGCTGTGAAGTCCTATACTGCTGAGACTATGCTATACATCAGATGAAAAATCAAAAATGCTCAGGGCACGAGCACCTCAGTACTGAACTATGACATCGGGAGTTAAAATCTGGAGATCGTTAAGAAAGGCGTAACTGCACTTTTGGGTTTATTTCCCACTCCAAGGACAGCATGTCATTCACACTCTTGCCCTTTTTGTTTTCAGATGCAAGCCTGAATCAAGCCAAAGAGATCTTTTTTGGCTGAGATGCTAAGCAACCTTTTTTTTTTTTTAAATAAAAGGACTCAGCTAAGTAATTCTGACCATTTAATTGGAAAATACTCTGTACTGTTCTTGCTGACCCCTCTGAACAAGGCAACATTATCACTAGCATGCAGAAAAGTCCCTGACAGAAAGCACACATTCAGAGTATCTTTAATACAGTACAAATAAGGGGGTGGGACTGAACTTTGGGGTGCTGTTGCAGTCATGCCATGTATTCCTCTGAAAGTGCATGCCCTCTGCCTGCTTCGAGGGAAACACCAAATTGCATTATCAGCTGCTCTGAATGCACAGAACTGGTGCAGAGATTAGAGCATCTGACAGCATCAATTTTTTGTTCTTTGTTCAAGAATACTCCTCACCATGGATGTCCCTTATCTGTGATGTTGTATATTGGGTCAGTACGTTCAAGTAATGCACAGAAGTAAATACCTGGGGTAGAATCCAGACTGGGAAGCACTTGGCACAGACTGAATCACAACAGAGCTGTAAAAAGCCCTTTCAGCAATGCTGGACAGTACAGCCAGAAAGAATACAATTAGTGTGATCTAAAATTCACCAGTTTCTGCTCAGTGGTTGGAAACTTAATGTATGTTTCTTCAGGTTTGCTTGCTAACTCTTTCCCTGGGACTAAAAGCTGTTTTCCTCTCGATTTGGGTTGAATGACTGTCAGTACCTGCAGCCAGGTACCTGCTGGGAAGAGCAGTGGTGGCACTTGCTGGTGCCACCTGGACATGTGGCACATGGGCACCCCTTTCCCCCAGTCCTCGCTGCCCCTACAGTGCTCCAGCCATGCCAACACCACGTCAGCATCCATCCTCAATGCAAACATCGCCATGGCTTTAAAAACTGGCGCAGTACTGAAACGTATGCCTTACCACGGAAAAAGGTCTTGCCTTTTTTATCACAATACTGAGTATTGCTTTTAGCTTAGCATATTTCATGAAAAGGGTTTTAATTCCAGAGTGTACAAAACACCTTGAAGGTTGGTAGCTTTGCTTCTTGTTATGAATGTCATACCTGGTTGTTAATACTATAGGCCCTTGCTCTTCTGTCCCTGCTGGGGTACGAGGCATCACTTTTGTCATAAATAGGAAACAGGCAGTCATTTTATATGCATAGGGGAAGCACTTTGTTCTCAGAGAAAGATGAATTATGTAGTCCAAACAGGTGACACGTAGTAGATGTTGTTGCTTTCCATAACCTGAGATGTAACCCAGCTGTGCCCTTTGGTTTTGCAGATCTCGGCTGTACCATCTGCTGATGTAAAAAAAAAATACATGCATCGCTGTGGAAACACTGAGCAGTTCTGTGGTCTTCACTCTGCTCAGGCTGTGAATTTTTAAATAGCATGACCTTTATTGATTCTTACAAAAATGAACTGTACAAGATGGAAAACCTGAAAAGCATACTGTCAGAGTTTCCTTTTAGGACAAAGAATACAATTATATTACAGAAGTGTTAAAACTAGAAGAGATTAAATCAGTTCATTTCCTCTGAAAACATTTGGAAAACCTTCAGAAAAAATAGAATGGGTGACAACAGGAAACAGAGATCTGATCAGAGAGACAGTAGGATGGGAAAAACACCTGCTCCATGGAAGTCAGAAGTAGTTTTGGCATTGCCGTCAATGGAATGAGGATTTCATCAACTATAATGTTTAAGACACCACAATTTTATAGCATTTTGCTTAAGGAGGAGGCTGTGTACTGAAATCCTTCTCTTTGGGGTAGGCATTAGCTGGCTCCTGGTAGCTAGCTGCTGTCAGGTGCTGCCTGGGGAGTGCTGCAAACAGCACAGGAGGGGGGAACCTGCAGACCAGTGTGACCCTCGCTGCTTTGCGTTCCTCCCATTTTCTGCATCCAGGACAGTGGTTTTCTTCCCCCTCTCATGAAACCTACAGAGATCTTCTCTTTCTGTACATGAGGTCCTCCGCTCCGGTTTCTCCAAGGATCCCTAGGACAGCTTCTCTCAGCTGGCCCTCCTGAGAGCTAATTCCCAGACCTGCCAAAACAGCTTTCCTTCCCCTTTTTACTCCATGTCACTGTCCCCATGCTCTTTTAACAGCAAGAAGATAGGCCAGAAAATGTGAGTGCTTTTGCAGCCTGCACCCTCGTTCATACCTACCCCTTGCTCCAGCTGGGCAGCATAAGGTTTTCAGTTGCAGCCTTTATTAGCAGGCTCCACTGAGACAAAAGCCTAAGCAAAACACTGAAGCAATTGCTGTATATATTTTATGTGTATATATTTATGTATATTAAACACTGTAAAGGAATTATTAATGGTTCTGTTTCCTTTTCTTCAATTTATCAAATTCTAGATGGCTCTAGAAGGAACCCAAGTGTTGTGGTTTAGCAGATAACCAAATAGTTACAGTATTCTGGAGTGCACGGCAAGTAGTTTCGACTCATCAGTCTTGTGCTTTTCTTGGCTACTGTCAGCATGAAGTACTAAAAAAAAGGTGTGTAAGTGCTCAGATGAAATTGCTCAAATGTAACTGGGAAATATAACTGTTCTTCCTGGGTTTCAGATTTTCAATGCCTACATTATTCCAGGACTAATGACAAAACTCTGTTTCTGCTCTTGCATAGCTCTTGGGTGCAAACTCTGTTTGAATAAGTACCCAAAAGTCGAGTCTTAACAAACCAGTTTTCCTAATGCAAAGGGTTTTGAAGACACATTTAAGAGAAGGAATGTGCTGCTTTGCATCACTGCGAAACAGCAGGTATTCTTCAAACGGGCACAAACAATGTCAAGTCATCCAGACTCCCTGAAGAAAGACAAGAAGGGGAAGATCCTACTAAAAATAGGAAAATAGGAACTTGTGCTAGTAGACAGTGAGTCTGGCTGGCCTGAGAGGGGCTATCTAGCAGAGGGGCTGGCTGCTGTGTTATTCATCAGCAGTTGCCTGCAGCCTGCACATTCCTTATGGCTGACGAAGAACCAGGACAATTTCCTACGTCTGATTAGGTGAAGGCTGTTCGTGGAAGCTATGACACTTAAATTTGTGATGGATATTTCTGAGACTGTTTCTGGGAGATGATTTACCATAATAGTAGGTGAAACTGCAGACTCCTCCAGAAAAGAACATTTGATGTCTAACACAGACAGCTGCTGATGTAAATGTTTATGAAGAGTTTGTTAAGTGCATGACATTGCCTGTACAGTAATGCAGAAATTATACTGCTAATGAAAGATATGTTATGATATAAAAATCAGTGCATGAGGAATGGATGAGAATGGTGCCCAAACAGGACCGCTGCTATGACAAATGTAGTGCCAAGCAAGTGCAGCAAGAAGAAAATCTATTAACTACACATATTCACTGTTAGCGGTGTATATTGAATTTGTCATTGTAAGATGCTATTAAAATTAATGCTGTCCTCAGATGTACTCTTGGAACTATGTATAAAATTGCCTAATTAGTTTTTTTTTTAAAAAAAAGAATTCCGATGAGATACTAGATTTTGGGAGAGAAATGGCGAGCAGTTGAGTACACCACCAGGCACTCATAAAATGGACTCTCCTTGCAGAAGAACGCTTTGCCTCTGATTTCCGAGAACTGCTTTGCAGCAGGAACTGAAGTAGGAACTGAAGATCACATCTGAAAATCTTTCAATTTTGAAAGGTATTCTTTTAGTTATTAAAAGGGCATTTTACTGAATGGATTCATACCACAAATCAGTGGTTTTAATTAAGTGAAATAAATTACCCTCTTATTGAAACTCTCTTTCACTTCCAGATGCAGACCCTGAAATCATTGGTCACTAATTTCCATGACCATGATTTAATCTGACAGCAAAACAGAGGGAATTGCTGATATTCACCTCTGGCAAAACAAATGCAAACGTTTTTCTGATCTCTTTCTTCTTCCCATCCAAACCACTGTAGGACCCAGAAACAGATTTAATGACCTGTGGGATCTGTAAGACAGTCAGAACAGCTAAGCCCGTGGTCCTGCTGGGCTAACAGCTGATAGGAGGGACCAACACATTTTAGAAGGCAGGATGGTGTCAGAAATAAAAGAAAAAGCACAGGGAGGCACAGGAGCTGGCACAGATCAGTTGGTGTGCACAGGGAGGGAAGTGTCAGAAATGCCAGAGGACACAGGCAGAGGGGTGCACAGGAGTAAACAGAGCCCCCCCCCCAGATCAAAGCTGTGATAACCAGGCCTTTTTCGGGGGGGGGGGGGGGCGGGGGGGGGGGGGGGGGGGGGTGTTCTCTTAGCCGCACTGGTTAGGGGTGCTGAGCATGGCTGGAGGTAGGGAGGAGTGAGCTGAGCATCTCTTGTGGCCCTGCACCTCAGCACCCTGCACATGGATTTATCTTCCCCGCTGCCGGAGGTTGTGAGTGTTCGTATTTTCTGGCAGTAAACACCACAGCAAGGCCTACAGGTATAATCTTCTCTGCCACGGCAGTACCCAAGTCAGTAAGTGAAATCACAGCCTTGTATTGATTTTTTGTTCTGCTGATAATGAATTTGGGAATCCTGTGGGATTAGGTATGTGTGCTGACACAGAGCTATGGGGAGGGCTCCTGTATTCCTGTTTCACAGCAGCTAGTCACTATTGACACACACATTTTTGTTACAATGATGTATTAAAATTCAATACGTGTGTCTCGTCTTATTTAAGACAAGAAGGGGGGAGATGTGGGGAGGAGGGATGGGGTTGGCCTGCTAATGCTAATAAAAGGAAACCCGTTCAAATGAGTAATTTTATAAACTACCAAGCACTTGTGCTGAATAAGAAGTGAAGCCTACTGCTATTAGCTTTAGCAATAACAGGCTGCTTTGATTATTAAAGCTACCATGAGGGAATACCTAGCAGCAGATGCTGCCAGTGAACCACATAGACTTTGAGCAGGAGATCCTTTCAGTATGTAATTGCAGGGAAACGTTTCCTTTTTTAAAAAAAAAAATAAAAATAAGAAAATCAGATTTCCACTACATTCAAAGCGAAACTATTCTGGGAAGAGAAAAAAAAATAATAGGTACTATTCACGGTCTAACTATATAAATGATCCTTTTTCTATCCTAGGTGGTATACACTGCATGGTATGAACACACCATTGCAGCATCCACTGCTGTGTAATGCCTAAAACACATGGAGCAGAGACAGAGATACAAAAGGAGGGGGACACGCACCAGGAAACCCAGAGGCAGCTCCCGATGTGGCAGACCCTGCCTCAAGCAGGCACTGTTACAGCCCTCTCCCTGTGAGTACGAGTACAGGGAGGCGCAGAACAGGAGTGAACAGCTACAGTAAGTATCAGACATCGTTTGAAAATTCACTTTAATAGTTAAAATGTATTTTTGGTACTTTGGTGATTTATATATTAATATTTCCTGATTCTTGCTTATGGAAGGCAGCACTTGCAACATTTACGAAGCTCCCACAATCCTCAGAATTTGCTTAGACAGTGATTTTGAAGGCATGTGCTGCTAATCAATGTGTTAATGATTTCTTCCATGCTGTAATCCATCATTTTATCACAGCACACAATTTAGCAATTTGCTTATGCTAATTACTACAACAGCCAGAGCAGTTCTGAGGACAGCTCTAGGCTATGGCTAGTGAAATGTTTGCCATGTTATTTACATTTCCTCTGTTTACCACGGGGAAGGCCCAGAATCTAAAATATACCAGGAAAAATTTGCTTAGATACCGAAGACATGCATCTTGCAATCGGCAAGTTTCCCCTGGTGACCGCTGCGAAGGAGGCTTCAGGAAAGCTGCTCCCATCTCCTGACCCGGCTGCACTGCCAGGGCCAGATGTGAACGGGAAGCAACCGGGAATTAGAGGTAGAAGGGGCTTCCTGCACTGCTGCTTGTACCCATGACATGTTCAGGTATCAGGGCTGTTAACTGCAAGAGCAACGCAGTGCAAGAGACAGCAGTTTGGCATATAGAGCACTAGGCGGGCACCACATTTAAGTTTTATTTCATATCTTTTGTGGCATTGACTGTTTAGGCTGCTTTGACCTTTCCAAGGGAAGGAAGCATTGCCAGGGTATCCTGCTTGCATGTGAGCGTGTTCCCAACCGAAGGTATTTTGCCAGCGCAGTCAGCAGCTCGTGCTGTAGCCTGTCTGCGTGTGGCTGTGGGCTGGGGTGGTCCTCTCCTTCCCACCTGTGCTGTCGAAATTTTACCCACCTCTCAAGCACAAGACGGGGGTTCACTTTGTCTAAGGACTAGTGCAGCCTCCCGTACAGTCAGCTGATGGCAGCTGTGAGTGAGGAGGAGCTTTCAGGGTCTCCTGATACCATTTTAGCCAGCAAGGGTCAACAGCCCAGTGTGTCTGCGGGAGCTGCCAGCAGGATACGGACACTGAGACACTCTTGTCCCTCCCATCCCCGGGGAACACAGCAAATATCCCTGTTGTCTGGGGAAGCGTCAGACGCTCTCCCAGACAAAGCTCTGCATCCGGGTGAGCACAATAGTCAGTTGCCCAAGAGTGAGCGTTGGGTGCGTGTTTCAGAGGGTGGATGTGGCTGAAGGGCATTTGAACCTACTGCCATGCCCCTGCCCTTGCTGGGGACCTGAAGGCAATGTTGAAATTGCAGCCTGTCACAGAACAATAGTTTTCAACCTCTGTCATAATTGCCCTCTTAAAAGTAGCACAGAAGACTTTCCTGACAAGGCCATTACTGTTGAAAGGACAAAGGGAAAGTAGTTAGTCAGCTGTGTTCAGAACTGGGTTATCAAATTAGCTTCAGCCACTTTCAATTACAGTATCTCATGGTTTTAAAATGAGCTCTAAATGAGGGGCTATAATTCTTTGTCGGCAGTGAGCAAAAAGAACATAATCATCATTATTTAACAGGGGCCTACAGTCTAGCTAGCTCCAGGATAAGTTCGTCCAAGAGAAGAAAGGATTCAATTGGCATGAGCAAGGCAAAAGATTATCAAGTGGCCACGCTTCAGTGCATTTCTCCATCCTGCAGCTATGGAAGTGAACTTGGGACTCATCCAGGAGGGATTTACTCCCAGAGCCATTCTGAACCACTAGCTAATGAAACATAAATACCAGAAAAATCAGAGCAGTAGGTGTAGTCCCAGGCATGCATCATTCCACCTTAAGCTAGGGCTTTGTTCTGCAGGGACTTCCACTCTGCCTGAAGACGGTTGTGGCTGTTATAACAGCGGTGTTAAATCCTACCTGTCTGGTGGCTGTTGGGTGTTACTGCTGCTTTGTATCACAGTAACAAGGAGAGAGAAGAGCTGGGCTCATGCCAATAGAAAGAAGGTTCATTTGTAGGGTCAGGCAGCCTCCTGGAACGAGCCAGTGCCTGTCCTGCTGTCCCTCTGTTTCCCCAGTGCAGCAGAGGTGGAGTAGCCCTTTGCTATGCCACAGGGTCTGGGTGCAGCAGGAAAGCTTGGCCGGGGACCACTGGACCACCAGCCGTGGGTGCAAAACTTCTATAAATGCCAGGGCACTATATAGGATCTGTGGGGAGCTGCTGCCGTGCTGTCACCGTCCTCACAGGATACTTTAGGAACCCACACCCAGGTTCAAGAGAATGGCTGTCCCTATGCAGCCTCCCGCCCCAGTCAGTCTGTGCTTGGGTAGCTTGGGGTGGCAAGTCCTTAGAGTTAAGGCAGTGACTGAGACCTCTGAGGCCATCTTCCAAACATGGTCCTTTAACAAGATGCACAGGCAACATCAGTGAAATTGTCCAGGCTTCGTGGTCTCTGAGGGAGCCACTGATGACATCCAGATTGTGTTTCAGTGCATGGGCCAGAGCAGCTACAATGACATATATTGCAAGGACACCATTCTTATGCAGGCGTTGGTGGGCCACCAAGGGAGATCAACAATTATCTTGGCAGGCTTCATTGCACACTTCATGACATCTATGCTCTCTGTAACTCAGGCTCTGAAACCAGTTAAAATATATTAAAGAGGCTGAATTATGGTGTCTCTTTTTCTCAGTACCTCCATCTGGAAATGAGAGATCGTGGTTGTTCTCTGTATCTCAGGATGGCAGCTGCAATGCTAAGTGTGAGAAGATGAAAAACTTCACGGATGGAGTCACTGTAACCAGCGTAGGTTTCTCTCTGTGTGGAAGTGAGCAGGCAGTGCATGGTGTCATGGATGTATATACCACCTGAGCTAGGCTGCACTGATCCCCCCACTGCACACTGCTAACACAAAGTAAGTGTGAGGTCATCTGTCACGTCTTGAAAGTAAATTCTGATATGGCCTATCTCACATGAAGCTACATAATTACTCCAACTAATGCTAGACTGACACACCTACTTTAGGCTCTTACACTACCCCAGAGGTAGTGGAGAAAGAGGCGTCACCAGATTATGACAAGGTGGGGGCAGGGAAGCAAGTTGTGGGCATTGTCTGAAACATTTTCAGGAAAATTTTACTGAACAGATGGACAATCCAAAGACCATTTACCTCCTCCTATTCACTGCATTTCAATGGCCAAATTTACTACCTTCTGGCTGTTGATAAGTTTGGCACAAATATCTGGAGCAAAATCCTGTCTCTGCTGAAGTCAAGGGAGCTTTGCCATTTATTTCAACAGGTCATTGATTCTTTAATTTTTGTTCTGGGTTTCTGAATCAACATTGCCCTCAGGCTTGGGAATGTGTTTATATTTACACACAGTCATGAATACACACAAATGAAAGCGACAGAGAAAGAAAACATTTCTTTTCAAGTCCCACAGCTTTTATTAATTTGTTCAGTCCTTGTTCTGTACATTAATTTTATTTTCAACAAGATTCCTATTCTATACAAGTAACAAAATGGGTATCTAGGGAAAACTCATGCCATTTCACACTAGATTTATTGTTACTGATGTTGTCAGGAATTTAGGCATTGACTTTCTTGTTTTCCTTGGCAGTTTTGTGGGGCTTCTTCTGTTCTTCACCATAAATGGAGTTTCACTGACAATGCCTAATAGCTGCTGAAATTGCTTTTAAGTTTTCCTTGGGAAACATCATAATATTATGTTTGAAAATTAAATTATGAACAGTGGGAATATGGAGGTTAGTCAGTTGTGTAGTATAAGATTGTATCATGAAAATGTGCCATTTGCCCCCTTAATGAATGCATTGCTTGACTAAGGGTTACAGCATTTACCCTCAACTTACTGGTCGTAATAGCAAAGAACTCTCATTTAAAAAATCTCTTTTAAAAAACTGAAATTGGTAGAAAATTAATTTTCTGATTAGCCCTGGAGTGGAAGGATCTCCTTTCTCATCAGAGAGATGGACGCTGAGAAGAACAGCATGTAGTATGGGCACAGTGGGGTAGGACCCTGTGAGGACCATCAGAGAAGGGGTTTCATTCAGGTGTTGAATGAATGAGCAGGACTTGGGTTCACTCCTGGGTTTGTTGCCAGGCTCACATGCTACTTCCATGCCTTGGTTTCACTTCCATGAAATGGAGCTTGATCTTTTGCTTTCCTTGTGGCTTTTTTCTGTGCTGACACTTAGGGTTTAGACAGTTTCAGGAAACAGCGGGAGTCTTGGGGCCTTGATTTTGTCAGGTCCCCTTAGTCCTGCTGTGAATCAGTGTTATTACAGACAGTTCTGTATACATTTGTCATGTCCCAAAGTGTTAGCTGGCTCTTGGAGAACCTGTTGTCAACACTGTTAGTGCAAAGAAGATAGTTCCAGTTTCTAAACACACTGGAGACCATTAGCAAGTCAAAGCCTTCTCTCAAGGGATCTGTAAAATCCCTGCAGTTTCTCTTTGGCTTTCAACAAAGAGAAAACCCACTACCTCCCCTTGCCTCATGCATGGAGTACAGTACACGTGCACTCAGTCTGCAAGAGGAGTCAGCACTTCAGTGTGCAAAACAAAGGGGCAGCTGGTGTGGCTGTGTTTACACACCTCATTCACCCAAACCTCTGTTAAATGATCTAATGAAACAAGGTGCTCTGAGGGAAAAGCCTGTTTAACAGAATAACAAATCCCATTAAGCTCAGTGGAGCTGGAAATCTACTGCATAATAAATTAACTCTATAGTCTATTCTGATACATTATTAAGCTTGCATGCAACTTGGCTAATAAGCACAGCATTGGTTTTCTTTCAGATACATTTTGCTGATAGTTTTTCTCTCTGTTTCTATAAGAGCAGCAGTTTTATTGCTCTGTCCTCCTGCTACAAAAGGAAGAGCTGTCATTACTCAGGCTGCAGGAGCACTTGTGTGTTTGTGTTCAAGAGCGAGACCACAACAAGATGGAAGGTATCACCCAGACAAGCAAAGGACTGTCTGTCCCAAAGGCCTGGCCATGTAGGGCACCTTAATACAGTCCACGTGTCCATAGATCAGGGAGAGGAGAAATGCTGTCTCCAAGTGACAGTCACCTGCACACAAACCGTTTTAGGCTGGGGAACAGTATGGCTGTATATGACTTGGTACAGAGCCCACAGTAATAAGCCAGGAGACAGGTTTTACTGATCTGGATTTAATTCAGCATGAATGTGGCTATGCAACTTCCAGGCCAGCTCTGGCTTGCCCACTGCACTGTAGGAACCTACCTGGGGCCCGTCCAATACCTCAGCTTTGGGCTCTGTCATGCAGTGTAAGCATATGTCGTCTCCAGTGCAGCATGCATCACCTCTTCTCTTTAAATGGCCTCACTGGCGTGCTACCCAAGACACACAGAACAGTCAACAGTAAAATAGTGGTAGAATTAACCTGAGCGACCTCACTTTCAGTTATTGCTTCTGACTGATCACAGCGGCTACATGGATTAAACAGTAAAGTCACAAAATCAGACTACTTGAATAAAAGCTGAATTTCCATCCTGCGAAGCCAGAATGCATCCTGCAAAGCTCCTCACTGACAAGGCAGCTCAGTCAGGTTATGTAATTGGCACCCTCACAAGCTTTTCATCTTTGTCTGAGTGGTACTCAAAAGGAGTGAAGTTCTCTTCTACCCTTGAAAATATCGATGAGACTCAAAGAGTGCTTACTGCTGAATGTCCCACTGATCACAAGAAGCCAAGGGCAGTCTCCCACATTGCCAGTAAGAAAAGAGTTTCTGGAAAGTCAATCTCCATCCTCGTCTGACAGAAGAAGAAATCGGTGATTCTCAGGAGTGTTCCCACCAAAATTATTTAGATCCTTTGGGTCACTAATTCCTACTCATGGTGACATAGGAGCTCCAGATCTAATCCAGAGGCTATTTCTTTACAGCTCGTATTCAGAAATAGCTGAATGTGCTCTCTGCCTTTCTGTGGCAGGCTGGAAGCTTTGCCTGGCCTGTCTGGACGTGCCATGGTGGTGTACTGAGCCCCTCAACACAGCATTTACAACCTCCCACGGCAGCGGGTGAACTTGGGCATGTGGCCCTGACTGTGGGAGCACGTCTGGGGGCTTGAGTTTGAGCGAGCAATGAATCTGTCCTTGCGGGCTGGCTGTGCACGTGCTTTTGAAGGGCAACAGGGATGCAGACAGCGAGCTAAACTCTAACTGGGGTGAATCAATTCTGAGGTAACTTCATGCATGTCAGTAAAATTACACTTGTTCCAGGATCTGTACATGCTGAGTACATCGCTGAATTTATTGCTGTCTCCTATAGAGCAACCAAAACATTCCTATGAGGAGAACTGTCAAGGGCAGAACACCAGCATCCTCCCGGGTACATCGGAAAGGTTAGCGGGACGGTGTCATTAAACCTCCGTGAATATTTGGGGGCAGCAAACCCTCTGCAGAGTGCAAGTCAGTAAGTGGCAGGTAAGTATGCGGAGGAGACCTCTCCCAGTGCGGCTTTCATTGCTGGGATCTTCTTATTCTTTTGAGAAAATGAAAACTGCATTGGGGCCTGGAGTTTACATCAACGTGTATGTTTCTGCTCCCTTTTTTGGTCTGGCTCAGGCTCTCCACTCAGTGAGACCTCAGGCAAGGGTTGGGGCTGCCATCAGCGGTGGCACTTAGGGACCGGTGTAGTCAGGAGCACAGCCCAAAGCATCCAGAAATCTGGGAGTCAGGAGGAAATTGCTACCTATCAGTGTATTTTGTGTTTTGTTTGTTTGTTTTTTTAAGCTTTAGACAGCCTAACCAGGCTTGTTGCTTGATCTTTTTCTGAACTGCCTTCAGCTTGTTGCTATTTTCTGGGCTTCTTGAAACCAGGACAGTGTGAAGAGGGTAAAGGCGATGAGGTAAGAGGAGGAGCACAGAGCCCGTTAAGGGCTAAAAGGGGGATGATAAGAAAAAGCTGGGCAGAGATAGGAGCCACAGTCGCTGCCGGCGCCCCCTCCCCGGGGCCTGCAGCCCCTGGTGCGGTGGCAGGGCGGCGGGGGCCGGTGCCCGTGGTGGCTCCGCGGCCGGGCCGACAGCCATCGCCTCAGCAGCCGCGCCCATGGCACCGGCAGGCAGAGGGCGGGCTGGGGCCCCCCGCAGCGGTGCATGCCGGGAAGGGCCCGCCAGCCAGGCGCGGCCCAGGCCGGGGCGGGGCCGTGCGCGCCCGGCGCCTGAGGGGAGTGGCGCGTCTGCCGGCCTGGGCGGTGCGAGGCCCTGTGTGGAGGTGGCGGCCCGGCCCGGCCGCTGGACTGGGGGTTGCTCAGCGCGGTAGAGGTAAGGTGGCCTCTCTCACACCTGTGGGCGTTGGCGGTGCCGCCGTATACCGGGCGCAGCCTTACAGAAGCCAAGTGCTGTACGCCAGCACCGGCCACCCTGCAACAGGCATGCTGCGCAAGGTGTTTCCCCCTTTGGCCCTTTATCTCACCTGAGAGGAAAAGCCAAGAGCGATTTGCACGACAAATTAACAAGCTGCTGCTGGCACATGCTCCCTGGAGGGTTTCTGTTTGTGGTGAGACCTTTGCAGGGTGTTTGTTGGGCACAGCCCTGTCAGTGTCACGGCTGCCCCCACCACGCTGTGTGGCCTCGGCTGGGGCTGGTGGCTCGTCTTTGCCACCAGTGCCCAGGCTGGGAACAGGTTCTGAAACTTCTTCTAATGTGCAATACTGATGTTTGAGGGGAATGTTCAGCTCCTGTTTTATTTCATGGACTTAGCTGGACTAAACCAAGAAGCTAGAGTTAGAGCGGATTGCAGAGAAAGGTGAGCTGCTGGTGGAGCATTTTTGCAGGTCTGTATGGCAGAAAAAAAATGTATTAATTATTAAATACTGTGGGGAAAAAAAATCCATGAACGATATTTCTGCTGTGATGCAATTCAGCTTGGTCAGATAGCCTGCTGAAGAGATGAGAAACATGCCAGGTGATACTTTTAGAGAAAGCATGACCCTGGGCCTGGGCCTTGACTCTTGTTGCAGATCCGAGTACCACACTAGGTGAGTTCCTACCAGAGATGGGAAGCAGAGGGGAATAGGGTTCCAGAAGTCTGTTCTTGTGAATTTAAAATGGTCATTAAATAAGAAGCATTTATCTTCTACTGGTGCTTTAGGTTTGGGATGACTCCCAAATATCAGAACTGAGTATGAGCAATCTCTGTACTGGGGTCATGTAAATAGGTAAGGTGAACTTGGATTAACTTTCTATATTGTCATCTTTAGCAAGAGCTAGTTCGTTGTTCCAGCTAGCCCCAAAGTCACAGCAGAGCACTGATGCTTGTGACATTTAATATTCCTAAAAATGACAATCGCCATTGCCCATAAAGTTCACTGCACCCTGTTGTCTAGTGTCTTTGAGTTTCTGCTACTTGGCAATTTCCACATTGCCATTTTAAATAGCAAGTATTATCAATCTCTGAAAAAATTAAGGTGCATTTTACTGCTTATGGAAGAAAGGGAAGATTCATAGAGACTATTTCTTCTTGTGCATGAGAGTCACAGACTTTTTAAACTATGGGTATTACCATTGGAATTGAACTCATCCATGTTTCTGAATGTATAAAGCAAAGATGACCTCTCATCAGTTGTGCGTACAACTTTAGAGTATGACTCAGCAGCTCTTCATAAGTTTCATAGGAATATCAGTTTATTATTTTGAATTACTAAAAGTATAAAAGCACTGAAATGTGTGGGCATACTTTAAGAGCTGTTGGCTTTCTGATTTTTTCTTTTTCAGTAAATAGCCATAGCATTTTTTCTGTTAAGACAAACAGAGGAAAGCATTTTGCTTTCTTCTGTGTGCATTTTTGTGTAGTAGCTTCTCAAAGGACAACTCCTAAAATAAAACTGTTTACACTAACCTCCTCAGATAAAAACATTTTGTCTTCTAAGACTGAGCATAAAATTTTCACATCTTGCACTTCAGTTCTGATGTGCCTTGTTCTCATATTTTGCCTAGAGGCTTTATTACTGTTCCATTGCAAATACAAATGGAGGAGTTTTTGTTTCAGTTCAAGCTCTTCCAGTTAACTCTTCGAGTCATCAAGGTCTAGCTGCTGTGCTCTTTTAATCTCGTGCTATAACTTTCTTGCTTTTTCCATTTACTGTTTAAAATCTGTTTTCTGTTCATGCTTTTATAACTTGAATGTAACAGTGGTTTTCCTCTTTTCATCATTGTTTTCCTTTCTTGCTTTGCTATACCCTTATGCTGGTGTATATTGCTTGAATTCTCTGCAATCCAGCTTGAACCCTGGAGACTGCTCAAGTGTGTTTGAAGAAAAATGTAAGAGGATAGCAGTTCCCAGTACCCAAGAGGCTAGCACTATTTATAATACTGGTTAGATTTATTGCTAGGTACTACAAACTAGTGTATGCGTTGAATGAGTCCAGTTACTTGCCTGCCAATTTTGTAATTAATGTAAGCAATTCTTGTTGTGGTTCATCTGCTTGTTCATTGTTTCTGCACTGCAAGTTCACTGTTCCACAAGTTGCCCCAGTGCTCTCCTAAGTAACATGGAGCAATCCCCATTTCCCTGCAGTAGATGCAAATGAAGAAAATGCTTCTTCTGAGAGAAATTTTGTAGCACTGGCAAAAAATAAATAGTGTTGTATCTTCTTTACAGTACACTTAGACTTCCTCCTTGGCATTTCTGTATACTTCTACAGTAGCATACTTACAAACTAAGGCTCTGATGAACAACTGTTGAGGATATTCAGAACTCAGTACTGTTGCAGTATCTTCTCAATTTTACTTAAAATTGAAGAGTCAGATTAACTACATGGGTATATGTCTGAGTCTACTAAAGTGAAAGTGTCATTTTCCTAACAGAGTTTTGTTCTATGACTGCATTGCTAATGGCCTGTTCACCCTGCTTCCTAGGAACGGCCTAATTAAAGGTTTGACATTGAAAAAGTGATTTAAATTTGCATGAAGAGGTATTGAAGGAATTAGTTTTTTTCTACTGAGTCAATAAGTAATAATGTGCATTTTGGTAAATATGGGATCTGTGATCCAACAGACTTGCTGGATGGAAGCATCTATTCAGAGTGGCATTTAGTTCTCACTAATTTCTTTGAGATTTAAGCATGTGTTTAAAGTTAAGCATATCCTACAAATGATATATCCTGTATAGGAAGTGAAACCTGTATGCCAGTATTTGGCAGGATCATACCCATAACTCTGCATATGTATTTACTTTTGAATATTCCTTTGGCACTTTAATGGGTGAATAACTAATACAAGGTTAGGTTCTGGGTAGCCTTACTTGTGCTGAGCAGTATACGCTTCATACAGTATTCATACAGTAGCTGCACTGAAGTAGTAGGCTATCAAAACCAAATCAGTAATGCTATTGGAATCTGTCCTGTTATCATTAGCTGGCTGAGAATATCAATATTCCTCATGCCTAATATGAATTCACAGACACACACATATAGAGGTATATATAAGAGGCAGTTGGTTTTGCAACAGGCAGGGAATAGGCCTTTGTATAGACAGAGTGGCATAATTCTTCCTACCAGTGCAACTGTATTGGCCTAAGTGAAGTTATAGTAGTCCAAATTAGTCATTGATGTATGGAATAGAGGCTGCAGAAGTACTGGAGGGAACTTTTTTCCTGCTGCTACATTGTCAGAGAACTGTTTCATCTACCTCCCCTGCCATGATATACAATGTTTTCAAAAGGATTCAGACCTGCAGGCAACTTCTGCGCTCATCTCTAGTGCTTAAAATGCGACATGTAAATCAACTAAGGGCAATTATAAGCATTGCCAGGAGCGCTGCAAGCACATGACTGAATGCTTGTAGGCAAGAGCATACTGTGCATTGAATGTCCGTGGAGTTCAACAGTGCAAGTACATCTTTCCTGCTTTAAAGCCATGTATGTACATGTGCAAATTTCTGTATTGGTTATCTTTGCTCCGCGAGGAAGGAAATACTTGCTGGTCATCACAAGCTCTTTATCAGGGCCACTCATGAACAAAATAAAATAGGAAGTATCTCAGTGGGTCATACAATTCTGTTAACTGTTTTTGTGTCTGTTCCTTTGAAGTGTGCCTGCAACACATGGCAGTAAGTATCTGTAACAGGAATTTATGGTCTAGCATATCAGACTTGGGTGGAGAAGGCTCTTGTTGCTGTTTCACAAATACATTCCGTGTTCTGGGGAGGCAGCATGTTTTGAAGACCTGAATACCAAATTTCTAGGAATACAAAATTCAAATGTTTGAGGAAGCACTAGCAGGATGAGGCAAGTTGCCAAAAGAAGGGCAAGGGCTCCTGTTGTGATAGAATCAGTGACGGAAAAGCTGAGTGTACTGTAATTCTGTTGAGAATCCAAACTTCTGCTGAGTAATTCCCTGTAGGGACATAAAACCTTCTGCATGAAGATCTGACCCACTTCAATCAGTGAAACCTTGTATCATAGTTTCACAAAAGGCAAGTAACAAGACTGTTAACAAGAATCATTTGGGAATTGGGTAATTTAAAACTTGTAAACCCACTGGGGAGAAAGCTCTCTTGCATGAGCCAGGGGGATCTCTAGCAATTCCTTACATTTCCTGGGAACAGTATGTCTGTCCTGTTACTGGCCATTGCACAGTCTGACCTCTCTATTGTCCATTACCCACAATGAACTTAAATATGCTGATCTGAACAAAAGAGAGGGTCCTGCATCACAGTTGGCACAGATTTGTAGTAATTTGTTCCTGTCCCTTTGGCCCTAGAGGTCTTCAGTTGCAGATAGCCAGAGCCATGAGAATGTTGTGCGGGTCCCCAAGTGTGTATTTTTGGTGGGTACGTACAGAAAAGTCACTAAGTATATTTTCCACTGTAGCTATGAGGCTGCCTGTTTTGTGGGGCTGATTTTCCGAAGTGGCTTCTCTGCATCCGTGCTGCAAAGAAATGGCCCTTAGTTGCGTCCTTCCTCCAGCAGTTGGGACCCTGCATGCCAGCGTATCTGAACAGAAAACTGAACTGATGTGTTCCTACTGGGAAGCTCTTGTACCATATGTTTATAAGCTACTCAAATAGCCAGCCTGCCTGCCTGCCTTCTACTCCCCCTTTTATATGCTTTAAAGCAAAAAGCAAATGTGGTTTGTTTGTTCTTTTTTCCCCCCCCCTCCTGGGCTTTCTTTTTCTGTGGACTGACATCAGGTTTTTTGATTTGTGCATGCAAAGTACATGGAGGAAAGTCATTCCTGAACCTAGTCAGTTTTTTTCTCAAACCAAATATTTTTAAAAAAAAAACTCTGTAGAAACTTCTCTTTGAGATTAGATTATGATCTCAATGGCTGGAGATGCTGCTCTTTATCTGTTTGGGTACAGAGGCATTGTTTGGTCAATGACAGGGCTTTTAGGACTGCTACAACACAAATGAATAATACTACAATTTTTTTTACCCTGTACCCAAACAGAGGTAGCAGTACATCTGCACAGGCAGGGTGCTAGAGTGAATTAATCCGACTCTTGGAAAAAAAACCAACAAAACCAAACCAAACAAAAAACCCCACCCAGCTTCATTACACTGAGATGCAACTGAGCAGGAATGATCCTTTTTTTTTTTTTTTTTTTCCCCCCCAGAGGCTTATTAAACTTTGAAAAAGCATACTATACAATAGAAGGAGGATGTGCTGTGCATATCTAATTACTGGCCTTAAATGCTCTCTTTGGGCACAGCTGAGGAAAAGGAAGAAACCTGCACAGCAGAATTTACCATGAGGTGAAATACATAAAATAACAAAGCCTGTCCCAAAGATTCTCAGAAAACTAAAAAGTGTGGAGCTTTTGCAGGTTTTGGGATAAGTAATGGTTGCAACAGTTGAAGACTTGGCAAACAAGCCTTTTAGCTTGGGAAGTAAATTTGTTTTAGTGGTGTGTAGGCTTATATTCTACTTGCCTGTAGTTAGTAGCCATCTTTGCTTGAAAATAATGAGAGCTTGAAATTCAAGATGAGCTGCTTGGCTTTGGTAGCTCTCTTGTGTGTCACAGCACCGTTTCCCCCAGCCTCAGTGCTGCTGTACATCTAGTCCTCTGTGAGATGCAAGTCTTAACACATGCTTTGGGTTGACGTTTGCTGGTTTAACACAGTCTCCCTGATATTCATAGTAAATGAGCAGACATGGGACTTAGTGAGCAAAGGCAACTCATCTGAAATAAGTAATGGTAAATGTGTAAGTAATTCACAGCCTTTTTGTAGCTCTCTGCACATCCCATACTATATACATGCGAAACCTACCATCTCCAGTAATTTCAAACATGATTATGGGAGCCAGCCTTGTTCAGTGTTATTCTATTAGGTAAATGTTGAATATAATTTACAAACAAAAAATGGTGGGTTTAATGATGCTGCTGAGAATCCATCACTGCTGGTCAGGGCCCAGTGTGCTAGGCACAGTATAAGAGAAAACAGCCTTGCCTAGAAGAGCTTCCAGTCAAACTGTGGATGTCAAATGGATACAGGCAATGAGAAGAACTGCTGTGGTAATAGTTACACTGCGTGCCCCAGCAGCCTGCCTATCAAATGTATCTTGTAGAAGTCCCAGGAGAAGAGGATGTGAAGAAGAGCTGAGTTGATGTTCGCACATGCCGAATCTCTTTTTGCACAGTTAATGTTAGGTAGAAATGCCTGTGCAGGAGGAGGACGTATCTCTGCTGCTCACTGACGTGATATTCTCTCAGTGTACCCATATATGTGTGTGTGTAGTTTCTTTTTTTAAAAAAATAAATATATATATGTTAGTGATAGTAATTACATTGTGCAAAAGAAGAATCATAAATAATGAAGGAAGAATGAGCTTTAGGCAACCTAATTAAAAACCTGCTCTCTTTATTAGTTAGCAAGGTAATCTAAGTCAACCTCTGGCTCTAAAGATTTTCATTGTACCGCAAAGGAAATTAATCATCTGTTAAAGAATATTTTCTTTAACTCTTCACCTTGTCAAAAGAGTATTGGCTCAAAATGGATTTTGGAGGAAAATGAATTGGTATAGCTTGGATTTTTTTGGTTGGTGGGTTGTTTGTTTGGGTTTTTTTAAATGTGGTGGTATATTCTTTGTTAGAAAGAAACACTCTCATAGTGTTTCCTGTATGGGTACCTGCTAGTCTGGAGTGCTTCACTCTGAATAACTTGTATCCAGAGCAAACTGTTCACCTGTATACTTCCCCTCTTGAGTCCAATGCTTCTGATAAAACCTCTCAATTTTATCTTCTCTTAATTGATGAATTGTTTTTCTGTCAGTCTAAGATACTATAACAGGTTTTAAATAGTTAATTTACACTTGTTTTTTTGATAATAGCTCTGACTGGAAATGTAGGGAAAGAGCAACAATTTTCTAGAAATATGCATGCTTTTAAACATTCCACTGCTGAATGAAGTAGATTTTCATGCATGCCAACACACATGAACCAAGTGGTACAGATACTGCAATATTTGAAGTCTTTGCTGCAGCGTAGTTCATGACTTGGATTTAGTCAGGTCTGTCTAAGGCAGCTTTTTGGGTCCTGTTTCTGTGATGAGAGGACATACAAGAAAATAAATTTCTTTATGACCAGGCTGACTCCTTGTGAAAATAGGCATTACTCTTTTAAAGCCTGTAGGGTTTTAGTCAAGCTTGCATCAGCTGTAAATCTGTCCCAGGGTGTTTTCTGTGTGTTGAAAGGGGGTTGCCATTGTGTTTGATTTTTTCTTTCTTAATGTATTTACATTTTATGAAGTTTTCAGAATAATTTTTATTGAGGGAGGTAGAGATTTGGAAGAGAAGGAGAAAGATAATTAGCCTTTATGTAGCAATCAGGCATGCCAGGTTCTCTTGAATTATTAAACTTAATTAGTTTCATTTATTACTCCTGTAGGCTACAAATTTCTGTATTAAATGCCAGTCTAAAGTGTGGTATGTTTGATCTGGTGGGAACGTGGATTTGGTAATATACTGCAATGCCACTAAACTTTTGAATAAACCCATGATTCTGCCGTGCTCTTGTTTTATGAATTGTGTGTGTATTCTAATATAATGCTGGCAGAAAATAAGAGCATCTTAAAATGTACTCAGCATTGTGTGATACATCCGTAGTCCAGTGGATGTTTTATTTTGAAGTTATTTAGGTCCAGATTTCACAAAAGATTGTATGTGTGCAGACCATTATTCACTGATTGCAAGTACCTGTGCAGACTTTTGCTACAGATGGCACTTCTCCCGAAACCTGTCTTCTGAAAAGTGATGTTTTTCTTTGGTTTAGAGTTAGTAACCTCTCAGGGTGCTGGCTGTGTCTTGGTAAAAAATAAAGCTACAGCCTCATGTTGAGAAAATACTTCCTGTCATTTTTGTGGTGTAGATGACTATTTGATCTGTGCCCCTTATTAATTACGCTCCTGAAGCAGACAAAGGAGAAACCACTTTTAGCTGTGGTAGGCAAGGAATGGCCGGTACAGAGAGCAAAAGACTGGCACAGAGCTTGTCAGTTAGTCGAATGAAGAAATGTTACCTGTAAGAAACTGGTCTTGACAAATGGGGAGATGTCAGGTAGCAATGGAAAAACCTGGCTACAGTGCTTCCAGTCGTTACCGTGCTGTTGGCTGCCAGCTGCAGATTCCTTGTAAACAAATTATCATGAACAGCAGGTCTAACACACTATTGCCAGACTGTCAGTCTGCAACTCCTATCTAAGTTCAAGAGCATCCTTCCTGTTCTTGAGAGCTAATGACCCTCTGAAAGGAAAGCTTTCATTTAGGCAGGATAGAAGAGGGTGTGGAAATAATTTGGTGTACAGTAGGAATAGGTTTGTTGCATAGGATGTTTTTATACATCCTCACTTTTTCAGAGATTCCAGAATTCTAGGTGCTTTTTGCAAGCACTGACTGCCCAGATAGCTATTTCCAGAAGGCCATAAAATATCTCTGAAGTGGGAGGAACAGCTAAGTACAGGAGTGCAGAGTAGAAAGGCAGAACTGTATTGAAGTAGGTGCAACTTAGTCACTTAAACATTCATTGAAGCCTACAGTTATTTAATTTTGCAAAGAACAGAGTCTCCCAGTCTAGCTGACATTTCAGTACTTTATCTTTGTTTTGTGCTCAAGTAAGATTTTTCTAACCTTCACAAAAACAGTGACTTGATTCAACTTCTTACTTCTGACCAAGTCCAGATTATAATAATCTACCTTTGTAGAGCTCTTGGATCCATTTTACATATTAATTGGTAGTTGTGGTTGATTAAGGGTAATAAAAATTGCTCTGAATTGTGGGCCTGTCCCCTGGCTGTGTAACTGATCATCATCTTTCCTGTTAACTTCTCTTTTTGGCAAGATGGCATGCACTGTATCTTTGTTGTATTCTAGTTGCAAGTCAATCTGTTGCAAAATAATTAATTAGCCTTGTATATTATTAAAGGCAGTGAAAAAGCAAGAGTCAGTTCTCATACCGAAGAGAATAGTCCATTCAAATGGAAAAGGACATGGATTTTTTTTAGAAATTTGGAAAATCAAATTGGGAAGAGGGAGG
The DNA here is from genome assembly GCF_017639655.2 of Falco naumanni. Classification (NCBI taxonomy): domain Eukaryota; kingdom Metazoa; phylum Chordata; class Aves; order Falconiformes; family Falconidae; genus Falco; species Falco naumanni. The sequence goes on from NC_054057.1 coordinate 79,402,850, forward strand.
GATGGAAGGGGAAAGAAGATATTCATGATGGAGCTTCACCACCCTCCAGATTTTCAACACAATTCATAGTTGCAGCCCCACTCACTGAGTGGTGATTTACAGTCTTATCAGCTGGCTTTTAAATTCTTCTCACATTTCAGGGATTTCAGTATTCCCATATGATTGCACTGCATTAGTGCTGTGATAATGTTGCAGTTTGCTCTTAGTTACCCTTCTGTAGTGTTTCAGTCATGTGACAGATTTAGTTTTAGACTTTTAACTTGTCATCCTTTTTAATTAGCAATTGGTAATGGTCTGTATTTCCCTATTAATTTTGTTTTCTTATCCCATATCAGAATATGCCAAAAGGTTATCAACAGGCTACTTGGTGAGAGATTTTGCCTTTTAAAAAAACAGAGGATAAAAGGATGAATGGGCAAAAGTAGCATCCTAAAGCAGTAAGAGCTGTGTAATTTATTCATTTTTCTCTCTTCTGAGACATGAGTTCCATGTTACAAGCAAAGGCTGTCCATCCAGGACAGAACTTTGAAGACCAGGGCTTTGGAGAAAAAATTCTTTTCCAAGCTCTGCACACAAACCGAGATCTACTAAAATTAATAGGGAAATACAAGTAGACTCGATTGTCCTACTGAATGGGTCTTAAATAGTTGCTGGCATTTTTAGGTCAACAAGAACCTAATTAATAATAATGACACTTAAAATTATCAATAACATCGGTATTGGCACCATGCTGACAGCACAGTTAGCATGGTACTCCTAATCTGGAGCACCAGCCTGCCTGCAGGCTTGCCTATGCATTGAAAATTTGATCACTCTTAAAGCTTCTATCTGTTCCTTTCTGCTCTTAAGAACTAATGACCCTCTGAAATGAAAGCTTTCATACTTACATCTTTTGGGTAACTGGTGTTGTATTTGTGAACCTGGTCTTTACCAAGAATGGTTCTTGCATGGACTATTGTCGATCCCATACGTATAAAATAAATGTTGCCATAAAGGTACAAAAAAACTGTTTCCTTAAATGATCTTCTAAGCCTCGTTCATACATGGATTTGTGCTGCCATCTTTTCGAAGGCATGTCAGGATACTTCTGTGGAGGGAAGAGTATGTGCCTGTCAGGGTCCCCTTAATGACTAGAGTGGCTCAGGTGGGAGAGTGTCCTTAACACACAACATAAACCACAAAGATGATTTTGTGGGGGATTTGTTGATACAAACTATGGAGAGGAGAGATGACAGGAAAGTCTCAAGCAACAGAGAAAATTTGAAAGTCAGTATAGAAGGCTTTAAGGAAAGTGACTTCTAATGAATCATGTTAGAATTCACTAAATCACTGACAATTGTATTAAACTTATCCCAATAACTTAATTTGTGTCTTGACAAGGAAGTAAATTCTGTTAGGAAAACAGCTGCATTTAATAGTAATTCTCATACTTTTATCTGATTATGGTATGGAATACTGTAAAATATCCTGAGTCCTTCATCAAAACTGGGCATGATACAAGTTACTGCTAACAGGCAGCTCTTGCTTTCTCTGAAGCCATCCCAAACTCCTTAGTGCTAATGCAGCACCAATGTTAAGACTCGTGAAAAAGCTGCTTACAGCAGTTAACTGAACATCTTTAGTATTATCTTTATGTTAAAGTTAAATCACAGATGCCCAGTCCTGAATGGTTCTGAGTGCCTGTAATACAAGTTGATTTAATTTAGGATTTGATTTTTTTATTTATTTATTTCCCAGTAGAAACTGGATCTATATGCTCAGCTTCTGTCAGGAACTGAACCCTAATTAATTCCCATGCTCTTTTTTCTGTGTATTCTCTGAATGCTTTTCCAGTGTGGATGAATGTCTTGAATTGAAAACCACTTGTAAGATCAAAACATCTGAAAACGTGCTCTTTAAAATTCAGTTACTTTATGAATCAGCACTAATCTATGAAAATAAAATTTGATTTTTTTCAAGAAAAATGGATCTGCAATAATTCACCAGATTTGTGTTCCTTCACAGATCCAGATAGAAAGTCAGACTTTGGTAGATTGGGTATAACATGCTCCAAGTCTAGTAAGGAGTTGGATATGCAGTAAACACACATAAACTGTTGACAGAACACATGTTAATCTCCTACCTCAGATGAAAAAAGTGGCTCAATTGCTTCAAACCATCTGGCAAACTTATTGGAGAAAATTAATACAGAAACATCCTGGAATATCTCACTGTATTCTTGGGGCCAAATTCAGTCATTTGGCACAGGTGTATCCTAGCCCTTACAGATCAGGTTAGCATAAATGACTGTAAAGAGTTTTGATTTGAAGTCCAAACAGAACAAAAAAGCTACCCGAGCCCCCAGAGCACTCTACTGTCAAAGTGCTCAGTGCTACATTAGTGTAGTTATGGGGTCTTCTGTTCCCGTTTTCTTAACACGGACCATTCACAAGAGTGAGGTTCTGCTTTGGATGGATCAGTGTGTCCTGGCTAGGTGAAATACAGACTTTATAAAATATTTAGCCATGGAAAATGTAACACTTGGCACCTCTTCCTAACTAAATGACACATGAAGTCAGATAAAATGCAGAGTTGGAAGGAGCTTGTGCTGTACTTGTGAATAAAAGCACAAGTGTAGTAGGAATGAACTGAACTTGTGAAAGCAGACCCTCTTAATAGTCATCCAAATGTCAAAAAAAAAAAAAAAAAGTATCCAAGGGCTGCTGTTTTTCAGATGGGCTTAATTTGCTATCCTTTACGGGGGGGGGGGGGGGGGGGGGGGGGAACAGCCAAACAAGGACAGGCTGTGGGGAAAACAGGCTGGCATAGAAGGTGATGAATCTGCTCACTGTGGTCTAACAATGTTGCTCCTGTCTTATTAAAGGTAATGAGTTTTTGTGAGAAATGAGCAAGTGCCAGGGAAGACTTTTGGCAGGGGATAGAGAGTCCCCAGCCTGCCCTCCTGCTATAGAGCAGGGGGAAGTAATGAATGCTACCTACATACTGTATTCAGAAGTCAACATGTGCCTCCTCTTTTTATTGAAATGCTAAACAGATCTCCGCCATTTCTTATTTGACAAAGCACATTAGTACACTGCTTCATTTCAGATTATGCAAATGGAATAGTAAATGGTAGTTTCAGTCAACTGACTTTCTGGTGTGAGAGAGTGGCTGTATTCTCCAGTGCTGTGCATTGATTTTCTGTGTTCCTGTAAAGCAGGTCCCCTATATGTGCCCCACGAGTAATTAATTTACCTTCCTTCTTCATTTTAAACCCAGTTTGAAATAGCAAGAGAAGTGTATATTCTTCACAGAAAAGTGTAAATGCATATGTGATTTTTAAATGTCAGGCAAGAGCTTTTAAAGCCACTGCATTAGCAGTCATATTTTGAAGAGATGCTGCTGTTAGCTGTGGAGCTGTTCTTTTTTACAGGACTTAGTCAACAAATGCTGTCAGCTTTCTGTGACTGGCAATAGTGAGGCCTCTAGATAGGAGTCTGATGGGTAGCTACCTGCAGCTAGTACAGTTTAGGATTGGGGGTCAGTGAGGAATGCCATTAGGAAAATGGTAACAAAGACTGAGCAAAACTCCCACCTAACTTTGTGTATTCCAATTTGTGCTAAATATATTAGATACTACTACTGCACTTGTGGAGGGGTTAGACTTTGCAAACAATGAGCAGATAACTTCCTTTAACTCACAAATCCAAAGTCAAAATAGCCTGTGAACAACATTTGGAGTACTGGTAAATATTAAATTAGATACGGAAGTGTTACAACATCTGAGCTTCATGTAGATCCTTAAACTGACCTGTTAGCTTAGAAAGCTTACAGCATACTTTTTGTACAGCGATAATGAAAGCAGGAAATGTTTATTATTTCATAGGAGCTATATCTGCATACTTAACAGAGAGAATGATTCGCTGCAATGACTTCTTGGAAAAGAGCCTCTTACAATATTTCAGGAAACTTAGTTTATTCTCAACAGGCTAAAGGACCTAACCTGTTTCTGATACAAAATTAAAAGCCTGAGCTCACCCAGTAAAGAAAGGTTTGATCAGTCAGTTGGAAAGATGGTTTTAAAGTTCACAATTCAATACAGCATAAGCAGGGTTAGGGACAGGGAATCCAATTACCATAATGGCATTGACTGCCTTAAGGATTAAAATCAGAAGAGAGTTTTGTAAAATCATGGAATCGTTTAGGTTGGAAAAGACCTTTAAGATCATCAAGTCCAACTGTTAACCCAGGACTGCCAAGTCCATCACTAAACCATGTCACTAAGCGCCAAATCTACATGTTTTTTAAATGCTTCCAGGGGTGGTGATTCTACCACCGCCCTGGGCAGCCTGTTCCAATGACTGATGACCCTTTCAGTGAAGAATTTTTTCCTAATATCCAGTCTAATCTCTCCTGGCATAACTTGAGGCCATTTCCTCTTGTCCTATCCCTTGTTACCTGGGAGAAGAAACCAACCCCCACCTGCCTACAACTTCCTTTCAGGTAGGTGTAGAAAGCAATAAGGTCCCCTGACTCTTCCTCTCCAGACTAAATAACCCCAGTTCCTTCAGCTGCTCCTCATAAGATTGTAAAAAGACCTATAAGACTTGTTTAAAGCAGTGCAGATATTAATGGACCATTGGAGAGCAGCTGTGATCCAGAGCACATCCCAGTTTGTAGGTGTGGTCTGATGAGTACCAGATACTACAGCAGGGCAGGCAGCATCTTCCTAAGAATCCACTCAGTTCAATGTTGGCTGGCATTCTGCAGGATGACAGTTGGTTGTCAGCAAGGTTTGCATTAAATGCTGAAAAAGAAATTTAATGTAACTTTTTTCTTTAAATTATTTAAACTAGCTCAAATTTCCCTGAAATCAGCAGAAGTGTACCCCTTAAACTAAAGGTTTAGGATAAATCTGTAAAGGTAAAAACAAGAAAAAAATTATGCCCTCTCCCCTTATCCCCCCCCTTTCAATTTTTCCCAGTGGTGTCTGGAAGGGTGCAGTGTGTGACAAATGTGTCTGGAAGAAAGGGCGTGTTTTCTGGCTCCAGAAAGCATGGAGGTGCTGGCATGTGAGGAGGACAGTGCCACGGAGCTTGCAGTGCTGGAGGTGAGGTGAACCCCCTCTTGTGCCCTGGCAGGACCATGTGATGTTTTACCCATTGACAAAGTCTCCACATCACTACAGTGAGTTGTGGCATGTGAATTGTTTTTGTGGAGACGTTCTGGGTGTGATACAAAGCTTGCTGTGGACTTGGCAGTGTGGCAAAACAGCTGTCACCTGCAAGAATCTCAGTCCTAAATACTAGAAGTGTCTTTTGAAATTGCTTTTGTAATTGCCCTGTTCTTGCATTGAAGAGATATGCAGATTGAAACTACTGAAAAGTCTCTTAAATAAGGTCAATAAATGTACAACCAAAGAAATAGGTTTAAAACCACTGGGACAATCTTTTAGAGACATGACAAAATTAGTTTTGAGCCTAATTCTTCACTGGTATAGAAAGACAGTGTTCTACTGGTTTCGCTGGAGCTGACCCAGTTTTCACTCATATAACACCAGAACTTAGTGTGTTAATGTAGCTTTGAACCTTTCAGTAGCATGTCTGCATGTGTGTTTGCAGCAAGTGATGCAATGGAGCTGTGCTGGGGGACTGTAGTTACACTGGCAGTTTGGGCTCTGCGCGTTCGAGCTGGATCAGGTCTGTGTGCCTTTGTGAGAGAGCTGATTATTTGAGGACTTGGGGTGGAACTTCCATTGCTCTGAGAAGAGATCTACTTTTGAAGTAGGGAAGGATGTGGTTAGTGAAGCACTTAGAGATGTGTGTAAGGTCAGTTATTAGAACAATGTTCTGCCTCCACCCTGTGTGGAAATACAGTTCAGGGTAGTGGTGATGGGAATGAGTCAGCTGTGTTGCATCAGATCATCCAGCTTCTCAGAGAGAGAGAGAAAACATGTGAAAAGGTTTATGTATTGAGTTTCAGTATATGCTTGCAGCATTTTGCATTTTATAGTGTTCTCCTTCCTCTAAACATATCCTCTAAATATATATGTATCTTCTACATGGGAAAATTACCACACAATCTAAGACTATACATCTTTAAAGTGTCATAGTGCAATATCTTGGGGTGTAATACTGTCTTTTTCTTTGGAGCACCCTTTACTACCCAAAATAGACAAGTTAGCAGCTTGACAAGGAGAAGCTTTGGGGTTTTGGTTTTACAAACTTGCTGGCTGACACATTACATGAAGACGTTAATTTCTTTGGCCATAAAGCAAAGTCTGAGGTGCAAAATGGCTTCAGGGCAGATGTTGTGTATAATGAAATCTTAGTTTAGGGATTCATTCTCAGCTCAATATTCAAGGCTTAAGTCTGATTCCTCAGATGTGGAAAATGTTCAGTGTTCCTCTTAAGACCAGTGAAAGGGAACTTTTACATGACAGGATGCATTTCCTGTCTGCTTGTCCCATTCACAGTTTTGTTACTTTGCAAACATGTTCTTTTTCTAATTTCTGTTCCCTCAAAATCTACCCTCAAAATCCATAGCACAGGAATACGTGACCTATTGTTTTTGATGCCTATTGTGCTCTGTAAACAGTGGTGGGAGGCAGAGTAGATGTGACCTTTTCAGGCTGCTAAATAACTCTGTATGTTGCAGTATCCTGGAAACTTTAAAATGCTACTTGATGTGAAGATCACAGCTCATTCACATCTCTAATGAGAGTGGGAGGTTTTCTGTCTTACTGTAATGGTTTTGGTCCTCAGCGTTCAAGCTGGGTTTCAGCACATAGCTGAAACACAGGGAAACAGCCTGTAAAAGTAAGCAGTGATCAGTGGTTCTGGTAGGTCTTGGCCCATTATAAAACCACTGGACCAAAGCTGCTTCAAGTCACGCCACGCTGTATTTGTGTGTTCTTGGGCTTCGCTTAGTTTGAGTGGGCTACAGCACTGCCTTTCCTTGGAGCTCCAGCGTGTTTGTGAGCCCAGTGTCAGTCTGTTATCTCCTCCATGTGGCAGTGGCTCCTAGGATGAATGCCCCTTAGCCTGGCTTTGTAGGTGCTCCTCACAGCACCCACTTTCCAATCCCATTGGATTTACAATTCACCTGTCAAAGAGCAAAAGATGCTCAGATCATGCAGGGGTTTTGAGGAGTTTGGGCTAATGCCTTTATCTGAGCAAACAAGTGGCACCTTTTTGGCACCTTTTGCTATCAGTGCATCAGCTGCAGTCTGGTCTTCTCATGAGGCTTACCTCAATGTGGAGACCAAAGGGGATAGCAGACAGCTAAATTGCATATTGTGCAAAGTGCAAATGAGGGTCCTCACACATTGACAGGCTAGATGGGCAGACCCACAGTTGGAAATCTGCCAAAAGGTACACTCAAGGTACCCTTGAATCTTTCAGTGGTCTGGAATTGGCTGGGCATCCAGCACCATAAACAGAGAGCTTTGGAAGGGAAAGGCGTAAAATTAAGGTGCTTTGAGACCCCTTGCTAGGACCTGCTGTGGGCCTGGCTCAGACATCAAATACTACTTTTACTTCTACTGACCTGGAGCCATTTGAGCACAGAAATTGGTGCTGTCCTCAGTTCAGAATCACCCTTCCCTGCTCAGTCCTCCTTATCACTTAAATTCTTGCATAAATGTCGTGTACTATCAGTGCCCCACACCAAGCAAAATGTTTCTGGGGAACCTTGGATCAGTGAGAGTACTAGTCCCATGTCTATAGAGACATCTGAATTTCTGGTTACCTTCCAGTGCATTTCTGCAAATGGCTGATACGCAGCTTCAGAGCACATAAAAAATTTAAAGAATCACTAAACACTAAGTAAAAAAAATACAATGGAGTTCTCTGCACTCAGTGAAATTATTGAAGCAATAAAGAATAATGCTTTTGCAGATGAGGCTCCAGACCAAGCAGTGCAGAGCAAATCAATAATGTCATACTTCTTGCCAGAATCAAAAATACTTGTGGAAATAGCTTTGGAGTGAAAGGGGAAAAGGTTTGTTTCAATCAATCATTCTTGTTGTATAATGCAACATCACAGACCAAACTAACTCACTTGCTAGGGACTTTAAGAGCTTGAAAAGCATTTAATCAAAAAACATTGAAGCATTGTTTATCCTGAAGGCTCGTTATAAAGGGAGTATGTGGTAGATACAGGGCAGGCTGAACCAGCAAGGTTGTATCACATCCTGGATACTTGCCTTACATGTCCTCATGCGAAAGGCAAGTTCCCAAAGCTGCGAGCCTGACTTTTTGTTCAGAGCAACTTACTGCATGTTCAGCCTGTGACTGCCAGTGAAACAGTGGGAGAAATGCCCAGTCAGGTGCACTGGCTGGGAGGAGCTTGCTTGGTATCTTAACGCTTGTAATGCTGTATTGCACTGGAGCCCAGCTGCAACTTGTTCCCCACGCTGCCAGCTATTACAGGTGCTCAGTTAGGTGGTCCTGCTCTTGGGTAATTTACAGTTCAAGCAGTTAGCATATGCTTACAGTGCTTAGGTGAAAGTTCTAATGAAATTAAATGACCTGCCCAGGAATCCTGCAATGGAACTGGGAGCTGAAAACATATGAATCCTAGTCCTGTACCTTACGGCCAAGCTGTCCTTTGTAGACAGCAGCAAGCTAATGAAGGCAGACTTTGGGTTAGAGTTGTTCGCTGAATCTTGCTGTGATTGAGAGCAGCTCAGGTTAATGTGTCTAGGGTCAGAAGACTGTTATAAAGTGATAATTCGTGATACAATAATTAGAGAGAAATACCATGGCCATCCCAGTAGTGTTGCCCAGGGTATGGTTCAGGAGAGATCTTGCAGCTGCACAGGAGTGCTTTAGATGTAGAGCATCAGACAATGCTCTGAACTTAGGGCTAGTTTAAATGATACATATTTTGAATGTGTCCACAGAACCTCAGCTCACCAGGTATGAGGTAAAACTATCTTTTGTAGTTTTCCAGTTCTTATAAAAAAATCTTCATTTAAAAAAAGAATAAAACGGAAGCATGATCTTTGGCTTCTACTGTACAGGATGACGCAACAGATATCATTGTTTCTGTAGTACATGCGTTCTCTGAAGCAACCTGTATTCATCAAGAGGATGTGAGGTCCTGCACCTAGGGAAGAGTAACCCCACGCCCCAGTGCAGGCTGGGGCTGAGCTGCTGGGGGCAGCTCTGCAGAGAAGGGCCTGGCAGTGCTGGTGGGCAGCACGTTGCCCATGGGCCAGCAGCGTGCCCGTGTGGCCCAGAAGGCCAGTGGTGTCCCGGGGTGCACGAGGAGCAGCGTGGCCAGCAGGACGGGGGAGGGGATCCCCCCCTCTGCTCTGCCATGGTGAGGCCGCGTCTGGAGCGCGGTGTCCGGTGCTGGGCCCCCCAGGTCAGGAGAGACAGGGAGCTGCTGGAGAGGGGCCAGCGGGGGCTGCGGAGGTGATGGGGGGCCCGGAGCATCTCCTCTGTGAGGGGAGGCTGAGAGAGCTGGGCCTGTTCAGCCTGAGACAGGATCCTATCGATGCATATAAATATTTTAAGGGCAAGTGCCAGGAGGATGGGCCAGGCTCTTTTCAGTGCCTGAACACGAGGCAGAACTTCTTTCCCTGGAGGGTGCCTGGCTGGAGGAACATGGGCACAGGCTGCCCGCAGAGGCTGTGCTGTTTCCTCCTCTGGAGATGTTCAAAACCTGCCTGGATGCAGTTCCATGTGACCTGCCCCAGGTGACCCTGCTTTACCAGGGAGTTGGACTAGATGATCTCCAGAGGTTCCTTCTAACCCTGACCATTCTGTGATGTGAACAATTTTCCTCTTTTTTGATGTCAGTATTTTATTGATGAAAGAGCAGCAACTCCAATTTCAGCAGCTTTTCAGGATGTTAATTCTGCTGTGGAGCAATAGGAACCCTTTTTTTATGTGAATTGCCATAATTACATTTTCAGGTTGAAACTCCAGTATTGTGTGGGACACCAAGATGCATGTGCTCTCACACTCACCCTCTAACTTGCATACAGAGGTTTGTGCTTAGGTCATTTTTCATCCCAGATATCCCTGACTTGGTCACAACAGGGAATTGAACTGATGTCTCCCTTTGTCCTACAATACAGCCATCTCACTCCCTATTTATTTTTTAAAAAAATAAAAGGTCAAACTAATTCATTGCCACAAAATATTTGATAAAATAGCACACTTCTACAAGATCCAATTGAACCAGAAAAGTTGTGAGGACAATGGTTAACAATATCTTGCAGTTCTCTTGAAGGTCATCTAAAGGCTTGAAGCACTTTAGGTTTTGGAACAAAAACTGTAGTCTTCATTCATTTTGAGTAATAGTGGAAGGAAGAAGAATTATAAATTGAGATTCAGTTGTTCCTCCTTCAGTTAGTGAATCAAAAAAAGTTATATAAAACAAGATCCATCTTCTGATTACTCAGAACAGGATTTTCAGCCTCTCATAAGGCAGGTCAAACAATGCCCAGAAAGTTTCCCCTTCTTTCTTTAGGCCATTAGAGAATTAAATTGATTGCATCATTTTCAGCATCATTTCACAACAGTCAATAGTCCATCTTCCAAATTGCATCAGTGCCTCATACCATAATACCCATCTGGAAAAAGGAGCAGCTGCCCCTTCCTGATACACAAGACATTTAAAATTCTCCTGCAGAAAATTATTCAAACAAAACAGTAAAATGGCAGTGATTTACCAGCTCTCTTCTGCAAATAGATTCTTCTGTAAAAATAAAATTATTTGCTGTTGTTCTTTTTTCTTCCCCCATCAAGGAGCCTAAATTCACCATTATGTAGAGAAGTTTAGATCAAAAGAGAATACACATAGTAACTGTGCTATTATAGTCATAGGCAGTAACTGGATAAAGCAAAGTCAAGAAGTCAGCTTGAAGCCTGGGAGGAATCAATTCTGACAGTGTGCTGCTCTGTTGTACTCTTGTGTCTTCTTACCTGGAGGCTTATTTAACGGTGGAAGGGGGAAGGACTGCCAACCTGGCTGGTGTCTGCCTTGGGAATAAAGCAGGAAAGGCAGTAGGAACTGGAATATAGTTCCATGCTTCTGGAGGGTTTTTTTCCTCTCAAGTTACAGTGCATTTTTCATAACTGCTTCATGAAAAATACTCTGTCCCTGGCTGACTCCTTTACAGATGATCCTCTTTGTTAACTTAGTGGTGTAAAAAAGAGCTACTTTCAGCCTCCTCAAGATTACCTTGTAAATGTTTTCTGCATCAGTAATAAGGTGCAGCTGTGGTCCAGAGCAAATACTAACTTTAACCTTTCTACCCCTGATTCTCATATACAAAACAAAACAATTTGTGTATGTTTTTGTTGTTGGATCAGCCCAGGAGGAGAAGAAATGTCAATAGACTTGCACCAGCTGTAGCCCTAGTCTTCTTTCCAACTCCCACCTGAGTGTTTTCCCAGTCTCCTGTTGTCAGCCACTCCCTGTGGCTGTAGGAAGCTGTTGCTGCTGCCGCTGCCTAGGTTAAAAGGGAGAGAAAACATAGTTATGGGCAGCAACAGTTCATCAGTTACTGCTGGCTCAGTACTATTGCCCATGGGCCAATAAAGATTGGATATCACGTTCTTAAGTTGAATATTTTTTGCTTTTTTCCTGAGGCCTAGAGTTCCCACAATATGAGTGGGTTGAAGGCCATGAGACAGAACGCCCATCTGTCTGCTGGCCTGACCTTTGTGCTAACTGAACAAGCTGGAATCTGCACCATAAGGCATTTCTGTTGCTCAGCCCAAACTTGTGTTCTGCAGCCCTGGAAGTGTTGCTGCAGCATTTGGTGCGAACAGCTGAAGGTGAGCCCCTTCTGTTAAGGCTTTTCTGTTTTCTTATGGCTTGAGGGACCCCTGAAGAGGGAATTTTCCTTTCCCAGTAGATCTACAGGATTTTCCAAAGCACTGTGAAAGCAAAACATTTGCTTACCTCTGTTGGCTCAGGATGGAGATGATTCCAATGGTGCGGTGGAGATGCTAGCAGTGTGCTTGTATGCTGAGGTGTGATTGATGGCATTTTAAGGCAAATTGAAAGAAAATGCAGAAACTCACAATTTGTGTTCTGCTTTCAGTATTTGTTCCATGTTAAGCCCTGAAAGTCTTGAAGAGTATATGGCAGAGTTCCCCTGTACCTGTTCTGTTTCCTTTCGCATTGTTGTATTTTTTCCCCAAACAAAAATGCTAGTGTTTGTTTCTTTTCCTGTAGTAAGAGGGAGGGTGATAGTTGTATGAAAGAGCTCAGGAACCATAGCTTATATTTTGCTTTGATTTGTTGTCATGATATCATATGGAAGAGCTAGTGAGGCATTTAAGAAATGTATTCAGCATCACTACTTTTGCTTGGAAATGTGACTCTGTTGGTAGCCTGGCTAAGTAAGAAACAGTTCTCCTTTCTTTTTCATGCCAGCTGAAGAGCTGTTGAAGCACCCGATGATCATCTGTTTGTTCAGGTTTGGGGTATTCAGACCTCCAACCCACCTTAGGCAATGATTTATCAGCTTGCTGCTTGGAGCATAGAGTTTTCTGGTGCCTTGCAGTCAATGTTCATAATTGTGACATCGACAGAAATTAAGAATGGAGTTCAGGTTCAAAAGCAGAGCTAATGAACTTCTCCCCACTTCCAGCCATTTGTCCGTCATCTTTGTTCTGCAAACCAGTCTTCAGAAAGTGCTTTCTGGATGTCTTTGCTGCTTCCCTGCCCTTACCAGAATCCCTCATCTAAAACTTCTGTGTTCTTGCATTTTGCTACTGTAACACCTTGTAATCCCCTAGGAGTTTGCTTCTTGGACATTTTCCAGATGTCCTGTAAGGGGTCAGCTGCCCCATCTTGCTGTGCTGAGGGCAGATGGTTGTAAGGCTTCTTCTGTAGCATAGACACTACAAGGGCATCTTTGGCCCAATGTTCCTAAATGGGAGGAATTCCATACCAGCAATATCAGCAATATGTGGTATCTCCAGATATGTGGGTCTCCAGACCCAGTGGTGTGTCCTGGAGACATCAACTCCAAGCTGTAAGGATAAAGTCTACCAAGCATTAATCCTCAGCATGGTCTTGCTGCAGGGAAGCCTTTGGCAGGAACAGTTCTCGCATCCTGGGAAGCCTGGTGACCACTGCAGTGCTGCCAGGCTTGGGAGAAGTTAGGAAACAATCCATCAGTACCTCCCACCTTGCAAACCAGTGGCTCATAGTAACTCATAGTGGCTCGAAATACAGGGGAGTCAGAGTGGGTGGATTGTGGTGCTGTGTCCCCTTGCTCTGGTTTGGTTAAAATCAGCTGCAGCCAGCAGGGCTTAATGATTTCTGGCCCAGCACCATGCTAGTACTATTATTTTGGCTTCTGATTTTGGCACTTGGGTGGCAGCTACTTGTTCAGACATCACTGCAGTGTACCTGGTTTGGGCTGTAGATTGTGCCCTGAGTATAACATAGCTGGGGATAAACCAATGCTAATACTGCTGCTCGCCAACACTAATCTATAGTGCTTTGTTTTGTTCTTGGTCTCAGCCAGTGCCTCCTCACCTGTATTCTACCTGAAATGCATACATTTAGGCAGCACAGTAACATTCCCTTATGTGATTGTAAGGTGTAAGTGAAGTCCTCACTCCACAGAAACTGCTGCGTGTGCTGATTGAAATCCTCCTGCTAGACCATATGGCTGCAGTCACCACCTTATTTTGATCCAGACCACTGTTAACAGGCTGGTAACAGAAAATCCCCTTTGGGACTGAGATTTGAATAAGTAAAAGTAAAATCTTGACTTTAAAAAGTCTGGTAATGTATTAACCTGCCAGTTTAGGAGGTACCCACTCCACTGTGAATGTAAAAATGCTCTTAATGAGAGTGCAGGATCTGTCAGGGACCATTTTATAAGTGAAAACAAGGCACTTCTGCAAGTGCTATCATCTGTTAAATTGTAGGGTTACCATTTGAGGTGATAGAGGAAAGGGAAAGGAGTCCTCTGCTTGTCGAAGAAAGTCATCATTTTAGGTATGATGGGATATTTTTTATAAGGTTGCTTGTAGCAGTTCAGACCATGTAATTTCAGTTTTCCTCAGAGTTAATACACATCCGGGAAACATGTCTGGGGTTTAAGTGGGAGATACAAAACTAGTGATCATATCCATTTGCCTACAGCTACTCCACTTGTGCCCTCTCATTTTCCCAGAGGGACATCTAGGCTCACATAGAAGTGTCTCTGTATCATCTGACTGAGACATCTGTCATTCCAGATTTCCCCTCATCTTAGATCAGCGGGTGAGGATGTGTTCTCTCAGGAAACGTAATTTTTTTTCTGCATATTTGACTGAAGCTGACAGTGGCCATTCCCCTGGCTGTATTACACATTTACCAGCAAGTGGAATTTATCAAAGGCCAGATACGGGAAATGAGATGTATAAGGTGCCTGGGAATGTACTGATAACAGAGCTTCTTTGAGTACGTCATGTTAATAGAGTACTTGTATCTATAGGGTTTGCTCCAAAGACCTGCAAAGACTCATCACAGACTTTGCACAGTTCAGAGCACTGTTGTGGTTTAACCCCAGCCAGCAACGCAGCCCCACACAGCCATTCACTCGCTCCCCCTCGGTGGGATGGGGGAGAGAATCAGAAGGGTAAAAGTGAGAAAACTTGTGCGTTGAGATAGACAGTTTAATAGGTAAAGCAAAATCTGCGCACACAAGCAAAGCAGAACAAGGAATTCATTCACCATTTCCCATCAGCAGGCAGGTGTTCAGCCATTCCCGGGAAAGCAGGGCTCAATCATGCATAATGGTGACTTGGGAAGACAAGTGCTGGAACTCTGAACATACCCCTCTTCCTTCTTCCCCCAGCTGTATATGCTAAGCATGACATCATATGGTATGGAATATCCCTTTGGTCAGTTGGGGTCAGCTGTCCCAGCTGTATCCCCTTCCAACTTCTTGTGCCCCCTCCCCCTTCCCACCTTCTTGCTGGTAGGGTTAGTGGGTGAGAAGCAGGAAAGGCCTCGACTCTGTGTAAGCCCTGCTCAGCAGTAACAAACACATCCTGTGTGATCAATGCTGTTTCCAGCACAAGTCCAAAACACAGCCCCATACCAGCTACTGCGAAGAAGAGTAACTCCATCCCAGTCAAAACCAGCACAGCAGCTGAGGTGGCAAACAAAAAGGGGCGAGGGATGAAGGGCAGCGTTTACCGTACTTGTAAAGGGACAGCTTGGAGCATCCTTTGCTTTTAGAAAACCTGGAGATCGCAGCTGTGTTCACTGTCAGTGGGGTTCCCAAGCAGTTCAGTCCTTCAGTTCCTTCAGTGTTTCCCACCCCACATGTGCAAAGTAGTATATGGCTACAGGTTTGAAGGGATTTGGTTTTTCCTGCCCTAGGTGAGTTGTGGGCCAGATGGAATAACATAGTTGTATCTGTAGGTTTCAGTTTGATGCGAGCAGCAGCCTGCATGCCTCACTGGATGCTGCTGATGCTGGGTTGATGACCATAAGCCTCTTGCTCCTAGGCCATTGATTTATATTTTTAAAGTGTGTATTCCATGTGCTGCTGAGGTCTGGTTGCGGAGGGAGTCAGAAACAAATTGGAAAGTACAAATGACTGCAGCTGTAACACAACATTCTGCAAAAACTGCTGTGGCCTCAACGAGGGTCTTCATGGCTCACCAGGTGGATTTATCTACTCTAAAAAACAGTGCAAGATTATACGTCATGCTCAGCTTCCCTAAGAAGCAGGGGGAGGGATTATGTCATATATCACTGTCAGCTCTATCACACCCCTCAAAGTGAAAGATTTGCATCTACTTGCTGTTGTTATCAGCCTTTACTTTGACATTAGAACTACCATTATTTCCTCCAAAATGTATTTGTATTGACCAGCAGAGACATCTACCATCAGCAGCCCTACACATTCAACTATAATTTCTTGCATTTTGTTCCTTTGCTCCAAATGACACTTCCCTCTAATAGCACTCCCACAGTCTCTTTCAGAAATTATAACTGCCGTAGACTGCATGCCCCAGGAGGTGATCTCTGTAAATTGGCAGCTTTGCCCCTCTAAAATCTTCTGACAACTTGCAGAGTTTGTGTGGTTCATCCTTTAGGCTAACAGCTTCTTTATATTTAAGCACACACATACGCTTACCCTCGCAGTGAGATTTTCATTTTAACTCAGAAAAGTATTGCAGCCTTCTTGCTATTTCATTATGCATTTAAATGAAAATTGGTGCTCCTTTTTATAGTACAGCCACATTAGCTGGTCAGTCTGTTTGATCTTTTGGTAACTTTAGTGGGGAAAAGGGGATTCTGGTTTTGGCTGCCTCTGTGCTTATGCTGGGCTCTTTTACATTAACTGTTGTTCCTAATGATAGCTGGTGTGAGTAATATATAATCACTGTTATGTCTGTTAAAGACAGAGAATATGTTGTACTCAAACTATGCTGTGTCATCACATGTGTAGCTTGTCTGCACATCCCACACGCTATACTGTTCATCTGAAAAGGTGTACCAGCCAAAGGGGGCAAAGGAAATACTGTTAAAGGACCATCAATAGACATGCTTACTCATAGTCACAGACCTATTGTATGCCTTGCTTTTAATGCGATTCTTCCATGGCTATCGTCGTGTTTTGCTCTTGCTTCTCAAAGTCAGTTTTGGCAAGGAAATACTGACCGTATGGTGCCTACATGACATACATGTGTCAAATGTGGCCAGTGCTTGGGAATGTGATATTAAACATTTTGTTTCAGAAAAGGACAGGAATGAGAAGTTCTTCTGAAACATGATGGATTTATGGATCCACTGCATAATTCAGTAGTGTGAACTCATGCTGAAGACATTGACCTGAACACCAGTTTGAATTTCCTCATTACTTGCTCAGCTGCTCTTTATCCTTTACTCTCTGCCATAATGTAGCAGCTCCCCAGGGCCAAATGCTGTTTTGACTCCTGTTCCCCACCCCAAAGTCACAAAGGCTGCACAGAGCTTGGTGTAAACCAAAGCTGGGTATTTGAATGTGACGAAAAATGCACTTGCTTTCCCAAACCTGGAAAGCTCTGTCCCCCTGTTGCCATGGTAACACCTCCCATCCACATTCCTTCATCACTGCTCACTATTACCTTGCTCTACCACTGTCTCGAAGCAATCATTGTCTTTTCCTGTCTCTGTGTTGAAGGGGAGAAATTACATAGAAACTGAAGGAACAGCTGAAAGCACACAAGGGCAGGTTCATTCTAGGTATAAAACCACTGGAGTGATTAGCCATGAGGACAGGCTAGTCAGAGAATGAAGAACAAATTTTTGATTGATAAGTGCAGGTCTGGTTCTCATTGAGTAATTCTCTGTGTAACTTTTATGTTGATAGTTTCACAGATTGTTCCCTGGCATAGCTGCTTTCACTCATGCCCCTGAAATTTGGGATTGTTTAGGAAAGTCATTGCCTGGGATTTCTCTGCCTGGGTTGCAGTTGGCCACCTGGCCAAGCTAAAGGGCATCAGGTGGAGGGTTTGTCAAAGAAAGCAGGCTGGCTTGGGACCGTAGAAACAATTGGGAAGGGGGTCCAGATGAAATGCCTGCACTGCCAGTTCCCAGAGGCTCTATTCCTCAAAGTCATGCCCAATACATTTGTTGAAATAGGCTTGATGCATGTGGTCGAAGCTTCAGTTATGTGTCTGGTGATGTTTGTAGAGTCTATAGATCTTTCTACTAGAAAACGCTTGATGGCATTTGACTGTATTTTTAGGTCATTTTGAAATTACTGCTTAAAAAACTGTCTCCATTCCTTTTATTTATGAAGTGCAGATCTGACAAAATGTAAGACTATGAAGACTTTTCCATGCTTTCAGATTCTCTTGGAATTGGTTTAGGAGGAGAATTCCCTACAGTCCTGCAGCTGTGGTGGCCAGAAAGTGAAGTGCATGAGAAACTGTGAAGCTAAGGAAAATATAAACAGTGAACATACAACAGGCTTCGTAGTGTTTATGTGAACTTGTAAAGGTCTTATTTTTAATCAGTTTAAGTGTTAATTCAAATACTTTTTGAGTTATGCTGATGGTAGAATGGTTGTGTGTCAGTCGCCTTGACAAATGTGTAAATGTATTTGAGTGTGATGTTCAAATGACAGTTGTGGCAATGGGAAGTCCCCACGCTGATATTGAATGCAGGTGGTGTTTCAACACTGACAATCAATCAGTTAATCAATTGGGAGGAAACTCTTATATTTTTGACCTAGCTTTGAAAAGTGCAGAGACCAAAATCTTTGCTGTCTGAACTTGATTATTCTCCATATACAAAGATGTTTATTTTGTACAGTGGTGATCTTTGGTCACCTCTAAAGTACTCGACATTTATGTCAGTACATCACTGTCTCTGAAGATCACCCTTCTGTAAGCACTAGTGCATAGTCCTTTAGAGACAAGTTTTCACCCAGAAAGAATGTAGATGAAAGTCCTGAGAGATCTGTATGAATAGAAAGAACTGAAGAAACTAGAGCTTGGATGCTAAAGAAGGATTAGAGGAAATAATGGTAATGAAGATACAGTGAAGAAGAACTGGGCAGATCTTGGAAGTCATCCACAATAGGAACATCTTGGAGGAATAAGCCAGTGGGATATTAGAAAGAGTGATCAGGATCAGTAGGATCAGGAAGCTATCCTGCGATATTACCCTGGCTGTAAATTTGTTTTGTTGGGACCATGGTTTAGTATAGATGGCTGAACTCTGTCTTTTCTGTAAACACCACTAACCCACTTCATTGTATTTCCAGGGAGATGTTCTTCAAATTACAGTCTGGTCTCATGGTAGACATAGCAATGTTTTTGCAGTTTCTCAATGAATATTAACATGGTAGCTCTGTTGTAGTGATGTGGTTTTATGTGAGGAGTTCAGTTCGACCAATCTTAGAATCAGTTGGCACGTTCCATGTAACACATTTTGATGTGTTCAGTTTCAATTAGTTGTTTCATATTTGTAAAATTGGGTAAAATGTTTTGATGCTTTTGAAAAAGGTATTGCTGTGATTTTATGCACTGATGTACAGTGATAACTTTGACATAGTAAGGCTTAGGATGGAGGTTGAGGTATTTCCATTGTAACTTTCTAGGTTGAGTGTTTTTCTTTGTTTCAGAAATTTTGTACTTTTTTTGTTTGATGTTTTGTTTTACGAAAAAATGTCAGATCTGTCAGACCAATTCCAACAGGCAACTCCTGTTCTGAATAGCTTGTTGTTAGTGTTAATTAATTGGAAGTCCCTGGTTAAATTGCATTCATTCAGAAATGTACTGGCACTTAACTGATCTTTCTAGCAGCCCCAGAGCTTTGTGAGTATGTTACATGCAGGTGTGAAGAAGGATGTAGTAGATCTTCATTCAAACATTCTCTTTCGCGAGGATACGTGGATAGGTCTGTGATCTTTAGGGTCCCTATAGGCATTGCCCATGAGGTCTTTTCTCTCCCAAATATGATGTTCTTTGGCCCTGTTGGTGCTCCGTGTTCTGTCCCCGAGCTCAGGAAGTTCCCCAAGGAGCCAACACAGAAAATGAGGTCTTTTGATTTGCCAGCAGGTGGCATTAACGGAGCAGGCAGAGATGGGCTGTGGGCATTGCTAATGAAGAAATTAGTGGTACTGACTTCCTGAGAAGCTTGGTTTATTCATGTTAGCTTTTTTCTTGCCAGTTCACCCCCTTAGACTGTGCCTGGGTAGCTTTTCTGACACGTTCAAACCTTGTGCGGAATGATTGCCCTGAGTTACTGTTGTTTACCACTCGGTGTGATTTTCCTAAGTCATATGGCCTTATTTCTCATCTCTGACCATATGATTGAAACATCTTGTCATATTAGGCTTGGATAAATGACTAGGAACAAGGTTGTAGAAGAATAAACATATTTGAAAAAGTATTTTGCATGCTCCCAATATAAATGAGAATTTGTTTGCTTCAGAACCGCACTGGCTGTCAGTTGGAAGAGAAGATTTCAGGTTGCAAAATGATACTAATTTCAAAATGAAGGCATTCATTTATCCAAGTTGATGTTCTTTTCATGTATCACAAATTAGGGTTCACTTTCACCAATGGCTGTTCAATAGTAGGCCATCTTGTCCTGTGTGAAGTCCTCTGATTGCTGGGAGAGCACATTCTTCACATTTCGACAACAGTGTGCTCTCCGAGGATGTCATCCAAATCATTCTCATGCCAAGAAGCATCTTAGTGCAAGGGGGTTTCAAGTTGGAAAATACACAGATGAGTTTACAGCAAATTAAATGCACACTAAAAAGTGTCCAGTATCTTCTTTTAATGAGTTTTAATAAAGGATTATGTGGGAAATTAATGACTAGAACAAAAATGGTTTAGACTAGAGGCATATATTTAGTGCCAATGGGAAGGTTGTTAAATCCCATACTTAACTTTTACGAAGGCTGTAAGTGCCACCCATAAACCAAGTATTCCAAGAAGCACCTGATGCTGTGCAGCCAGTGCAAAACAGTGGTACAGATTTTTGAAATGTGCTTGGAGTGTTCCAAGCAGTTGTGACTTTTGGGTGAATGACTTGGTCTGTTGAAGTTACTAGACTTCGGCAAATTGCCATTTAAGAAATGGATCAGGGTGTGGTAGAACAGGGTGGATTTTTTTCTTGACTCAGCAAATAGCAATCCTTTGGAAGAAAAGGCAGGCAGGCAAGAGACCCATCCGTGTCAAACTAAGTAAAGGGAAATGATAGTTACCAATATTTAGGAACCCTTTCATCCATTAGTGGTCTTAAACAACTATTTTTCTAATGACTGTAGATGAGGGGATGCTTTCCCAGGGTGCTGGTTTGAGTCCGTTAGCATGTAGTATGTGTGCTAAGAAATAACCAGCACCTGCTCAAAAATGGCAAGGCCAGAGAAGGGAAATTTAGGCAGAATTCCCAGGTTATTTCAGTCTATTAAATACATGCTTTGAAAAGCTCAGGCTTCAGCAGTAATGTTTACACACGTACGGTCCTTAGCCTCTGCTAAGTAATTACAGTTCTACCTATGTTGTACTTGGCAAGCAGGCAGCATTTGTTCAAGGGGGCTCTTGCCAGCTGTGCTGGTAAAAGTGCTTTTCAGTAAGATTCCAATTAAATGCTTTATTAATATTTATTATTCACTGGTTGCAGTTGTTGGTAACATGCATTTGCCCAGGAGAGCTCAAGTGAAATGCAGCAAGGCTCTACTTGCCGGGGAAGAGGAGAAAATGATTCTTTAGTTGTGTTCAGTGCGTGGTGTGTAAATGCTGATACAGATCCAGCATGTGAACAGTGAGGGTCCCTGTTTGGTAAATTCCCCACCAAGGGCCAGGTGTAGCTGTGGTGAAAAGGCAGCCACTGCGTGTTTGTTCAGCAGCAAGAGGGGTGGGCAGCATGGCTGGCACAGCTTTAGCTCTGTCAATGTTTTACATAAAGCAAGTATTTCCAAAGGCGATTCTCAGAAACTGGAAACCTGAGGACATGTTGGGCAATGCGTGTTCTTCTTGGTCCAGTATCGTGCCATGAGAAACAGCTGCCTCCTCTGAAACCAATGAAAAAGCTGAATTTGGCTTGGCCTTTCAGTCACGGTAGTTCCCAAATGTAGTGAATCAAGTACGAAACATGAGTAGTGAAATGCACCTGGAAGCCCTCTGAATTGGACATGAACTTGAGTGAATGACTGACAGCTTGTGTGGGACTCTTGATACACAGACGCAATAGCATGGCCATAAGCCCAGGGAACAGATGGATTTGAAGCATTTCCCAAATCAGTTTGAAATGATCACAACCTCCTTCCCTCGGTCACAGTTGATTATACCAAGCACAGTTCTCAAGCATCTGAGCTGAGTAATTTCCATCAACAAACTCCACTTGGGTTAAGTCAACAGCATGTTTCTATTAGTGAATTGTTGCTGTTTGTTAATATTGCTGTATAAAATCATTGTGTCCTTGGAGCAAACTCTCTCTTTGCTATGAGGAGTAAGTGTGAGAGAAAGGCAAGATGGAGTTAAAGGCCTCCGAACATAAAGTTTGAATATTCAAGTGTTTGAATTAAATGCCTAAAATAGTGGATTTAGATACCTCCCTGTGTCCAGCCTGTGAGTCTTCAAGCATATAGCACACACACATACGTGTGTGTGTGTATATATATATCTATACACCAAACCTGAACTTCTAACCTCCAAGCCAGACCTTTTGATTTATACCAGTTATGCCCCTTCCACACCTCAGGGCTTTTTGAACAGTCAATGCATTTGTTGTGTATTTCTATTAATCTCTTTTAATGTATTGTGATTCTGTTTCTATTGTTATGCTGATGCCAGCTGAGAGTAATTCCAGGAGAGTTAAGCTAAGATGAAACTGTTGTACAGAATAAAAGAATTATTGCATTTCTCTTTAGGATTGATTATTTTTCCTGTGAATCTGAGCATTTATGAATGATTGTCACTCTGAACAGCGTTTTTCTTCCGCAGGATGTAAGAAAAGAACTTAATGAGATGAATTGCTATCTGTAAGGTGCTCAAAGCTTGTATTTTAGGGCAGAATAGGCTGTCATTTAGTAAAAAACAAGTCAGCATTTCCTGGGGATGTTTCAGGTTTACCCCCTTTTTTGTATTAAACTTTTTTATGCCTCACATTTTGTGGGTGAGTCCTATTATAAATGAGGTTCCTAGCTGGGAATGTGGCTTCCACTGCTTCATATTGATAGCCAAACCATCTTGCCACTTGCAGATTAAACCAGCTCTGCAGTTTGTGCGCATTGATATCTCTTAAGACCAACAGGCCTAAGTAAATTGATAGAGCTTATTTTTGTGCATGGGGAGATTTTTCATATGATTGTTGCCTTCAAAATATTGGTATTCATTTACAGGAACAAATCTAACTAATAAACATTGATATATTTTTTTCATGGATTTAAATAATTTTTAGAATGTCTGAGCACAGTTATGATAATACTCTAAACAGATTCACTTCATGTTTAGACTAAAAAGAAGTAGTGTTTGACTTAGCAAAGCTTGAGGAAATTACTCTGTTTCAGACATTTAGAGCTCAAGTCTGCTTGTGACAGTTGAGGAGCCACTACAGAGTGTGACAAGTTCTGTTTATGAAACTGACAGCAGTTGGCATGATAGGGGAAGTGAGTTGGTGGTGGGTTACCTGAATCTGGTTAAAACACTTCAATTTTTGTTCTGGGAAGATATTCTGGAACTGACTAGGATCAGAGGGAAAATGAGACAATGTGCAAGGTCACTTGTGTGGCCCAGAGGGCATGTCCTGCCATGGCTGAGGGTTGGAGGAACCCAACCCAACCCAGCCAGGAACAAGGCAGACTTTTGACCACAGGAAGACTTGCCTCTCAGGCAGGCTTTTATCAGATGCTTTATGAAGTAGAATCGCAACTCTTGTCATGCATCAGGGCACGGCATGCAAGTCTGCATTTGGCCCCTTGTCTTTACACAACATCTGTGAGTGGCTGGAATAGAAATGAGAACTTAATTTGCCAAGATGGCACATGTTTTCATTAAAAAGTAATCTTGCACCTTATAATAGGATAGATAGCTGTTTCAGGATTGAGCCTTGTATACAGTGGGTTGGCGCAGTGAAAATTAATTTCTTTTTCATTATCTTGAATGGTAAACCCATCTGCCAGATACAGAGTGGTGCTGAGCATTGCTTGCTCCATTTTTCTGTGAGGAAACTAATTAAAAGATTATAGCTTCTGTGTTTAATAGTTGTTCAAAATATATTGGTGGCTCTGCTTGCCATTCAAATTTCATCATGTCGCAAGCAGCAAAGGGAAAGCCTGCTGACACTCCCCTCTCTTTGGGATTCAGTTCATCTCATTTGCTTTCTAATCTGATCTCCCAGGATATCAAATGAGGGCTTCTTTGTTAATGAATGCCTGATGTTCAATGAAAGTTAAATGAAACCCAATATCCAGCAGTGATCAGGTTTACTTTGTGCAAGGTCCTTCTGGCAGTGTCCCAGAGACCTCATATTTGATGTCCAAAGGAGAACTGACTTCTTCATTTGTGTAGAAGAGAAACAGTTTTGGCATGCTTCATTGCTTGAATTGACAAGTCATCATTTCTGGGTGGTATTTGTAAGCAAAGTCCTCTCAGGGAGGGTGCTGAGAAGCACTTACTGTTAACTGCATCCCATGCTGTCCAGCTGGAGTGGGAGTTTCCACCCACAGCAAACTTCAGTTGACCTCATTAAAACCAGCACTCTGATACCTGGGATCCCATGTTTTCCTCTTTCCACTAATTGAGGCTTTGATTTGATTTGGATTGTATTGCAGTTCTATCAAAAATTTGTTCTGTCCTAAAAACATGAGAATTAAACTTTACTTGGCATCTTCAAAGAAGAATTTTGCTTTAAATAATAATAGCTCAGCTGTGTTTTACAATTAGGAGTGGAGTGGGCTGCATCTTTCAGATCTGCCATCCTGACTTTTAAGCCAGTTTTGCTATGTAGCTTTAAGCTCCTTTTCCCCTTGTAGGTGATACTGCTGGGACAGAGGAGGGAGCTGCAGCTGGCAGAGACCTGAACAAGTGGAGCCCATCTGAGAAGTGGTTTTCATCAGTTTCAGATAGTCAAACTATTCATGAAGTTAGATCCAAAACCTACAAAACCCAGGTGGACCATATTAGGGATGGTGATCTAGCACTGAACATGCTTCCACAAGAATCCTCTTCCATTAAGAGGATTTAGTTGCAGTCCAAATGAACATTAGCCCCAGCAGAGACTGAAGTGTGCCCGCAAAGTATCCACATAAACTGTTTTACTTTGTGTCTTCTTGTTAACTCCTCATCAATGAAAGCCAGCTGATGGCCTCCTGAGGTGTGTGTTACATCCTGAGTACTATCTGCAGTAACTGTGAAGTAGAGAAGTTAACATTTCATCTTAAATCTTTTAGTGTGTGTATTTGATTATGTATTGCAGCCTGGATAGGAAAGACGCCATCTGTCATGAACTGTGCTTTATAGCAAATAATTGTAAAATGTAAGAGGTTCAGCACTTTAAAATTGTTCATCTCTTATTGACTTGCATGACAGGTGAGCGTTAGGAGATCTCCACTGTTCTTTCAGTGCTGTATTCTTCACTACAGTGATTAATCTTTCTGCCATTCAAATGGGTGTTCTTTCATTTTGTAAGTTTTCACCTTTTTGCCTCTGTTTACATAGGAAAGTAACTTATTAGCATTAACAAGTTGGGAACAAAGACTTCAGAAATCTGCTTTTGAAATGAAGTATTAATAAGTGATCTTCCTTCTCTAATTGCATAAGAAAAGGTTTCAAACTTTACAAATGATTTCTGCTTTATCTGGCCCTTGCAGGAAATTACTGTTGTCCAACAGTTTCACCAGCTGTGCCTTTATAACGTGTGTGGTGGTTAGAGGACCTAACGACTAAAATATGAATCATACCTGTGGCTTTGTGTGTTAGGTATGATATTTTTCTTACTGGAATTAAATTACATCTTGATTTCTGCATTTTTGACTGCTTGATAATAAAAAAAAAATATATCACAAGCTGCCCCTTTGGGTATAGCCCCTAGCTTCAGTTACTTCGTTTGAATATCGCTATAGAAATGCTCTTTGCAATGTTGGTCCCATCCTTCTGGGAGCAGTCAATCTCTCTTGAAGACAATAGGACTGGTTTAGGGTAAATAAAAAAAGTTGCAAACCTGTTGCAGATTTTGTTCAGAAAGAAGAGTTTTGTATCTTGATCTGTTTGCCATGCTGCACATAGCTTTCAAAATAAGAGCAGTTTTATTGCTAATAAAGGCATTATTTAAGCAAAATTGAAAATATTTTAACAACCCGTGACAACTGATCCCAGTAAAACTAGGAGTTAAATTGGATTCAGAAGAGAGGTCACACATAACGAACCACCGATACAGAATTGTTTACTTATATATTTTTTGATCCACCTCTGTGTTCACTTGGGATGATTCATTCTTCCAGTTAGTTCCTTCCAGGAATGATTGCCCACAATCCTCAGAATTTTGCTCTTTCTCTGTACTATTAAAGTTCTTCTTTCTCTGTTATTACAGTCTCTCTTTGGCTGAGATCTTCTTTGATTCCTCCCAAAGGTTCCTTTTAAAAAAGGAAATGCAAGAGCAAAGCTGCTTATTCAGATGTTTACAAAAAGAATTGCTCTAGTAACTCTTTATTTTAAAAAAATGTTTTGAGATTATACGAAATGCAGATTTTCATCTTTTCAACCAAGGAACTTGAGGGCTTGTTAATGAGGTCAGAAGTAGTGCAGATGCTGCTAAAATGGGGTTTGTTTTCAAACCTTTATACTGGTTTATGGCAAAGCTTAGATGAGGCTTTGTGTGAAGGTTCAATAAGAACTTGGAAAACCATGTTTTGTAAGCTGATGAGCATAAGAGACTCTTTTCTAGGCAATCTCAAAAGAAATTTATCTTGTCTTGTTTGTGTTTGTGAATGCCCTGAGGTGAGGATGAAGAGTTACTCCAACAGGGGACTTCACATCAAGCACTGTACTGCAAATGGTCTAATACTGCAGTCTTCTGGTAAAATTTGGTGCATGTCAGGTAAGGATGGAGAATGTGAACAGATGAGCAAATGCCAATTACACCTTTTGCTACACAGAATATGTTTTTGAATGCTATTTCCTGAACTGGCTTTTTCACTTATTCTTTAACTGGAAATAAATCACGAAGAAGAGATGACAGTATATACATAGCTCTAACATTGTATGTAAAATACTGTGTGTAGGACTCAACATCTGCTGAACACATCACTAAAGAATATGCAACAGAGGCAGGCACCAAAATGTAGGCTTTGGGTATTCGAAAACAGAATTGTGCAATGACTGGGCCAGGGCTGGATGTCTGATCCTTCACTGCAGATTTTTGTGTCCTAGTATTTAGTTCAGGCACCTGTCTCCCATCTGTAACCACCTATTTGAGCAGTGAATTCAGGAGCAGATCAAAGCCTTTGGTGGAAATAAGTCTGAGTACTCAAAACTGTTTCTCCACCCACAGACAGCTTCCCTACTAGTTGAAAAGAGTGTTAATGATAACTATTGCTACCCTGTGGATCTACTTAACTTCCAGGCAGAATGGGGCCATGATTCTTATACTGGGTAGACAGTGTCTCCATCTGTGTTAGTTTTTTTTCTGTTGCTTGGAGCTGTCTGCGTGGAGCTTGATCACATTATTCGCTTACAGTATGTCTTTTTACAGTGAAGTGTCTGGGATTCGATAACAGGCTGATCTGGGATAGCTAATGCTTATCTGGTCTGGTTTATGGTGGGGTAGAAGGGGTTGAGGAATCGGACAATAATCATAACCAGGTTGCCAAGAGGAGACACTGTCAGCTCTGTGGTACCCTTGCTTTGTGAAGAAGAGAAGCTGCACTGAATGTGGCAGGATGAGGTGGGCAATGGATGTTTGAACCACTCCAGCTATAGCTGAAACTAACTTAGCAGGGGCTTCTTTTCTCCAGCTAAAATCCTGACAAAGCTTTGCTTGTACCTGTCAAGGTGCAGTTTCCTTTCTGCTGTGCAATACTTGCTGCCAGAGTGTTAGCACAGTGACTCAATGATAACGTGAGCAGTGGGAGAAGAGGATTTTGTGTGATGCAAGTGAGGATGTGAGTGGGCATGTGCCTGCCAGGCAGTGGTGTATGACTGCAGCTAGGGTGGTCATGCCAAGCTAGTGAGCTTGAAACCAGCTAAGAGCTGTGTAACAATCACCTAAGCATTGACATAATGAGCAGTGGCTGAAGCCCATAGGATTATAGAATCATTTAGGTTGGAAAAGACCTTTAAGATTGAGTCCAACCATATACCTAACACTACCAAGTCTACCATTTGAACCTGGTGCACTTGAACCTGAGCTCTGGCTAGGTTGCAATTAAGAATGTGTTCAATATAATCCTGACAAGGATGGTGGGACTGAGAGTAAGGACTGGAACTAGAGGGCAGTCCCACAGGGACAACATTAGGTTCAGGATCCCCTAGCCTATCTAAACAACAAAAGCTTAAAAAGGGAAGCTTCCTGCAAAGATAAATAGTTGGTTAAAAGACAAAAAAAGAGAACGTCAGAGTAAATGGTCAGTTTTCACAGTGGAGATTTACATAGCCATACGTGTGACTGCTGTAGCTGGTTCAGGTATACTTATACAAGGTGTGAACATGCCTCGGATTGCAAACCAGATCAGTCAGTGTCTGGATCAAATGCCTACCTTCTCTCCTGGTTCTGCCTTTCTCTTGCTTTGTTCTTCTAAGAATTCAGAAAATGCCTCCAGGGTGTGTTCCCCAGTGTAGACCACCTCCTGAAAAGAGTTTCAAGGTTAAGTATTTAAGTCTGTACACAAAATGCTGAAAATAACACCATAATCAGCTGGAGGATTTCAGTTCTTTAGACTGAACAAACTCCAGACTTTTCAGCTCACTTTAGAAAGCCAAGGGCAGAGGCACAGCAGGTTCCAGTGTCATCTGAAACTCAAGTGTAAAGAATAGATGGATATGCCTAAGAAGAAAAGGATTTGTATTTAAAAAAACCCATAACCATTACTGTATAATACCAGTCTGGGATCCTGCCAATTACTGACATCAGTGTCTTTTCTGTGTTTAACAATAAACATTTGCAAGATATCTTGAAGAGCAGAGTCTTTTAAGTGTCCAGCCATGATATTCAAAGCTGTCTAAAGATTTTGATGGAAATTCAGCTTGTGAAAAAGTTTTGAAATACACAATCCAGAAGTAGCAACTGTTGCACAGCTTGAAAGAACAGGAGGAAGATGAGCAGTGACTTTAATTTTCTTGTACTTCACCTTAAGGTGAGGGTTTACTGAAGATTTTCTTCTGAAGAAATTTAATGGAAGAAGCACTTTCAGCCTAGAGCTTTCAGATTCTCTGAGTTAGAGCTAGGTACCAAACCGTATTTTAAAACACACACACACACACACACACCCCTGCGATACCTTTGCTCTCTGGAAGTATGAAAGGATCTTGAACAAGTCTTTTAACAAAAAGTTGTAGAAGCTCATGTGCATGACATTGAGGATTGTCTTCTGTTATCTGAGTACCTTTAGAAATAGGCAGATGCCTATTCTTGCTTGAGTTAAGCTCACTTATTCCCACTGAGATCAAGAATGCTGTGTTACTTTACATTCGTTACTCTAATGCCTGATTTGAGTTCAAAGGACTCTAAACACAACACCTCTATTTCCTGATGAATTCACTAAAAGTATACACAGGTTTGATATTTCTGTTTAGTAAGGTATTCTCTTGTAATAAAAACTGTGGCAGCCTTGAATTTTTTTTTTTTTATGTTAGCAAGCTTAAGTTTCTTGAGAAAGATTATTTGATTCCTTCAGAGGTGTTTACTATTCTTGGATGAATCTTGAGTTTTATTGACTCTGATGACTGGAACAGTGATTTCTCAGAGCCCAAAGACCTGTAAAGCCAGAGAAGCAGCTGATCCCAGTACTGGTTACTAAATATATGTATCAACATTTTTCATTAGAGTAATTGGTGCATAAGACTGTGTAAACGTTATTTTCCTCACTTAACCCATAGAAACAAATAGAATCATCTTAAATCCATCTGAAAGACTGCATGTTTTTTCTCTTAAATTTGGAGTGGATGGTGCAGGGATGAGTTGTACAGATGGAGCTCAAATGATGGCTGGTCACTCTCTCCTCCACGTAATTAATCAGATTCACTTTCTTGTTCCTTCAGCTCTGGCCATAATTGTTTCCCCAGCATAGAAACATTCGGTGGTTTGGAAAACTAGGCACATGCTTATATATACTCAGCTCTAGAACTAGGTCTCTTCATTCATCCAATTCCACCTAACTCCAGTTATCCCACAGTGGCTCCTGATTTAAAAATGTCATCATGCATCTAGTTTTGCATCCATTAAAGTAAGAGGGTAGCTTGTCATTAACTTCAGGAAAAGCTGAACTTGTTCTTAAAACAGACTAAACTGTGACAATCCACTGGAAAGAAGACAGTTCATAGTGTGGAGACTGAGCAGATACCTCTGGTCGGAGGAAGGTAGTGTCTAATATGATCTCATAGGTAGGAGTGCTCGGAAGGGACTGCATGGTAATGTGTTTTGCCCATGGCTTTGCCTTTAAGGAGGTGTAAGGGTGTCTGTACTGGCCAGAAAACATGATAACCCAGTTCTGGGAAAGAGCTTTGGGTTGTGTTAGGTTAACCACATTTCCCTTGGTTCATCAGGAGCAGGTTCAGACTTCTTTACATGCATTTTGATGTGTTTTCTAGAGTCTTCTGATAGTTATTTCATCTTCAGATTCCTGCTGCTTCTGTGCTGGTATTCAGTTTATCCTTAGTCCTTAAATAATATGAAGGATTGGTAGAGGTAATTGGAAAGCTTGTGTGTTTGTTTCTAACACTAGCAAAATACTGAAGGCTAAAAGAAATGTCTGTGTGAAATCAAGCTTGCATCAGGAGGTGTTTGACTGTATAAATTTCCTGTTCCTGTTTCTTCATTCTGAATATACCAGTTTCTCTTTGGCTCCAAGCCCTTTCTATTGCTCTTTTCATGGCCAGAATAAGGGAGTAGGGATTGTATTTTTGAAGGCAATGCCTATACAGTGAAAACCACAGTAGATACTCTGAGCATAGGCATGTTGAGATACTACATTTTTATCCTGTGCTCTGACTTTGGTTAACTTTTAGAAAAGGACAAGCATACACGGGAAAACTCCCAGTATAACTGCTGGTTGGGTAGGAAATGACTGAGAGCTGTTGCAGTGGCTGAGCGTTAATGGCCTGAGTGTGTTTAGAATTGTTCGTGATTGTAGTGAGTGAAGATGTCTGTGGCCAAGTGTTCGTATAGTGCCATAAGAAAGAAGGCACTTGGGTCTGCAAGGCTGCAGACATCTACAAGACATCTGCACTGGTAGTCAAGTATGAGTTAAAATCTTCAAAGTTGAGGGAACTGGTATAAAACCATGGTGTGCAGGGAAGAACTCAAGA
The DNA here is from genome assembly GCF_017639655.2 of Falco naumanni. Taxonomy (NCBI): domain Eukaryota; kingdom Metazoa; phylum Chordata; class Aves; order Falconiformes; family Falconidae; genus Falco; species Falco naumanni. The sequence goes on from NC_054057.1 coordinate 79,433,779, forward strand.
TTTCAAATAGTGTTTAATTTCAGGGTATTTGTAAGCGTGAAACAATCCCTTAATAGTTAATGAAAGTTGTTAGCGACATTTTTTGATAAAATGACATAGATTATGAGCATTTAATGGGTTTCTGCTTTTCTGCATAAAGACTAAACATGGTGCGAGTGTGCAGGACTGCAGTTCAATTCATTAGAAGCTGTACATGCACATCTGAGAGGCAAATCTCTCCCTCAAAGATTAAATGAGGACATGGGCAAATGTCTTAGAATTTGATTTAAGTTTAGGAGTAAGAAGAAAAATGAAAAGCTTAGTAATGTCTTAATTACAACAGTATCCTAGAGCTTAATATTTTTTTGCTTCAGAGATACTTTCTTTTTAATTAGATTATTTATGTAGATAGAGAAATGTAACTATTTAATTTTTTTCTTTGGCTCCTCTTTCAGCAGCATTTTCTGATTGTTGTGTAGTATAGCTGATGCATTAGGTAGCATATTGTAATGATCACTGGTGTTGACAACAAATACTTATTTTGAATTGAGGCTGTGATACTGGAATAAAGTAAAATTACTGACATAAACATTCACATAAAGTGAAAAAGTAGAGGGTATAAGAAGAGTAGTACCAGCATTTCAGGTGCTGTAATTATACCTGCTCCAGAAACAGCTGGCACAGGGTAGTTCTGTGGCAGTATGACTCTTGTCATGGTTTGAAGTACAAAGGCACTGCAATGATTAGGAGGTATCTTTAAGCTCACTCTGAGTTGAGACTGTTGCAAAACCCAACAGGCAGATTGGGGGTGGTTAAACAGCAGAACGTAAGGCTGTAATGACTTGTAGGTCCAAGCTGGTAAATGATTATATGGGCTCTTGGCACAGCTTCATACACAGGAGGTGATAGAAGAGTTTCTTCTTTAATTCAGGTTCTTGACAGCAATGAATCCAATGTTGAGTAGGTAAGGACCAAAGCTTTCTTGCTTAAAGGACTCCTTTCTCACCATGACAAGCGCACGAGTGCAAAGACACACACACACACACATTCCCCCCTCAGTGTCTCCACATTCTTCCCCAACAGCTTCTCACCTGGTGATCTGGTCCAGCAGGAAAGAGTCTGAAGAACGGATAGCGACCTGATCCAATGGACAGGATGTCATTTGCTGTGATATCTATCTTTGCAATGATTATGTCTTTGTGGCTTGCATATTGCTCTCCTAGCTTATCCCAGATTGGCAGGAGTTTTCTGCAGTCATAGGACCAAGGAGCATCTGCAAATTTTAAAATAAAAGTAGAAAGATACAGTTTAGCAGAAGAGCACGCACTGGTGCAATCACTGGGACCCACGTAGCCTTTCAAGTTAACAGGGTTTTGAATTTCAGTTGTGGTCAGTCTCTACATGAAAACATTTACCCTTCGTGAATTTCATGAGTTTTCATGTAGTGATAACTAATGCATTTCTGATAGCAGTGCTGCTTTAGCTCTGTTTAGCCTTTTATGTATACAACAAACATATGAAACTTGTCGTATGACTTCGCTGGAGAGGCGTGCCAGATAACGGATGCAATCCAATTAAGTCTTGCATCATTCCTGTGCTGAATACTTGCCAGAAGCACAAAATGCTTTCTGCATATGACAATTAACTATGTTCATAAACTATGCTATATTTACACTAAGAGGAATTTTGAGGTGTCATGGTGGTTTGACTCAGCTCTGCACTTACGCAGGTTAGCAAGAAGGCATACTGCTGAGAACCCAGTATAAATAGCATACAACACCATTGCAAACCTTCAGTCATGAGAACAATGCTCATACCAAGTTTAGGTGGAATTAAAATTTCTGGGGCACTTTCCTGAATATACTACACCCCATTTACCAGCCTTTCATTTTCAGAGGACTTGGTTCAATTCCTCCCTAGATCAGTTCATTACACTGAAATGTAAAAATGGCTTGCATGAACAAAATGGCTGCGGCCAACAAGGAGGATCGCAGGAACATACTACCTTTAAGAATTTCTGAAATTCAGGGCAGTACAGCTAGTTGTCTGTGTTTATATTAATGCTGCATGTTTGCTTTACTGAAGTAACTAAGGCACAGTCTAATCCCTGCTGGCTGCTAGAGAGATAGGGCAGTGGTTCCTTGCTGGGAAGAGTCAAGCAGGAGAGCCACTTGTCTTGCAGACAGAGGAGAAAAAAGCAGTTAGGATTTGCTAAACCACAGCTCCTCTCTGGGATTTAATCCTAGAGCATTATAACCAGACAACCTCACTTAACTCTCCCTCTGTCCTTGGAAGATGGCCTGACTCATGCTGGACAGCGTGCTGCAATGTTCCATTGTACAACATGATGTTCTGGTGTAATTTTGTCTTTCAACACCAGGATTTGATACAGCCTAGACAAATATTTACTGAAGAGATCCAGTGTTACTCAGTGCAGCCCTAAGTCAGCAAAGGTATCACATAGATATGGCACAAATTTTTCTTCAATGCTTTCATTGGACAACAAAAATTCATTAAGTTCAGGGTCTGTAAGGTGCAAAGATTAGTTTGGTATGTAAGCATGAGCTTTCATTTTTCACTTTCAATTGATCATGTTAAAGCAACTTAAAATCTGAATACAATAATAACACTTACAAAACATAACAAACACAGTCATGGTCTTATTGAAGACAATGCTGTTGAAATTCTTCCCAACAAGCACTTTGACAGGCATCTTGTCCCAATCCTCTGGAATTTCTTCACTAGAGAGATGTAGCTAAGCGAAAACAGAAACACTGCTGTGAAAGTGTAGGGAGCATTGAGAAACTACTCCAGCTCAAGTTAGTGTGAGACCAATGGGACATTTCTCTACCTAATGTGCCCTTTTATGGTGTGGTTTTTTTTTATATCTCTATATCCTAGCTAGCCTTTACATGCTACCACCTTCTCTCCCTTCAGTGGGGAGCTGGGGTCTCACACCCTGTGTAGTTTGGTAGTCAGAATTACTTGTCCCTGTCTTGAATACAGACTCCTTAGCAGTTTGCCTTAAAATTACACTTTGGAACATGTTTGCATTCATTGTCCTGAACTCTTGTTGCCCAGTGTTCAGAGGCTAGACTACTTAAAAGCTTATCTATTGTAGGTTTTAATGTAAAACTCACAAGAAAGGTGTGCATCACTGCTTAAATATCTGCCTTCACCACCAATCACAGTCCCCACGACTCCTGCAATTTACAGTATATTAGCTGACAATTTCTCTTCTTTTACACCATAGCGAAGTAGTAGAAAGGCACACATTCCCCATGGAAGCTGTTCCCTTGTGGGAATGTGCCACTCAAGCAGGTCTTTTTACAGAAGAGGCGACATCCCCATTGCTTCTGTCCTTCTGCCCCCCTCCAACACTGAAATTGGGATTTACTACTTGAATCTCTTAAATTATGCCTGTTGTCAGGCTGACTACATCTTTTCTCCTCATGATGGAAACAAAAGTAATGAAGAGCACTGAATAAACAAAACATTTTAATGTATTTTTCATGTGAGTGTGGAGGATGATGCCTCATGACAAGAAATATTTACTTTTGGAATGATACCCCCTGTGAAAGTTCACTCTGCTTAACTTGCTTAAATACCAAATCTTACTCCACCTGAAACTGTCAATTTTCTGTTTACTGGACTTCTCTTTAACCTCAAAATCCTTTGCAATCATTGTTTGCATCTCTCTCGACTAAGGGAGTGAAATATCTCCATTATAGTATTGGAAAGATTGAGTCATGGGGAGTTTTTAATCCACTAAAATAGATCACCTGAGATTAACTAAAATATTGGCCCATCAAATGACTTATCCAGTTTTTATATGGGATGACTGGAAAACTTCATAGTCTGCCTCAGCTGTTAAATAGAGAGGAATGCTCTGTCAACAACTGTAGGTGAATGCATCAGAGCAAGAGTAAATTAATAAACTGATGATCAGAACAGCACACTGTTCTAACTTAAAAAGGGATGTTTTGCAAATTTGTTAGTGTTTTAGCTGGTGTACTAAAGGGGCATCTCGTTAGTAACGGACATACCTTTGCTTTTCCATTTAGGTAGCTCTGGCAAAATTCTTTTAGGTTCTCCACAGTCACCTCATCTGCAGGCATTTTATACATTGCATTGCTTGTCAGATTTAGAATTCTCACGGCAGGAATGTCAACGTCCCTGATGCGAAAATATTCAAAAACTCGTCCATTCCTTGTTTCATTAGTGTTCACCAAGACAAACATTATCTGATAATAAAGAGAGAGTCATGCATCTGGTTGAGTTTTCCAGCTTTGGTTTAGCCATTTTAGGAAAATGGACCATGGAGCTTGGCAGTGCATTAGGATCTAACCTTAAAAGCAAGGAATTGTGTAGAACCATTTTTTAGTGTCAGCCCAACAACCAAGCATATCGGTGGACTTTATTATACCTTGATCCTAGTTAATAACATGCTAAAGCAGCCAAAAAGAATGGAGCTTTTCCCTCTGTCCTTTCACAGTGCTTTGATGTCAGCTATTTTAGTAACACTTCTAAATTAACCCTCAAAATTCTTATTGCTCTTCCTAATAAATTTTAACAGGACAAAAGAGCTGAAACACCTGTAATCCATATGTCTTTGCCAATACTACTGTGTGATTTTTTTGTGTGTGTGTCTCACATACTTGGAGCAGGAGTAGCACTGTGGTGATTGACAATGGAGAAATGAAGTGCTTTGTTTGACTGCCTGTATGTGTTTATTTACATGCAAACACATATGCTGCAAGCAAGGCAATGCATCTGCCTTGCAATATTTCTCAGGTTTTGTAGCTGCTTCCAGCTCTTGGTTCAGGCAGTATTCTGAGATCCTCATGGCATTTCCTGGCAGCAGCAGAAATTGCTAAAACTATCTTTGGTTGGAAGTTGATCCTAGAAAGTCACATTTGTAAAATCAGAAATAGGTTTATTTGGAGCAGCTGGAATTAGTGTTGGTTTGTGTGATCTTTGCATTTTAAAGAATTATTTTCAAGTGAAGTTTATTTTTCAGCTTGTGTCCTTAACAAATTCAAGTAACAGTTACTGAAACTGTTTTGCAATGGCTTGGTAGACTTAGAAGGTGGACTGACAGCAGTGTACTTTTACCAGTAACACCGGTGAGTGTTTTTCCATTGATCTTCTGGCGTTCATATTTGCAAAGCAGGATTCAGCATTACAAACCTTTCCTCTAAATTCCACAGCAGCAGACTTGTAGTTTTCATAAATTGCACTGAATGTCTCCGAGTTCGTTGGGGTGAACAGCAGGATGTGGTTTTCAACAGGGACATCAAAAATCTTCAGAGATGTCTGGGAAACAAAAGACTCAGTATCTGTTCCACTCTTTGTAAGCAGAACAGTGAATCAGAGGCCCAGCATATCAGTATCATTCAGTTCTGCTATTGAAAATTTTACTTTTTAGAACTTGGTTCCCAATCATTCCTATAACTGTTGGATTTCTTTCATTGTTTTAAAGAAGATGAAGTGGGAAGAATCAGCTGCTGCTGAGTGGTTTCTGTGTTTCAGGAAAAACCTCATTGTTACCCATAGATTTTTACTGTCAGAAGGGACTGTTGTGATCTTCTAGTCTGCCTGTATAACACACACTGAAGAATTAATGCTAAAGATGTGCTGAAAGTAAAAGGTGGTATTACCGAGGGAAGCCCAACTGCAACAGCTGCAGAAGCTAGACCTCGTTTGGGTTCTGCCTTCACTTCTGGGTGGCATCAGCAGCTTACATCTCCTTCCCTACACAAAGCTTCCCTCTCTCTTGCCACTCCATGATCAGAGGCAATGGGATGTCCCCCAAGCAAGCAGGGATTTCCATGTCTTTCCCTTCCTTTCTGCACTAGCAATAGTTATTGCTGGTTCTCTCTTCCTTGCCTTGGCCCAGAGGACCCAGTTGCTCCGTGGGAGTGGAAGGGTTGGTGTGCCAGGGTTAGGGACTGACCTTCCAACCTCCAGCCCCACCTAGTCACTGCAGAAGCAGCCCAGGCTTTTGTGTTGGCTCCACAGGAGATAGATGTTTGCATGTTCAGGCAAGTTCACTGTTTGGCCAGCCATTCCCCATCTAGGAAACAATGTCATGCGCAGAGGAAAGCATCCTTTGGCCTGGGTTAGATCAAGAACTGCCTGTTGGGTTCTGCTGGTGTTTCTAGATGTGTTTAGGGGTGGCCTAGTCAAACAAAACAAAATTCTTTAACGCTAAGGAGCAGAATAGCTCCCTAGGTCTCTTTCTGCATGGTTTCATCTCTTTCCTGTCTTTCCCCAGTGGCTTTTGTTAATACAGTGAATTAAACATACCTCAAGATTATATTCAGTGACCAAGTCCAAGCTAAAGGTTTTGATTAGCCTCATTAGATCCAGTTTGTTCTGTCTGCCATCTTCAAGCACTTCATTATGCACAGGTTTTCCCTTGGACAGATAGTGAAGTTTGTGACGTGGTTAGCCTTATCAACTATAGGAGCAAAGAGACTGTCTTTACTTTAAAATGTTGTTGTCAGCTATACCATTTTATGATCCTCAATAACTGAAATTCCATAACGTTTAAAATAAATGTCACAATTACAATACAGAACAAGATTGTAGCTAAAATTCAAGCTATAGTTTGAATAGCTGACAGTTTAAATTTGCTCAGTAATCTTAACATACTGGAAGATCTTTTCTGTATCTATACACACACTCTGTGGCATACGCTCACTCAGGATGTCCTTGGTCTGACTACTTCATAGCCTAAATGTTGGTGTTACTTCTGTGTAGTTTTGTTCTTGTTGGCCACTTCTGTTGTGGATTGGAAGAAAAGAAGATTCCTGGCCAGAGGCAACACAAAGGAAAAGAGGTGAACATCTGCAACACTGGCTGGCAGCATCTTGATTAAAATGTAGGTTGGAAAATCAAGCCTATTTTACCTAGATCCTTAAGTATAAATTAGGAGCCTGAATGTGGGCAGCCAGATTGAAAATATCAGTTGTCCAAAGGCTGCTGTTTGCCTCTTGCTTGTCTCTGTTGTCTCTAAATGCACTGTTTTTTTAATGTTAAACTGTTCAAATTTCAACTAGGAAATTATTTAAGCTGAAGAATTCCCAAACTGTTTTCCACAGTGCAAAGCTGCCACAGCAGCTTACTGTATACCTTACCTGCTAGGCTTCTGTACTCCTACCTTCTTAAACACAACAAGAGTGTTCCTTTGGATGCCATAGTTGGCATGGATGTCCTCGCTGGCTGTCATCCCAAAAGGCATCTCTGGCACGTCTCTTGCCGTCTCACAGAAGACTTCCACAGTGTCATTGTGAAGTTCCTAGTCCCAGAAAGAGTATTTGTTAAGACTGTGTCCTGCATCCTGCTAGGATGTGTAGGAGTGACAACTCCAGGTGAGGCAGGCCCCTAAAGGCTTGTGAGGTAGAGAGAAGAGTGTAATTGTAAAGTGGGTGTAGCTTGCTATGATCACGAGTAGCATTCCTCAGGGGTCCAGACTGGGACCAGTGCCGTTCAACATCTTTGTCGGCATCACAGACAGTGGGACCGAGTCACCCTCAGCAGTTTTTCTGATGACACCAAGCTCAGTGGGGCGGTCAACATGCTGAAGAGAAGGTGTGCTGTCTAGCGGGACCTTGACAGACTTGAGAGGCGGTCCTGTGTGAACCTCATGAAGTTCAGCAAGGCCAAGTACAAAATCCTGCACCTGGGTTGGGGCAACCCCCACTATCAATAAAGGCTGGGCAGAGAACGGATTGAGAGCAGCCTGAGGAGAAGGACTTGGACATGCCAGTGGACAAAAAGCTCAACATGACCCAACAATGTGCACTTGCAGCCCAGAAAGCCAACCAAATCCTGGGCTGCATCAAAAGAACATGGCCAGCAGGTCAGGGGAGGTGATTCCACCCCTCTACTCCACTCTTGTGAGACCCCACCTGGAGTACTGCATTCAGCTCTGGAGACCCCAACATAAACCCAACATGGACCTGTTGGAATGAGTCCAGAGGAGGCCATGGAGGTGATCAGAGGGCTGGAGCACCTCTCCTCTGAAGACAGGCTGTAAGAGTCAGGGTTGTTCAGCCTGGATGAGGCTCCAGGGAGACCTTAATAGTGGCCTTTCAATACTTAAAGGGGATTTATAAGAAAGGTGAGAGAGACTTTATACAAGGGCCTGTAGCGATAGGACAAGGGGTAATGGTTTTAAACTAAAAGAGGGTCGATTTAGATCAGGTATTGGGAAGAAATTCTGTACTGTGAGGGCGGTGAGAGACTGGAACAGATTGCTCAGATAAGCTGTGGGTGGCCCTATCCCTGGAAGTGTTCCAGGTCGGGTTAGATGTGGCTTTGAGCAACCTGATCTAGTAGAAGGTGTCCTTGCCCATGGCAGGGGGATTGGAACTAGATGATCCTTAACAACCCTTCCAATCCAAACCATTCTATAAATCTATGATTACCTCCAAGGGGAGATCTTCACAACAGGGGAGATCCTAGGGGTGCTGTGACACTGCTAGTATGTTCACCTTTCCAGCTAGCGTTGGCTGGCCTGGGTCAATATGGATGATGTATGGTCCCCTGTGTCCTTCCTGTGCTAATCTCATCTGCCCTGCACTCCCCTGGCATTTCCACGCTCTGTCTGCAGAGACTTCTGCAGATGGGGAAGGATCATGCCAACAGCTGCTCCCCTGCCACGGCTCATCTGCACAGCTGGAAGGATGTGATGGATTAGAGAGGAGGGCTCTCTGCTTGCAAGAGGACCTGACGGATGTGTTTGGTGCTTGGACTGAGTGCTCTTCCAGGCAGGGACCTTGACTCCTGCATCTGTCAAATAGTCACTGTGCTGTCCACCCTCAAACTAACAGTAAATAAGCATGATGAAAGGCAACAGCGCTTCCAGATTTGATTTAATCAGACAATTATTTCATGGTAGATGAATAGTAATTTATATGCGGAGACCTCCCAACACATCCTGGCACTCACATTTTAAGCAATCTGTGACTAATAGAAGGCCAAATACAAAATACAAATACAAAATTCTTGATTTACTTGGACACCATTTTGTTGGCTTCCACCCAATAAATTTCTGACATGCCCTAGCTCATGCTCATCTATTGTCATTTCAGCCCCAAATGACATCACGAAGTCCAGTCAAACACATCTGCAGGCAATATCTGCTATCAGCACGGTTCAGGGAACTCTCCAGCATCACTGTGATAGCAAGGGCTTCTCAATCTGGCACCAGCACTGGAAAACTGCCTTCATAAATGGCTGCAAGCAGATTGCTGCAAGAAACATTCTGGGCACTGAGCATTTTCACAGTTTGTTGTTATTATGCTGTAATGTGTTCACCAGCTCTGTTACTATGGGGCATTTTGGTAATGAATCCTGTTTTCTACATCTGTAAAACTTGGACTATCCACTGTAGCCAGCACATTTGGGACTTTTATCAGTTCAGGTATGAGTCCAGACACTGTGCTTTTAACTGAGCAGAGATACCAGGGTAAAGTCTCTTTAGTGAGACAAAATCCTTGATTGAATGTTTCAGATGTTAAAGATTTCAAGGACACATTGAAAAAGCAGGAAAAAACTATTCCTGTTTTACTGACTTCTGACTGCATGCCTTGACAGCTAAAATTTATTTTGCACTGTTTGACTATTGTTCTGTATCATTCAGCCCCAAATCTTAAGAACCTTATTCTGCTCTGGAAACTAGTAGGAATTTGCTTGAGAAAGGACTACATAGATCATATACAGTGTAATATTTTATGACTTCCTATCCATTCAGATTTCTTAGCTGCCAGGAGCCAAAACCACAGTTAAGCATGATATTCATGGAGCTGTGCTGTGCCGCCCTGCGTTTCTCTGAAGTTGTTTAAATCATCAAATGGAAAGATGAAGAAAAGGCACTCCGGTATATTAGACAGTATTTACTCCTTTTTTTTATGGGCTTAAGCAGGAAGGGAACATTCCTTTGGCAGAACAGCCTGCAACTGTTCATGTCTATGATTTTATACCATGTTTGAACAGAAATGCAGTGGTCAGGTAACCCTACAGTTTTCAATCAGTTATGACTCTGGGCAGGGTTTACAACTTTTTGCATTTGGACGCTCCAGTAGCAAGATAATGCACACCAGCAATGGGTTAATTCTCTCCAGAGAAATGTTTGGAGTTAAGTGAGGATAGGTAAGTTGATAGTTGTGCCCTCTTCACACCAGACACCAAATCTGGGATGGTTTGGCAGAAGCCCTTGCTCTGAGGACACAAGAAAGTCTGCTGTGACCAGGGCTGTGCAAACACTGCTGTAGTGTCACGCGCCCAGAAGCTGCTCTCAGAATGGTAGGTCTCTGCACCTGGGTACCTATTCAGGAAAAGTGTTGTGGTGTGAGATATTCTTCTCTCTGCCTGGGCTGCTTATCTAGAAATATGGAAAAGTAGATCGAAACAATTTTTAAAAATGCAGAGAAAACTGAGAGCCTGAGTTTTCAGATGCGTTCTGGGTCTTTTGGATGTGTGGGATTTGGTGGCAATAGCAAGCGGTGTATCCCGAAGTTGAAACAGAAGCCAGCCTTTTGAGTTTTCCAGTGAATTACCTTAAAAAAGCCAATCACTGCCAAATCGTCAGCATTTATGATGGCTTCAGCCTGATCAGTGGAGTTGATTAAAACAGTGCTAGGTCCTGTTCTTCTTTTCACCCATGTAATAAAGGCTGAGGCTTGTCTGACTCCTGTGGAAGGAAGAGAGTTAAAATGACCATCTTAAATGAATGACAGAAATTTCTGTGCAATCACAGGATAGTGGAGGTGAAGAAGGATGCTGAATACAAATGGACTTAGGCTCCTTAGGACTGAGGTCAAAGTTGATTCAAAATGGGCTTGGGGCATCCAAATGCAACCTCAGGTTCTACTTGCCATTTAAATTACTGCTGACTCTAGAAGATCAATGGTGGATCAGTGCTATGTTTTCTGGGACCTCTGCAAATGGATGTATGTCCAATTAACTGTTTAATCGTATATGGAGAATAGAGATGAGGAAATTCAGACAAGTAGAAAACCTGTTCTGCAAGATTTCATTTGTCCCAAAATCAAAGTAAGCTATAAAGAGCTGTAGACCTGAGGTTTAATCCAAAATGACTTCAAACCAATTGCAGATTTTATTGACCTGTCTGTTAAATTAAATTAGCTGTCAAAATTGTTCCTTCAGTGCTGCAGAAGGGATCTGATAGGCACAGAGGCATGTTAAAATTCCTCTCTGGTCCTGCAGCTTCACTGTTCAGTTTAGACATAAGAAATAAAGCTGAAGTGTTAAAATTGTCTTTTAATTCTGGATTGTTCTGTCTTTCAGATTGCAGATTATTGCTACCGTTTTACTGAGATTACAGTCAGTCTGTTTATTTGGTGAATTTTCTTCAAGCTTTCAGGGGTTGTAGGAATCTTGAGTCTCTTTGTAAGATACACTGTCTAGCTATGTTTTCAGAAGAATTGAAGCCACAAATTGAGGCTTAGGAGATTAAAATCTCAGCTGTAAAGTGCTACTTTAATCTCTGTCTGACATCCTTGTTGGACCAGAACAAGAGTCCAGCAAAGGGTTAATGGAAATTATATATGAAAAAGAAAAAGTCTGTGTGCTGTGAAGCACTAGAATCAAGATGTACAGTACAAGTGGATTATCAAAGATGCAAGTCCTGGTACTGTGCATTTTAGCAATATGACAAGATCAAAATTGAGTCAGACCATTTTACTACCATCAAGTCATTTTGCAGGAGGCTGCAGTGCAACTAGTTGAAAATACTATTTTTTTTTTTAAGGTGAAGCAGACAGGCATCTGCCCTGGGCTGTATAGGCTTCAGAGAAAAGCACAGAGCAGTATCTAGTGGCCATGTAGTGCTTGACTTTTGCTGTCTAAATGCAGAATTGAGGTCTTAAAGCTTGTGTTAGTGACGTAACCCCTCAGCATATTCTTCATGTGGTTAATCTTTCTATTTGGTTGCTTTAAACAGCCTGCATAGCTTGTTTCTGCTGGCCAAATTCTGGCCTTGGAGCTGTAAATAATGATTTTACAAAGCCTAGGGTTTGGCTTTCATGCTATGTCCATTGCCAGGACAACCATTCAAAAATTTCCTTCTCCATAAAATATTTGAGTTGATTTCTTGATTGAAGTGAGGTCTGCACTTTCTTTTATGGTATGATGTGTATACCAAGTTCTGTATGAGAAGTCATTGGGTGGTCACTGTGCATTTTCAGTTGCCAGTTCTTGGTGGTTTAAAAGTCATACGTGGTAGGTGAAATTTTACTACTTGTTGTACATAAGCATTTACCAATCAAGGAAATGTAATTTAAGTCACTGTTGATGGTACATGGGCTCTGAAAGGTTGATGCTGTCTTGTACGAATAGCAGAGCAGAAGCCAGTTTCCTAACTTTTTGCATTGCTTAATTTAAGTGTGTCTTAAATAGCAGCTCTCTGCTGAAGGGTGGTTATGTTTGTGTTGTTATGATACTCTGTATTCACAGGTTCTCACAAGCATAGCTGTCAAAGAGGCTTACCAGTTTAAAAAAGATTTTCTTTTCAATGCTATAGATTTAATCAGAGACTGAAGGTAGGTGCTTTTGCTATCATGTATCTGCACCACTAATAAAAGTTCAGTATGGCAAATCACGCTTTCAGTGGCATTTGTGCAGAAGCTGCTGTTTGCACAGGTCTAGATGATGGGAACTTGGTAAGAAATTCAATAGCAAGGAGGAGCAAGTTTCTAAAAATACTGAAGATCAGCCAGCTTTCGGAAGCAGCAGCCGCAGGGGGCTCAGCAGTTAAAGAATCAGAGCACTGGATGGTGTACAGGCTCAGAAAGCAAACATCAGGTGCCTTTTTTATTGGTTGTATTAAACTTGTGACTGAACTATATCTGCTCAGAGTATACTAGCAGATGCTTGGCCAAGTCATGCAAATTTTGCCAGCTTTGTAAAAGTTCATCATTTTAGGAAAAAAACCCACCCTAAATATCTTTCTTGTATATACTTTCAGTGAAAGAAAAACTCTTAAGGTCCTGGATTTCCCAGGATTGCTCATAGTCAGTCCTATTCCAATATTGTCTTTGCTTAATAACTTTCTGTAAAAGATTTCTGATTATTCCATGGTTTTTCTGAGCCACATATGAGCTCCCTCTGATGGCTAAATTGCAAAATTCTTTTCCTTGTCTTAGGAAGTATACCTGTATATTAAAGAACCTAGTAAATTCACAGTTCATTGTCAGATGCAGAGTATTGCTCCAGCCTACTTCTGTAGGCATGCTGCCTGTGGGAACTGCAGTGAACTAGAAGTGCAAAAGGAGCAGGTTTGGAACCAAATTCTTTTGGCATAACTCATTTGTAAGTTGTCTTGTTGGGGTGATTCTCTGTCCTCAGTGGAATTATGCCAGCAGATAATTCGACTGTGTGAACTAAGCACAGAGAAGCATATTCAGTTATATACTCTGAAGATCAATTCAAATCCACTTTCTTGTATTGCTACAGAGGTAATTGTATATTTAGGACCATGGGCAAAACCAGTTTGCTACCTTGCATATTCTTTATCTAAGCATCTACATTTTTCTTCTCGGCAGCATACTAGATAGGTACATCCTGTCACTACATATCATTTTCTTATCAATGCATACGACAGTTTACCTTTGCAATCTATGGGATCTTTCTTGCTGCCATCCACAAAAAATTTCACTGTAGGAAATTCTTGAATATTAAATTCTTTTCTCAAATCAGGTTGGTGTGTGACATCCATTTTGCCAAATTGGATTCTTGGAGCTTCTTTTTTAAGCTGTTGTGCAGCCTTAGCGAATTCTTCAGACAAATTCCGAGATGACTGAGGTAAAGAAACATCTGGAAAGGATCAACCAAAAGCAAATGTGTTACATGGGTTGCAGCATGAAACTTTCTAGTGAAGGTTGTTATGTCAGGTAGTAGCTGCAGGGATTGAATAAGGTCTTTTATGACTCAGAAATAAATGAGAAATTATTTTTACACAATTACTGCTTTCTCTTGATGCTGATTGCTCCCTACTCCACATGTCCTTGGATCAGTCACAGTGAACAACTAGTAAGATTGCAATAGTCTTCTGTTTGGAAGAAATGACGTGGAATTAAAAAGTAGTTTGACTGACTGACTGTGCTGGGTATGATTTAAAGGGAGGTCAAGGGTAGAGTTAGATATTACATTAGAACTCTTTGATAAGATACCATTTTTGTAAGCACTTCACTGAGGCAAACCTTTGTAATGCAGAAACTAGTTTTCCAGGTAAAATGTGGAGAAGGAGAGGAACGGAGTATGGTCTTTTAGAGACTGGCAATGTATTCCTGCATGCTGCGCTGTGTGCCTGCCCTTCTCTAGCTCAAATAGCAGTTGTGTGTTGGAGGAAGGAGAAGGGCTGTCCTCCTAGCCTGGGCACTGGAGCTGTAAGTTGTATTAACAGGAAGAAAAAAGACAAGAGAAAGAAAGTAGTCACACATCAGCTGCTCTGTATTCAAATTCAAATAAGAGGTAAAGGCCTGGAGCTTTACAGTTTTGCAATTTGGGTTGAAAAAATGAGTTTTACCTTATTTTGATAAAGTTGAGATACCCTATCTTGTTAAATTTGTTTTACTATAAAGAGCAAAACCTTTTTCTTTAGATTCTGCATAGAAAATTTTTAGTTTCATCAATATACTTTTCAGATAAGGACAGATGAAAAACATAGAGTTAGCTTGGTTTCATACATTTATGTATGTTCTTGTGTGTGTATATGTGTGTGACACATTCAGATATATACTTAAAGTGCACACACACATGCGTAAATCTAACAAAATAACTGTCTTCTGTTCTTTCACAAAATTACAAATGTGCTTCTCCACCACCTACCTGCTGAAGACATTGTCTAACGTAATTGTAAGCAAAAAGTGAATGAACATTTCTGTATGAGGTCTAATAAATGAAAAACTACAGTGCTGAGTTACATTTCTTGCATTATTCATCATTATCCTTGCTCTGAATCCCAGCCATCAATCATTTTCTTCCATCTAACTGCTACAGCAAGGAGTGTGAAGAGTAGCATTAAATAATGTTATTTTCTCAACATATTAATATGATAGGCCCTTCCAGATTCTGTCACATATAAACCCATATTGGCTTAGGCTAACAGAAACCCTGGCACTGTAACAGCTGCTAACATGCCAAAGGGGGTTCTTGTTAGTAAAACAACACTTAGTGTCTGTTCAGGGGGCATGCAGATACCATGGTGATGAATAGAAGATGCTTCTCTAAATAAAGTAAATCAGCATTAAGGCATCAGTCCAAAGCAAATTGTGTTCTAATTGCCTGTAAAATTACTGTATCATCAGATAAACTTACTTGATATTACTGAGGTATTTTCAAAGAGATTTTGTCCTAACTTCAGTTTCCTTTTTCCAAATTATAAAAATGGTGTTACGAACCTTTTTCCCAACAAATTTGTAATGTGTTATCTCCTAACACACAAAAAAAATGGGAGTAGTGTCTCCAGTTGTGTCTCGTTATGGTCTAGGGGTAACTGCAGAAAACCATGATATCTATTAGAAGTTCTGACTTGTCAACATAAGAAATAGCATGCCAGCCCTATAAAAATACTGCTGCTTCTAGGGACACTGCATTGAGCCTTTATGAAAAATCTTTGCTTAGAATGATTGCAAAGGTAGGTGGACTTTGACACAAAATATGGAGTACTTAATGGTGATATTTAAGAGTGCTGATAGGCAATGACTGCATGTGGCAGGCTTAGCCAAGAACAGTTAGACTGAGTTATTGGGCTCTCCAAGAGGAAGGGTGCATGGCTCTGGACAGAGTGCTGTCGGAAAAAGGAGCAGGAAGCCACATAACAATTAGGGATCCAGCACCTTCTAGGTAATTCCAAGGCAATGTTTTACACCAGAGGCAGTTACAGTATAATGACTTTTTCCTAATAACCTAAGGTTGCACAGCTGTTGTACCACAACTGGGAATTTGGAAGATCAAATGCTTATTGTGGAGTGAAATGGGACACCCTTGCGAAGGGGCAGAAGAAATTGTTGGTGGCATCCAGACACAGAAGCTGAAGCCACTTAGAAGCTTCCCAAATATACAAGGAGTAATAAGCTTTATAGACATTAGACATGTATGTAGGTTGTCTGGGGGTTTTTAGGATGCATTTTTCTCTGAAATATTTCAATTCTGAACAGATATTTTAAGAATGATCTCTTATCATTGAATGACCTGGATAGGCAGAGTCACAGGTAACTAGTAATATAACTAGCATGCTTAGATAATGAGGGCTGGTAGAGTTAGTAGCTCCTTGATGGAGCTGGGAAGAATACAGGACTCCAATCCATAAAAAGTAATCACTGCACTCAGAGACCAGGAGAGATCCAAGCACCATTAACCTGATAACTGCAAGACCAAAGTTCAGGGAGTGAACAGCCTTTTTCATCAGACAGATAAAAACTGTTTCCTTGACTACCTAGAAAGCACATGGAAACATCCATCATGCACCTTTCCCCTGCTTTCCTGAGTGATTAGACTACTCTTCAGCTTTCCATCAATTCCTTTTCATTCCACTTATTCTCTGTTTGCCTCCCAGGTGCTTTATTTTTTAAGTCACTTGAGTGTTGCAGGAAATCATGATTCCTTTTTTTTTTTTTTTTGAGCCTTTTTCTGAGTTTTTGTTTAGCTTCCTCTGTTTTAGGTTTTTATTGATACAGATTGCTTCAGGCATTGGGGTGAGGAAGCAGCTGCTGAGGCTAACACAGCATCACAGGCTCCAGACTCAGAGAGCTGAGCAACAGCAGAGTACGAGGGCAGGAACAGGTGAGAGGTAACAGAGGTGGTGGCAAGGTCACCAGTGAAGGCATGTGTGGGTAGTGGGCTGCCAGTGTAAACCAGTGTGCTGTGCCACAGCTGCTAGAGGCAAGAAGCCCTCCAAAGGCCATCAGCTCAGGAACAGCATTGTATTAATGACAGGAGGACATCTTCATTATCAGTAATTTTAGCTGTGTTGTAAATAACAAGAAGGATAATTTGAGGGTTTGTTGAGATTTTTAAATTTTCTTCCCAGGTAAGTGTTTTTGACCTGTCTTTTTTGACAATATCAGCAAATTCCCTCCCACCCTGTGTCATTGCTGTTTTGTGAAGTATCCTTTTCAAAATAGATGCGGACCTCCACAGGAGCATGTTAACAGATTGCCACCATTTGATCATGGGTGTAGCAGATCATGAAATACATTGTCCAGCGTCTAAGAACAAATCAAGCCCTTTGGCTCAGATAGAGGAAGAATTAAAAAGGGCCACAGAACTAGGAGAGTTAAAAGCACCTGTGTGCTTTCCTCTTGAATTTCTACACTTTCTTTTCTTTTTTTATAACAGTTTAGCTGCAGCCAGTCACCTTTTTAAATCATTTGCAGCGGGAAAACTGTAGCACCATTTCTGCAGCCACTTTGCTCAGACAGTATTGGCATGTTGCCTTTGTGAGGAAAAGCTCCACACTGAAGAACAACATTTTGCATTTTTCAGCACCTTCGCTGATGACTGAAGTTTCCCTGATCTTAGGAACTGCTTTGTAAGAATGCCTCCCTCTAAAGGTCACATAGAACAAATCTTACACACATCGTTCCTCAGAGGACGGGTGTTCGGTGTGGATGGATTGCCACATTTTCCATGTCATACGCTATAATAAAGTCTACATTATTTGTGGATTTAAATGCATTTTTATATTTTACTTTCTCATATGTCAGCAACTCAGTTTTTGTCAATTTTGTTTTCCATGGACAACGAGCAAACTAGGTTAATGTGAAATTGCATGTACATTGAAAGCAAAGCCAGACAAATTGAAAGGGAATACAGATTTTAAATCAGACAGTCAAAAAGGCTGATTTTTACAGCTCAAGCCGCTAGCAGTCTTGTTCTAGGCAATGTAAAATACTTTGTGAGAAACCAGTGCTGCCTCTCTGAAGAATTTACAGCGTGACTACATAACGGTGAAGAACAACGTAGGTATCATTACACGTCATCATCTCTATCTTAGTCACAGTACATTTTGCCCAAAGCCACACCAAATGGATATGGCAAAAGTGAGAAGAGAGCCAGAAACCTTGTACTTGGAGAGACTCTTTCTCTTGAGCACATTAGTAACCTGAATAAGCTGCTACTTTTTTTCATAGTGCCACTTACTGAACTAAAGTATATTGAAATGTGGACAGAGAAAATTTTTGCTGATACATAAATGTGTTTAATGACCCTATACATGAAAGTATGATGAGTTTTCTGTCTTTAGCTAATTGCTGGTGGCCTCCAGTTTCATTCTGCAGTCTATATTGATTGTCTGGTGATTGCTGCAGTCATTGTGAATGTGCCTGTTGTCATGCTAAATACTCGTTTCTTAGCTGTTAGTTTCCAGCATGGCCAGAAAATCATTTTAGCAGTCCCACTTTTCACCTTCTGCGTAGGCTGCTTTTACAGATTCACTACAGGTATATAATTTTCTCTGTAGAAGATTCTAGAGATGAAGGATGGATTCATGTTTAACCTATCAGAGTGGAAGGACGTTAATCTTGCTGCAGTTGCAAACTTTCTTGTATGACCTTGAATTCTCCCGTTCTTTTCTACAGCGAATACTGCCCCTAATCTCCTGTGCTGACCTCTGTACTTTTAAACTGATGTTTGCCGTTCACTTGATCTTCTGCTGTGCAAACATGAGTAATTATTCTACAGTTTGGATCCTTATTCAAAGCATTCAATAAAATAAGGGACCCATGCTAATCAGTAAGTCTGTGCAGCTGGCAACTAAAACATCATCTAGTGACTCTTGCACCTGTCTGGACGTGTTTCCACTGTCCTGCTCATTTTTATAACTATAATTGGCAAACAAATGACTTCAGATTTACTTCTAAAAGACTGACACAGGTTTCTGAAAAACTCTACAGGAATGAGGCATCCACATTCCACTATCTTTCACACTGCACTAGGTTCCTGTAGTAAGCTTAGTTGTAAGAAATACCTGTTCTGGGTGGTTTTGAACTGTTTGTGTTCACCTCCTGCAGTGAGGAGACCACTGTATGCTGAAAACAGTTCTTGGCACAGGAGTGAGTATGCTTTGGATGTTGGCTTTATAAGTGAGCTGACTATCTGATATGTAATTGATTTAAGAGCAGTCATGCCCGCCCTGCTTTCTAGAAATCCCCCTTTTTGTGAACTATATATACATAAGCAGCATATTCTTTTTCAATAGCGTAATTTTCAGCTTTTGTGCCTTGAAAGGGATGTGTTTTTCTTTAGGAGTAATCCTTGCCTATTAAATGTCATTATTTCAGCATAGTCAGTCAGTCACAGGCTGCAGGAATCCTATGGCTGACCTGGTGCCTCACTGGATATACAAATGTTCTGCTAGGAGAGGTAAACATCACTTTTTCATAAATGATAGTACACGTAGCATGCAAAGCATCAGTACAAGGTCTGCACCGCTTGTGTGTTTGTCCTTAGGTTATCCACACGTTTGTTTAGGAACTGAAAATTTTTCACTGGAATGGACACGAGTAGGCGTTCTTGGAGATCTGAGGAGTCAAGCAATCACGGGGGTCTGGGCCTTTCCTGATTTCTTCTGGTAGGCAGGAAAAAGTGGTGTTAGTGTGTGCTCTACACCGATTTTGTGTTTCCCTAAATATGCCACTAGCCAAGTTAAATACTCACAGAACTAGAGCTGTGAGGGACTTGGAGAGGTCATAGGTCTGGCCTAAGGCAAGTTAAACCGTATCTAAACCAATCTTGACAGCTCTTTGACTAATCTGGCCTTAAATATTGCTATGAATAGAGATACAAGAGCTACCCTAGGCATGATCCTTCAGTGCATCATTAGCCTTCCATATAAACGGTTGTCTTAATCTCTGCCTATGATGTCTGCCGTGTTTGAACCCATTATATTGCCAGTGAAAATGAGTAGCAGTTTAATACCTGCTTCTTTGAAGAAACAGTGTATTTAGTTGTATGTAACATGTCTTTTCTCAGTCACAGAATGGTCAAGTTGCTGGTGTGGGCTGATGTGCTACATTTTGCCATTGGGCCTGGAGCATATTGTGGGTTATTTCTGCCTCTGGCCTGGGAAAGCCTTAAGCATGAATGGCATTCACCATTCTGTTTGGGGGATCTGGGGAGTATTCTTGCATGGAGAAATATGGGGAAGTTGCAAAGCCCTGTGGAAACCATTCTCACAACAGAAAATTGGAAAGGTTTATGAAAGGTTTTAGAAAAGAAATGAAATAGGAGATGCACTTTGCTGTGTTCAGACAGTTGCTCTCCATGTGAAGATTGGAGTAAGCTAATACATGACTTCAACACTTACAGTTTGCAGTGTAAGCAACAGTGGGTTTAGTGTTTGTGTTTACAAGCGTACAAAGTTTATTCTCCCTGTGATGAGGATATTTGTTAGAATGCTTGGGATTTTTTGGGTTATGGCTGTTTTTTAAAAGCAACAGTATTCTGCAATGAAAGTCAACACAGGGTTTTATATTCAGCTATTGTATAGTGTAAACAGTAAAACTCTCCTGTGGCAACACTGATGTAAGATCTACCTTCTGCTGGTGGCAGGTGCTCTATATTCCCTGTGCTGATAGGCATTTGTGTGATATTTGGATCAGTTTGACATGGATGGGGAGATGCCCCAAACTGCAACAGAAGAGCACTTTCAATTGAGCATTGAAATTAGGTGCTCCTAGCACATGCTGGGCAGGCAGCAGGGCTTGCGTCCACGGGAGACTAGGCACATTGCTGTGTGCTCCTTGCATTGTTTTCAGACATTCTTCTCTGTACCTTCCTCCAAAAAACAAAGAAAAGCTGGAAGCTGTGTTCCGTGTCCTTCCTCACCCCTATTAAGCCGCCCCTTTCAGCTACTTTCTTGTTGCACAAAGCAGTTGGGATGAGGGCAGAAGAGTGCCGTGTTTCTGAGTCATTACTTTGTTTTCATGCTGGGTACTTGCCCTGTGTACTTTGCTCAGCTCCTAAGGGTAGCCTGATACTGCTTGGCACAAAGTCAGTGTATGTTTTTATAGCAAACCATGCCTGAAAGAAGGCAGACCTGTCAGGGTGGAATTGAAGGGCATTAGGAGGACTTGGGAGTCGCTGGGCAGAAGACGTCAAAGCAGGCCTCTCCTAATAAATATTGTGGGTCTGGTAAGTAGGTAATGGTATGTAACAGGGAAAGTGTTGGGGGTTTCACATGATAGATAGGCCTAAGGCAGATCCTAGTGTTTTGAGTCAAGATCTGGAGTTTGAGCTTTTCCCCATGTTGGTACAGCACCAGAACAAATCCCACTTTCTGGAAAGCATGAGAGCATTCTCGTTCTCTGACACTCTCTGTGATTGAGAATGGGTTAAGAGAAAGGTCTCAGGTCTTGCATTCATTCTGGATTTCTGAAGCTAATTCCTGGCAGCCC
This sequence comes from Falco naumanni, assembly GCF_017639655.2. NCBI lineage: Eukaryota > Metazoa > Chordata > Aves > Falconiformes > Falconidae > Falco > Falco naumanni. Next base: position 79,455,186 of record NC_054057.1, read on the forward strand.
CACAGATTTCCTGTGTGATTGGGGTAATATTGCTTTGTCTCTCATTATCGAGGTTCCCTTAATAGTTCCATGTTCACGTAGACTGTTTATTTAGATAGCCTGTTTTAAGGAGTAAGACATAAAATATTAGGGCTTTATGGCTTCTCTGTACAGGTGAATGTGCACGTCCCATCTTTAGTCTTTGTGCTGTGGCAATGCAAATGATTACAGCTAATGAGCCAGCTGGTTCAGCATTGTGAACTCAGGTTTGTCACACCCCATGGCAGTGCCTTGCTGCAGGATAGTTTTTCACTGCCCCAGAGGCTGTTTAGTAGCACATCTTCAAAGGGAGCTATTGAGACTGAGGCCAGTGGTTTCCAGATAATGTATCTGGGCTGTGGAGCTCATCGCTCATGAGCGATTCTGTAATTCTCTCCAGGGACTTTAGATGCCTTTATGGTTTGTGGGGGAAAGGAAATCCACAAGTTTTGAGCAAGCCCTTCAGATAGACATGGTGACCCTGAATCCAAACTAGAAGGCAGTGAGGATCACTGCAGCAAGATGTGGTTGGGGAGCAGTGTTTCATCTCTGACTTTTTCAGACGATGCAGTATTGAATGGAAGAGTGTGTTTGCCCTTCTCTTCTGAAGAAGACTGGTTGTGAAGGTGGTGGGATATCAGAGAGGGAGGTCCCGGACTCTGCTTTGAAGCAGGGGGAAGAAATCCTAACTTACATCTCCTGCATCCTTTGAGTGCCCAAGTTGCTGGCCTTCTTTCTTCATCTCTTCATGATATTTTTCACATCGTCTTTCCATTTGGTATTAGGTTGAAATCCTGAAGTGTGTTGCAATATCTCATTATGATCAGCTCAGCAAGTACTCAGGAAGCTTGGCTGCAAACTCTTCTGACCTGGACATCAAGGTTCTGTGCTTTAAGTCACCTCTTACAAAACTGAGAATAGAGCCTGACTAAAGTTTTTCTGGTAAATTATTTTTTTCACCAAAATAATGCACCTTCAGAGAGATCAGAACAGTTCATAACTGGAGACTGAATTTGCTAAATAGCCTTTGTCTTTCCACAATTTAGAAGTCAATCTTGCTAAATTTCAACACTTTCAAAAGTGTTTAGAAATCTTAAACATGAAGTTTTAAAGAAATTTCTAATGTGATTCTTTTGAAAGTTTTAAAAGTATGTAAAATTTCATAACATTGGTTCAGGATTAATGAAATGTTTAGTATGATCCAAACATGTTTTTAGTTTCATTAAGCTGTTAGTGTATTTTAGGTGATGGTGGTGGAAAAATACAAGTGTTTTCATTTCAGATTAATCTACATTACTACTACTACTGCTGCTGCTTATTACTATTATCATTATTGTCATCGTCATCCACATTTTGGTAGTGAGGCAAAAAAACAAAATACATGCCCTTCTGCAAAGTTAGGATATTGCCTTAATTTCACATATCCCTTCCAAATACAGAATAGATCAGGGTTTTCAGCTTGTGACTCTCTCTAATGCCTGCCTCCAAAGGAGTGCTAGTTTGCAAGGTGTTTGTGTAATTTAAGGCTAAGAGAGTGTGTGCAGTGAGCTCAGTAAGTGTGACACAGTGAAGCAAGGTCAAGCCCAAGCAGCAGAGACAAAGCTTTTGCTGTCTTACGCAAATTGAGGAGTTTTTCCTACCAGCAAGCTGCTAGGAAATACAGCTCCATGTTTCTGGAGTGGGAAATAATGCAGTGTCTGAACTTTTAGATGGGTAACATCATGAGAATATACCTTTTAGCTTTTGCTTTTTTGGTTTACTTTCCCTAACGTTCAGAGGACCAGACCTTCTAACAAAGTTAGTTACTCAAAAGCTCCCACTAACTTTCTCCCCATGAGGAACAAACATGAACCTAGTAGAAAAACCACAAACTGGCCTCCATTTAATCAAGTGCTTATTTCAGGGAAAGAGTCCAATATAATGCAATTACAGACACCAGTGTTTTTAAAAGACATGCCCTGAAGCCCAAACACTCACAGAGGAGAAATGCCAGGCAGCAAAAACCTCATACAAAGCAATGATGAAAAGGTAAGAGGGAGAAAAACCCTCTCTGATTCTTTTTTTTAATACCTATAGTTCCACCCATCACTGCTGCGAAACATGTGTTTGCAAAATTAGGTGATAGAAGCAGAGAATGCCAACTCAGCACTGTGTGTGAGGACCCATCTTATTTGCAGTATCCATCCTATGTAGCAGGCTGGTATTTAACCATCCCGAAAAGGAATAAATTACTGTATTTTACGTTAAATTGCATACATGGAGATTTAATGTAATAAATCTCATAATTTATTACATAAATTACATAATGTAAATTACTGTATTTTACATTAAATTACATACATGGAGAAACCCAAAACTGCTAGAGGACAAAGCAACAGTAAAACAAGCATACCCAAGTGCCCCAGCATCAGTCATGCTCTGCAGAGCCATCAGGGTAAGAGGCAGTGGAAATTGATACTCACAGAACTCCACCAGCAGATACTTAGTTTCATTCAGCGCTCTGTCAAAGTTGCTCTTTTTCAGCAGGAGTACGTTGTTCTCCTTCTTTATTTTGGGGAGTCTGGCTTTCTTTGGATTTGATTTGTTTGGGCTTATGATGTCCGCTGCTGGGAAACCTGTGCAAAACAATAATGGTAGAAGGAAAAAATGTTGTGTCTTCATCTTGTCCTGCCTTTATCCAGTTACCGAGAAAGAAAGAAGCAAAAGAGCACTAAGCAGCAGGGTTTGCTGCTCAAATGGCAGCTCTTCTATCAGCCAAACTAAGAAGCTGATAAGGTTGATAAAGCAGTCTACCACCAGTGGAGCCAACTGTACCTTTCCACAAGAAGATTAATATACTTCCCCATGTTTAGCAGTGTTTGGGGGAAAAAAGTATATGTAGGGTTGGTGGGTTTACTGTTTCTGTAAATAATCAGAACCCTGGGTGAGAGAGCGCAGAAGGAAACACACCTGCAGAAGCACCAGTCCATTCATAGTGTACTTCTCTAATTAGCCTGCTTTTGACACCATTACCCAGCACAGAGTTTCAGACAAAATAGTAAGTGAGATGCCTGGGACAGTATTTGAGGGCTGCTCCTTTGCCTAATACTTGGTTGTCTGTTGCACTTCTGGAGCTATTACTATGGATCTGATTCAGAGGATGCTGTGTTCAGGGAAAACTCTCACTGCTTTGTTTATATAGTTCTAATGTCTGTATTTCTTCAGTGCCTTGTCTGTAAGGCTTCCATCTCTGCCTAAGTTCCAAGTTGTAGCTCAAGATACTACTTTGTGGGTTAAACCAGATGATTTTGCCATTGGTTTTCAGTGGTAGCACAATTTCATGCAGCTAATACCTGTACAGTACACTGAAGGGACCAAATGTACTATTTCATCCTTAGGATAGCTATCAACTGTGTGAACTAGCTAGTCTTTTCAGATCATTTTAAGAAATATCTTACAAAAAGATTAAGAAGGCATAATTTACTAAGAAAATATTATTTCTGTATCTGCCACTCTGTAATTGTAGCAGAAATATCTTTGAGCCTTAAACTGTGCTGAAATTTGTGAGCTATACACCCAAAGCTATAGCCTCTCTAGAGGGGACCAAGTATTCTGGTGGTTGTTTTGTCAGCACAGACAAGGACAGAGCTGACTTGAGGACATGTGGGTCCAGATTAGTAAAACTAAACTGATAGTTGAAGAAATTGCCTCCAGTAATGACTTCCGCTTGAGGAGTGGTGAGTGCTGCTTCCTTCCTTCATGCCCTTAGACTAAAGGATGAAAAATCTGTTATCAGGACACTACTGCTGGAAGGGAGTGTTTGTGATGGTGGTTGATGTGGTAGCCTCCATTTTCTTGAGGGTGAAGGATCTTGGCTGGCACATTCCTTCAATTTAGGTTGTTTTCATGCCTGGTGTGAGCGCGGCTGGGTTTCAAGTGAACTCCTTCCTATCAGTCTCAAAGGCTTTGGATTGTAGTGCACCTTGAGCTGTGTTCTGTTAGCACTCCTGGGCAGTGCTTAATGAAATCAGAGGGAGCTGTGTATTCAGGCTGCTTGCAAGATAAGATCGAAGGTAAATAGAGATGCAGAAATCAGGTACTGAAAGATAAAAAAAAAAGGCAGAGAGATAAGTCTGCTGTTTGACTTTGTGGTCTTTTTCTCCTGCAACAGGCTCTTTTCTGAAGATGTCTTTCAAGTAACATCCTAGGAGGGTTAAAAAGCATCTTTCAGAAGTAAAGGAAAAAACCTAACAGGGCCCATTTGATCTGAACAGGCCCGGTTGTAAGCTCAGACCACAGCCTGAGGCTGCCAGAGCACAAGTAGAATGACAAAACCATTTGCTTAGAGAGCTGGTGTTCTCCTGTCTGCCACTGAAACAAATAGGAGTCAATTCAAATCCCTTCTGGAAACCTACCAGGAATTAGGCATCATTTTGGAAAGGGCTTCTGATGTCTATGTCCTGGAAGAAAACTGCAGTAAGAGGAGGATCATACAGCAGTCAGTCCTGCCAGGGCAGATTTACAATGAGGAAAGGAGTGGGATTTAGCAGAACTGAACACAAAATTGAAACTGGTGGAATACAGTGTTTTCTTTCTTTTAGGCATACAGCAAATCAGGTCACAGTTCTGCACATTTCTTCATCAGTGCTAACTGCTTCTGGCTGTTTCATTTTGTGCTTTACTGTTTGAGAGCTATGAAAAATCTGCCTTCTGCAGAAGTCACAGGCCACAGGAAACGTTGGATGCACGATAAATATAATTCTTGAGCATTCTGCTTTGCTACCACTCACACCCTGGAGATCGTTGTGTGGTTGACAGCCATTGACACATGCCTCACGTGTGAGCACCTTCTGTTTACATTTCTCTGGTTTGCCTCACAAATACAATGATTTTAGAGTCATGTCAGTTGCTGTTACTTATTGGCATTGAACACTTTTAAACTGTCATTACATCTACACTTGCAATACATAATGCTAGAGTGAAAGTAACTGTATTATCCCTGGAAGGTCGGTGTGTACTGTTGGCTTTTAAATAAGAAGAAGGTTGTTGCACAGAAAGGTTTAAAAGCAAAGCTGGATCCATTGAATTGAGGGAAAGATTCCCTTAGATTTAATGTGGCGGGTACATTCTTAAGGAATTGATTACACTCAGAACAAGTTTATCAGAAGATTCTGCATCTGTGAGTAAAATCCAGTTTTCTTGACTTCCAAAGCTGGGCTTTAAATAACTGCAGTATCATCCGTTCTGTCTCTTCTACATGTACCTGTATGTAGCGTAGGAAAGACTAGGAGAAACTGGAAGTGCTGGAATTTTCTTTGCAAGTTTGTTTTACAACATGTATCTTTTTCAAAGTTGCACACTTCAGCTGAAGTGCAAAGGAAATGGAAGGTTTTGGCATTTAACGTTTGCTTGCCTAGTGTTTGTTTTGTGTTCATTCCATGCCCCTAGTGAAAAGAGAACTCACAAGGAAATAAAAGTTTGATGAGTTTTATTGGTGTGTAAATTCAGTGTGAATCGCCATCTAGTGTATATTTAAGACATAGCATAATTACAGAGACCATTTTAAATCAAGGTGATAAATAGTGTCCTCAAAGCACTAAGTAGCAGCATTTTATTTTTGTAAAGAGGCAAAGTAAAATACAAAATTTACAGGAATCAAGAGAGAGAGATTTAGAAAAGGACTTTCAAGTGAAAGTTTAGAGATGAGATGCGTTTCATTCATCAGCTGACAAAGATTGTAATGAAAAAACAGTGCACAGTCTCTTTGCTGGAAAAGGAAGAATGCTTATTTTAAGAATCACATAAAATAAGGGGGAAAACCGGAAGAGGTGTGCAAACAACCTATTTATTCAAGCTGATTTGTGTTAATTTATTCAACATCACAAACCAGACAGCATCCAATACCTGGCTGTTTTTAAATGTGTTTTCTTTCATTTCAGATGATAGATTCCTGTAGGTGTGCATCTGATTTTGTGCCCCACTGTCTGATAAAACATCATTTATCATGAGAAAATTTATTAAATCATGGATTCCTCAGTGTCTGTGGATTCTCAGGTCACCTTGCAGATTATTCCATGGATGCAGCAGGCTTCTGACATCTCAGATTATTTCATATTATGATGCTATAAACCAGTGCAAAAAGGAACGGCCAGAGTATTTCAACTTTGCAAGTGATGTCTTAGATGAGTGGTCACGACTGGAAAAGGTAGTATTTTTCTTTTACTTCATAGACATTGGAACAAATCTCAGATGATACAAATCAATTTTCCTGATGGATACTAGGTAGTATGAGCTGCGAAGTAGAATGCACTATTTTATTTTCTTTGTCAGAAATATAGGTGTCACTTTAGGAGAGTAGTTGCCAGGTTTGATTTGCCTGGTCTGGAGTTATGTTGGATTGAAATGAAACCTTTCAAGGTTTGTCATCTCATTTTAATACATTCTGCTGCATTCTAGGATGGAAAACAACCAGCAAATCCGGCTTTTTGGTGGGTAAATGATGAGGGAGAGGAGGTGAAGTGGAGCTTTGAAGAGTTGGGATTTCTGTCAAGGAAAGCAGCTAATGTACTTTCTGAGGTGTGTGGTTTGCAGAGAGGAGACAGAGTTAAAGTAGTTCTGCCTCGTGTTCCTGAATGGTGGCTACTGAACATAGCCTGTATGCGAACAGGTAAGTGATCTTACTGATCTCTTGGATGCAGAAAGAAAATAAATAGAAGATACGAAAAATATGCTAAATTAATGTGAAAAAAAATGGGGCAGAAATGTGCTGCTGTGCCCTGTACAATTCAGCTTTTGCGTAGAAGGAGAACTGGCAGCACCCACACAGGAACCAATGCAACATTGTGCTAGGTGCTGAACAGACACGGCCAAGTTAAACAGCATCCTCAGTTGAAGCCCGTGAAGGTTGAATGATTGCAATCTAAGACCAGATTTGACCAGATACATTATCAGTGTGGACACTTTTATTGCAGTAAGTTATGTGTCTAGACTGGTTAATAATTCAATACAATATTATTTTGCTCTGCTGTTACAGTTTTGCAAATTCTTAGGAAGAATTTGACCCATTGCATTTTTAGACTGCTAAACATCCATGATGGAACAGTTCAGCATCAACAAGAACATGATCAAATGTTTTTTGTCCCACTTCTAAGCTCTGTGATTCTTGCAGGTTGTAAATGGAGTTAAGTCTCAGAGAATCCAGTTCTTTTGTATCCAGGATTTACTGGACTATGATGTGGAAGTATCTTTCAGTGTCTCAGTGCCTCAGATTCCCAACTGTAAAATTTGGTAGACACCTGTGAAGGTGCAAGAAGACTGAAATCAGTCTGTAGGTAAAGTCTATTGAAATGCATGGGAAAAGGAGGTATAGAAATGCACTTAATTGATTTCCACCCCTGAAAATATGATTTCAGTCACATTGTACTCAGTATCCAAACTTACGTTTGTTCACATTACAAAATGAATCCAAGCTTGAGGGATTTGTTGACTGAGCAGTGTATGTAAGCTACCTGACCTCAATCTGTTTATCCCATACCCGAGTTATTCATTTCTTATTTAAATGAATAATAGCTTTATTCCAGATGAAAATAATCTAAATGAATAATCCTTATATGTATACTTAATTAAGGAGATGGTAATCTCAACGCTTCCTTCCTGAGTTACAAATCATGAAGGAAGTGCTCAAAACCACTCTAAATCTAGATCTTACTCATGATCTAGAAACCTTTAATATGGATGACACAAAACTTAACATCCGTGTTTCAGGGTTTGGAAGTCTTTCAGAGCCAGATGATCCCAGGTCATTCCTAGGCCACAAATTCACCCAAACTCTGCCTTCAAACATGAGTTATACTTGACTCCTCCCAAAGCATAAGTTTTTGGCAAGTAGTTCAGCTTTTCTATGGCCGGGGTCATGTCCTGTGAACATAATAAAGAGAAATGGTCAATTTTCTAAATTGCTTGTTGCTTTTTTCCAGGAATTGTCTTTATTCCAGGAACATCCCAATTAACAGCCAAAGACATCTTATACCGACTCCAGGCTTCAAAGGCCAAGTGCATCATTACTAATGATACACTGGCACCTGCAGTGGAATCTGTCATGCACGAGTGCCAGTTTCTGAAAAGCAAACTAATTGTAGCCAAAGGGAGCAGAGATGGGTGGTTGAACCTCAAAGAACTCCTTGCGTGAGTATCCAGATGTTTTACCATCATCCTGTGAGGTGAAGGAAGCAGTGTCAGTCTGGTGACATTGCTGAGTCTGGGGATTAATTTTCAAACTACAAATAAGTTACATTTTTGCATCCCTCTGCCAACTCATTGTAATCATTGCATTAAGTACTAATCCCTTCAACACAGTTTTTGGGAGCTATATTAAGGTCTTTCAGCTTCTTATTCAGCAGCCTGCCAGCTTTTAAAAGCTCTTCTACTGTGATCACAAGACAAGCACGCAGGATGCTAATCTTGCAGTTGTTTTGTGCGTGTCTTCTAGAGCCAAGCCTAATGCCTCTTGAATTCAATGAGAAGATAACCATTGTCAGCTCTTGGTGCTCAGCTAACACAGTATCAATTATTTCTTCCCTTGACTGTCTTGGTAGCCCAGATGATCTGAATTGTTTGTCAGTCTCTTGAATGTAAATGGTATAATACATGCCTAAGACCATCTTATTTATCATAAATAGCCTGAATATGGCCCTCATTGACTTCAGATTGGGAGACAGTATGTGTTGAGGCAGAAGTTGCTTTTGCATCTACCTGCTGTTCTGTAACAAGCACCTTGCAAAATAGTTGTGGACAAAGTCACTAGAATATGCTGTAGGTGCTCACACCTTGAAAGTTGTGGCAGAGAGAGCACACTTGTGACTAGCAAAATGTGCTCTCTAACTCTTACCTGTGGTGTCTGATGCAACTGTCTATTTAGCGAGTTCATGTAGTTTTGGGCCGTTTTCCTGTTTATCTCCTAAACCTTAAAAAATACTGCTTCCTTTGAGAAAAACTACATGTAGTAACTGTCATATACTGTTTCTTCTGAAGGGTGACATCTGCTGACCATAAATGTGTCAAGACAAAGAGTCATGACCCAATGCTGATCTATTTTACTAGTGGAAGTACAGGCTTTCCAAAAATGGTGGTGCACTCCCACAGCAGTTATGGCATCGGATTTGCAACCAGTGGCAGGTATACCTTGCATTTGCTCCCAGTGTCCTGATGTAAGTGACATGATCACAGTTACATTGAAAATATGACCAGAAAAACTCCACTAAATGTAAGCATTTCACGAGTACAGCATCTTGATTCTTCCTCACCATTCCCCCTCACAGTGCAACCCTTGTTATTAAAAACTTTTTGAAGACTTGAGTTGAGATCACTAAACACAGTGTTCTGTTGCTCAGAGAGCTGGCTGCAGAGTAGCCAATAAGGATAACATCCTTATAGCAAAACCAGATAAAGTCTAGTGCTTTAGTATTATATAAAACTTCCTTGACAACCAAAACAACCTTGAACCATAGCATTATACCTTAAAGGTTACAGTTCAGTTTGAATCTGTGGCTTGGTACTGATTTGTTTTCTTTGAACATCTTTTGTTTATGCTTCCCAAGGAGTGAGAAATTTCATGAAGATCAAAGGATATATTTCCCAAGGCATTCAGAGTTGGAAGTTGGTGGTATAGAGTGCAGACAAGTAATGTGGTTAGTTTCCTAGAGAAACAAGGTGTGATTCAGCTGATGTCTCTAATCCACAATGTGGGGAAAGCCTACTCCAAATGATCTGTTCAGATTTTGATCTAGATCCAGATTCTGCAACTTAAGCCAAGGATGTTTTGTGCTGTTCAGGAGAAAAGCAAATGCTGGAAATGTTAAACAGGAAGGAATGAAGGGAAATAAGAGAATGTTTAAGATTCTTCAATGCTTACAAACTTTCTAAAGAGCAGCCCCACTTGCTGACACCACATCTTCTAATTCATGCCCTTTAATTATGCTGTGACCTGTGCCTGAGTCACTCACTCTATGAAGCATTATTTTTATCTCTGCTTTATCATCAGGTACTGGATGAATTTGACTCCTTCAGATATAATGTGGAATACCTCTGATACTGGCTGGGTAAAATCAGCTTGGAGCAGTGTTTTTGCACCGTGGATCTGTGGATCGTGTGTCTTTGTACACAATATGCCACAGTTTAAATCATCACTTATTGCTGAGGTAAGAGTAACATTTTATACTGTGAGTTTCATTCCCATTTTGCGTAGATG